>NC_080414.1:12662500-13262500 GCF_030265065.1 Corythoichthys intestinalis
GCGGTAAACAAACATCGCAATTATAAACATAGCAAGTTGGAAACAGCTAAATTAAACTGAAAACATGACCAAAATTAAAATGTCAATTATTACGTCAGGCCGGGCCAGGGTTCTTTCTCGCTAACTTTTTGAAATAACTATATATTAACGATGTATGAATGATAAACTAAGGAATACTTGTTATAAAACAAATAATTTTGATTAAAAAAAAGAAGGCACTGTATGGTCATTGCAGAGCCAGAGAATGCCTATACGCCCTTTTTAATCTTCCCCTCTGCGAGTCCTCAAAACCGCATCTGTTTATTTATATTTAATAAACTTTTCCAGCGTTATTTCGTTGTGTAAATAAATTTATAATGATCATAAAAATATGTAGTCTATGGAAACATTAAGAAAATGTACGTTTTTTTTTCTGCCAACTGAGAATTCGTGACAAAAGACGGGCTTTTATGCAGACATCGTCACAAATGTTATCACACAAAACGCGGATCGGGCTTTAATACCCGCGGACCAGGTCGGGTTGGGCTGGATTTTTTAGGCCCGATTTTACCTCTATCTTAAAGTCTTGATGAGCTTAAATTGGCTGCAGTTACGAAGTCGGGAATGCTCCCTCCGGAAAAAAAAAACACGATTTGACCAACATTATGTTTAACAAACTTTTGCAGCGTTATTTCATTGCGTAAATGCATTTATAATGATCAAAAAAATATGTAGACTATTTAAACATTAAGAAAATGTGCGTTTTTTTTCTACCAACTGAAAATTCGTTACATAAGACAGTTACGACATCGGGAACGCTCCCTCTGGAACAAAACGCAATATGACCAACATTGTGACAGCCGATGCCGACCAAAAATGACGTAATATCTGAAACAGATCACCAATGGACTCATTTGAAGTATATGAATGGTGGTCTGTTCTGGTGTTCAGAATCCACAATACTTCTGCCTGCAGGTTTTTCGTTCCACCAACAAACGGACGCATTCCCGATGCAGAGGTGGATGGATTCTCCGTTTTGCCGGTTGTGGTGGTTTGGCACGCACGAGTTGCATTTCGATTTGTAGTGCAGTGCATCTTAAAAATTCTATGCGTCATCTTCATTATGGATTTTTTTTTTTTTAAATCGTCACGGATATAATTTAGGTTGCACTGAGATTTTCTTGAGAATTAAGACCACGGTGAAAAAATTCCAGACTTACAACAGCTAATTTAATACTTTTAATACCTTTAATAATGGAAAACTAAATTCAATGCTTTTTTAACACTTTTAATAACCCGCGGGTACCATGTGGATAAGTAGCTTGAAACACCCTCTTCATCTTCAAGAAAAAAAAAAAAAAACGATCCAAAAACATGTATCTTACATCATGTATCCTTTTAAGAGATTTATAAGAAAAGCATTTTGAGTCGCTACTCACACCAGCTGTGATAACACATAATCACTTTTGCCACACACATAGCCACAACACAATGTTCCCACAGCAAATAGATGCTAAAATGTCAGGGACATGACAAAGCCATAACCTTGTACGCCCTGAAATTGAGACCACTAATCTTGTGCACGAGACTGCTGTGTCAACAACAGCAATCGAGCTGCTTGACTGGACGCCGAGTTATTGTAAACCCAGATTTTTGATTGTGTCATTGTACAGTTTGTGGACATGTGATGTATGTAACTGTACCATGTCTGATTATGCGTCTTTAGTTGTATGGGGGACGGGAAACTGATACGCATATGCTTCCTCCCGCCTGCTTTGTTTTCTTCTTCGATTCCTTCGGGCAAATCATATCACATTTTGTCATTGTCAATGATTGTCAATGATACAGATGATGACAATAAATATTTCATTCATTCATATTAATAAAATAAAGCAAAAAAATAAGTAGAGCTGCAACGAATACTCGAGCAACTTAAGTAACTCGAGTTTAAAAACTGATCCGAGTAATTTTATTCACCTCGAGTAATCGTTTATTTTGACAGCTCTAAGCATCACGTTTTGCTCGGACTACTTTTAATGCGGGACAACGCACTGATGTCACGTGCGGAGAGGAAGAAGGAAAAAAAGAAAAAAACAACTTACTGCAGCCGACAGCCGCTACAAACGACGCCGACGCTGCTAAATACTAGCCCGCACGATGCTACGTTGGTAGCAGGTAGCGTCTGATGCGTCTCATAGAGATGACATGTATGTTGAACTAGATGCAAAATGACAGACTCGGCCGCGTCTGGGCAGCGTTAGTAAACAGCCGTCATCTTAAAGCAGTAGAGCACCAAGCGCTAATAAATAAGATTAACGTTACTGTCACTACTAGCTCACGTAACGTTAGCCCTGCGGAGGGCTAGGTTTCTATTAATTATGACCACTGTCGATGCATGGCTAACGTGTCTTACATACAGGCTTTAACATAACATAGCATTGAGGAGTGATGAGGGTGTAAAATAAAAACTTAATAATGCTAACTATCAATTTTAGCTCAGTAGTCATTGCTGGATGAAATACAGCCTGTATCATACATTTATTTTGAACACCACAAAAACTCAAAATCCTATCAGGACTTACAGTTTAGACTAACTTAAAACTTAACTAGAACTTAAACATGGCTTGACACAAATAGAAATTCAATTGAAACACGTGGGAAATTCTAACTTTTAAGTGACGTGTGGTATCAAGCGTACCGGCATTTTTAGGTAAGATATATATATATTTAATAAGATCTAAAGGTTTTTTTGAGTGAAAGCAGTGAATTAGTCTTTTTTTTATTCTAGTTACATCTGAGATGCAATTGTTGGCTGTTTTCAACAATATACTGTACATTGAAAATAAAGACATTAAAATAAAGACTGAAAATGGTTCAAGATTAGATGAAATGTCTTGTTTTCTCATGTATATTTATAATTGCTCTTCACCTAAAAATTTATTTGTTTTATCCGATTACTCGATTAATCAATAGAATTTTCAGTCGATTACTAAAATATTCGATAGCTGCAGCCCTAAAAATGAGTGAAAAATGCGTGACTGCCTATAAAATAGCAGACATGGCACTGTTACTCGACTGAAAAAAGGGGGGGGGGAAAAACGACTCAAGACCCTCCCAGTCAAATTTGATTGGACATCTATCGCCATGATTATTGTCATCTACTCTTGAACTCTACAATTGATTGCCTACCATTGACGGCAATAAACATCCAATCCAGTGAGGGATGCTGGTCTTTCAATGAAGGATAGCTTAACTCTAGAACTACTAAGGCTACTAAGGGTGGATCAGTTGATACAAATCACTTTTGTAACCAGAGAAGGACCATCTGACCATTATCAGCATATTTTTTGTAAGCACTATGGTCCTCATTAGTCATTGCCATTCACACTCGCAAAACCACAGGGTTGGATTGCTCCAATTATCATATCGCGTGTTTGCAGGGCAGGGCTGCCTTGGCTTTGTTGGACAGTGGACCGCTCAGTCAGGCAGTTGGGCGGACAACCTTTTTACATATTCCAAAAACTCCAGTTTGCCTACAGTATGTACTGTATACTGAAGTTTGTGTTTGCTGTGACAAAACAGGTGTTTGAGCTGCTGTGGAAAGTTCTTTGGTCATTGTGTGCTTCAACATAATAAACTGTGAACCTTGACAATTGAATGTTGGACTTGTCAAGACAAAGTAAAGGTTGTTGATGGGATTTGTCCCAGATGTTCTAACACTCAATTTTCTATAGTTCTGGATGCTAGTTGTAGTTTCATGCCACATGGCCCTCTCATCATTTTTACACTAAACCAGGAGTTAACAAGTCTGGATTTGCAAATATTCAAGATGCTAATTGCAGCTATTCGGTGTGAAACCCCCCTTCACACCTAGGTTGCTTGACTGCTTGTTAGTGTGGTCTATTGTTTGACAAAGCCAAGTAGACAGTTTGGTATCGGGGTCATTTGACGCCTTTCTGGGATTTCTTTATTGCCAAAAAAAACCCCAGTGTTAAAGTGTGTCCGCCAGATAGTTTTTTGTGACGGTGGAGCAGTGTTCCCAACTCCCTAGTAAGGAAGGTAACTACTGGCTGTCCTAAAAGTCGCTAGAAGTCGCTAGATGATGTCATCACTAGGGTTGGGCATTGAGCATCGGGCATCGATGGGATCCGGTTCTAACTAGGCCTGCAGCTATCGATTATTTTAGTAGTCGATTAATCGATGAACTAGTTAGTTCGAATAATCGAGTAATCGGATAAGGCACATAAAAAATTTAAAATACCTGACCTGAGCCTCAAACGGTGTAAAAAAATACCGTAAATAAGTAAGGATATATGTAGAACAAAAGAACAATTGGCTAACTTAAATAGCAAAAGTCCGCTAGTTTAAATGCTATCAAATGCTAATGGTTTTTTTTTGCAATGCTCTTAACAAATAGTTCAAACACATATTCCCACAAAAAATGGCTAAATATACCTTTAAACTGAATTACGAATGCGTTAAAAAAAAAAATAGCTCAAACAAAAACTTTGCCTATGCTGGCCTTAACAAGGGGCAGCTGGATTCAGCCATGTGAAATGAGGCAGACTAGAGGGCAGTGTATCCACCCAAATCAATAAAACTAAATGCAAACACTTTCAAAACAAACCATTACAACGCCACTTTAATTTAACGAATACTCGAGGCAGAGAAGTTTAATTCGAATATTTTTTTTAATCGAATACTCGAGTCAATCGAATAATAGCACAGTTCTAACGCTCCAGTGCTTCCGGAACCATTCGAATTTTTAAATTTCGATTCCATGTTTCAATGCCCTGAGCGCCGAGCGGAAAAAAATTGCTGCCAAAAACCACGAAGAAGCAGCCACAAGAAGCATGTGTTCGTGCATCGCAACTTGATTACAACCATGGACACGGTGCGGTGGCGCGCAAAAGTTTGGTTCAACTTTATTAGAAATAAAAAAATAAAAATAAAAAGACCAGTCAGCTCAGTGCAACATTTGCAACACCGCCAGTCCTCTAACCAGTCAGAACCATGTAGGTAAAACAATAAATTACGTCTGTCTTCTGCTGGATGGATGGATGGATGGATGGATGGATGGATGGATGGATGGATGGATGGATGGATGGATGGATGGATGGATGGATGGATGGATGGATGGATGGATGGATGGATGGATGGATGGATGGATGGATGGATGGATGGATGGATGGATGGATGGATGGATGGAATCGTATGAGAATAACTCATATTATTACGTCTACGGTAGATATCACATGTATACAGAACTAAATGCGAAATGACAGACTCGGCGGCGTTAGTAAACAGCCGCCATCTTAAAGCAGTAGACTTCTCAGTGTATTTCGCCTATATTAAGCAGCTATGTATGTACTTTACGTAGCGCGTTGCCGCCTCCGTTAAAATCAACAGTATTAAAAGATCATCAAATTATAATCAATAGAAGAATTTATACTAATGCTTTGTCTTAGCTCCCAGCTAAGGTACATGTATGGCAAAAGAATATGTGCAAATGTTTACTCCGTGAGCTTTTGAAAAAAAATAATAATAATAAATCTTTGTGAAAGTGCACTCCTGTGGAAAGAACCTTCATCACATTTAAGTTCAAAGACAGATATTTATATACAAGTTAAAAATAGCCCTCTTAGGAGGTTTATAATTTTTTTTTTTAAAAATCATCGAAAAGTTAAGGCATTAATATGAACTATGCAATTTTTTGACCCTGCCTCTTTTTTATTTTGTTTTATTTATTTATTTATTTTTAGCCTGCCTCTTAAAAGAAACGTTCGGAACCGGAATCGAAACGTGGAATCAGAACCGGAATCTTTTAATTTCAAACGATTCCCAACTGTAGTCATCACCTAATTTGCATAACTGGCAATTTGCATGTAATCGTAATGGACAGAGTAGGAGTCGTGGTAGAAGTAAAAACTGAGTTTAAAAAAAAAAAAAAAAAACACCAGAAAAAGTCAATAGATTTGTCAGTAGTCGCTTTTGAGAAAAAAAGTTGCAAGAGGCTTTGGAAAGTCAACAGATTTAGCAAGAAAGTCGCCAATTTGGCAAAACTGCAGTGTCATCCGCTGCTCGATAGGGAAAGAAAATCGGGTGCCAGAAGTTAAGTCTTCAAACACAAGCAGCTACAATAGAAAAATGCTCTAGAAATTTTTCGCTAGTTGTTTTTTACAAAGCAAGTGTTAATAGGTTGATTAGGAAAGACAACGGTTCAACTCAGAACAATACAATGAAAATTGAAAAATGCCTCCTGCGGATGTTCAAACAACAAGATCACTGATTCAATCATTTCACTGTCACCCAAAAAGGGGTTCAACCTCAAACATATCATCCAATCATCAACTTGAGAAGAAGAGAGTCCGGGTCAGCCGAGCCCCGCCCACTTTGCCTGGCACAGCCAGACTATTCTCCCTGTATTTTACAAACACCGTGAGAAATAGTCTGGGACCCAGCCCATTAACGGCCTCTCGAGCAAGGTACAAAATCAACCGTCCAATCAGATTCGTTTATTTGCGTGACGTGTTCTTAACGAGTAACGCCACTCTTGCGCGCCGAAAGTCGTCTCTACAACAACACAGATGGCGAACGAGAGAGCCGAGAATACAGTGGGTAGAACAAGTATTTGATACACTGCCAATGGATTGGCAGAGTATCAAATACTTGTTCTCCCCACTGTATGTTCCAATCCGCGATAAAACCAGTTTTAAATGACCAAAAACACATCGAAACAAGTAATTGACAACAGTCAACATGGCTCGCGCGAGCCATGTTGAATAAACTTCTCCATTCTCCGCTCACGCTAATTACTAGTGTTGCACCGATACCATTTTTTGGGCCCGATACCGATACAGATACCTGGCTGTGCAGTATCGGCCGATACCGATACCATTCCAATACCACTCTGTTTGATGATATCGAGTGTGTGCGCGCGAGAGTTGGCATGGGATCTAACATAGGGCATCTAGGTTGCTATCTGATTATATCTAGCGTGCGCGCTGCGCCGCTTGAGTGTTTTCTGGCCACAGAAGTCACTTCTGCTCATTACTGCACAACACCAGCATATGACAATCGACTTTCATAAACAGGACGAGTTTGAAGTACGGCGCTCTTAATTTGCCACTCATTGTTCATCATGAAACCATGAGTTTGCTTAGTCTCTCACGGTCTTAACCTTTCTGATCCCATCGGCGCTACAACAGCAAGCATTAGCTTAAGCATGCTAATCGTTTGTGAATGCCATGTTAGAAAAGCAGTGTAACATCGCGGATATGCGTTGTAGTGAACATCCTTAATATTGAAGACGAAGGTGTTATTTTCGTTTGGTAATTTTGAGACAAAGACATACAGATGTCATGCATCGGGAATTGGGAAGTTGGGTCACGTGGGGAGGAGAGTTCATTTGCGCTAAAGTGATGCCGGTAGATGGTATCGGCGCCCTAAATGTTAGTATCGGTATCGGTGCAACTTTAAAGCGGAGCCTCCCTGGCAGTCTTAGAACAATCGCCTCTGGTCCAATCCATTCAAACTAAAACACCCTGGCAGTGATTTACTAAACTTGCTATAGATGCCACTTTACTATACAACATTTCCACCGTTCCAGACAATTATTTCCATTTTTTTCCCCTCACTTTATTTGAAGTTTGGTGGCCGTCTGCACTTCGCCTAATCAGCATTATGTTAATTCGGACTCCGCTTTGAAATCCGCGCTAGGATACGAGCAGAGGTGTTGTTGTGTTACGTCCTCATTAGCATTTCTCTATTTCGTGTTTCTTTTTCAGTCCCTACCGCCGCATTTCCGCAGTGAAAGACGACAGGTTGTCCTTTCAAGCAGGGGGACTCTCATTAATTCTCAACAATGAACCTTTCCGCGGTTTAGCCTCCATTGTTCACATCTGATTTAACCGTTTTTTTCCTTTTTTGTCAGTGGCGTGTTCACGTCGTGCCAGCGCAGGTCGCAGCATCCCGCCGCCCGTCGTTAATTCGGCTTAATCTGCGGGAGAGTCGAAGCGAAAGATGAAGCCGATTGCTCGCCGGAGACCTTTTTTTTTCCTCGAGGGGGAGTCAATTAGAAAACTTAAATAGGCAAAGTTTGCTAAAGTTAGCGTGTTGATTGCACAGGCTTTCTGTTGTTTTCCGAAGAGTTTCCTGGGCGGTGTAATCACCTCGCTAATATGCGCAGCCTTTTATCCCGACAGTCGCATTAATCAAGTGGTGCCGCTGAGCGAGAAAGGATGATTGGGACAATAAGTGGTGCGTGTCATCCAAACAGCCATTAAGTGTTTGGACACTACACCTCCATTACAAGGCAGAATGGGAAATTTTTCCCTCGCCGTCAATCGCAAGCGTTCGGGGAATGTCTAAAAGGTTGGACGAGGGGGGGTTGAAAAGGGTTCGGTTAGTCAGAAGTCTTGGAATGGCAGGGGTGTTCAAACCGGTCCTCAAGGGCCACAATGGGTCCTGATATTTGTTCCTACCAATAGAGCACAGACAGTTTAACCAATGTTCAGTCCCCGTATGAACAGTGTCAAAGTTTGGTCCGCATTGCCGGCAGTAAATCGAATTCGTTCCCAGTGAGCGTTGGACTCCCCCAAGGGTGCCCCTTTTGTCACCGATTCTGTTCATAATTTTAATGGACAGAATTTCTAGGCGCAGCCGAAGCGTTTGGTGACCTCAGCATTGCGTCTTTGCTTTTTGCAGATGATTTGGTGCTGTAGGCTTCATCAAGCCGTGACCTCCAACTCTTGGGATGAAGTCAACACCTCCAAATCCGAGACCATGGTCCTCAGTCGGAAAAGGGTGGAGTGCCCTCTCCGGGTCGGGGATGAGATCCTGGCCTTAGTAGAAGAGTTCAAGTATTTTGGGGTGTTGTTCACGAGCAAGGGTAGGAGGGAGCTGGAGATCGACAGGCGGATTGGTGCAGTGTCTGCAGTAATGCGAACTCTGCACTGGTCCGTATTGGTGAAGAAGGAGCTGAGCCTAAAGGTGAAGCTCTCGATTTGCTAGTGGATCTACGTTCCTACCCTCACTTATGGTCACGAGCTGTGGGTTGTGACCGAAAGAACAAGATCCCGGATACAAGCGCCCGAAATAAGTTTCCTCCGCAGGGCGTCCGGGCTGTCCCTTAGAGATAGGGTGAGAAGCTCGGTCATCCGGGAGGGACTCGGCGTCGAGCCGTTACTCCTCCGTGTTGAGAGGAGTCAGCTGAGGTGGCTCGGGCATCTGGTTCGGATGCCTCCTGTACGCCTCCGTGGAGAAGTGATTTTGGTCAAGTCTTGGCAGGATCTTGATCGTGGTTTTAACCACAAAAGTCTTGGTTTTATCTTAATCTCAATAATTCCTGATTCGGATTTTAGTTTTGACTCCAAAAGTCTTTATTTCATCGAACTGATTCCTGAACTCAGTCTTGGCAAGACTCCTAAAAGTTTTGATCTTGACTAATTATAAGTGATTCCTAAAGTCCCTTTCACATACACCGGAACACCGTTTGAATCCCAGGATTTAAACGGGCAGGCCTTGTATGTGAAAGCAATTTTCCGGGTCGACTGACACAGAGATTACACGGACATTTAACGGGTCGCGTCTTAATATAATGTCCGGGACTTTCCCGGGACAAGGCGTATGTGAAAGCAAGCATTATATTCCCGGGTCACAGCACGATGGCCGATGACGTTAATATCATGGCGGGTCGATCGTCACTTCCTATTTCTTCGCAGTAAGATGAAAAGCGGTAAACAAACATCGCAATTATCAACATAGCAAGCTGGAAATAGCTAAATTAAACTGAAAACATCACAAAATTAAACGCTATTGGATCGTAGAGCTGAAGAAAAGAGTCCATCGTTTATCTTTGGAATTGTGTGGTTTATTTTGTTGCAGATGCTAGGGTCCGCAACTGCGGAAACAAGGTTGTACCTCAAAGCATAAAACAACGGAGGGATCCGTTCAAGGGTTTATCAAATACAAACAAAAATACACGCGATCGCGGAAAAGTGGGAATAACACAATGGGTCTGGGACAGTAGGTCGACAGGGATCAATAATACTAACCTAAGCGGTAGGCAGAGAGCCGATAATACAACAAAACAAATACACTCAAATACCAGCACAACGTAGGGGATTTCAAAACAAGGGCGGCCGATGGACAAGCTAGCAAATGCACCAAATTCAAGAGTACAAGGTGTCAAATGGTGCCCAGCAAGTTAATATCTCGCCACGCTTCTCTTGGATTGCCTGGGCTTAAATACAGTCTTGATGAGCTTGAATTGGCTGCAGTTACAAAGTCGGGAACGCTTCCACAACCGACTCTGTAATAAAACACGATTTGACCAACATTGTTACAGCCAATGCAGACCAAAAATGACGTAATGTCCGGGTTATAAAATCACACCAGCAGCTCTCCCCGCACATTCGGTGTCCAACCCGCGTCATTCTCAGGATACCTCTACATGCGTGAAAGCAATGACGCAAGTAAATCCCGCGTTCACTTACAAGGGAATTTACAGGGATATGTTTGTGAAAGGGGCTTAATTTTGGTCAAGTCTTGGTCAGGTCTCGGTTGGGGTTCACCCACATGAGTCTTGATTTTTATTTAATCTCAATAATTACTGATTTGGTAGGTTAGGTTAGTTTTGACCCCAAAGAGTCTTGATTTTGATTAAAACTCAGTGATTCCTGAGCTCAGTTTTGGTTTTGACTCTCCAAAATCTTGGTTTTGACTCGATGCTAGTGATTCCAGATTTTGGTCAAGTCTTGGTTTGGTCTCGGTTCTTGTTTTAACCCCCAAATGTCTTGATATTAGTTTAATCCCAATAAATCCTGATTTTGATCTAGGTTTTGTTTCACTCTTGATCCCCCAAAAATCTTGCGCTTGACTGAATCTAAGTGATTCCTGATCTCAGTCTTGGTTTTGACTCTCCAAATTGTTGATTTTGACTCAGTGAGTCTTGATTTTGGTGAAGTCTTGGTTTGGTCTCAGTTGTTATTTTAACCCCCAAATGTCTTGATATTAATTAACTCTCAATAAATCCTGATTTTAATCTTGGTCTTGTTTCGGTCGGGATCCCCCGAAAATCTTGCGCTTGACTGAATCTGGGTGATTTCTGATCTCAGTCTTGATTTTGACTCTCCAAAATGTTGATTTTGACTCGATGCAAGCGATTCCTGATTTTGGTCAAATCTTGGTTTGGTCTCGGTTGTTGTTTTAACCCCCAAATGTCTTGATATTAATTTACTCTCAATAAATCCTACTTTTAATCTGGGTCTTGTTTCGGTTTGGATCCCCCAAAAATCTTGCTCTTGGCTGAATCTGAGTGATTCCTGATCTCAATCTTGGTCTTCACTCACCATAATCTTGACTCAAGCCTAGTGAGCCTGACTATTTGTCATGTCTCGTTTAGGTCTAGGTTGTGGTTATAACCCCCCCCCAAATCTTGATCTTAATTTTACCTCAATAAATACTGATTTTAATCTTGGTCTTGTCTCAGTCTGGACCCCTCAAAAATCTTGGTCTTGACTCAATCGCAGTG
Source organism: Corythoichthys intestinalis (assembly GCF_030265065.1). Taxonomy (NCBI): domain Eukaryota; kingdom Metazoa; phylum Chordata; class Actinopteri; order Syngnathiformes; family Syngnathidae; genus Corythoichthys; species Corythoichthys intestinalis. The sequence continues at coordinate 12,674,013 of NC_080414.1, forward strand.
ATTCCTGATCTCAGTCATAATCTTGACTCTCAAAAATCTTGATCTTGACAATCTCTGTGATTCCTAATTTGGGTCAAGTCTTGGTCAGGTCCCGGTCGTGGTTCGAACCCCCAAAAATATTTATTTAGAACTTTCTCAAACATTCCCGATTTCGTTTTTGGTCTTGTCTCGACCCTCAAATGTCTTGATCTTCATTTAATGTCATTGATTCCTGATTTCACGCTAGTCTTGACAAAGTAAAGACAAAGTAATGAAGCTGCTTTTGTAATCCCAGTCAAGAAGTTTTGGAAAATCCACTCGATTCTTTTGGATTTGAAATCTTTTGTGACGCCAATCCAGAAACCTTTCTGACAAAAGAATTTGAATGCCAAGACAAAATTGCAGGCGCGAGAAACACAGAGGATTAAAACTCGTCTGCCTGGCTGAAAATTGGCCGGCGAGGGAAACAAACGGCCGCTACACGGGTTGATGGGAGCCATTCGTCAGGGAAGATTGAGGAGGCATTGCGGAGATGGCCCACATCCCCATAAATCATCTTGACAATTGACTTGAACTGCAAGTCTGCCATAAACAGCCCATGTAGGACGCCCCCCCACTATCTAATACTCAGTCTAGTGTCTCTGCCGAACGTCGTCTTTACAATGACGGTAATACTTGTTCCCAGCCATTGACGGCAGTCGACGTCCAAGACACTGAAACTTTGATCGTTTGCTGCCAATTCTCCAAGTGATCAAATATGACGGAGTGTAACAAAAACTGACCACATTCAAATACTAGATAAGAAAATTTCTGAAGAAGTTGTGTGGGATAACTTTCATAGCAGATAATACATTTCCAGGCACTTCCTGTTGATTTCAGGTCACTTCCTGTTGATTTCAGGGCATGTCCAGGTCACTTCCTGTTGATTGTGGGGCATGTATTGTCTGGATCGCTACCTGTAAATTTTGGGGCATGACCTGTATATTGTCTGGGTACTACCTGTTGATTTTGGGGCATGACCGGGTCACTTCCTATCGATTCTGGGGCATGTCCAGGTCACTTCATGTTGATTTCAGGTCACATCCTATTGATTTCAGGGTATGTCTGGGTCACTACCTGTTCATTTTGGGGTATGTCCAGGTCACTCCCTATTGATTTTGGGACATGTCCAGCTCACTTCCTATTGATTTTGGGGGCATGTCCAGGTCACTTCCTGTTGATTTTGGAGTTTGTCCGGGTCACTTCCTGTTGATGGTGTGAGATATGCATTGTCTGGGTCACTACCTGCTAATTTTGGGGTATGTCCAGGTCACTTCCTATTGATTTTGGGGCATGTCCAGGTCACTTCGTGTTGATTTCAGGTCACATCCTATTGATTTTGGGGTATGTCCGGGTCACTTCTTGTTGATGGCGGGGTATGTATTGTCTGGGTCACTACCTGTTGATTTTGGGGCATGTCCAGGTCACTTCCTGTTATTTTCAGGTCTTTTTCTATTCATTTTGAAGCATCTCGGCTATTTTCTAGAGATGTGATGCCGATCGATCGGGTCCGATCACGTCATTTTCAAAGTATCTGAATCGGCAAAAAGATATCGGCCATGCATTTTTGTAATATATAGCCTATATATATATATATATATATATATATATTTTTTTTTTTTTTTTTTTTTTTCGTTTTCTAATTGTATTTAATTTTACAGACATAATATGTTACACTCATCCAGAGTCTTTAGTTTAGGATTAAGGTAGGGTTATCAAATTTATCCCGATAACGGCGGTAATTAATTTTAAAAAAAATGTATCACATTAAAATATTTAATGCAATTAAAGCATGCGTTGCACGACCTACTCACACATTGTCGCGCTCAATCTGTAATGGCGCCGTTTTTACCTATACAGAGAGCTAAATGGCAGCGTAATATGAGTAGAGTGAATTTTGGCAGCCTTTGGAGCCTTTCTTAATAGGCTAAAGCCTGACAATCCCTCTCCCTACGATTAGAAATATCATGGGACGCAATGTGGGGAAGCAAGGTAGCAATTGATCTTTTTCTTAACACCTTAAGTTATTTCCCAACTCAGAGAAGATATATCAATTGGTAGCACTACGCACAGTCATGGTTCCAATTCCCATCATGCATTTGGGCTGAATGGCTGCAGTATCATTTACTGAAAGCTCAACAAATACACTAGATGGCAATATATAGTCACAATATACAAAGTCACAAGTCTTTCTATCCGTGGATCCCTCTCACAGTAAGAATGTTAATAATGTAAATGCCATCTTGAGGATTTGTCATAATAAACAAATACAGTACTTATGTACTGTATGTTGAATGTATATATTCGTCCGAGTTTTATTCATTTTTTTCTTGCCATGCATTGCCAAAATGTATATGATCGGGAAAAATTATCGGGAATGATTGGAATTGAATCGGGAGCAAAAAAAAGCAATCGGATCGGGAAATATCGGGATCGGCAGATACTCCAACTAAACCGATCGGGATCGGATCGCGAGCAAAAAAAACATGATCGGAACAACCCTAATTTCAACTATTTTCCAATCGATATTGGGACATTACCGGGTCACTTTGTGTTGATTTCAGGTCACATCCTGTTGATTTTGGGGTATGTCCGGGTCACCTCTTGTTGATGGTGGGGTATTTATTGTCTGGGTCAGTTCCTATTGATTTTGGGGCACGTCCAAGTCACTTCCTGCTGTTTTCAGGTCTCTTTCGATTCATTTTGAAAACTTTAGACTATTTTCCAATCGATTTTGGGACATTTCCAGGTCACTTCATGTTGATTTGAGGTCACATCCTGTTGATTTCGAGGTATGTCAGGGTCACTTCTTGTTGATGGCGGGGTATGTATTGTCTGGGTCACTACCTGTTCATTTTGGGGTATGTCCAGGTCACTTCCGATCGATTTTTGGGCATTTCCAGGTCACTTCCTGTTGATTACAGGTCACATCCTGTTGATTTCGGGGTATGTCTGGGTCTCTCTTTACTTGTTGATGGTGGGGTATTTATTGTCTGGGTCACTACCTGTACATTTTGGGGCATGACCGGGTCGATTCCTATTGATTTTGGGGGATGTCCAGGTCACTTCCTGTTGTTTTCAGGTCTCTTATTCATTTTGAAGCATTTCGATTATCTTATTGATTTTTGGGCATATCAAGGTCACTTTGGGTCACTTCTCAGACCGCCCAGTCAAAATGGAGCTGACCTGCCGTCAACGGCAGTGAAATACAGTGCCTATAGGGTCAAGCCACAGTTGTTCTATTTTACTAAAATATGTTATCAAAAACACGCAAAATATTGCCATTGATTTAAAAATTTATAATATTTCGTACTTTATGACCTAAGCCATGCTTTATGCGCACAATGTACGCTCAGGGTGATGAAGTAGTTTGTCACTCTCGCTAGACGAACATTACCAGTGTTCTGCAATTCCTTCCTACACGGCGAGACGTCCAGCACATGCACCCATCGGTTAAAAGCGGCGATTACTTACTATTTGTGTTTTTATTGAGTCTTTCATTCCTTTTTTTATCGGCTCAAAATATTTTTTGTAGGTGTTTCCCTCTCTTACTTTTAAGCATTGTGTTTTCTTGTGGTAGCTTTAAAGTAGATTGGTCATGTGTTGACCACATTAGTTACGTAATGTATTTAAATCCTTTTTTTTTTTTTTTTTTTTTTTTTTTTTTGATATTACTAAATTAAAGTTTTTCTTAAGGCATCTTTATTATGTTGTGTCTGTATGCATTTAAACAAAACAAGCTGAAAGTGCACAGTAGTACTTCAGGTGTCAAATTCGCCTCTTGTAGGATGTTTCACGGGTGTAGCACATTTTGGCAGAACACCGGTTTTGTCCTACCCTCGTCTCGTCTCATCCCGTCTTTCCAGTTCATTTTGCTTTTGATGCTCGTTTTTCGAAATATTGACGCTGCTGTCATGCTCATTAACTCATTCACTCCCAGCCATTTTCACCGGAGCAAGGCCCTTCGCTCCATTCGCACTGATTTTGCAAGGCCCACAGAAAATTCTTTTCAATTGCTATATAAACATGGAACCCACTAAAAGAAAGATTAGACTGTTCTTTCAGCAGAAACAAAACGTTAGTTCATATCTTTTTCCATTCTTTAGAAATCAGCCATTAGAAAATAGCTTAGTTTGAGCAATTTTCCAAATTCTGATGAAAAAACAGAAATTGAGTTTTTTGTAAAAGCATACATTTCAAGCATAACTTTGACTTTAACACAGCAATTTTTCGCTTTTGTGACATCCCAAACATCTGAATAATGTTTTCGTTCGACAAAATAACATAAACAACAAGACAAATAGAGCTTTTGATCGCAAAGTAACAATTTATTTACACATAACTAAACTATTGAACTGTTGAACTATTTGTGCACATAACAACGGTGAAGGCTCTCGGCTGCTCCTGGTTGAATGAGGTGGCTCTCAATAATCCACGTCCGGATCAAGATCAGTCTCACTTTTTTCATCATTTTCATCATAGGTTTTAACCTCGGGCTCAGGAGTAACGCAATGTGAGCTCCGCAGAACGCGTGTGGAACTTGACGCTGTTGTGGCCGTCAACGTCTGTCTCATCGAGATAGATTTTTTTTTTTAATCCTTCTTTGACGATGGTTTCGTTTTCTTTTCAAAACACTCCTCCTGTCTCGTTTGCCTTTTTTCCGATCGTTCTCCACATTTTTCTCAAATTCTCACGCGTCTTCACAAGATCCCTCCAACTTCTTTTTCCTGACTATTTTTCTTCAATTCCTTTCTTGGCCCGAGATGAGTTCTTACAAAATGCGCTACTGCCCTCCAGTGGCCAGTTTTATTGTTTTAAAATGAGTTTTGAGCATTGTGCATTGCAGTTTAGGTGCAACAGAACCTAGAGATGCCTCTTGTAAAAAAAAAAAAGAAAAGAAAAGAAAAAAAAACATAAAAGACGTATAAATAAGTTTTTGGGACACAAACCATTAAAAATAGAACCTATTTTGGGAGCAAATGAGTTCATGTTCCTCTCGGGTTTATATTGAAAGGGCTGAACAGATGGCATTTTTATGTCGCTAAAGTCATACTCTGGAAGCCCGGCAGCGTAACCATGTGACGTCACCGCCCTGCGACGTCAACAACAATGACGATCTGCTATTATTTTAACTCATAATAACGTTTATCTTTTAAGATCTACAAGTCTTTCTCTTCCTTGGTTCGCTTTAAAAAGGATTACAATTGACTGTGTCAGAAAACCTTCACAAATATGAGCTTCTATCAGTGTAGGAAATGCATGTGGAACTTATATTCACAATCCTAAACAAATAAAAATCATCAGTTTGTCACACCAAAGAATAATCATGCCTGTGACGGTGGGAGAGATTGAATCAAAATTCTTTAAAGTAGTTTTTGCAAAATCCTGTAACACAGTAAGGATCATCCCCTTAAAAAAAAAGTCACCCATCCCGGTCGGGAACGTTAGCTCGTCACGGCGCAACAAGCAGGACAAAAGACGACCGGTGCGCTTTGTGATCTGCGGCGGGAGATTTCGGCGTAGAAATAAACACGCTCTTCCTTCACAGTAAGACTTTATCAGCGAACCGAGTGGAAGCCGAAATCCTCGCAATCCCGATTTCACGCACGCAAACAAACAGATGCAGGCGGCGCTCAGCGGGGGCTCCTGTTGTTTGCGGCGACACGCTCAGCGGACGCACTTCTGGGTCGTGAGAGGAAGAAGCTCGCCCGGCGGGAACGAAACAGGAGGGACGGCTTGCCGTGCGTGGCATTTGGCGCCGAGTGCTCGTTTTTGATAAACAACCTGAGAGCGCTGGCGAAGTGATTAGGTCCCATCTGACAAGTTGATCCCACCTCAGCAAATCAGATAATAGCTTTGTGTTCTGCAGCTGTTTCACCTCAACACCCAGTCAATAAGCTGCGAGGCCTCTGGGAACGGTTGGCAAAACGACGCCACCTGGTGGCCAACATCTTTTTCGGGGCGTTGAAGACATTATTTAAGTGTAATTTGATTTTAATTTAATGACGTTTACTAGAAATAAACACATTTAAATTCACTACGGTTATATTTACACCGAATCAAAATATAGACTATCTTCTTTAACCAGGAAAACAAAGTTTGGTTCTACGTTTTTTTTTTTGTTTTGTTATTTGCACACAAAAAAAAAACAGGTCAGTTTCATCAAAATGCAGCCATTTCTCGCCAAAATTGGTCACAAATCCAAACTATTGAGAAAAACAAAGCGTTTCTATAATTATTTATTATTATTATTGTCCTTTAAAGAAAACATGCGTATCGAATTTGATGCATGAATTTTGAACAATGCGATATTTTGGAATATATCGCATAGATATGATTAGGGTGGTTCCGATCATGTTTTTTTGCTCCCGATCCGATCCCGATCGCTTTAGTTTGAGTATCTGCCGATCCCGATATTTCCCAATCCGATTGCTTTTTTTTTTGCTCCCGATTCAATTCCAATCATTCCCGATAATTTTTCCCGATCATATACATTTTGGCAATGCATTAAGAAAACAATGAATAAAACTCAGACGAATATATACATTCAACATACAGTACATAAGTACTCTATTTGTTTATTATGACAATAAATCCTCAAGATGGCATTTACATTAACATTCTTTATGTGAGAGGGATCCACGGATAGAAAGACTTGTGACTTGTATATTGTGACTAAATATTGCCATCTAGTGTATTTGTTGAGCTTTCAGTAAATGATACTCTAGCCATGCCCAAATGCCTGATGGGAAGTGGAACCATGACTGTGCGTAGTGCTACCAATTGATATATCTTCTCTGCGTTGGGAAATAACATAAGGTGTTAAGAAAAAGATCAATTGCTACCTTGCTTCTCATGATATTTCTAATCATAGGGAGAGGGATTGCAAGGCTTTAGCCAATTAAAAAAAGACTCCAAAGGCTACCAAAATTCACTCTTCTCTTTTTGCGCTGCCTTTTATCTCTCTGTATTGGTAAAACGGCGCCATTACAGATTGAGTGCGACAATGTATGAGTGGGTCGCGCAGCGCATGCATTAATTGCGCTAAATATTTTAACGTGATACTTTTTTTTTTTAATTAATTACTGCCATTATAGGGATAAATTTGATAACCCTACCTTTTAAGTCTAAAGACTCTGGATGAGTGTAACATATTATGTCTGTAACGTTAAGTACAATTAGAAAACGATTTAATTAAAATATATATATATATATTTAAAAAAGGCATGGCCGATATTTTTTTGCCGATTCCGATCTTTGAAAATGACGTGATCGGACCCGATCGATCAGCCGATCGATCGGAACATCTCTAGATATGATTTAAATTTATGAAAAATTATCACTTAAATTCAAAGGCTCCAAGTGGATTTTTTTAAAATAAAAAATATATATATATAAATGAATGAAATTTCTGTTGTGATTAGGGCATTAACGGGTCACTACCTGTTATGTTTGGGTCATTTCCGGTCACTTTCGGTTTCATTTTTGGAAACTCACGGGTCAATTCTTGTTCTTAATGTCTAACTTTCTGTTGATTTTTGGTGCATTTACGCATCACATTCTGTTCATTTTGGGTCACTTCCTGTTTATTTGTTTTCTTCCTGTTGATTAACTCATTGGTTCCCATTGACAGCGCTAGAAAATCACATTAGCCCTTTAACGCCTGAGCCTATTTTGTCTGAATCTGCATTCCTTTGATTTTGCCTTTATATTTCAAAGAAAAAATGTTCACTATGGCCTGTTGGGTCCCTTTTTTCAGGACACCATAACCTTCATGTCCAAACTGCTGTTTTCTTCACTGCCCAATAATAATCAAGAATTTGGACCAAAAAAAGACACACAAAAAAATCCGAAACTCTTTTATCAAAATTTGTAATATTGATGTCCCATTGACATCCAAAAACTGCTCAACGAAACGTTTTGAAGCTTGATCATATGTATTGAACTTGTTAGGATAAATATTAAACAGAAAAAAATAAGACTGAATAGTTTTGTATTTAACAATTCAACACAAACAGCAGGTATGGTCATAGGCGTTTTTGGTCTTTACACATACTATGGTCAAAACAAGTTATATACAGTAGAGCAGATATGTCCAAAGTCCGGCCTGGGGGCCAAATGCGGCCCGTGGTCAAATTTCATTCGGCCCCCAGCCTCTGTCCTAAAATCAAAAACGTCTGGCCCGCACACAGACTTAATAAGTTGGTCAGCAGTACTGCTACCAGCATATGAAGTAGCTTACACACTAAATGCTACACATCATTTATCCACTAAAAGGCAGCAGCACTCTAAGCAACATTACCCCATGTGACCGTTTACTCCCAATTTTCTAAAATGACCACAACCAACAATATAAAAAGAAAGTTGACTGTGGCAGCCGACGCTTCAAGGATAGGTGGTAATTGGACTATTTCTTCACTAAAATACGCAACAACTGTGTCTGCCTCATTTGCAAAGAGACAGTCACTGTTTTTAAAGAGTTCAATGTCAGGCGATATTATCAAAGAAGACATGTTGACATGTACGACAAGATTACAGGGAAGATACGTTGTGAGAAATTGAGAATGCTATCGTCAGCTAGATGTATTTCCGGTTGACACCATGTCAGGGGGCCTGCTGGGGAAAGAAGGGGAGGGGGGGTGGGGGAGACTGTAAGCTAAGTCGTTGGGAGGGGTAGAGTGTACACAAATCAGCACTGTGATCTAGAACTCAATAATCGTGTGAATCCCTTGTGAGTGTAAGCCCGTTGGCAACCGACCAGACGCCACCCCACCGCCAATCCTGGCACCGGGACTCCCCACTTGAGCGCGCCCAATCACAACCAGCTGTCTGATTGTCTGAATCTCAATTTGAAGAAAATGGTCCTTGACAAGGCACAAGCATCTCTCTCAGAATTAAAGGATTGGATGTCTATTGCCGCCAATGGCAGACAAAGACAGACACTTCAACACAGGTACAACATTTAAGGATCGAACCCAACATTTACGTTGAATATTTACTACTAATTTACCACCTGCTGGTATTATCCGTGTTCGTGATCCGTTCAGGTCATTATCGCCGCTTCTAGTACTTCAAAAAGATACAGGTATTATTCTGAGGTCACGGATTGAAAATGTGGCGAGATGTTTTTGCGAGGGATAAAAGACAGCAGGAGTCAGAATGTCACCCAGGTCGTGAACCTCAGGCAATGAGCAGATGGAACACCCCCGAGACTATTATCTCCTTTTGTGAAGGCATTATGTTCTTTCCGGTATGTCCTTCCTGACCTCCTGAGTATTTTTTTGAGAAAAAAAACAGAAAGCTTCTTTCACAGTCTGCCAGGAGCTGGCATTTGGACTCGGCCGCCTTCTGAAACGACGACTCTAGACTGACCGAATGATCGCGGTGAGAACTGTAAATTTTTCACAAATCGCCTGAAAATTCAGCTTTGATTTCCAGTATGAAAGAAGCCGCGAAAATCAAAAAACAGACCCTGGACAGGTATTTGAAACTTTCAGATCTCAGTCAGGACAGCCTGCAGAATTACCCACAATCCCCATTCCCGGTGCAACTCCCCCGCCTCCTCCTTGACACGCTCTGATGTGATGCGTACAAGCAGCAAGACAAAGTAGAATGTCTGGCAGGCGTGTGTTTGTTCTGTTGCAGAGTGAAGGAGAAGATGAAGAGAAGATGTCAGGATTGATAGCCGGCTTATCTAAACCTCATTGATTTTCACGTGTTCTTTGTAGCCTCCTGAACAGACTCGCCGGGAAGCTCGTCGGAGTGGATGAGACTGATGAGGAGAGCGGGAGAGGGGGAAAAAAAATAGAAATAAAAATCTGTCCGCCCACACCTTCTACACAGCAAACACATTTCCCCTGTTTAAACAAGAGGCCGGCGTATCTCCTAGCGGACGCACGGAGGTGTTTGCGCAGAGACGAGCACACGTAATTGGCCTGCATGCCCGCAGGTCCGCTAGGCGAGTGTTTGACCCATCAGCCTATTTAAGGAGCATGTACGCCTACTGAAGCACGGAGACTCAACGCCGGGAGTCTCCGCACATTGGAAACAGACTAGCGCAGTCCACCCATGTTACTTGGAAAATAGCCCGGCTTTCAGTTATTTGCTTGTTTCCGGAGACGACCGAGATGCAATATTTTCTGGTTTGGGCACCTATGTAACCTAAAATTATAACACTATACACTGGCAGAACCTGACAGGATGTTAGATTTGATGCTAAGTTTACAGTGGGGCAAATAAATATTTAGTTAACCACTAACTGTGCAAGTTGTCCCACTTGAAAATATTAGAGAGGCCTGTAATTGTCAACATGGGTAAACCTCAACCATGAGAGACAGAATGTGGAAATAAAACCCAGAAAATCACATTGTTTGATGTTTAAAGAATTTATTTGCAAATCATGGTGGAAAATAAGTATTTGGTCAATACCAAAAGTTCATCTCAATTGCCTTTGTTGGCAATAACGGAGGCCAAACGTTTTCTGTAACTCTTCACAAGCTTTTCACACACTGTTGCTGGTATTTTGGCCCATTTCTCCATGCAGATCTCCTCTAGAGCAGTGATGTTTTGGGGCTGTCGTTGGGCAACACGGACTTTCAACTCCCTCCACAGATGTTCTATGGGGTTGAGATCTGGAAACTGGCTAGGCCACTCCAGGACCTTAAAATGCTTTTTACGAAGCCACTCCTTTGTTGCCCTGGCTGTGTGTTTGGGATCATTATCAAGCTGAAAGACCCAGCCGATTCTCATCTTCAATGCCCTTGCTGATGGAAGGAGATTTTCACTCAAAATCTCTCGATACATGGCCCCATTCATTCTTTTCTTTACACCGATCATTCGTCCTGGTCCTTTTGCAGAAAAACAGCCCCAAAGCATGTTTCCACCCCCATGCTTCACAGTGGGTATGGTGTTCTTCGGATGCAATTCAATATTCTTTCTCCTCCAAACACGAGAACCTGTGTTTCTACCAAAAAGTTCTATTTTGGTCTGACCATAACACATTCTTCCAGTCCTCTTCTGGATCATCCAAATGCTCTCTAGCGAACCGCAGACGGGCCTGGACGTGTACTTTCTTCAGCAGGGGGACACGTCTGGCAGTGCAGGATTTGAGTCCCTGGCGGCGCATTGTGTTACTGATAGTAGCCTTTGTTACTGTGGTCCCAGCTCTCTGTAGGTCATTCACTAGGTCCCCCCGTGTGGTTCTGGGATTTGTTCTCACCATTCTTGTTATCATTTTGACGCCACGGGGTGAGATCTTTCATGGAGCCCCAGATCGAAGGAGATTATCAGTGGTCTTTTATGTCTTCCATTTTCTAATAACTGCTCCCACAGTTGATTTCTTTACACCAAGTGTTTTACCCATTGCAGATTCACTCTTCCCAGCCTGGTGCAGGTCTACGATTTTTTTCTCTGGTGTCCTTCAACAGCTCTTTGGTCTTGGCCATAGTGGAGTTTGGAGTGTGACTGACTGAGATTGTGGACAGACGTCTTTTATACCGATAATGAGTTAAAACAGGTGCCATTAATACAGGTAACGAGTGGAGCCTCGTTAGACCTCGTGAGAAGAAGTTAGACCTCTTTGACAGCCAGAAATCTTGCTTGTTTGTAGGTGACCAAATACTTATTTTCCACTCTAATTTGGAAATAAATTCGTTAAAAATCAAACAATGTGATTTTCAGTTTTTTTTTCCCACATTCTGTCTCTCATGGTTGAGGTTTACCCATGTTGCCAATTACAGGCCTCTCTAATCTTTTCAAGTAGGAGAACTTGCACAATTGGTGGTTGACTAAATACTTATTTGCCACACTGTATGTACACCTAGCTCGTTCCATAGACTCCCCCACCACGGCTTCCCATAGGGGTCCAACCCAGGCAGAACGTTGAGTTGGCTTTCACTGTGATAAACTCAAACACACGCTGCGTTCTAACGCCGGATTTAGGTGAAAACAGGATAAAGGTTTTACTGCATACAAGAAGGCAGGAGTGTCTCAAGAGGGATTTGGTCGAGGGTTCAAGGTAATTATTATATTAATTAGCAAGATGCATGCACTTTGAAACGTTGTGAAAAAAAAGTTAATGGATAAGATAAGTATAATTTTGGCTTGAAATATTTTCGTAAAATGAACGAGAACTGCCTTTTTTTTGCTTTTAACCAAAAATCTAGACTCTTTTACGTTCATATCTATAGAAATTATGCGATTTAAGTATTTATTTACAAGAATTTTCTACTTAAAAAGTTCATTGTTTTGCGACGGCAGCCATGTTGGATTACACAAAGACTTTGGCTTGAAATATTTAAAATAAATGATAACTGCCTGTTTTTTGGTTTTTTTTTGTTTTTTTTTTGGCTTTTAACCAAGAATCTAGACTGTTTTACATTCATATCTATAGAAATTCCACGATTTAAGCATTTATTTACAATAATTTTTAACTTAAAAAGCTCTTTGTTCCGTGACAGCCGCCATGATGGATTACACAATACCGTAACTTTTACTTGAAATATTTACGTAAAATGAACGATAACTGCCCGTTTTTTGCTTTTAACCAAAAATCTAGACTGTTTAAAGTTATATCTATAGGAATTCTGCAATTTAAGCATTTATTTACAAGAATTTTCAACTTGAAAAGCTCTGTTTCACAACAGCCGCCACATTGGGTTACACAAAACCGTAACTTTTGCTTGAAACATTCATGTAAAATGAATGATAACTGCCCGTTTTTGGCTTTTAACCAAGAATCTAGACTGTTTTACGTTCATATCTATACAAATTCCGCAATTTAAGCATTTATTTACAAGAATTTTCAACTTAAAAAGCTGTTTTGTGATGGCCGCCACGTCGGATTACACAATACCTTAACTTTTGCTTGAAATATTCACGTAAAATGAACGATAACTGCCCGTTTTTGGCTTTTAACCAAGAATCTAGACTGTTTTACTTTCGAATCTATATACGTAAATTCTGCTATTTAAGCATTTATTTACAAGAATTTTCAACTTCAAAAGCTCTTTGTTTCACAACGGCCGCCACGTTGGGTTACACAATACCTTAACTTTTGCTTCAAACATTCAGGTAAAATGAACGATAACTGCCTGTTTTTGGCTTTAAACAAGAATCTAGACTGTTTTACATTCATATCTATACAAGAAATCTATACGAAAATCTATCTATACGAGAAAATGCGCAATAATTTTCGACACATGTTCACATTGTGTGACATTTTATGTGTTATTAGCCTGCATCGGAGCGTTGTCTGGTTGTGTCTCGTGACTTGCTGTGCCCCCCCTCAGACTCACCAGTGTGTCATCTCCAGTTTCCATGCAGGCTTGCACACACAGTAAGATTTGTTTTGTTGGCCAGAGAGAATATTCAATGCTGCTTTAGCCTTTAAATGTCTGTGCTGAATGATCAACACACACTAAATTTAACTCTGAGCGTTAGCACAGCGTGCGCGCTAGCATTAGACGAAATTAGTCTTGGTTTTCGTCAAAAAAAACTAGACGAAGATAACACATTTCGATATAACTTAAATATGACTATAAGTATTATCGTCCAAAAGACTAAGACGAAAACTAAAAAGGCTGCCAAGAACAACACTGGTTACATGTTACTATTGTTTTTTTCTCATTATAAATTGATAGTTTCATTTTTTGCTTCAAAATTGATTGAAAAAAAAACAAATTCCAATTCAATTTTTCCTGGGCTAAAAAAAAAAAAAAAAACAGAACATGAGTTTGTTAGTGAGAACTGGGCCATTACTTTGCCCATTGTATACCCTTGAGACAATGCGGAAACTCAACCATGGAAGTTTCCTGATTGGTAAATTGACCGCTTGTGTAAAACATGCCATGTTTTCCTGAATATTCACAACATTACTCATAATAAAGTTAACCTTGAGAAGAGACGACAGGGACTCTGTGCTCGCGTGACATCGGAAAGACAAATGACTTGCCGTCTCCCACTTGCGAGGGGTTGAATGATGGTAAAACATGAAACGCGTTGTCACGTTTCATGTCGACAACAGGGCGTCGGGTTATTTTTCCGCACTTAACAAAAGAGTCTACCTGCTGACAATGACGTATAGTTCATGATACAGATGAGAAAGCTGTAGAGATGATGATGACATGATGAGTGAATGTCACACTAAGATGTGAATAGTGAGATGATGATACTGTCTTCGGGCGTTTGACACATCTTAAGTTTCAAGATTTTGTGCTTCTACTGTTTGAACAACTTTAAAGCTATGTATCAAACTTGATGTCAGTTTTCCACCACGTTTTATGGAGACTTTTTTTAAAGGGATCCACAGATAGACAGACTTGTAGTTCTTAAAAGGTAAACGTTATTATGAGTTCAAATAATTTGATGAAACATTGATCTTGATGTTTTAGTTTTTATACAATTTGTAAAATTATTAGGTCGCCATTGTTGTTGACGTCGCAGGGTGGTGACGTCACATGGTTACCCTGCCAGGCTTCCTGAGTATGACTCTAACGACATAAACATGTAATGTATTCAACCCTTACAATTTGAACCCGAGAACAACATTAATGAGCATGACATCACTGTCGCTATTTCACAAAACGAGCATCAAAAGCAAAATGAACAGGAAAGACGGGATGAGACGAGAGTAGGGGAAACAAAACGGTTCTGCCAAAATGTGCTACACCGGAAAAATCCTTCAAGAGGACATCATACCACTGTGCGCTTTCAGCGTGTTTGGTTTAGATGCATACAGACAAAACATACTTAAGATGCCTTAGAAAAATACTTAAACATAATAATGTCAAGTAAGTGTGGTTTAAATATGCCACGTGACTACGGTTGGGCATCGATGGGATCCGGGGCAAACATTCCGGTTCTCCTGGAATTGTTCAAATTTTTACATTTCGATTCCAAGTTTCCATGCCCTGACCACCGACCAGCAAAAATAGCTGCCGAACACCAGCAAGAAGAAGCCGCATTAAGACTAGCTCCATTATGAGCAGATCATATGAAGTGGCTAATTTAGCTTAGCACAAAAACGTGTTGCTTCCCTTCACACAAATGACAGCAAAGTAACAGAATTAACACACTAAAATGATATCAGACCCTCTGTTAAAACGTACAAACTTCCAGATTTTGTTTTATCAAGGGTTCCCAACGATGTGTAGTGCAGAGGAGTTGTGTAGTGTCTGTATACCTCAAGGATTATTTTCCAACTAAAGCAGGGGTCCCCAAACCGGGGTCAGTTTGTAACAGAAAAAGTGTGACGATTGCAGGAGTGCCTAAATGTAAAAAATGTATTGTTTTTCAGAAAGCCACAATCAAATAACCCTTTCTGGATTCTTCACAGAACAAAAGTAAATAAAATAAAAATAATAATATAATATAATAATAATAATTAAATAGATAATAACCAAATAACCCTCTCTTGGTTCTTCACAGAAAAACCCAGGAAATAAATAACACAAGTTAAAAAAAATAAATAAATACATAAATTTGTTCAGGGGGCCTGACCAAATGTGGAGGTGGGCCGTATCCGGCCTGCGGGCCGTAGTTTGGGGACCCCTGAACTAAAGTAATAAGTTCTTTTTGCCTGCTGCTTCCAAAAGTTACCACTAGAGGAAGCCAAGCGGACATAGCTAGACCAAAGAAAAACTGTAGAGTCCGGCGTTACAATAGTGACATCTTCTGGACGAATGAACAATATATCAGTTTAGAAATAAATCATACTTAAAAAGTAGTCAATTTAAGATCAAGGGACAGAACAATCCCCGCCTGAACTTGTAGAAATACCACCTAAAAGAATGGATGTAGTACAATAAATGCCCGCAGCATAAGACACTCTAAAACATAGGCAAAAGAATATGTGTAAATGTTTTCTCCGTGAGCTTTTGAAAAATAAACATCTTTGTGAAAGGGCACTCCTGTGGAAAGAAACATCATATTCAAGTTCAAAAACTGATATTAATATACAAATTAAAAATAGCTCTCTGAAAAATTCATAGAAAAGTTAATTGAAAGTTCATATAATGAAAAAAAATAATCGCAAAGTTTTGAAAGTAATTTAACCTATGCAATTTTTTTTTACCCTGCCTATTAAAGGAATCGGAATCGAGAATCGCTTGGAACCGGAATCGAAACATGGAATCGGACAAGGCAAAATACTGTCTGAGTGGGACATGTGCGTTAATTGCGTCAAATATTTTAACGTGATTAATTTAAAAAATTAATTACCGCGCGTTAACGCTATAATTTTGACAGCCCTAATTTATATACAAGTTAAAATTAACCCTGCCTGTCAGAATTTCATTTAATTTTTAAAAAATCATTGAGAAGTTAAGCCTTAAATATAAACTATGCAATTTTTTTTCGCCCTGCATTTTTATTTTTGACCCTGCCTCTGAAAAGAATCGGAATCGAGAATCGTTCGGAACCGGAATCGAAACGTGGAATCGGAATCAGAACCGGAATCGTTCAATTTCAAACGATGCCCAACCCGAATTATGAGAGCCTACAAGTCTGAGGTTTCCTTTAACGGGTTTCCTTATGATGAAAATGTTGCAAAGTTGGTGTTGATAGAATACAGATAAAAATTCTTCAAATGGACATAAATAACCTATTCAAATCAAAATGGCAGGCTTTCGGTGTCTTTTCAAACATGGCTTCGGGAGACTTTTTGTTAGGCTTGCTCATGATAGATATGTTTACCAAATGTCATGTTGCTAAATGAAACTGGCTGTTGGGGCTGAATTTTTAAACATTTCTGAACCCCTCATTGAAATGTTTAAATGGATTCTAAAAGGCGACTTCAAACCAAAACAGCACAATTTGTGTCTTTTATACATTGTGTCTTGAGGCTTTTTATAGGTCTACTCACAAAAGACATGTCAACCAAATTTCATGTTCTTAAGTAAAAGTAGATCCAGGGCTGAATTTTCAAAATGCCCATCAAAGAAATGGTTCAATTGCCTCTGAAATATCGTGACATTTCTGTTATATGTTGAAATGGTTTGCGTGGAAGCAAATGCAGGGAGGCAATGCAAAATTGCAGGTGGAAACATTTTTTTTTTCTTTTTGCCTAAGCAAAAAAAAAAAAAAAAAAAAAAAAAAAATCATGCAAAAATACAAGTTTGAAAAACACTTGTGGGAGACACAAGGCAACTGCTGTGAGAGAAACAAAGACATCTTTCATCTTGGAATGCCACTACATTTGCTCTAAAAAGTGCATTGAAACCAAAATGGAAGATTAATAAGTATTTAGTCAACCACTAATTGTGCAAGTTCTCCCACTTGAAAATATTAGAGAGGTCAACATGGGTAAACCTCAACCATGAGAGACAGAATGTGGAAAAATAACCCAGAAAATAACATTGTTTGATTTTTAAAGAATTTATTTGCAAATCATGGTGGAAAATAAGTATTTGGTCAATACCAAAAGTTCATCTCAATACTTTGTTATGTACCCTTTTTGGCAATAACGGAGGCTAGACGTTTTCTGTAACTCTTCACAAGCTTTTCACACACTGTTATGGTATTTTGGCCCATTCCCCCATGCAGATCTCCTCTAGAGTCGTTGGGCAACACGGACTTTCAACTCCATCCACAGATCTTCAATGGGGTTTAGATCTGGAGACTGGCTAGGCCACTCCAGGACCTTGAAATGCTTCTTACGAAGCCACTCCTTTGTTGCCCTGGCTGTGTGTTTGGGATCATTGTCATGCTCAAAAACCTAGCCACGTCTCATCTTCAATGCCCTTGCTGATGGAAGGAGATTTTCACTCAAAATCTCTCGATACATGGCCCCGTTCATTCTTTCCTTTACACCGATCAGTCGTCCTGGTCCTTTTGCAGAAAAACAGCCCCAAAGCATGATGTTTCCACTCCCATGCTTCACAGTGGGTATGGTGTTCTTCGGATGCAATTCAGTATTCTTTCTCCTCCAAACATGAGAACCTGTGTTTCTACCAAAAAGTTCTATTTTGGTGTCATCTGACCATAACACATTCTCCCAGTCCTCTTCTGGATCATCCAAATGCTCTCTAGCGAACCGCAGACGGGCCTGGATGTGTACTGGCTTCAGCAGGGGGACACGTCTGGCAGTGCAGGATTTGAGTCCCTGGCGGAGCATTGAGTTACTGATAGTAGCCTTTGTTAATAAGGTCCCAGCTCTCTGTAGGTCATTCACTAGGTCCCTCCGTGTGGTTCTGGGATTTTTGCTCACCGTTCTTGTTATCATTTTGACGCCACGGGGTGAGATCTTGCATGCCATTGTTGATGTCAATAATTACTTACACAATGCTCATGGGTGCTGAAGCCTATAAAATCAGTTTCACCCAAGCACCAGCAGAGGGCTGCAAAACTCCATAAAACAATTAACAAGTGGGCATTTCACTGTACTGTCATTTAAATCTGTCTGAGCAGGGCATGTGCGTTAATTGCGTCAAATATTTTAACGTGATTAATTTAAAAAAATAATTACCGCCCGTTAACGCGATAATTTTGACAGCCCTAATATGACTTTATATTTATTTTAAGCGACCATAAATAAATATAAAATGCACCCTCTGCCAAACTATGGGGAAAAAACTGCGACTTAAAGTCCGAAAAATACGGTACTTACAACCAAAATGGCAGACTTCCTTTGCCTTCCCAGACACATCGTTGGCTGCCATTGTCAGCGATAGACGTCCAATTCATTTGATGTTCGTTCATCCGCTGCCAACCCTCCCACTTCAAATGGATTGGACGTCGACTAGTGATTAACTCATTGAAATTCACAGCAGCTATCGTGGTCAATGGCGGTGAAAGACTTGGCATCTCCATTTATCTTTTTCAAGTGCTGCTAAAGTCCGCTCTGATTTATAGTAGCATTTTATCGGAAAGGAAATTCTCAGAAGTTTTGGGGGGCTTTGTGAAGGCCGTGACACGTGGAAGTCCGCTGAGATGGAAAGCGAGAGAGGGTGGGGGAATTTTTATCCTTGGTTGACATGAAAGTCATCGTTAAATCATCTTTACTGCCATGCCAACATCACTGCACCTCTCCTGCCAAGTGTCATTGTCACCCAGATAATGATGCGATGCATAGGGATCCTTTGTCACGGTCTTGTTGAAGTGAAACGGTTTGTTTCTAGATGCAAATGTCCTCAATCTGCTTATCAATTTGATAACCGCATGAATATTGTATCAGCTGACATTATTTTCATTTGGTTGTTCGGCAGTCCCAGGTGGACTAGATGACGATTTGTTTGTTGCTTGGATTTATGATGATGATATGGAGCAGCCATCCAGAGAAAGGGTCACAAATTAGGCAGGCCTGCATTTTAAATAAATGCGTTTATGATGGTGGTGTAGCTTCCCGCCTCCCGTACTGACTTTTAATTCCGCCAACCATGTTTTTAAAAAAAAAAAAATTTATTTACCTCAACAGACAGTCGATCGTCCACTTAACTCGTCATAGATCAATCCTCAGCCTATTTAGCTAATTGTTGGCACTTGTGAGCCGTGTGTAATTCATCCCAGGGG
This sequence comes from Corythoichthys intestinalis, assembly GCF_030265065.1. NCBI lineage: Eukaryota > Metazoa > Chordata > Actinopteri > Syngnathiformes > Syngnathidae > Corythoichthys > Corythoichthys intestinalis. The sequence goes on from NC_080414.1 coordinate 12,693,537, forward strand.
TGCGAGGGGGGGTCGGATGCGGGGCGAGGGGGGCGCAATCTGTCAGCGGGTCGATGGTATCGGCGTGCGGAAGTCTGCGTGTCTCAACGTGTGTTTATCGCGACTCGGCAGCCAGGAGGAGAGGCAAGAGGAGGGTTATTAGTCCCGTTGACGGATGGGACAGATGCTCCCGCCGCAGTGTTAGAATTATTATTACTTAGCTGCTGTTATTATATTGCTTTTTCCACAACGACAGATTCCACTACAAATTGGTTCCAAATTCTTCGGAGTGATAGAATCACACAAAAAGAACAAAACGGGTACTAAAAATCCAGTTTTACAGTCTCGAAAATAGCATGAACACTGACGTATATTCAGGTTCAATTTTATTATTATATTTTTTATTTTTTTTAATTAATTATTTATTACTTTTATTTTATTTATTTTAATTTAAAGCAACACTTGGTAACTTTTCAGTTTGGGTTGATTTTAGCGACACTGGTGGACAAAAGCGGTAGTGTTTTGCCTTAAGGAAAACGGCGTTTCCCATGAGGACAAGCGCTGGGTTTCCAATGAGGACGAGCACCCACCCGCATAGTGTCGGAAAATCATGATGAATGCCTGCTGATGGATTAAACAACATTTCTGTTTCCAGCGGCTGTGAGAAGGATGAAAAGTAATAAGGTAATGAATCTAGTTGTGGCTAAACAATAGCATACGACGGTTAGCAACGTTGTGGCATAGTGTGGCTAATCCCCCCAACCCACCCAACCTTGTCAGTGCTGACGAGTTTGGTTGGGAGGCATCACGCCAGCGAATGAAAGCCAAGCCAATGTTTATTCTGTATATCTTGGTAGCCTAACCTAACAGACAAAGCTTTTTGTCACTTTTGCCATCTTTGCAGAATTTGCGCGAAAGCATTAGCATCGACTTCAGCCTTTTTTTTTTTTTTTTTTGCGTGTGGCACGGTCCCTGCCACCCTCCTCAAAGTTAATTAGTAAAGATGTCCCGATCGATCCGGGTCCGATCACATCATTTTCAAAGAATCGGAATCGGCAAAAAAATATCGGACATGCCTTTTTTAAATATATATATATAAATATATATATCTTTTAATGAAATCGTTTTCTAATTGTATTTAACGTTACAGACAAAATGTCTTACACTCATCCAGAGTCTTTAGTTTTGGCTTAAAGTAAGGCTATCAAATTTATCGTGTTAACGGTGGTAAATTTTTTTTTTTTTAATTAATCACGTTAAAATATTTGAAGCAATTAACGCATGCGCTGCACAACCCACTCACGCATTGTCGCGTTCAGTCTATAATGGCGCCGATTTACCTATGTATACAGCTAAAAGGCAGCGTAAAATGAGTAGAGTGAATTTTGGCAGTCTTTGGAGCCTATTTTTAATTGGCTAAAGCCTTAAAATCCCTCACTCAACAATTAGAATTATAGTGGGAAATCAATGTGGGGAAGTAAGGTAGTAGTTGATCTTTTCCTTTACACCCTATGTTATTTCCTAACGCAGAGAAGATATATCAATTGGTGCCACTACGCACAGTCATGGTTGCACTTCCCATCATGCATTTGGGCAGAACAGTTAAATAGCTACAGTATCATTTACTGAAAGCTCAACAAATACACTAGATGGCAATATTTAGTCACAATATACAAAGTCATATTTATCGTTTAAGAAATTACAAGTCTAACCGTGGATCCCTCTCACAGAAAGAATGTTAATACTGTAAATGCCATCTTGAGGATTTATTGTCATAATAAACAAATAGAGTACTTATGTACTGTATGTTGAATGTATATATTCGTCCAAGTTTTATTCATTTTTTTCTTAATGCATTGCCAAAATGTATATATGATCGGGAAAAATTATCGGGAATGATTGGAATTGAATCGGGACCAAAAAAAAAAAGCAATCGGATCGGGAAATATTGGGATCGGCAGATACTCAAACTAAAACGATCGGGATCGGATCGGGAGCAAAAAAAACATGATTGGAACAACCCTATTAATTAGTGCCGGTGAAAGCGATACAGACCCCCTCAAAACATTCAACTAGTTTTCAGTCGACATATCACAAAGGTTATAAAAAAAAATTATTTATAAATTATTTTATAAAGGTTGAAAAGTTACCTAGTGTTGCTTTAAGAGATCTTTAATGATTTATAAAAAAAAATTTTTTTTTCTTTTTTAACAAAAAAAATGAACTAAAAACTCAAAATATTTTTTTTTAATAAATATGTTTCTCCCATTGTACATTGATTGTTTGTCCACAAGTGTAAAATTCACAGCAGAAGGATGGAAAAAGGCACATGATTGTTTCTGAAACAGTTATTTTTTTTCATATCATTTTTCTGTGAATAAATCAAATTACACATGAATAAAATATGAATAAAGATAACATTACGTAAATGAATGAAAACCAAAATACAGCCCTGTTTGGCCTCCAATAATACTTCAAAGATGATAAATAATCAATAAAAGACGATAACATTTTTTAAATTTTTTCTTTTTTATCTGCAAAAGAAAAGAAAATAATTGGAGTTTTAACTTTATCTTTATATTTATTATAATAACTATTATTTATATTTAGAAATATTAATATTGGCGATGAATGTTCCTGTTTTAGCTCCATTGATGAGGCTAGACATCCATTCTATTTAGAATGGGAGGGACGAATGAACTAGCGCTGTCAATGGCAGACATTGAGTTCCATCAGTGCCCTATAAAGGGTTAAACCCTTAACGGGATCCACGGATAGAAAGACTTGTAGTTCTTAAAAGATAAATGTTATTATGAGTTATATATTGAAACACCTCTTGATGTTTTCATTTTTATACCATTGTAAAATCAGTTTAACTAGTAGGTCGCCATTGTTGCTGACGTCGAACGGGCGGTAACGTCACAAGGTTACGCTGCCGGGCTTCCAGAGTATGACTCTAGTGACATACTAAACATGTAATCTGTTAGACCCTTTCAATTTGAACCCGAGAGGAACATTAATGTGCATGACAGCACTGTCGATATTTCACAAAACGAGCAGCAAAAGCAAAATGAACAGGAAAGACGGGATGAGACAAGACGAGTGTAGCAAAAGAGGCGAATTTGACATCCAAAGTACTACCGTGCACTTTCAGCTTGTTTTGTTTAGATGTATCCAGAAACAACATACTAAAGATGCCTTAAGAAAAGACTTAAACGTAGTAGTATCAAATAAGGGTGGTTTAAATATGCTACAAGACTAATGTGGTCAACACATCTGCTTTAAACCTACCACAAGAAAATATAATGCTTAAAAGTATGAGAGGGGAACACATGCAAAACGTATTTTGAGGCAATGAAAAGGCAATAAAAGACTCAATAAAAACTAGGGCTGCAGCTATCGAATATTTTAGTAGTCGATTAATGGATGGACTAGTTCGTTTGAATAATCGAGTAATGGGATAAGGAGCATGAAAAATTAAAATACCTGAGCTGAGTAACAAACAGTAATTTACGTCATTCAATTACTTACAGTATTTCAATAATTTTGTTTTTTTTTTTAAATGGGGATCTATGAACAACAAAAGAACAATTGGCTATCTTACATGGAAAAAGTCTGCTAGCTTAAATGCTATAAAATGCTAAAGTTTTTTTTTTTTTTTTTTTTTTTTTTTACAGTGCTCTTAACAAATGGTTCAGACATATAGTCCCACAAAAAACGGTTAATATATCTATTAACTAAAAAACGTACGTTGGTCTTAACAGGGAGCAGTTGGATTCAGGCATGTGAAAAGAGGCAGACCAGAGGGCAGTGTAACCACCCTAATCAATAAAACTAAACGCAAACACTTTCAAAATAAACCATTGCAAAGCCACTTTAAATAAATGAATGCTTGAAGCAACAAAATTTAATTCGAATATTTGTTTCTAATCAAATACTCGAGTTAATCGATTAATCGTTGCAGCACTAATAAAAACAGAAATAGTAAGAACTCGCCCCTTTTAACCTATGAGCGCATGTGTTGGACGTCTCGCCCCGTAGAAGGAATTGCAGTAACCCGGTAGTATTCATCGAGTGACAGTGACGATCTACTGCATCATTCCAAGCGTCCATTGCGTGCTTACAACATGGCGCCCTCTTTGGGTCAAAATATGTACTAAATATTTTAGGTTTTTTTAAATCAATGGTGATATTTTATGCGTTTCTTATCAAATATTTTAGTAAAAGACAACAATTGTGGCCTATTAGAGCCTACAAGTCTTTAAGTCTGAGGTTCCCTGCAAAGAAGTTCGGGCTTTGTCGACTGTCAAAATGTTGCGCGAGTAAATCAATACCAGTACCGACTCAAGCCTTGCTGATCAATCGTAGCACAAAAGCTCAACGTCTTCCCACCTGAGAGATGTACACCGCCTTGACCATTTTTTTCAATCCTTCCAACCATCAATGGAAGGCGCGCTCAAGAAGCCTCGCTGTCCGTCGCCATTAAACGTAATTACATGTTAGCTGTGCTTGCTGAAGATTAGTTTTCTATTCATGTGTTGCTTTTTCTATTTTTTATTACTGGAAAGCCTGGGAGATGCTCCGTGGGAGGTTTGGACTCAGATGACTCGGGTTTATTTAGTGTTCTGGAACCGTCGGATAGTAAATCATCCCACGACATAAAAAACGGCCAGAACTAGAGGCAGGGAAGTCGGTGTCCGTGTTTAACGCTGTTGGACGGTTGTTCGAGGACGATCTGCTTCCCCTCGGCACTGAAACCGGAGCCAGATGCGGGAACACTGAAGGAAGTCGTGTGGTACATGCAGTCTTTATTAAAGTCGATGTACAGCACTGAAGGTGTTAGCTCAGCGTGACTCATATTACAGCTCACGTCTCATATTGCAGCTGTCGGGCTTTGTAAGGCAAGCTTTTCAATGATTCATTACATATGTCAACTCGGAGGAACATTGGCAAGATATCAAGTGCATGTCAAAGCCACAGGTGGCGCTACAACAGGCTCACCTGGAGCATATTTTGGTATTAGGAAGTTAATTTAAGAGAAGAACCTTTGGTAGTAATTGTAAAAAAAAAAAAAAAAATCTAAGACGAGTTTGAAGGATGCCAGTCGAATTTAAAATTATTGCGTCAAACCTAAGTAGCCTACTGTTTTTTCGGGGAGGGCTTCTTGAGACTTTTTTGTGGGTCTCATCATAATCAACATGTCTACCAAGTTTCATGTTGCTAAGGGAAACTGTCTTTGGGAGCGAGGTTTTTAACTGGTTTTCTTCGACTTCAGGAATTGCCAAATTGATCTGAAAACAGTCATTTAGAACCAAAATGGCAGACTTCCTGTATCTTTTTGAGCATGGCTTTTTGAGACTTTTTTGTAGGTCTACTCATACTAAACATATCTACCGAATTTCGTGTTGCTAAGTGAAACTATCTTTGGGGGCTGAATTTTTTTAATGGTTTTTTTTTTTTATGATTGCAGAAATTGCCAATTTAGATCATAAACAACAAATTCAAAACAAAATGGCAGACTTCCTGTATCTTTTTGGGCATGGGTTTTTGAGACTTTTTTTGTGTAGGTCTACTCATAATAAACATCTCTACCGAATTTCGCTTTGCTAAGTGAAAGTGTCTTTGGGGGCTGAATTTATTAATGCTTTTCTATGATTGCAGAAATTGTCGATTTCAACCAAAAACAATCACTTCAAACCAAAATGGCAGAATTTCTGAGTTCTTTTAGCCATGGCTTCTTGAGGCTTTTTTGTCGATCTATTCATCATAAACATCTCTACCGAAATTCACATTGCTAAGTGAAACATTCTTTGGGGGCAGATTTTTTTTTTTTAATGTATTTTTTTTATGATTGCAGAAATTGCCTATTTAGACCAAAAACAACAACTTCAAACCAAAATGGCAGACTTCCTGTATCTTATTGGCCATGGCTTTTTGAGACTTTTTTGTAGGTCTATTTATAAAAAAACATATCTACCGAATTTAGTTTTGCTAAGTGAAAATGTCTATGGGTGATTCATTTTGTAATGGTTTTCAATGATTGCAGAAATTGTTGATTTCAACCAAAAACAATCACTTCAAACCAAAATGGCAGAATTTCTGAGTTCTTTCAGCCATGGCTTCTTGAGGCTTTTTTGTCGCTCTACTCATCATAAACATCTCTACTGAAATTCACGTTGCTAAGTGAAACCATCTTTGGGGGCTGAATTTTTTTAATGTTGTGTACGACTAGAAAAATTGCCAAATTTCGCCAAAAACAATCATTTCAAACCAAAATGGCAGACTTCCTTTACCTTTTTGAGCGTGGCTTTTTGAGACTTTTTTGTAGGTCTACTCATAATAAACATATCTACCGAATTTCGTGTTGCTAAATTAAAGTGTCTTTGGGGGCTGAATTTTTTAAATGTTTTTTTATGATTGCAGAAATTGCCACTTAAGACCAAAAACAACAACTTCAAACCAAAATGGCAGACTTCCTGTATCTTATTGGGCTTGGCTTTTTGAGACTTTTTTGTAGGTCTACTCATAAAAAAACATATCTACCGAATTTAGTTTTGCTAAGTGAAAATGTCTATAGGGGATTAATTTTTTAATGGTTTTCTATGATTGCAGAAATTGTCGATTTCAACCAAAAACAATCACTTCAAACCAAAACTGCAGAATCACTGAGTACTTTCAGTCATAGCTTTTTGAGACTTTTTTGTAGGTCTACTCTTAATAAACATATCTACCAAACCTCACGTTGCTAAGTGAAACTATCTTCGGGGGCTAAATTTTTAAATGTTATTTTAAGAGTAGAAAAATTGCCAAATTCAGCCAAAAACAATTACTTCAAACCAAAATGGCAGTTTTCCTGAGTTCTTTCCGTCATGGCTTATTGAGGCTTTTTTGCCAATCTACTCATAATAAACATACCTACCGAATTTCAGGTTGCTCAGTGAAACCATCTTTCATCAGTGTTTTTTACGACTACGAAAATTGTCACATTCAGCCAAAAACAACCATTTCAAACCAAAATTGCCGAATCCATGAGTTCTTTCTGTCATAGCTTCTTGAGCCTTTTCCATAGGTCTACTCATTATAAACCAAATTTCATGTTGTCCAGATGAATGTATTTTGGGGGGCTGAACTTTCGTTTCACGGAAATTTCTAAATCAAACCTCAAATAGTCCGTTTCAATCAAAATGGCAGAACGTTTTTTTGCGGGTCCGCTCATGATAGACACGTCTACAAAAATGTAGCTCCAAAGTGAAACTGGCTACAAGGACTGCATCTCTGATGAGCACTCGGAATGACATTTCATTTGGCATAATCACCGCTTGCTTAAACCCTAAAAGGTTTTTGTGAATTTTCTGTTCTCATATGCTCAAGATGGATTTTCATTATAGTTGTGACTCAGTGAGTTTTAATGTGTAATCATGAAATGATTTAGCTTTTAATTTGAAGCGCTTCAACTCAGGTCGCGCCGTCTCCGTCGAGGTCATTCCAGTCGATGATTTGCGAAAGAGGATGATGACGGTGATGAAGATGATGAGGCAAATCAGTGGTATTGTTCTTGTCGCGATGAAAGAATGAAAAGGTGCCGTAACATTTATCCCAACAGACAAGGGGGATAGGCAGCAATACGGATAATTACGTTTCTACCTTTCTCCGCCAGTCGCATTCATTGTCGTAATTAATTTCATTATTTCCGGCGCTGGCTGTTGAGAGCAGATTAGTTCTGTCGGAGTCGTGGGGATAAACACGGCGTAATTGCTTATTGCTCTCAGAGGCCGCCGCAGATTATAGCTAAGCTAATGAATGAGAAAATATCCAATCACCTCCAACACCGCCGAGCCTCCGCCCGCCGCTTTGTTTGCTCGCCTTTTGTTCCGCTTCACGGGAAGTTCGACTTCTGACAGGGAAACTCTTTAAAGGGACGCCCCGTTGACCGGGGAGCCGAACCCGGGAGAGACGGACGAAAGCGTCAGGACGCCTGCGGGGAACCGGGAAGAAAGTGTGGACGTGTTGCAGACTGCTTCTTTGGTACAGGGTTTAGAATTGGTTGCTCTAAATTATGGTTCTCAAACTCAACTTATTGGCAGACTATATCCTCTCATGTACGACCAAGTGTTAGCAAGTAAGCATCACAGTCTTGTTCCTGCCAAAGGGGAGTCTGGCACATAAGCTTCACCCTCTCTCAGATCCAATCCACGTTCTCACTTTCCCGCCGTCAACGCGGGCCGGCGTGCAGCCGAGCAGAAATTCCCTCTGATGGAGTGGAGGAGCTCGACGGGGAACGCCAACGATAATCGGGTCAGACAGCTGCGTATTAGCCGCGCATCGTGTGCTCCGGCGTGCCGTGTGGTGTTTCTACCTGGACCTGGAGGCTTGGAAGGGTTCAGGAGCAGAGAGATGCCCACATACAACCCCGCAGGTCTTGACTTTGTTACTTCGTGCTAGCTACAAAAGCTTGTAAGGTTATACTGTACATGGGGGTGCTCGGCTTATGACACAATTCCCTTCATGTACAATTGTATCTGTCTGTGGCTTGTAAGATAGGAGCGCGTCTAGAAATGGGGGCGTGTTTGGTGGCTATACGTCACAACAAAGAGGGGACAATCCTCCTAAAACACATCGCACAAAAGCGGCAACAATAACTAACATAAGCTGTTAAATAAATGTACAGGTAGTCTCTGGGTTACGACTATACCCGGTGGCCTAAAATGTCATTGCATGTAATTGACTTTCCTTAACTGTATATGAATTTAAAATTAAGACTTTGCCGGTAAAATGTTGTCTATAAAAGTTGTAAAGCAATAAAACAAACAACAAAATTGAATGAAATGAACAAACAAAGAAATTATAATGAGTCAAATTATTTTTCAAACAGATCATGTGACGAGCACCTTAAAGACGGTCATTTGCTTTGCTTAGCCAAAACCACCTGAAGGCTGAAGCCATTAAAGATATACGTTTTTGTTTTTTTTTTATTCCTGGCTGGAATATTGAGTCAAAAAGGATGCGGTACCACACACATCATACTTTACGGGAGGGCCCATCACGGTGCTGGGTAATGGCTGTCAGCCGGGAACCTGGCAGCCACAGTAATAGGGTGGTAGGTGGGTCCCACACTTTATCTCAATGGCGTGGCTCCCAGGGCGTGGCCTCCCCTCTGCCTGGGCTGCCGGCCGCGGGACTGGGGGGAGGTCGGGGCTCCAATCTCGCGTCGCCCCGCGGCGGCTCCTCGGCACTCCCCTGCCTCCGCCTTACCCTCGTTTCTCTGCCTGGTTATCCGCTCTGCCCTCTGTCGCGGGTCGCTGGCTGGACGCCGGTGTATTGGCTTGATGTCGCCTGCTCCGGTGAGGACCCTGCCCTGCCCTGGGCTTGGTGGGCCGCTGGGGGTCCCGTGGCATGCTGTGCCGATTGGGGGGCTGCAGCGGCAGGTCGTGGGCTGGGTGGGCGGATGGGGTGGGCATAGGGTTTGTGGTTCATCCCATTTTCCCATCCCTGAAGGCCGGTTGATGAGAGCATGGGTGGCCCAGGGGACCACCCTGGATCCCAGGGGGTGACGATGGCTCCTTTGCTGGGCTGCTCCCCCACCCTGCCCACACACCATCCCTCCCCGGGCTGGCTGGGTGGGAGTTTCCGCCGTGGGAGACGGCGTTTCCGCTCGTCTGCTTGGCAGTCGCGTGTTTGGTTGGGCTCACGTGCAGCTGGTTGTGATTGGACGCGCTCGGGTGGGGGATCCCGGTGCCGGGATTGGCGGTGGGGCGGCGTAGGGTCGGTTGCCAACGGGCTTACACTCACAAGGGATTTACACAATTACTGGGTTCTAGATCACAGTGCAGATTTGAGTACACCCTACCCCTCCCAATCACTTAGCTTATAGTCTCCCCCACGCCCACAGACGCAGACTCACTTTTTCATTCTGCAGACTTCATCTTTATGACCAGTGTTGTTAATCTTACTTTTAAAAAGTATTTAATTACAGTTACAAATTACTTCTCCCGAAACATTATTGAGTTAGTAACTCAGTTACCTGAATGTAAGAGTAATTAGTTACTTGGCAAAGTAACTGGTGTTACCTTCAAGTTTTTTTTTCATATTTAAAAAAACAAAAACAAAAACAAAAAAAAACATAATAACCATTGCTATGTTTTGAAGTCACTTAATGTTGTGAATCAACCGTTAAAGTTGTTAAAATTGCTCCCGTTTTTGCATTAGTTCCCTTCTGCCTACTTTCGACAAGTGAAAGTTTTAAAACTGTTTCATCCTTTAACGATAGACTCATGTCAGGATTTTGTCTCTGACTTTTCTCGCGTCATTCAACAAACGTAGTAACGCCTAGTAACGCATTGTCTCGTTGCTGAAACGGTGACAAAATCCGAATGGAGAAAAAAAAAAACTAATGCATGAAAAACGTACAGATTTTGTACGTGCGGCGTACACATTTAAAAATCAGTGCTCACTTGTACAAATTACATCGAAACCGTACAACTTGACAGGTATGTATTTACGTCATCAGCGGGTGACCCGGGAATTTAACACCTGCTTTCACACATACCGCTTCCCGGGAAAGTCCTGTCAAACGCGACTCTGTAAATGTCCACGTCATATCCGTGTTTGTCGACCCGGGAAATTGCTTTCACACATGAGGGCTACCCGTTTAAATCCCAGGATTTTAACGATGTTTAGGTATGTGTGAAAGGGGCTTAAATTGTCAATTAGTCAATTAATCATCACAGCCCTACTTGTCAGACATAATAGCCCTCCAAAAGGAAACCAGAACTCGGTCGCCAGCTAATACGACAGTATCAGAACAAAGTAAACCGAGGACTGCCTATCGTTGAGGAGAGGCTTATCTGTACAGGAACGTCAGGTTTACACAAATCTCATAATCATACATTTCTGAAGAGCTCGCATAGATCCACTTTAAACCACTCCAGCTGGCACCCTAAGATTAGATATCACTTCAGACTTTCCGGTTTCCGCACCCTTTTCTCCAACCCCTCCCAAAAAAGCGAGCGGATGTCAGTTCCGTGAGTGTAAAGGTGTCACATTACGCCGCCGTGCCCCGAAGAGATGAGTCGCAAGTGTAATTCTCCCCAAGGTAACCCCAACTCGCAGCCCTGGAAGTGTCACATCCTGGCAGAGTTGCTAGGTGATCGGTCGACGGGTCAGTCACGACTTTTGGCCTGATTTTCTTACGCTTTTGTCAGGAAGACAATTGATGTCAGATGAATTATTCCTTCTTCTATGATAAAATCAGCGTGATACAGTAGTGATAAAACTTCAATGGAGTTATTGAGGTTGTTTTTATCCATAGGGATGTATTTTGAACAACGGTAACCAGTATAAAGAAAAATCTATTTGAAAGACAAACTCAAATAACTCAGTTGCAGGATGTGGCCCAAAAGTAATTTCCTCTTGCCGTGGATCAGTCATCATGCAGGATTGAGGTCAAAAGAGCTTCACGCACACTTCCTGCGACACAGCAGTTAGGGTCAGCATCCAGTCAGGGAACCTCTGACCGTTCGGTCGTGTTTTGGTATAAATAAAGACTTTGTTTCGGTGGCATTTTAGAGGGGTGATAGATGTTAACCTCCACATGGGTTGTTTGTTTACACACCTGGAGTGAGGACACATGAGTCTACCTGGATAAGGTTAAGGGTTGGATCAGAGGCTGATGTTGTTTTGTTTTTATTATTTCTAGAATCTTCTGGGCCTGGGTCAAAATGCACTTGAAATGTAATATGTGTGCTTGAAAGCTTAAAGTGCATGTGACACGAAAAAGCATGTTTATTTCATAATACACGCTGTATTTTATACTCCTGAATGTAATGGACCGCTTGGATATGTGTGGAAGCGATCGCTATATTTATTTAGTTTTTTGAATCCCGCGCCATGAAAATGAGTGACTTCCGGCTTCGGTCTTGCATTGAGGAGGAGGGCGCTGTGACGTGTACGGGTGAACGCGTCCTCTTCACTAAACAGAGGTACTGTTGTGTATGACGAATAAGGATTCAGCTGATTTTGCGGATTAATACGTTTATTTTTCGCATCACGCCAGCCAAACGGCTGCAGAAAAATCTTGCTTTATGAGGGAGAGGCGTGTGCGCCTTTTTGGAGTTTCAAAAGATTCTCATTCACCGTGGATATTGGCCAAAACATTTTGCATTATGTCAAATACGAATACAGCGATTACAAAGTAAACATTACAAACTTTCTTTAAATAAAGGACTACTTACGTTTGATCATTGATAGGCATATAAAAAGCTCTCCTCATGCACATTAGCTGAACGTTAGCTGCACAACAACTGCAGTCGCCCTCCTCCGGGGAACGAACTGTAAATTGCTCTCCGCCGGGGGGTTTGCCGTTCTGCGAAGACAATCGACAACCCAGTCGTCATGTCAAATAATCCGGGCTAGTTATGTGTGATTTTCCACTTCGAAGACTTTGAAACATCACTCGGTTCTGGTTAGCATGTCGGCTAGCTGTCACGCCTCTTGGTTTGTTTACATTCTCCGAAGCCGGGGAAGGGAAATGACATATGTCCGATTTAGGTGTCATAAAATATCCTTCGGGAGGTGGGACAGTAAAGGTGAAGTCGACAGTTTTGACCAATATGGAGTAATTTTGCCATGTCGTCCTGAATAAGTGCATTTTTATTATTTCATATTCCATTTAGCACAAGACTGTTATTTGTCATGACCATGCCATTTATTTAGCAATTGGGGAAAATACTTGTATAAAAAGAATATCCTGTAAAAATATTGACGTAAAGAGACAGAAACAATGACATTTTGCAGCTCTCTTCGTCGCTTTTTCCTCATTCTGAAAAATTCCCCCTCAATGGGCTGAATAGTAAAACCGATGAGCCCAGTCTCCCGCTGACGTCATCCACCTGTTGGGGACGCTAGAGCCCTATAATGGTAGGCGTGGCTAACTGGCAGATTAAAAGACTAATTTCTCGTCATCTGCGCTTTGCTAAATTGTTGCATATAGTCGAATCGTCGCAAAATATGATTCTAATTCACATAATAATGCTATTTAAGACTTTTTTTCTCATGGCGTATGCTCTTTAAAAGATATTTAAAGGAAACAGTCTGATAAGGTTTCTTTGAAGCTAAAGGGGGACTGTGGGGGTAGACAGTCAGACGGTGTTGTTCAAACCCCGTGGAACAATTTCCTCTTGTGATCACTGGCTCAGGACTAGTCCAAACACACACAAAGCAACACATTAATCTGCCGTGTTTCAGGTTAGACACCAGTGCCAGTGGCCAGACACCCGCCGTCCCCACCACGCCCAACCTTTCAGCCCCTTGCTTGCATGCCAAACATGTAACGAAGCGTGCGAGCCGGCTTCTAATTGTTATTCTATTGACTCTGCTGAGTGACTCAGGCCGACCTGCTGATGCGTACGCGAGCGACCGCGACATGAACCGAAGATAGTGTGTCCATTCAAGGGTGGATGTTTCAATCCGTGCCCTGGGGGAAGGCGAAAAGGAGGAATTCCGATAGTACGCTATAGAAAAACTGTTTATTTATTTACTTAATGGATTTGCTGTGACATGCCAAATATTCGACATGCTAAAATTGAGTGCCAGACGGATTTGTGCCTAGCCCTGAATATGGTGCGACCCCCAACCTTGACACCAACCCCTGAGCTTTCTGAAACGTGAATCATCTTTTCGATGGTCTGAATGTGCCGGAGGCCCAACATGGTATCCTCTCGGTAAGAATACAGTCCCTGACAAAAGTCTTGTCGCTTATCCATTTTGTAAAAACAGTTGCTAATAACCTGACTTTTAATTATTCAATTGGTTTCAGAAACGGCTCATATGAAAGCTAAGACCCTCCCAAATGATGTTGAATGTACAAAAATATTTTTGTTTTACTGAAAAAAGATTGATCATTTAATGAAAACATAAAGGTCAAATTTTGGCAAGACAAAAGTTTTGTTGCCTATAGAAAGTAATGTGAAAATTGAACAAAAAATGTACTTCAAATACAAAAATATGTTACATAACATATCCGAATTAAGTAGTGGTGCTGTGAGATGCAAATTTAATATTTTGTATGACTTCCATGGGCTTGAAGGACTGCTTCCATGCAGTTCAGCAAGGATTCATACAATTTATTGATTAAGTCATCAGGAACATCAAAGAACATTCTTGGGTTTCGTCTTCCATGCTTCCTCTTTCATCCTGTTCATGTCTGGTAACTGGTCTGGCCAGTCCTGGAGGATCTTGATCTTCTTTGCCTTGAGGAACTTTGAGGTAGAGATTGAAGTATGCGATGGAGCACTGTCCTGCTGCAGAATATGTCCCTTTTTATGGTTAGGAATGTAAGAAGCAGCTAAGATTTGTTTATATTTCAGACTATTTATGTTGCCCTCCACCCTGCAGATCTCTCGCACACCCCCATAGTGGATGTAACCCCAGACCATGATTTTACCACCATCAAACTTCACTGTTTTGTGGCAAAAGGTGGATTTTTCAGATGAATCTTCCATTGAATTACACCACTGTCGCAGCAAATATTGAAGGAGACCTACTGGAGCCCCCATGGATCTGAGATCCACTCAGAAAACAGTGAAGTTTGGTGGTGGCAAATATATATATATTTTTTTTTTAAGATGGCTAAAAAGTAACAAAATAGTCCAGAAATACAATGGCAATGCCAAAAGAAACAAAAATATATACATTTTATACTGTGCATCACTACCAGAAAAGCGGAAGAGGAAGTACTATAAACAGTATAGTGTGTAGCATGTCTGGAACTTTTGTTCAAATTTTTAAAAAAAAAAAATAATAATAATAATAATAATACTTTTTTCGGTATCGGCTCGGGACTCTGTATCAGCAGATTCTCAAGATTAGGTGGCTCGGACTCAGATAAAACATAATATTAAACAGAAAAAAGAATCTCCCAGTACACAAATCAGACAACAGTCCTGTTCATTCAAATTTTTAAAAAGTGCTGCTGATTGATTTTTTTCTTGTGGGCAATGACTCATTTAGTTTCTTTAAACAAACTAAACAATAAAATCGAATGAGGAGGGGGCTGACTGTAATAAATCAGTTTTGTTTATCAAACAGTTATTCATAAATACAATCCAAATCCAATTTTAAAGCACACTCTCTTGTATGACAGTTTACAGTTTGAATGGGAGTTTGTGTTGAAAGGACACTCAAAGCTGTGACATGAATGGTTTTATGTGTGTGGTTTCTTTATAAAAAGGAATGAGTCAGTTTTACTATCTAACAATAACTCAAGTGCTGCTTCTCCAAAACACAATACAAAGGGACACTTAAAGTGCGTACAACAGGAGAAAAAAAGTCTTAAATAGCATTATTATGTGAATTAGACTCATATTTTGAGACGATTCGACCATATACAAAAATTTAGCAAAGCGCAGATGACGAGAAATTAGTCTTTTAATCTGCCGGTTCGCCACGCCTACCATTATAGGGCTCTAGCGTCCCCAACAGGTGGATGACGTCAGCGGAGTCACGATTTCATCTGATTTAGTATGCAGCCCGTTGAGGGGGAATTATCCAGAACGAGAAAACGTGACGAAGCGAGCCGCAAAATGTCATTGTTTCAGTCTCCCTGCTCCAATATTTTTACAGGATATTCTTTTTATCCAAGTATTTTTCCCCAATAGCTAAATAAATGGCATGGTCATGACTAATAATAGTCTTGTGCTAAATGGAATATGAAATAATAAAAATGCATTTATTCAAGACGACATGGCAAAATACTCCATAATGGTCAAAACTGTCGACTTCACCTTTACTGTCGCACCTCCCACCTAAATCGGGCTTATGTCATTTCCCTTCCCAGCTTCGGAGAATGTAAACAAACCAACAGGCTTGACAGCTAGTCGACATGCTAACCCGAACCGAGTGATGTTTCAAAGTCTTCGAAGCGGAAAATCACACATACTGTAACAAGCACGGATCATTTCACACGAAAACTGGGTTGTCGATTGCCGTCGCCGATCGGCAAACCGCCCGGCGGAGAGCAATTTACAGCTCGTTCCCCTGCTACTACGGACAGGAGAGCTCGCCGGGGAAGCAGCTGAACAATGACTGCTGAACAAACCGGCCGACGTCGGAGGGGCATGTAGCTGCCAAATGGTCAACACGAATATGGCAAAATAATTCTTTACTACACGGCGAAGTAGTAAACAGCGAGAGAAAGACTCAGTGGAGAAGGGCGACTGCAGTTGTTGTGCAGCTAACATGTGCAGCTAATGTGTATGAGGAGAGATTTTTACATGCCCATCCATGGTCAAACGTAAGTAGTCCTTTATTTAAAGAAAGTTTGTAGTGTTTACTTTGTAATCGCTGTATTCGAGGCTATTTTTAACACAAAGTTGCAATTTCTGATCGGGTGGAAAATTTGATGGAACACACCAAGAGGGCAAAAGCCGAGTACAGTGCTCGCTCGGTGGGGGGATGTGCGACAAGCCGCCGGTCGTCGGGGAGTGGACAAGGAGCATGTCAGCCACAAAATGCAAGCCACATCCGTATTAAAATGATCCCAGTATTTGACATCATACAAAACACGATGTTTACTCACTTCCTCGTAAGTCCTGTGGTCCCACTGTAATAGGGCTTGTTTTGGCCAATATCCACCGGTGAATGGGAACCATTTGAAACCCCAAAAAGGCGCACACACCTCTCCCTCATACAGCAAGATTTTTCCGCAGCGAATTGGCTGGCGTGATGCGAAAAATAGACGTATCAATCCGCAAAATCAGCTGAATCCTTAGTCCTTCTCATACAACAGTACGGCTGTATAGTGAAGATGACTCCTTCCTCCGTACACGTCACAGCGCCCTCTTTCTCAACTCAAGATTGTTGCCAGAAGTCACTCATTTTCATAGCACAGGAAAACTAAATAAATATAGTGATCGCTTTCACACATCCAAGCGGTCCATTTCATTCAGGAGCATAAAATACCGCATGTATTATGAAATAAACATGCTTTTTCGTGTCACAGGCACTTGAAGACACTGATTAGCATAATCGCTATCTAGCTTAGCACTCCATGCTAAGTAGTAAAGCTCATTAACAAAGAATACAAACATTCATTTACTCACCTCTGATGGAGGCACACTGGATCTAACAACACAAAAGAACAATCTAACTCTCGACACTTATATTATTGATTCAGCCAACCTGAATGTAGCAGTGAACTCTCTCTCTCTCTTGTTCTAGTCACTGACGCGCACCTCACATTAGAGATAATACATCACATTACACACAAACAAGGACCCAAACGGGACTGCTCATAGCTGCCAACAAAAATCGATGATCAAATTAATTGGCAACTAATTTATTAATAAATTTTAATCGATTAGTTGTTGCAGTCTTTATACCATTTTCAATGTTCGAATACGATGTACTTATATTCCTCCAATTCTTTATGTATATTTGTTAAATATCAATTCAGGCATTAAGGGGTGAAGAACAACAACATAAAAGTTAACAAAAACTTTTGGGAAAACAATCAAGATCGGGCAATATGAAAAAAAAATATTTGGCTTCTTAATTTCTACGTGCTGTACTTCTGTTAAGAAAAAAACACATTTCCGTTGACTTCATTTAACCTTAGTGGATTACGGTGCACTGCATGAGCGATCGTCTCCAAAAGACAATAATCCTTGGGAGTTTGAATGACATCTTCGTAGTGGGGGGGTTGTAATCCTGACACCCCCCCATCAAAACCTCGCTTGTGTTTGCTGTCAGAGTGAGTGAAGGCACTCATGTGTTGAGTTGCAGGTTAATAAATATTGAAAGCGCATCCATAATGGAGCCGCTCGCTGTGTTTGCCTTGCGTCAGTCACAACACGTAGCAGGCCAGCGACTTCAAAAGTCACTTTGCTCACTCAGATGTGGCGGCGCAAGAGGGGTCAGGAAAGCCTCGTCCTTTCGAGAGGTCCAGTCGTGTGGCGTCCAATCATTCTTTTGCGGTGAATTTAGATGAGTTTAGCACTAGTAGACGTTCGATCCATTTGAAGTGGGAGGGTGGCAACCCTCCCACTTCAAATGGATCAGACGTCAAGCGCTGTCAATGGCAGCTGAAGAGTTGCGTGAGTACACAAAAATAGTAATAAAAAATACTATTTGTAGAAAATTAAATTGAAAAATACAGTACAATTTTGAAAATGCTACAATAAAAAATATAAGATAAATAAGAAATAAAAGTAAAAATGGAAAATTAAATGTTAAAAATATTTTTTGACTCGAGATTAATAAATGAAAAAGGAAGTTTTTTTTTTTAAGTGTTTTTATTTAGTTATTAAAATACTTAAAAATCTGTTTTTTCATTTTTAATGAATGTTTTTATTTATTTATTTTTTTTAAATCTTCACATTTGTTGTTGTATTTTTTTTCCATTTAGTATTTATTATGACATTTATTATAAATCATTTTTTTGTTTTCATGTATTTATATAATCACCCAATGATTTTAATGTATACAGTATGTGTTAAATGTAAATTTCAGGCATCGAGGGGTAAATGAAATATCTTTTAACCGTTTATGCCCACATAGTATTTTCTAGGATAGTATTTTCTAGGTGCACGCAAGAATAGGATAGAATAGCAACATCATTAGTATTCAACATCCAAGAGGGATGACAGGAAAGACTATGGTATGAGTCAGAGGGCTAACTCAATGGCTGCATAGTGATCCCTTGTCTTTCGCGGTTAATGGGACTAGAACCCGCCGCGACAAGTAGAAAACTGCGAAGTAGCGCCCCCCCCCAAAAAAAAATTTGGGTGGGTGTGTTCAGTGTATTTATTCAGATTTAGCAATGGAAAGAGATACATATAAGACATGTTTAACTAAAAAAAAAAATTAAAATGTATTTTTTAAAACTTTTTTAAAAATACATACCGCTTTTTCTTCCCCTCATTTTGAATCCTGTATCTTATAGTCCAGTGCGGCTTATTTGTTGATTTATTTGGGTTAACAGGTAACACTTTCTTTGACAGTAGTGTCATAAGGCTGCCATAAGACCATCATAATTACTACATGACACTATCATGGGCATTAATGACATTATGAATTATGTCACTAACATTTATGTCCAGCTCGGATCTTTTACATCCATTCAAAAGTGTGATAATGTGGTGGAAGACACAAAACGACATGGGTCATAAGCATTCATTAATGCTCATGGCAGTGTCATGTCAAAATTGTGATGGTGTTATGACAGTCTTATGGCACCACTATCAAATAAAGTGTTACCAAATACTATAACTAACAATTATTGAAACAACTGGAACAGAAACTGAAGAAATAATTAGCATAGAACATAAATTCTGATTGTTATTTACGTCTGTAGCACTGCAATGCATGCTGGGAGGCATGTTGGACGACAACAGTGCTGACAGCCAGTGGCAGCAGAGGTTGACGGTCTCCCCCAAGGGAGCAGTGGTGGCCAAATTAAGTTTCTGGAAGCAATGAAGCTTTGCAGCAAATTGGTTCAAAGCTTCATGGTGGTTCATTTGGTCTTATGACAGTTCTATGATGCCGCTGTCAAATATAATGTTACCGGTTGATATCTCTTGGTGTAACATAGACTTCATAATGTATTGACGCATCAGATCGGTCATGCACTGCGCCTCGCATTCAAGTAGGGGGCCGCCCACATCAAGAGAAGCTATTCACAAACACACGCACGCAGCGATCTAATGCCAGATTTCTGTTGAAAAAGTATGAAAGCTGTACCGCATACAAACAGGAAGGACTGTCTTAGGAGTGATTTGTTCCAAGATTCAAGGTAATTATTATATTTTTCGTACCATGCATGTATGTATGTATGTATGTACCATGCAATATTTTGAACCATTGTGAAAAAAAAAATCAATGGGAGAAATTAGCCGTTACTGCATTGGCATCACAGTTCGCAATATTTACGTAAAATAGATGCTAAATACACGTTTTTGGTTTTTTTTTTGCTTTTGACCAAGAATGGAGACTGTTTTACGTCCATATCTATAAAGAATTTGGGGATTTAAGCATTTATTCACACGAATTTTCCCCATATAAGCTCTGTTTACATTAGGCCGCCGCTAGATACAATTGCTATCAGACAAGCATTGTACTTCAACATATTTACGTAAAATAAATGGTAACTGCACGTTTTTTGTTTTTTTTTTGCCTTTAACCAAGAATCTAGACAGTTTTACGTCCATATCTATAAAAAATTCAGGGATTTAAGGATTTATTCACAAGAATTTTCAGCGAAAAAATCTCTTTGTCTGTGATTCCACTAGGTCAGCTTTGACAGCCTCGTAAACAAGGTAGGCCCCTTATTTATCGGCTCTGTGCCCCATGTCCCGTCAATACATTATGAAGTCTATGGGTGTAACTATCCCATAGAACAGTGAGGACAGCTGCGGCTTATAGTCCAGTGTGGTTTATCTATTTACAAATACTGTTTTTGAGTCAAATTTGGTGGGTGGCGGCTTATAGTCCGAAAATTATGGTATATATACAGTACATATCCAGTACACACACATATATATATATTAGGGCTGTCAAAATTATCGCGTTAACGCGCGGTAATTAATTTTTTAAATTAATCACGTTAAAATATTTGACGCAATTAACGCACATGTCCCGCTCAGACAGTATTCTGCCTTTTGGTAAGTTTTACAGCAAGTTTTTTTGTGCTGTCTAACAGTGAACTCTTGTGGTCGCTTTGCGACATGGTTTATTGCTTTCTTGCCAGTTCAATATGGCTGCACGACGTCTCGGGCTGACGCCTACGTTGTAATGTTGTGCTTATATGATTCTTGGACAAGATTTGTCCGTAAGTATGGTTGTTGTAAAGAATGTACATATTGTGTTAGTAAGTGAAATGTTCTATTTTTTGTATGAGACGCTTTTTGTTTATGTGTAGTGAACCTGTATAGCGTGCTAAGTTAACGTTGTTGCTAATGCAATGCTTGTGTACTTTTTTTTTGTAGTTTCACTACGGTCTAAAGAGGACAATGGTTTGAGGCCATTTTATTAATAAATCAGATGAAAAAGGAAGAAGTCTGATTATTAAGGCGTCGTTCACTAGCTGTCTAGCTTTGGAAAAAGTAGACACTTCGGAGTGAGGACAGCATAGACAGATTTAAATGACAGTAGAGTGAAATGCCCACTACAGTCCTTATGTACCGTATGTTAAATGTATATATCAATCTTGTGTCTTATCGTTCCAACAAATTATTTTACAGAATATATATCTAATTTACAGAAAAATATGGCATATTTTATAGATGGTTTGAATTGCGATTAATTGCGATTAATTACGATTAATTAATTTTTAAGCTGTAATTAACTCGATTAAAAATTTTAATCGTTTGACAGCCCTAATATATATATATATATATACATATTAATAAATGTTTTTTAAGCACTTTGAGACGTGACTGTCCCACCGAATTATTTTTAAACAAGAATAAAGTAAATAAAGTAAAAGAATTCTTGTCTTTATTAAATGCTTCACTGAGTGAGTCAACTCAAATCCCCTCAAGCTGCTCACTTACACACAACAAGTTGCCACAGCAACTGTTTAACAAGTTAAACGGTGATTGACGTATGCAGCGCTTATAAGTTTTGGCTTCCAGGCATCTCTGGCAAGATCAAACCTTAACGTAGGTCAATCATTGTTAACTTTAACACCAGTGCATTGCCTGACCAAGAAAAGGAGCAGGAGGGAGAGTGAGATTTCATGATCGGATTTGTTGTTTTTGTTTTTTAAGTGGAAAAAAAAAAATCCACGATGGACTGAGGGCTCGAAGTTTGAAGTGCGAAGTAGCAAGGGATCACTGTATATTTGCATATAGATGTTTATTTGTTAACTGTGAATCCAGGCATCAAAGGGTAAAACCCCAACTCCCCCCCTTGACTCCCATCTTCTCCCCGAACATGGAAATTTAACATGGCGGAGTGAAAGTCACTACCCCGCCACATGTACACCATGAAAAGGTCACTCGTAGAAAGATCTTGAAAGAAACAGCTTGTCTGAGGCCAAGCCGCCCAGCAGGAAGTCACATGACGCCGCTTAATGTCACGGTTCACTCTCCCGACCTTGTGCCAACTGCGATGTCTCACAATTAAAGCGTCTACCCACCAATTACACAAAAGGTTGCCGCTTTGGCCCAGTAGTGTCTCTCAGCAGTACAACAACAACAAGGACTCTTTTCCGCCTTTGAATTCCCATTTTTCTGGATCGCAAAGGAACTCGCACTCAGTACTTAAGAAGAACTAGCGATACTTGGACTGAATTGATGTCTAAGTTAAGTAAAAACACCGATTCTGTCCCTGTTTTTCCAGATAGACAAAGTACACTTGGTCACTTCCCACCACTGCAAATTAGACATGAGAAGGTTTCAGGAGCTCTTTGTACATCTCCGTGACGTTTTTAATGTGGAGCAGCAGGGCCGAGAGCTGAGCCGCTTATCTGAGGTGACACGGAGGCTTTACTTCCTCTCCGGCGTAACCTTCTTTCATGCCGGCGCCTCATGGCGAAGGCGATACGAGCCCGGCGCTACACGGCCTCGCTAAGCGAGGGCAGCTTGTTTGCCTCCGTCCCGGAGTATTTCTATTATTCAGAATTGCCCGCCAGATGTGCAAAATTAGGGGGGGTTCCAATTTGGGATCTTGAGTGCCGCCTTTCCGAGGAATGAGTACGTCGACCTGTGAGTCGCGGCTAAATTAATGTTTGCTCAGGCAGTCTCTTAGCCCTTAGATGCACAAGTTACTGGACCCTACACGCTTCCATAAGTGGGTCAAAAATGACCCATATTAGAACCAATGTGTTTTTATGCCATTTTGGTGAACAATAATCACTTGTATATTATTTGTATTATATTCAGGGCCACACAAGAATGATTTCATGCTTGAAATATCTTTATGATTCAATTAACATTTTTTGAGAATAAATAAAAAAATAAAATAAAACAACAGCAATAGACTTTATCCTTCCTTGTATTTTATCATCAATGATGAAGAGCTCCCATGCATCTTTTTGGTGAGACAGCAGTGCTAAGCCCTTGTGGAAGCACTGACCGATTTCTGAGGATATTGTGGCTCTGTGTTCTGCCCTGGGTGGGAGGTAATTCTCTCTAGTAAGACCCCTACCAACTCATTCTATTGGCCTTGATTTGGACACTTTCTTCTTCAGAGAACACAAAAGTGGAATCTTATGAGTCAGACTGATCCTGTTTAGTTGGATTTCCAGGTGGACAACTGCCACTGCCACCTGAACAATAGTCTGGGTCCTCATCAACAGATATTTCGGACAATTGAGTCCAACCCCGTCACTGCCTCTCCATCATCTAACATCTGTAGGACCACTTCAGCTGTAAATCAAGCAGCTATAACATTTCGGAAACATAAGAGTAGTGTTTTCAATAGATCAATATATAGCTATATAAATAAATACACACACACAAACACTATATATATATATATATATATATATATATATATATATACACACACACATATATATACACATATACCGTAATTTCCCGAATATAACGCGCACTTTTTTTCCCAAAATCAACTTGTAAACTCATGGTGCGCATTATAAACGGGTACATGGATGGAGACAGAAATATATATGTATTACATATATATATAAACCGATTTTTTTTCATTGACACGGCCACGTTGTGTTGAAGAAACGTATGCGGCGACCCGTTGCCGACCATTACGGTACGTGACGTCACCATTTTGTTTCGGTAATACTTCACACTAATCGGCCGAATGATTTCGTCCGTGTTAAATTCTGCTTTTTTCACTCTTCATAAAGCACAGAATTTAGTTTCTTGAACTCATTTGAGTCGACGTTTATTGCAGCTCCACAATTCGGAGCATAACAAATGTAAGGACACACACTTCCTGTGTCCGTCAACTATATCGGTCCCTCGGGAAACTCAAACCCAAATAACAATAGTTCAGTAGTTTTACCGTATCAATCCATGGAAGAAACATTTATTCATCATGAGGAAACGAGCAAGTTATACAGCAGCCTTTAAAAGAAAAGTCACATCCGTTTTGTTTTCTCCTAGATTCTGGTAAGTTGGAGAAGTTGTCAAATCATATTATTACCGTAAATATTGTCAGTTTACAGTAATGTTTTGAACTACCAATGTGCTATGCTTGTGCTGTGTTTCACCAGTCAGTAAAATGACATCTCTGTATCTGTACACGAGCTCTGTTTTCTTGTATTCTTCTATTTATTGGTGCTAAAATTAGGGTGCGCGTTATAAACGGGTACAATAATTTTCCCCAAATTTTACAAGTAAATTTGGGGTGCGCATTATACACGGGTGCGCCTTATATTCGGGAAATTACGGTATATATATGTATATTAGGGCTGTCAAAATTATCGCGTTAACGGGCGTGTGTTGGCTCCGATGGCGGGGGAAGATGCTGGCCAGACCTGGCAGGCCCAAACGTATTGTGAGGGTCTGCTGGGAACGTCTGGCAGAATCCCCTGTCAGAAAGAGTTTCAACACCCACCTCCGGCAGAACTTCTCCCTTGTCCCGGGGGAGGTGGGGGACATTGAGTCCGAGTGGGCCATGTTCCGCACCTCCATTGTTGAGGCGGCCGATCAGAGCTGTGGCCGTAAGGTGGTTGGTACCTGTCGTGGCGGCAATCCCCGAACCCGCTGGTGGACACCAGCGGTAAGGGATGCCGTCAAGCTGAAGAAGGAGGCCTATCGGGCCTTTTTGGCCTGTGGGACTCCGGAGGCAGCTGACAGGTACCGGCTGGCCAAGCGGACTGCGGCCTCGGCAGTCGCCGAGGCAAAAACTCGGACATGGGAGGAGTTCGGTGAGGCCATGGAAAACGACTTCCGGATGGCTTCGAGGAAATTCTGGTCCACCATCCGGCGTCTGAGGAGAGGAAAGCAGTGCACTATTAACACTGTGTATAGTGAAGATGGTGTACTGCTGACCTCGACTCGGGACGTCGTGAGTCGGTGGAGAGAATACTTCGAAGCCCTCCTCAATTCCACCGACACGCCTTCCTTTGAGGAAGCAGAGTCTGGGGACTCTGAGGTGGGCTCTTCGATCTCTGGGGTTGAAGTCACTGAGGCGGTTGGTAAGCTCCTCGGTGGCAAGGCCCCGGGGGTGGATGAGATCCGCCCGGAGTTCCTAAAGGCTCTGGATGTTGTAGGGCTGTCATGGCTGACACGCCTCTACAACATCGCGTGGACATCGGGGACAGTGCCTCTGGATTGGCAGACCGGGGTGGTGGTCCCCCTTTTTAAAAAGGGGAACCGGAGGGTGTGTTCCAATTATAGAGGAATCACACTCCTCAGCCTCCCCGGTAAAGTCTATTCAGGGGTGCTGGAGAGGAGGGTCCGTCGGGAAGTCGAATCTCGGATTCAGGAGGAGCAGTGTGGTTTTCGTCCCGGCCGTGGAACAGTGGACCAGCTCTACACCCTCAGCAGGGTCCTCGAGGGTGCATGGGAGTTCGCCCAACCAGTCTACATGTGTTTTGTGGATTTGGAGAAGGCGTTCGACCGTGTGCCTAGGGGAATCCTGTGGAGGGTGCTCCGCGAGTACGGGGTACCGAGCCCCTTGGTAAGGGCTGTTCGGTCCCTGTACGACCGGTGTCAGAGTCTGGTCCGCATTGCCGGCAGTAAGTCGAATTCGTTCCCAGTGAGGGTTGGACTCCGCCAAGGCTGCCCTTTGTCACCAATTTTGTTCATAACTTTTATGGACAGAATTTCTAGGCGCAGCCGAAGCGTTGAGGGGGTTCGGTTTGGTGACCTCAGCATTGAATCTCTGCTTTTTGCAGATGATTTAGTGCTGTTGGCTTCATCAAGCCGTGACCTCCAACTCTCACTGGAGCGGTTCGCAGCTGAGTGTGAAGCGGTTGGGATGAAGATCAGCACCTCCAAATCCGAGACCATGGTCCTCAGTCGGAAAAGGGTGGAGTGCCCTCTCCGGGTCGGGGATGAGATCCTGCCCCAAGTGGAGGAGTTCAAGTATCTTGGGGTCTTGTTCACGAGTGACGGTAGGAGGGAGCGGGAGATCGACAGGCGAATCGGTGCGGCGTCTGCAGTAATGCGGACGCTGCACCGGTCCGTAGTGGTGAAGAAGGAGCTGAGCCGAAAGGCAAAGCTCTCGATTTACCAGTCGATCTACGTTCCTGCCCTCACCTATGGTCACGAGCTTTGGGTCGTGACCGAAAGAACAAGATCCCGGATACAAGCGGCCGAAATGAGTTTCCTCCGCAGGGTGTCCGGGCTCTCCCTTAGAGATAGGGTGAGAAGCTCGGTCATCCGGGAGGGACTCGGCGTCGAGCCGCTACTCCTCCGCGTAGAGAGGAGCCAGCTGAGGTGGCTCGGGCATCTGGTTCGGATGCCTCCCGGACGCCTCCCTGGAGAGGTGTTCCGGGCATGTCCCACCGGCGGGAGGCCCCGGGGACGACCCAGGACACGCTGGAGAGACTATGTCTCTCGGCTGGCCTGGGAACGCCTTGGGATCCCGCCGGAGGAGCTGGTTGAAGTGGCTGGGGAGAGGGAAGTCTGGGCTTCCCTGTTAAAGCTGCTGCCCCCGCGACCCGACCCCGGAACAAGCGGAAGATAATGGATGGATGGATGGATGGACGGGCGTTAATTATTTTTTTTAAATTAATCACGTTAAAATATTTGACGCAATTAACGCATGCACTGAATGAGCTGCTCTCGCATTGCCTCAAACAGATTTCAATGACGCAGTTTATGGACATTAAGAGTGAAGAGAATGCCACCGGCCGCTTGGGGGCAGCGCAGCGCCATTCCATACTAATGTTATTCCTTCTAATAGTGGGAGAATTAGTAGTTGTGAGACGTTTATGCTGTTGCTTTGTGCTCCACACATATTTCGGTAAGTTTGCTTTCTTTTAGTGGCAATTATGTGTCTCTTGTTGTATTTTGGGTACGATATGCACAGAGATATATCTGTTATAAAGGCGAGTGGACACAGGCGTTCTTTGGGCTGCGCCGTTTATTGGCATAAGCTTCTGCAACTTCTTCACAACAAACAGAAGTATCATTTAGTGAAAGCACAACAAAAATAATATTGCTATCTCTCAAAAAAAATAATGTTCACAAAAAGAAAAGCACTTCTGTCTGTAGTAATGAGGCCCTATTCTCACACAGCTAAACAACAATGCAAAGTGAACTGGCATTACTCAGAGTTTGGTCACTCAATTCTTATTATTGTTATTTTTATTCTTCTTATTATTATATTAACTCTACTTTTGATTGAAAATTGTACAAATTTTATTAAAACGAAAATATGAAGAGGGGTTTTAATATAAAATTACTATAACTTGTAACTATAACATTTATCTTTTATGAACTACAAGTCTTACTATCCGTGGATCACTTAAACAGAAAGAATGTTAATAATGCCATTTGTGGATTTATTGTTATAATAAACAAATACAGCACTTATGTACAGTATGTTGTATGTATATATCCGTCTTGTGTCTTAGCTTTCCATTCCAACAATAATTTACAGAAAAATATGGCATATTTTAGAGATGGTTTGAATTGCGATTAATTGCAATTCATTACGATTAATTAATTTTTAAGCTGTAATTAACTCGATTAAAATTTTTAATCGTTTGACAGCCCTACTATATATGTGTCTATATATACATATATACACAGTAATGTTAGCCAACTTAGGCTAGGTTCATACCGCAGGTCTTAATGCACGAATCCGATTTTTTCGTGTTTTCCGACTCGACTGAACAGGAAAAGTCGCATAAAAGTGGACCATTTCAAATTTGATCCAGGTCACTTTCGTATGTGGTTAATATCCCATCCGGGCGACATTTTTCCAGAATGTGGCTGCGGTCTGAACTGTCAAGTCCCCCAAAGTAGAATTCATACAGCAATTAACGTCAGCAAAGAGCGAGAGAGAGCTATGGTAGCGGTGCAGCTGTGCATTAGCGCCTAGCTTGACCGCGGATTATGGGGAAGGAGCGGGCTTGACAACAGTCATAAAAAAATAAAATGGGTTTATGATAAGTCTGAGAATGCTCGGTTTTCTCTCTGCTCCAATGTGCATGATGGCTAGTTTGCTTAGCGCATCTCGGACTGCGAATTAGAGCGCATGTGTGATACTTGAACAGGCTCAATGGACAAAGGCAGTCTGAATGGGCACGCCAAAAAAAAAACAGATATGACAAAAAATCGGAATTGTGCATTAGGACCTGCGGTATGAACCTAGCCTTAGTTAGATAGCTAGTTATGAAGTAGGTAATTTGTTGATAAATAATAATTTTTTTAAAAAGTCATGAAAGACACACACACAAAATACTATATGGACATAATACTTACAGTACACCTATCAGCTTAAGGGATGTCACTTTTACATACCTAGTCTGTGTGGTCCATGGTAAATTTATTCCTGAGAGCCAAAGTTAATCAGAATGAAAGATTCCCATTGGATTCCATAGAAAATGCATGTGGGTCATTTTTGACCAACTTGTGGAAGCTTAGGGTAGTAATACAAAGATGACCATTACTTCAAATGTTCAAAAAGTTCATCAAAAATTTGAATGGCATTTTATCAAAAACATGTTTTTTGAAGAATACCTGGAATATGAATTGATGACAATTTTTCAATCCGAAGATTTTTCAAGAAAACAACCTCACCGGGTCATTTATGACCCACTTATGCATCTAAGGGTTTAAAAAAATTACGCTTTTGTTTGTTGCAAACCATTTTCTTGGATTCTCCAATGTCACACCTTGAATACATTACCACCTCGTAGAGTCTACACTTGCATACTTCTGCTAATATTATATATTAAACATCGGCAGCACTTAAGGACAATGCGCGCTTGTTTGCAGTCATGCTTCACCGGCACATCTTATTGCATATTCATGTTTTAGCGCATTTAATGTGCATTCATTTAGCCCTGCGACAAGTGCCGTTTGTTCGTTAGAATCAGACCTTGTACACTCGTGTTATATTACTGGAAGGATTTACTAAAAATGGCCTCAGATGAAGTTGTTCACATGGAAGTACATTCCTGACTGAAAGGATCTACGGTTTCTGTTTTTTAAATCTTAAATGAGGGACAGTAATGAAAGGCAGTCAGTAGACCGCAGTGCCCGAATAGGACAATGAGATCCACCAAGCATGGAGAAGCCAGACTAATAAGTGGCTAAGAAAAATTTGGACTGGATCCAAAAACTCTCAAATTGTCTGGACAAAACTGGACTTTTTGGAGAGGGTTTAAGTTTATTTGGAGAACGTTAAAGAGAAATCACACCTCAATGATCATTTCTAGATATCATGGACCTCAGATTGAAGGAATGGGTTTCGGCCAGTGTCGTTCTCGTCAAAGATGACGATTAACGAAAATAATTCGTCAACGAACAATTTTTTCATGATGATGACGTCACCATGACGAGGTAAAAATGTGCATTGGGAGACTAAAACATAACGAGATGGATGCCAGTTGTCGTCTGACGAGACGAGAACCAGATGAAAATTCGCCATTGTTTCCGTCAAAAGGTCACAATGTGTGATATTTTCTTATCGTATGTGTAGTTAGCACGCATCTTACAGTGGGGCAAATAAGTATTTAGTCAACCACTCATTGTGCAAGTTCTCCCACTTGAAAATATTAGAGAGGCCTGTAATTGTCAACATGGGTATACCTCAACATTGAGAGACAGAATGTGGGGAAAAAAACAGAAAGTCACATTGTTTGATTTTTAAAGAATTTATTTACAAACCATGGTGGAAAAGAAATATTTGGTCAATACCAAAAGTTCATCTCAATGCTTTGTTCTGTACCCTTTGTTGGCAATAACGGAGGCCAAACATTTTCTGTAACTCTTCACAAGCTTTTCACACACTGTTGCTGGTATTTTGGTCCATTCCTCCATGCAGATCTCCTCTAGAGCAGTGATGTTTTGGGGCTATCGTTGGGCAACACAGACTTTCAACTCCCTCCACAGATTTTCTATGGGGTTGAGATCTGGAGACAGGCTAGGCCACTCCAGGACCTTGAAATGCTTCTTACGAAGCCACTCCTTTGTTGCCCTGGCTGTGTGTTTGGGATCATTGTCATGCTGAAAGACCCAGCCACATCTCATCTTCAATGCCCTTGCTGATGGAAGGTGATTTTTACTCAAAGTCTCTCGATACATGGCCCCATTCATTCTTTCCTTTACACAGATCAGTCGTCCTGGTCCCTTTGCAGAAAAACAGCCCAAAGCATGATGTTTCCACCCTCATGCTTCACAGTGGGTATGGTGTTCTTCGGATGCAATTCAGTATTCTTTCTCCTCCAAACACGACAACCTGTGTTTCTACCAAAAAGTTTTATTTTGGTTTCATCTGACCATGACACATTCTCCCAGTCCTCTTCTGGATCATCCAAATGCTCTCTAGCAAACCGCAGACGGACCTGGACGTGCACTCTCTTCAGCAGGAGGACACTGCCAGTGCAGGATTTGAGTCCCTGGCGGCGCATTACTGACAGTAGCCTTTGTTAGTGTGGTCTCAGCTCTCTGTAGGTCATTCACTAGGTCCCCCCGTGTGGTTCTGGGATTTTTGCTCACCGTTCTTGTTATCATTTTGACGCCACGGGGTGAGATCTTGCATGGAGCCCCAGATCGAGGGAGATTATCAGTGGTCTTGTACGTCTTCCATTTTCTAATAATTGCTCCCAAAGTTGATTTCTTTACACCAACCGTTTCACCTATTGCAGATTCAGTCTTGCCAGCCTGGTGCAGGTCTACAATTTTCTCTCTGATGCCCTTCGACAGCTCTTTGGTCTTGGCCAAAGTGGAGTTTGGAGTGTGACTGACTGAGCTTGTGGACAGGTGTATTTTATACCGATAATGAGTTAAAACAGGTGCCATTCATACAGGTAACGAGTTGAGCCTAGTTTGAAGAAGTTAGACCTTTTTGACAGCCAGAAATCTTGCTTGTTTGTAGGTGACCAAATAGTTATTTTTCACTCTAATTTGGAAACATATTCTTTAAAAATCAAACAATGTGGTTTTCAGTTGTTTTTTTTTTCCACATTCGGTCTCTCATGGTTGAGGTTTACCCATGTTGACAATTACAGGCCTCTCTAATCTTTTCAAGTAGGAGAACTTGCACAATTGGTGGTTGACTAAATACTTATTTGCCCTACTGTATCCGTTTGGTGGTGTAACTCATGTGACGTGCTGTGCCTCCCCCCGCCCCACACATAGCGTGTGCCCATTCCCGACTCCTTTTGTAAAACACATGTGACAGGTGCTGCTTGTTAAGTTTTGTTTTCTAATTCTGGCCAAGTAACTTTAGCCTTTATAGGTCTGTGTTGAGTGATCATCACACACTAAACTAACTTGTAGCGCTAGCATAGCATTTAGCACGGTGACTCGGTGAGTCTTCTTAAACTCTTGAAAACTTTTTACATAGAGTTCGTGGCGTCCAGGTGCGTTTAATTAATTGCAAATAATGTGCTGTTTTCCTGCTGAGTGTGTATTATCATCATGAAGATGTTGATGTCCTTGTAGACAATTATGTGCTCTACTGTCAATTTTCACTCAAAATTGTTGGAAACCTTGTATTTATTTATTCATGGACTAAAACTTTTGAAGTTTATAGACGAAAACATTGAGAATTGGCGACTAAAACTAAACAAAATTTGTCTGTGTTTTCGTTGACTAAAACTAGACGACCACAAACACATTTTGAAATGACTAAAATATGACTAAGACTAATAAGTATTTTCGTCTTAGTATTTTGGACGAAAATACTTAAGACAAAAATTAAAAGGGCTGCCAAAAACAACACTGGTTTCGGCATATCTGGATCTTGGATCTGAACAAAACTAAACTGGTCTATAAATTTGGGTGGGGTGAAGACAGAATCGCAAATAATCAGTTCTGAATGATCATATCCAGACACCAACGACATCAAATTGAAGTAATATATTTACTGTGGATGTAAAGAAGCTGGAGCAGGTTTAGGCATCTTAAAAAATGTGGACTCGAGTAGAGCTGTCGGCGATGGTTTAATTATGTATTTTTTTGCGACAGGTGAAGATAAAACTGCAAAAATTTAATTCTAAATGATAATTTTTAGATACCACAGACATGTGAATGAACCACAACTGAACTTGTTGGTGATGCTCTAATGATTTTGTTTTTAGAGACAGGTGAAGACAAAACTGCAAATCATCAGTTCTCGATCATTTCTAGATCCCAAAGACGTCAGATTGAAATTTTTTCGAGGTGTCAAGGAGCAGTACCGGATCTAGGCATCTAAATCTATGAGATCTGGACAAAATTAGACTTGTTCAAGATGGAATAGAGTACCAAAGAGGCACAGCGTGAGATTGACCCTTGAGGAACGCCATAGGAAATGGCAACAAACTCACCAAACAACCATAAAAAGGCCGTCTTCAAGTCGAGAGCGGTCCCAGAATGTCTTTCCGTCACTCTACATTTCAAGCTAATGTAAACGCTCTCTTTAAAATGTAAACAAGGTTCTGAATAAAAGAATAAAGACCCCGTCGTCATCTTAGCTAAAAACACGCAATACTCACGCACTCGCCGCGGCATCCCGGCGCGTCGCTCTTGTCATCTCGCACCTTTTTGTTCATCAAATGCGCCAACCAAAGCGCTCCCTGCTCGCTAAGCGTCCCCCGTGAGCTCATTAGCTTAGCATGGTAGCGATGGCGAGCCTCACTTCCTTGAAAAAGAGAAAGTTGTCTCCTTTTGTGCTGTGCTTTGAACAAAGAGCTTCACACGCTCGCTTTTTCCCCCCAAAAGTTTGCAGAGTCCGGTTTTTGTAGACTTAGTGGCCTGCGTTGACACGATGATTAAAGGAAGCATATTCAGATTTTTTTTTTTTTTTTTTAGTCCAAGGTGGATTTAGAATATGTTTGGGTAGGATGTTTAAAGCAGTGGTTGCCAACCTTGTTACAGGTACCAAACCCCATGAGTTTCATACATGCATTAACCGAACCCTTTGGAATTAGAAAAATCTTTCTTCTTTTTCAGATTTAAAAGTGATGTATCTAAGCTAGCAAGCTAAAACCTATGTGAATTTCCATTCAAATTTCTTGTCATTTTGACAGCATGTTTTTAAACAGGCCAAAATGAGACGTCCAATCCCTTTTGATGAGGAAGGGCGAATGAACGAACTTTGTCCCTCCCGGTCAAAAGGAATTGGACGTTTCGCGCCGTCAATGGCAGCCAAAGAGTGCCCGATAAAGACTAAAACGGAAAGTGTTCCATGGTTTTGTCTTTTTTGTGTGTGATTTGTTGCCATTTTTTTCCTGGTTTTGGTGGGTTTTTTTGCCTTTTTTGCATTTTTTCGCAGTTTTAGTACTCGGGTGTTTTGTCTGAATTTTGCGTTTTTTTCACTGTTAGGGTTTTTTTTCCTTTTAGCACAATTTTTTGTCCGTTTCATTTTTTTGTCAATTTTTGTGGTTTTCTGAGGGGGGTTACATTGTTTTTAGAGCTGCAGCTATCGATTATTTTAGTAGTCGATTAATCGATGAACTAGTTTGAATAATCAAGTAATCGGATATGGAACATAAAAAATAAAAATAGCCTCAAACAGTATTAAAAAAAATAATAAATGAGGATCTAAGTACAACAAAAGAATTGCTTAACTTGCAAACGTCGGATAGCTTAAATGCTATAAAATGCTAACTTTTTTTTGTACAATGCTCTTAACAAATGGTTCAAACACATATTCACACAAAAAACGGCTAAATATGCGTATAAATTAAATTACAAATACATTTTTTTAAATGGCTGAATTTAGCTATAAACTAAATTACAAATGCATTAAAAAAAACATTAGCCCAAACAAAAACTTAGCTTATGCTGGTCTTAAAAGGGATCAGCTGAATTCAGCCATGTGAAATGATTTATGTCATAGTCACTGTTGCCACTAGATGGCAGTGTATCCACCCAAATCGATAAAACTAAATGCAAACACTTTCAAAACAAACCATGACAACGCCACTTTAATTCAACGAATATACGAATCAGCAAAATTTAATTTGAATCTTTTCTTCTAATCGAATTACTCAAGTTAATTGATTAATCGTTGCAGCACTAATTGTTTCTGAGCATTTCTAGGTTACTTCCTGTTCGTATAGAGCTTTAGAAGAGGGGTCAAAAAAAAAAAGAGCAAAGAAGATGTCAATAACCCGTTCATTCACTCCTAACAGACAAAATGGATTGGACGTTCAGCACCACCAATGGCAGCCAATGAGATAAGTTAACATTTTCTGACCCGTGGGCTAAAATACAATAAAAACATACAAGGCTGTCACCTGGCAGATGGTGCAAAAAGTTAACTTGAATCTGTTCCATCTTGGTCCAACACGTCTTTTTTGTGCGATGGCAGGTCATTCTTCAACACCCCCGTCATCCCTCCCCGGCCATCTTTGTCCAAGCTCAATACCCAAGTCAATCTGTCAGCGGGTGGCCGAGCAGGCCCGCCTCCCACGGAAGAAAAGAGGGCCCCCCTCGCGGCGGCTTCCATCACAGTGGCAGTGCCGGGATAATAATTGGCAGAACAAATTGAAGCTAAAAGGCTTATGGTGCAGCTTTGAAAGTCTGTTTTTGGTAGTGGGGTGAGGGGAGGGGTGCGCAAGCAAAACAAGTCCCTGAGGGTCCGCCGCACAAAGGCGCAGATCCGCCGTAGAAATAGATTGGATACAGTGGCGTCGCACGAGCTGGCGGACTTTGGTTTGGGGCTAATACGTGAGATGTCGAACGGACACGGTGCTTTCACGCCCGCCGTCCTGTCCGCCTTCTACTTAAACCTCGCTAAAGGCCGGCGCATGGCGGGTCACCTCGCCGGAAATCCTCCCGTCCCAAATGAAAGCTTGTTTTATGGTCCTTACAACTAGGAGACATTTAGTGGGCTGCCACTCAACATAAATATCACAGAAAATTTGGTGAGTCAATTGGGAGTTACTTTTTTAAACAGGTATTTATTGTTTGTTTTTTGGGGGGGGGGTTTCGAGCGCCATATTGGAATGCAAAGGGTTTTTTTTTTTTTTTTTTTTTCCATGGCAAATAAAAATGACCAATTCAGAGGTCTTAACATGCTTAACAAACTCACCAAAATTTGCACCTACAAGCAAGATTTCGATAATTTTGCGACCTTGCGAAAAAAACGTTACAAAATGGTTTATTGTTGCATCCTTGATATTCTCAAAAAGGCCTCTGCTATCAAGTTTTTCCATTGTAGAGCAGTGAAATTTGGGGAGTCGATACCTTGTGCAAAACTGCTCCAAATTTGAACCTATATTCCAAACCCAACAGGAAATCGGGTATTTTGGATCGAATGTTAAAAAAAATGTAATTTTTGTTGATATACAGGGTGCGTGTTTGAGACCTTGGTGGCTAAAGAGTTAATTGGAGCCTTCTCAAAATTGGCGAGACTGTTCATGAGAGATACGTGATCTTAAGTTATCCAAATGGTCTGGGCGGGGTGCCAAAGTCGGCCATTTTTTGGCAACACGCCAAATTCAGTAAATGACTAATTTCTCCCTTATACAAGGTTCAGTCTTTTTCATATCTGGCATGTATGAGAGCTATTTGAAATTTGGCACGGTGGCTGAGTGGTTAGCACGTCCGCCTCACAGTTCCAAGATCAAGGGTTCAATCCCGGGCTCCGGCCTTCCTGGGTGGAGTTTGCATGTTCTCCCCGTGCCTGAGTGGGTTTTTTCCGCGAACTCCGGTTTCCTTCCACATCCCAAAAACATGCATGGTAGACTGATGGAACACTCTAAATTGTCCGTAGGTATGAGTGTGTGCGTGAATGGTTGTATGTCTCCTTGTGCCCTGCGATTGGCTGGCAACCAGTTCAGGGTGTACCTTGCCTACTGCCCGTAGTAGCTGGGATAGGCCCTAGCACCTCCGCGACCCTCGCGAGGAAAAAGCGGCATGGAAAATAAATGAATGAATGGTCGAATTGCCCCAATTGGATCATTCATTTTGGTTTTGAATAAGGACGTGGCTGCACAGCTCAGTAGCGCCTCCTTATTTGTAAGACCCTCTTCAATAGGGGTTTTTCCTCCTAGGTGGGTTAATGTATTTCTCATCCTAAAAAAAGAGGAGAGTTTTGAGCATGTTAGGAGGGGGCGACGATCTGCTACTACCCTGTAGCAGACCTGCGTGCTGTCCGCGTTGCATGTCCTGTTCGTGCCAAACTGCGAGGGCCTGTTCAGTCCTGCTTGCAGGCCTGGTTACTTATTATTTTAATAGGTCTGAAGTTTATGTATTCGGTTCTGGGTGTTCTGGATGTCGTTTTGTCTATTTGTGTTCGATATAACTCAAGAATGAATAAAGGGACTATTATGAAACTTGCAATAATATGAAATGAGGTGATGAAATTTTGGGTTCATGAGGTCAAAGGTCACAGAGATCAATTTAAATTGTATGTTTATGTTCAAGACAAAGGATATCTTTTCATTTTTATTTTCATATTATCAAGCTTGCAGAATACATTTATAATATGTAAAATAAGATTTTTGAGTATTGAGGTAAAAGGTCAAAGAGGTCAGAAATATGTGTTCAAGATAACTCAAGAAAGAATGGAGGGATTATTATCAAGCTTGCAGGGTACATTTGTAATGTGATTTGAAAAAGGTGATTCAATTTTGGGTTTATGAGGTCAAAGGTCACGCGCCCAAATTCAAATTAATCATTTTAATTCCATTTTATTTTGTAAAAATGCATTAGCTCAGTCTTCTGCAAGGGTCTGAACCTTTCTAATGGCTTAAATATGTGCACCAAACCAAATTTGTTCTTGTGGAAGCAAATGTGAGGTTGAAGAATAAACATTCACACCATAATAAAACCAAGCAGAACCCCCCCCCCCCCCCCCCCCCCAAAAAAAAAAAAAAACATTCAGAAGTTCAGTTTTCACTCTACTTCTTTCACTGTGTTTCCAAATGAATGCGGGTAGGAAGTGGAACTTTCCATCACTTTAGTAAATCCAATATTTAAACACTTGCCAGTGTGTAATGAAAAGCAAGAAGGCGTGCATGCAGCCGCCTGTTCCTCTCTAATATATTCTCATTTCACTGGCAACATGCTCCATCGCCTCTGCGATATGATTCTCCCGGGGAACGGCGCATCGCCGTCGGCTCGGTGAGACCCCGAAGCACGGATCACGTCTCCGTGACCGCCATCGCCTCATTTTTCAGCATCTTTCTGCCAATTTGGGAAACTAATTGCCGCTCCTCTGACCGGCCATGGGTGGAAAAACATGGGAAGCTTCATCTTTTATGCTCATGAATCCCTCAGCAGGCTTCATTAATACCAGCCACACACCTAGCAAACATGGCAACAGCAAAAACAAGACGACCAATCACAATGGTGCAAAACTAAGCGAGATTCAGCAAAGTACCATACGAGTGTGACAGCCAATGAGTTACCGTTCAGTTTGACAGTAAAGTAGAAAGAACAAACATGGCGAATAAGTATACAACACACAACCAAAGAATAATTGAGTATACACGCTACACAACTGGTGTTGTACAATAATATCGGGTAGCCGATATAAGCATTTTAGATCGATTTCTTTATAACATCGACATCTGGTTTTCATCATCGGTATTAGGCCATTTTGCAAACTGCCTTCAAGATGGATTAGAAGCTTTCTGCCTTCGTACAAAGGCTGGTCACTGCTTAGGACAGCAATTGTGCTTATTGACCATTAGATGTCTCCAAACTAAGCTGCTTGGGATTTGTTTCTGTGAGGAGACCATTTGCATACATGATTCAGAAATTAAATGAACAATAAATTGTTGAAAAATAATGAATTTGAAACTCATTACATATAACTGCTGCGTTACCACAATGAAATAGTCACGAAGAAAACTAGAAAAGTCATAAAATACAGTGCAAAAGTGCATTTGCATTCATGGTTCAGAAATTAAATGAACAATAAATTATTGAAAAATAATGAATTTAAAACTCATTACATATAACTACTGCGTTACCAGAATGAAATAGTCACTAAGAAAACTATAAAAGTTATAAAATA
Organism: Corythoichthys intestinalis; assembly: GCF_030265065.1. Taxonomy (NCBI): domain Eukaryota; kingdom Metazoa; phylum Chordata; class Actinopteri; order Syngnathiformes; family Syngnathidae; genus Corythoichthys; species Corythoichthys intestinalis. The sequence continues at coordinate 12,731,571 of NC_080414.1, forward strand.
CAGCGCAAAAGCCCAGCAAAATGCATCTTGAGAATGACCTATGATTGTTTGTGTATTTATAATGCTTTGGTCGCCTCCTAGTGCCTCTTTAAGGTAACTACTGCAAACATGATTTAATTGTGAATGATTCAGTTTATTTAATTATGGACATTCTGGCTCATTTCAATTGATATTATGTATATCAGACACTTATTTTCTATAACTTCAGTTGAAGTTCTCTTATTTTTCTCAGAATGTTTGTTTTAGTTGGAAAACCTTGAAGTTGTTGCATTTATCATGATTAAAGCATCCAGTGGGGCAATGTGTCCATCTGATTTTTCATGTGTCTGAGCAGACAAACAAGCTCCCTGAGCACACTTCAGACCACTGTGAGCAACATCAGATGTGTACGCTGTGACCACACACGCCTATTCAAAACCTTGGATTGGCAAGTTACATTTCTTATTAAAAGAATAAAATTACAGAAGGAATTTACCCAAGTCATGCAGCTCAGGGCTACATTTCTCACCAGTATGAACCTAATTAATTGATAGGCTAAATGATTAATGCAAAATAAATCTGTATTGACCTATACTAACTTTCACAGTGCAGATTTATAATGTCTTGATCTGATATTTTTTTTAAATCTAGTCAAATAATTTTCTCCATCTTTTTTTTGCGTTAAAGGCTAGTTAACAGACTAATGCGTCAGATTCTTCCACTTTAAGTAAATATTACTATTTGTTCGTATTGAGCCCATACATCTTAAAGTTGGTCATCTTTCACCTAAATAAAGACAGAAAAAAAAAAAAAAATCAAATAATGTTTTGAACAATATTCTTGAATTAAAAACATTTCTGACTTACAAGTTTTTCTTTTAAGATTAAATATACATACTTTTTGCTTAAAATAAGTCTGTTAAGCTTATTTTCAGCTTGCTGTTTGTTTTTTATTTCAAGAAATCTTAGTGAGTAAAATAAACTTGAAGCACTGTAGCAGTAGCAAAATTAGTGGAGTGTTCCCCACTTCCACAAAATTGACGTCTTTTTACATTACTTACAGTGGCTGCTGCTGCTGCTGCTGCTGCTGCTAGCGGAAAAAAAACTTCTAATATCACTCGTCTCTGTAGGGGGCGGGGGAGACGGCATGTTGTATTTCTATCTGGCTGTGAATGGGTGTGTGTGTGGGTTCAAGTCATCAGCCAATCAAACGTGCATTTCAGGGGAAAAATGGACTGGCACATTCAACAAGTGAAAAGGGTCAGTGTAAGTGAACATAACGAAAGTACTGTAATTGATTTAATAAGAGTAGGATCAATTCTTATCCTTACAACATATAGGAAGACAATCTAAATGACCTATATAACTGAAGTCATTATATAATGCAAATAAGGTTGCTTAAAAGTTGGTGGGGATAATTTGAGCATCCTGAAAAGTTGGTAGTGTTATGTCCTTACCATCCCTATGCAAACCTTCGCCCTTGCTGCATAGATTTTCATGTGCGCTGAGTATGTGCAAGCAGTGTGCGATTGCGTATGGATACAGCTTAAAGGAACATTGCAGTGGGGCATCACAATACAATTTGCAATAACACGTGAAGTGCACGACTGTATATCTCGGTATCGGTTTGATATCGGTATTGGATTTTTGGAGTTGGACAATATCGGGATATCTGTTATCTGTTAAAAAGTCATTATCGGATAAGTCTATACATGACTAGAAGTAGCACTGCAAAAATGTCATTGGATGTCTATCACCATCAATGGCAGCCTATAACTTAACCTCACCTGCAAACTTTCACTGTGGGGCTGCATTAGACATTCCCACATATGGAAAACACTGAATAGAAGTCATTTTTAATGACTTTTCAAGTATTTTTATTGTTCGGAAATGTCAAAACAGGCGAAATTTGACTCTTTCCTGTTCACATCCTGCCGTTAATTACCAGCCCCATCAGTCCACTCCTCCCTCTGTTAGTAGGGGGAGGCTGATTGTAAAGGGGACAATTGGCACTCAGCTCTGATTGGCTATCCAGATAAGGCGGGTTGCACGAGGGGACAAGAGAACGTGCAGACGGAGGAGGCGTTCAGTCCAAAACCGGCAAACTTACTAAAAGACGGAGTGAGGACTCAAGGTGACTTTGCTAGGACGGCAGATAAGATAAGAGAGAAACGCAAATTGGAGAGTAAAAAGGTAAGAAGAACATTTTCGTAAAATGGAGAAAATTTTGTAGTTGTTTTTTTCACTAAATGCTATTCAAGCTCTGCAATCTGAGTAAAAAAAAAATATTAGTCAATATAATGCAGTAATGTATAATTAATCTTTTTTAATTAGTCACTAGTGTTGTCAAAAGCATTGAAAAGTATTGAAGTATCAATGCTGAAACTTTGTATCCGGATACAATATTTGATTGCAACAGGTCACTTTCATTCTAAATTTGTTATTGCTCTACTCTTGGCAGTAGTGTTTTTGGTTCATTTTGAATGCCGTTTGAAATTAAATTTGCAATGGCCTATTTATAGGTCTTAACAAAAAATCAATCAGGATGCTGCAGCTGACTCGGAATGCTGCTGCCAGGTCAAAAATGGTGACTTTCAGGTCAAAAATGTAAAAATAAATTGTGAAAAACATGATTACTTAAATGATTACTCGTGATACTCATTTTTGAAAAGTTTCGTTTTCAAGTGCCTTGTAATTGGACGTCTATCATTGTCAGTGGCGCAGAAACATGAAACTTAAAACATAACGTATTTTATTACTACTTATTTTATTTATGTAGTATCCAAAATTGAGTATGTTTTGGAGTATGGATATTGAGTTGAAAATTTTAATGTCGTGGGATGAATATTAGTCTCCATTTCGTCAAAAATAATGTAATTTCATTTATAACTTGTTTTATAGTATTTTTTCAATGAATTCTTTTGAATGTATTTTTTTCTTCCCATAATTTCAATTAGGGCTGCAGCTATCGATTATTTTTGCAGTCGATTAATCGATGAACTACTTAGTTCAGATAATCAAGTAATCAGATAAGGAACATGAAAAATTAAAATTCCTGAGCTAAGCCTCAAACAGTATTAAAAAAAAAAATTTAACAATGAGGATCTATGTACAACAAAACAACAGTTGGCTAACTTACATAGCAAAATTTCGCTAGCTCAAATGCTATAAAACGCTCACTTTTTTACAATTTTCTTAACAAATGGTTCGGACACATATTCCCACAAAAAACGGCTAAATATGACTATAAACTAAACTATGAATGCATAAAAAACATGAGCTCAAACAAAAACTTAGCTTACGTTGGTCTTAACCGGGAGCAGTTGGATTCAGCCATGTGAAACAGGCAGACCAGAGGGCAGTGTATCCACTCTAAATCAATAAAACTAAATGCAAACCCTTTCAAAATGAACCATAACGCCACTTTAATTAAACAAATACTCGAAGCTTTAACATTTAATTCGAATATTTTTTTCTAATCGAATACTCGAGTTAATCGATTAATCATTGCAGCACTAATTTCAATTGAGTCCACAAATTTTTTTTTTTTTTTGCATTTTCTTTAGCATTTATTTCTTTAAAAAAATAACTAAATTAATATCGCTAAGACTGAATTCGACGACCCAAAGTAACCCAGTCTCATTACGTACTTGGAGGGCAAGACGTTGAAAATTCTCCGACGTTCTTCCGAGTTGCCAATTCCTGTCACGTCCAAACTCCCTTCGGCATTCCGACCTCAAAGCTCAACCTGAGCCGAGGTTCCACTTTCTTAAGATGACTTGTTTTTTTGAAGAATCCGACCCGAGGTTGCTCTCTGAAGCCCCCTTTTTTCCTTTTAAACCGACGGCGCCCATTGAGTCGGTCTGACTTAATTTGATAGGATGCGTGGCTTCGTTTGACTGACGCTGATTGCAAACGCTGCCGCTTGATGTTTATGCCTGATGACATCATCTCCTCGCCGTTCGGGACCGCCGCCAGTTTGTGTGATTTAATTTCCTGGTAAATGACAAGACTCTTTTTACGGCGTTCTGCTGAGCCCTAAATGAACCCGCGGGGCTCGGGGCAGAAGAAAAAGACTGCGGGAAAGCGTGTGGACAGCTGTATATGGAAAAAAAACAAAAGTATTGGGACGCAGTTGACCGATAGAGAGATCTTTATCATTATGTGAAGTGCACCGGCAGCTATGTCCAACTTAGATGAGCGATTTGAGAAAATTGGGAATAAAAAATAGACGTCAAATCCATTTGAACTGATCCTGTTTCACTGCCATTGACGGCGATAGACGTCCAATCCGATTTGACTGGGAGGGCGAGCGAGGATCGTTCGAGTTGTATTAGTCTTTTGGACGAAAATACATATTAGTCCTAGTCATATTTTAGTCATTTCAAAATGTTTTTGTCTTCGTCTTGTTTTAGTCAACGAAATGTCATCCAAATTTCATTTAGTTTTAGTCGACAGTCACTCAAAATGTTTTCGTTTGGAAAATTCAAACGTTTTAGTGCAAAAATAAAGGTTTCCAACAACTTCGAATGAAAATTAACAGACGAGCACATATTATAGCGTCAACAATAGGGTGACCATATTTTGATTTCCAAAAAAGAGGACACTCGGCCCGGCCTCGAGATACTTGAATTTTACTCGAAGATCACTGAAAGATGCGTATATCTCCCTTTTTTTTTTTTTTTACTCAACAGGCTTTATTCTTCCTAAAAAAATAATCAAACAATTAAAAAATATATAGATATTATTAAAAAAATAATATAATGCAGACTCATTGAAATGTAGTCCAGTTAATACACACACACAGTTGGCTATGTGCCAACTCAACATTTTTTTAAAATTACGATCACGACAATTGTCGTTGACAAAATCTTATTCCCACTTAATTTTTATTCTCATACAATGTTTTAAATTGTACGCAAACAATAACTGAAACTGACAAGCGATTCAACCAGCATGTTTCCAAACGCAGCAGTTCAAATTCAAAACTACATTGCCCATAATGCCTAGCGCAGCTGAGCTCACTGATTGCTACCCTATTAGCGAATACGGGAGCCGAGGCAAAATCAGACTTTGCTATAAAAGTTTACTACCATCGGCAGCGCAAAGATGCGACAACAAACGGGATTTTACAGATTACACCAGTACAAATCTCCGACAGAAGTCAACAGTTGCCATTATATACGTATTTATCGTAAAAAAAAACAAAAAAAAACTCATAAGCAACACATCTATTTAGCTATACTAGCATTCAACCACTAACTAACGCTGAACAATTACAAGACTCATACAATATACTGCATCTCTGTGTACACATATAACCCTATGTACAACAGAAGACACGTGATCGACATTAACAGGAGAAACTTACAGAAAGGTGTATGGAGCCACGTCTTTTGGAACTTCTTATTGAACTCCTTACTGTAGTCTGAGCTCTCGCCAAACCGTCAGTAGATGGTGGTAATTCCCCATGAAACAAAGGGTGAACTGCCAACAAAAAAGAAGTAGAAGATCTACTCCGTCTCCCGCCCCTACTAGTAGGAGCAACGTTAACGCAGGCAAGCGCTGCCCCCTAGCGGCCGGAGAAATTCTCTTCAAGTTCGTCCCGTAAAAAAAAATCATAAAAACAGGACATTTTTATGAATTTATAAAACCCGCCCGGACAACGAGGATACTGCGTGACAGTAGGACTTGTCCGGGCAAAAGAGGACGTTTGGTCACCCTAGTCAACAAGAACAACTTTGCGATGATAATACAAACTCATCAGGAAAAGCAGTACTTTTTCAATTAAACCTACCGAGAGAAGCCATGAACTGGATGTAAAAAAAAAGTGTCCTAGTGTTTAACATCCTCTAGATTTACTGACCATAAAAGCCAAGTAGCTCTTTTTTAGACTGGCCAGTGTTGAAAGAGGACGCTCGCCATTCTGAGGCTAATGCGAATGCTATGCTAACGCTAGGGTGACATTTAGCGTCTGATGATCACTCAGCACAGAACTTTAAAGAGCATACGACAGGAGAAAGAAAGTCTTGAATAGCATTATTATGTGAATTAGAATCCTATTTTGAGACGATTCGACTATATACAACAATTTAGCAAAACGCAGATGACGAGAAATTAGTCTTTTAATCTGCCGGTTAGCCACGCCTACCGTTATAGGGCTCTAGCGTCCCCAACAGGTGGATGACGTCAGCGGAGTCACGATTTCATCTGATTTAGTATGCAGCCCATTGAGGGGGAATTATTCACAACGAGGAAAAAGCGACGAAGAGAGCCACAAAATGTCATTGTTTCAGTCTCTCTACTCCAATATTTTTACAGGATATTCTTTTTATCCAAGTATTTTTCCCCGATAGCTAAATAAATGGCTTGAGAAGGGCTGGGTCGGAGGGAACTATTCACAAGGAGGAAAACGCGACGATGAGATCTGCAAAATGTCATTGTTTCTGTCTCTTTACTTCAATATTTTTACAGGATATTCTTTTTATCCAAGTATTTTCCCCAACTGCTAAATAAATGGCATGGTCATGACAAATAACAGTCTTGTGCTAAATGGAATATGAAATAATAAAAATGCACTTATTCAGGACGACATGGCAAAATTACTCCATAATGGTCAAAACTGTCGACTTCACCTTTACTGTCGCACCTCCCGAACGATATTTTATGACACCTAAATCGGACATATGTCATTTCCCTTCCCCTGCTTCGGAGAATGTAAGCAAACCAAGAGGCGTGACAGCTAGCCGACATGCTAACCCGAACCGAGTAATGTTTCAAAGTCTTTGAAGCGGAAAATCACACATAACTACCCTGGATTATTTGACATGACGACTGGGTTGTCGATTGACTTCGCGGATCGGCAAACCGCCCAGCGGAGAGCAATTTACAGCTCGCTCCCCGGAGGAGGGCGGCTGCAGTTGTTGTGCAGCTAACATGCAGCATGTTCTAATGATAACATATGAATTTACATGGTTTATACAGTGAGGAAAATAAGTATTTAAACACCCTGCGATTTAGAAATTATTATTATTATTAGAATTATTAGAAATTATGGGGGGGTTGAAATTTTTGCGGTAGGTGCTTGTCCACTGTGAGAGATCTAAAGAAAAAAACTCCAGAAATCATTGTATTATATTGCTGCAAGTAAGTATTTGAACACCTGTCTATTAGCTAGAATCGTAAGCCTCAGAGACCAGTTAGTCGACTTTAAAAAGTCCAACGAGTAATTGGAGTGGAGGTGGACTTTTTGACTCTGACTTTTGACCTGTTTGAGGCCGTTAGCTGCATATAAACAACTGTGCACCCAATGCAAATAGGAAGACTCACATTCTTAACATGGTCAAGACCAAAGCGCTGTCCAAAGACACCAGAGACAGAATTGTAGACCTCTACAACGCTGGACAGGGCAATTGCCAAGCTGCTCGGTGATATAAGATCCACCAGTGGAGCAATTATTAGAAAAGGAATTGGAAGACGCTAAACATGACTGTCAATCTCCTTCGGACTGGGTCTCCATGCAAGATGTACCTCGTAGGGTCTCAGTGATCCTAAGATTGGTGAGGAATCAGTCAAGAACTACACAGGAGGAGGTGGTCAATGACCTGAAAGGAGCTGGGACCACCATTTCCAAGGTTACTGTTGGTAATACACTAAGCTGTCATGGTTTAAAACCATGCATGGCACGGTAGGTTCCCCTGCTTCAACCAGCATATGCCCAGGCCCGTTTTAATTTTGCCGATGAACATTTGAATGATCTAGAGCAGGGTTCACTAAATCTGGACCTCGATGCCATATATCCTGTCGTGTTTTCCATGTCTCTCTCCCCTAACACACCTGAATCAAATGATTATGTCATCAGCAACCTCTCCAGAAGCCTCATAATGATCCTGATTATTTGATTCAGGTGTGTTGAAGGAGGGAGACATGGAAAACACAACAGGAAAAGTGGCTCCGAGGTCCGGATTTAGTGAACCCTGATCTAGAGGAGTCATGGGAGAAAGTCATGTGGTCTTATGACATCAAAATGGAACTTTTTGGTCTCAAATCCCCTTATAGTGTTTGGAGGAAGAAGAATGAGTACCATCCCAAGAACACCATCCCTACTGTGAAGCATGGGGGTGGTAGCATCATGCTTTGGAGGTGTTTTTCCGCATATGGGACTAAACGACTGCACTGTATTAACGAGAGAATGACCAGGGCCATGTATTGTGAGATTTTGGGGAATAACCTCCTTCCCTCAGATAGAGCAGTAACTGGACCTTCCAACATGGCAGTGCCCCAAGGTTCTGAAGGGTCCTAACCAGTCTCCAGACCTAACAGAAAATCCTTGGAGAAAGCTCAAACTCAATGTTTCTTAGTGACAGCCCAGAAACCTGATTGATCTAGAGAAGATCTTTTTAGAGCAGTGGTGTAAAATCCCTGCTGCAGTCTGTGCAAACTTGGTGAAAGGTTACTGGAAATGTTTAACCTCTGTAATTGTAATCAAAGGCTACTGTACCAAAAATTAACATTGATTTTCTCAGGTGTGTTCAAATTAGGGCTGCAGCTATCGAATATTTTAGTAATCGAGTAATCGACTGAAAATTCTATCGATTAATCGAGTAAAAACTTTTTTTGGGGGGGGGGGTAAAGAGCAATTAATAAATATACATGAGGAAAAAAATACATTTAATCCAACATTGAACCATTTTCAGTCAATCAATGTCTTTATTTTCGATGTACATTGCTGAAAACAGCAAACAATTGCATCTCAGATGTGACTAGAAAAAAAAATTCACTGCTTTCGCTCAAAAAACATTAGCTCTTATTAAAAAAAAAAAAAAAAAAAACATATTTCTTACCTAAAAATGCAATTACGCTTGATAACACACATCACTTGAAAGCTACGTGTTTTTCCCACGTGTTTCAATTTAATTTCCATTTGTGTCAAGCTATTTTTAAGTTCTAGTTAAGTTTTAAGTTAGTCTAAACCAGACATGTCCAAAGTCCGACCCGGGGGCCAAATGCGGCCCGTGGTCAAATTTCATCCGGCCCCCAGCCTCTGTCATAAAATCAATAACATCTGGCCCGCACACAGACTTCATAAATTGGTCAGCAGTACTGCAACCAGCATATGAAGTATCTTACACATGAAATGCTGCTCCTCGTTTACCCACTAAAAGGTAGCAGCACTTTAACCCTTTATTGCCAAATGTATCACATTTGATACACCTAAAATTTCATGATTTTCAGACCAATTTAGAATTTTGACATTTCTTTTTGGGAAAAAAAATGATGGATGCAAGTCAACACATGCATCTGCAGGTTCCATAAGAAAAAAACATGATTTAGCATGGGTTATAGATATTAGAGCGCTTATTACACATATTCATTTTGACTTTTCTTTTCATAAATTTGAAAAAAAGGTTTCATTAGGACCTTATTTTTCAAATTTTGGGATTCTCTGATAATTGCTTCATGTTGCAGGTATTTAAGGGCTAAGCAACATTACTCCGTGTGACCCTCTACTTCCAATTTTCTAAAATGGCGACAATCAACAAAAAAAAGTTGACTGTGATGGCCGACGCTTCAAGGATAGGTGGAAATTGGACTAATTTCTTCACTAATATACGCAACAACTGTGTCTTGCCTCATTTGCAAAGAGACAATCGCTGTTTTTAAAGATTTCAATGTGAGGCGATATTACCAAACAAGACACGCTGACATGTACGACAAGATTACAGGGAAGATAAGCAGCGAGAAATTGAAGCAACTTGAAGCTAGTTTAATTTCACAGCAGTAGTACTTCGCAAGAGCCCGAGAGTCGAAAGAGAACGCCGCAAAGGCTAGTTGCGAGATTGTTGAAATTATTCATTAAAAAAATAATAAAGCAAATGTGACACACTGAATGGCTTGCTAAATTTTGCTTAAATATATTGTTCTACGTAAAGGACGTCAGCCAAGGTCGGCCCCCACATTTTTACCACGCCTAATCTGGCCCCCTTTGCAAAAAGTTTGGACACCCCTGGTCTATACTCTAAGTACTGATAGGATTTTGAGTTCTTGCATTGTTCAAAATAAATGTATGATACCTGCACATTAGGAACCAGTGCTACTTGGTGTTTTATTCAGCATTGACTACTGAGCTAAAACTGACAGTTAGCTTTATTATGTTTTAATTTTAGACCCTCATCACTCTACAGCGCTGTGTTATTACAGATTAATTAAAGCCTGTATGTAAGACACGTTAGCCACCCATCGACAGTGGTCATAATCAATAGAAACCTAGCCCTCTGACTAACTAACTAACTGACTCTGGCTAACGTTACGTGAGCGAGTGACAGTAACGTTATATTTATTAGCGATGAGAAGTCTACTGCTTAAAAATGGCGGCTGTTTACCAACGCTGCCCAGACGCGGCCAAATCTGTCATTTCGCACTAGTCCTAAATGCATGCAATATCTATGAGACGCATCGGACACTACCTGCTACCATACTAGCATCATGCGGGCGTAGTTTTTAGCAACGTTGGCGTAGTTTGTAGCGGCTGTCGGCTGCAGTAAGTTTTTTTTAATCGCTTCTTCCTCTTCGCACGTGACGTCAGTGCATTGTCCCGCATTAAAAGTAGTCCGGGCAAAACGTGATGCTTAGAGCCTGCAAAATTAAGCGATTCCTCGAGGTGAATAAAATTACTCGGATCAGATTTTAAACTCGAGTTACTCGAGCATTCGTTTCAGCTCTAGTTCAAATACTTACTTGCAGCAGTGTAATACAAATAAATTGTTAAAAAAAAAAATCATACACTGTGATTTCTGGATTATTTTTTAGATTTTCTCTCACACCTACCATGAAAATTTCAAACACATCCACCATTTCTAAGTGGGAGAACTTGCAAAATCCCAGGGTGTTCAAATACTTATTTTACTTTCTGTATAAACACTTATTGATATTATATATACACATAAAAATGTTTAAAAAAGGTGACACTACTTCAGTTTTTCACTATTTGCAGTCGGTTCTGGTCCTCATTAACAGCGATCAGTGAAGGATCACTGTATAATGGTCTTTGTCCATCGCTGTCAATGGCAGAAGAATGAGTTCCCAATCTTTAGAATCATGTAAAGTCATTCCAGATGGTTAAGGTGTCACTCTCGCCAAGATGTGGCGTGTAAAATCAATTGCGCTTAACAAATTGGCCGTAACCCTTCAAACCACCAGAAGGGGAGGGCCGCCTTTTCACGGGTCCTCCCATTTTGAAAGACCCTTTTCCACGGCATGGGAGGTTTCTTTTGGCCTCGGAGGTGAGCGTTTAACTCCGACAAGACTACTGTGAAATTAACACTCCTCTCCAAATTTTACATCTGTATAACACACTCACATGAGTTTCAGGATGTCACCCAATTTCACGGACAATCACACACGTCAAAAATGTTATTTTGAGAGTCGTAAACGTCAACTTATTTTCCTTAAGTCACGCAGGAAGTGCGTCGAAATGAGATTTAGATGTTGTGACAGCTTTGTGGTGGCACATATTGATGTGGTAGTTGGCCTATACAGAGTGCTAGCATTACATGCTGATGATGAAGTGTGTTGCTGTTGGATTTAATGGAGCAGCAGGTGGAGTGGCAGCGAGTCCATCATTTCCTCCCGGCAGATGCTCGCACAGCATCGCCTCCCGTTTTATCTGCGCTTTTACAACGCAAGACAAAAAGCATTTTGCGGGGAGGGCTGACGTCGCGTGTTTATCTGTGGAAGACCAGCAGTGAGATGATGAAATACATAATTCAATGTGTCGTTAAATGTGTAATTACGAGAGTATTTATGTAAAGATTTATTCACATTTTTATTTATTTATTTCAGTAATTATTCAAGTCATTTTTTAGTTATTCAGACATTCCATAATGTGTTTCAGTTTGAATTGGTATTATATATAATAATTTTCCCCTTTTGCTTTTATCTCACTTTGGCACTCCTACTCATCGGCACATATCGGAATGCGGTGGGAAAAGTTACTAAGCCTCTTCATTGGCTGCCCCTCCTTGGGTCTCCCCCGCTTAGTCCCACGGCAGCTGCCGATTCTTAAACAAGTGCCCTTCGATTTTAAAACAGCGCGCGTCGCCTGAAAACACAGCAAAACGGCTGTGACCCAGCGGGGGCAAATTTCCTTTCATTATGGGAGGGCACAGAGGTCAAATGTCGGCCGTGAAGCCCCCCTGGGACCGGGGACAATGGCGGAAAGAGCTGGCAGATTGAGAGAGTCTGCAGACAGTGCACAAAAGCGCTCGCGCTCACAAAAGCATCATGCAGTCCGGCAGTCTATTCTCCTCACAAAAGCATTGCAGAGTCTCAGTGGCAGTGAAGAAAACTTCTCTGCTCCTCCTACTCGGAGGCCTTTTTGCCACTTGCTACCCTCTTAGCAGATGCGTGCATCCAAAACGTGCAGGTGGCGCAACATCATGAGATGTAAGGGTCGAGTGAGGTGACTTATTAGCTAGATTGCTACGTTTCAATGGCGTTGCTGCAAATTTACTTTAAAAGTCTGTATAATTTATGTATTTTATGTGTACTTACAGTTTAATTCCCCACCGCCGTCCATCAAATGACCAAGACTCGGATCGCGGAATCGATGATGGAACCCCGGACAGCAGCCTGGCTTTTGGTGACAATCTACATGATGAGCCTTTTGCCCCAAGGCCTGCTGGGTAACGACGCCACGCCGAGGGTCCGAAGGGTCAAACGAGGCTGGGTGTGGAACCAGTTTTTCGTCCTGGAAGAGTACACCGGGATGGACCCGCTTTATATCGGAAAGGTTTGTCAACACACAACACTAAATAGCTGAATTTTACACAGTTCACTCAAAGGTGCCTACCGTAATTTTCGCACTGACTATAAGCCGCCACCCACCAAATTTGACACTAAAATCTGTTCATAGATAAGCCGCACTGGACTATAAGCCGCAGCTGTCCTCACTGTATTGTGGGATATTTACACTAAAAGATATTAACCAGGAACACTTTATTTGACAGCAGCATCATACAACTATCATTAGACCAAATGAACCACCATGAAGCTTTGAACCAATTGGCTGCAAAGCTTCATTGCTTCAAGAAGCTTCCTTTGTCCATCACTGCTCCATGCATGCATACATGCTTAACGCAACATGTTTAAAAATTATCATAGTGTAATTTTCGCACTCTAAGGCGCACCTGACTATAAGCCGCAACCCACTAAATTTTACACGAAAACGACATTTGTTCATGTCCTCACTGTATTATGGGATATTTATACCAAAAGTTATTAACACTTTATTTGACAGCAGCATCATAAAACTGTCATAAGACCACCAGGAAGCTTTGAGAACCAATTGGCTGCAAAGCTTCATTGCTTCAAGAAGCTTCCTTTGTCCATCACTGCTCCCTTGGGGGAGACAGTCAACCTCTGCTGCCACCTGCTGTCAACACTGTTGTCGTCCAACATGCCTCCTAGCATGCATTGCAGCGCTATCGATGTAAATAACAATCAAAATTCATGTTCTGTGCTAATTATTTCTTCAGTTACTGTTCCAGTTGTTTCATTAATTGATAGCTATGGTATTCGGTAACTCTTTATTTGACAGTGGTGCCATAAGACTGTCATTAGACAATCATAATTATGACGTGACATGGTCATGAGCATTAATAAATGCTTATAACAGATGTCATTTTGTGTTATTCAGCAAATTGTCTCACTTTTGAATGGATGTAAAAGATCCAAGCTGGACATAAATGGAGTTATTGACATAATTTGCCTGATGACACTTAATGACATCGGTCATAAGCATTCAGTAATGCCCATGATAGTGTCATGTCATAATTATGACTGTCTGATGACGCACTGTCAATTAAAGTTTTACCTACTAACGCAAATAAATGAACAAATAACCCGCACTGGACAATAAGCCGCGGTATTCAAAAAGAAGGAAAAAAGTAGCGGTTTATAGTCCGAAAATGATGGTAGTTAAAATTGAGGTTTCGCATTTAGATGTGAGGAAATGAAGGAAAATAAAAATTAGGAGATAGAGGTTGGGGTTACTTCTTTTTTTGTGAACTGTTATTTTGCAAATCATAGAAAAATACAATTTTGAATGAAAATCAATTTACATAAATGGAGTTAGTGACATAATTTGCCGGATGACACTTAATGACATCTGTCATAAGTATTCAGTAATGCCCATGATAGTGTCATGTCATAATTATAATGGTCTTTTGACAGCCTTATTACAAAGCTGCCAAAAAGTGTTACCCATTAACCCCCCAAAAAAATAAAAAAAATAAGCCGCACTGGACAATAAACTGCAGGATTCAAAATGAAAGAAAAAAGTAGCATATTGTACGAAAATTACGGTATATCACTTTACTATATTTAAAGTGTGCCACCTCCGCCTGGATAGAAAAATTCAGTTTTGCATTAAAAAATATATATATATAGCATATAACCAGAGACAAAATTCAAATTCTCAGTGGTTACTCAATAGGCTTTATTATTCCTAAAAAACGATCGAACAATAAAAACACACACACAAAAAAAAAATTGGAATAATGATAAATAATAATATGATGCAGACCCATGTAAATGTAGCCCAGTCAATTCACACACAGTAGGCTATGTGCCAAAACACAACATTTTTATAAATTACTATGACGACAATTGTCGTTAACAAATTGTTATTCCCACTCAATTGTTATTCTCATTCAATGTTCTAGATTGCACGCAAACAATAACCAATTCAACCAGCATGTTTCCAAATGCAGCAGATTCAAAACTATATTTCCCATAATAAGTACCGCGGCTTAGCTCACTGACAGCTACCCGATTAGCGAGCATTGGTAGCCGAGGCAAAATCAAACATTGATATAAAAATTTACCATCATCGGCAGCGCAACGATGAGACACCAAACGGGATTTTACAAATCACATTAGTACAAAGCTCCACCAGAAGTCAACAATTGGTTAAAAGTAAGTTTACCAAGTGTACATACCGATAGCCTTATTAGCTCCTATCGGGACAAAGGTTTGTTTGTGAATGAGAATTGACAGTTAATGCCATGATAAAGCACACGCATGCGCAAATTAGTATCCATAGTAGAATAAAGCTATTTTCGGCTTACTCTTTTGGGTACATGAGCGTTTGATTATATACATATTGATCGTAATAAAATTCTTAACAACTGGGCACGCTCTCTGCGAACACGTCACAGACAGCACAGTACCATAGTATTCTGTGCAAAACGTCAATCAATTTCAACACATGCTAACTGGTCCTGTGAAAAATAATAAAAACCGTACATTTTTATGAATTTATAAAACCCCGCTGGACGCCCCGGACAGGATGTGAAAAGTGGACATTTTACGGGCAAAAGATGACGTTTGGTCACCCAAAGTTATGATTTGGTTAGAGCAGTGGTTCTTAACCTTGCTAAAGGTACCGAACCTCACAAGTTTCACATGTGGATTCACCAAACCCTTCGGAATCAGGCAATAAAGCAATTTTTTTTTTTTTTCAATTCAAAGCCGATACACCGATACATAGCTAGCAAGCTAATAATTTAGCAAATTCGCGTTCAAAATTTTGACAGCATGTTTTATAAATAGGTCAAAATTTAAGACCACGCTGCCCATTGGTCTGTTGCTTCCCCTCATACCAAGTGTGAGGCAACCTTCCGCTGAGGAAACCAGTTCCTCCTCCCCGTCAGATCGAGGACTAACAGTTTAGAGAAATGGATTCAGCTTGTAAATTGGGAGCAAACCAGTCCAAAACCTGGTCTAAAAAGCCACTTTGCCTAGATTTAACCAGCGTACGAAAACAAGGCTCTGCGTTTCTTTACCTTCGCCGAACCCCTTAGACTTACTCACCGAACCCCTGGGGTTCGACCGAACCCAGGTTAAGAACCACAGGGTTAGAGTTGACTTTTTGCTATATAAAAAGCTCAGCTAATTTAGCAGCAGTTCTGAAATCTCGATTCCGAGCCGGCGGTCTTGTGCTAACAAAGGCGCTTTGACGGCGAGGGACTTGGACAGACGATCAATAGCTGTCAGGACATTTATAGAGGCTGTTTTCTTTCTTCATTGTGAAACTTTAAGGGGTATAGCCGTGTTAAAAAAAAATGATAGAAATATCAAGTACAGTAACCTTTTTCTGTGTCTTTATAACACTGGAAAATTTACAAGCGGTTCTAGATGAAACCTTTGGTTGCCCAGGGAACCATCGAATATTAGCTTGCTACGAGCTAGCTAAGTAGGGTAGAGTTAGAATCGGCAACTTCAATGTCTGAACCCCTCAAAACATTCCCGAGATTTACAGAATTTATTGAAACATTGATCTGTTAGGTGTCCAATCAGAAATTCAGTAGAAAACTGCAGAACACAATGGCGTAGGTTTAGTCTCAACATTGGTAGGGACGATATAACAGCATAACCTACATGTACACTTTTTGCACGGGATGGGACATTATTAAGACCAAACCGATTGGGTGAACGAGGGTCAGGGCTACATAGGGCTGTCAAACGATTAAAATTTTTAATCGAGTTAATTACAGCTTAAAAATTAATTAATTATAATTAATCACAATTCAAACCATCTTTAAAATATGCCATATTTTTCTGTAAATTATTGTTGGAATGGAAAGACACAAAATGGATATATACATTCAACATACGGTACATAAGTACTGTATTTGTTTATTATACCAAAAAATCAACAAGATGCCATTAACATTATTAACATTCTTTTAAAGCGATCCATGGATAGAAAGATTTGTACTTCTTAAAAGATAAATGTTAGTACAAGTTATAGAAATTTTATATTAAAACTAGGGTTGTCAAAATTATCGCGTTAACGGGCTGTAATTAATTTTTTAAAAATAATCACGTTTATATATTTGACGCAATTAACGCACATGCCCCGCTCAAACAGATTAAAATGACAGCACAGGGTCATATGCACTTGTTACTTGTTTTTGGGAGTTTTGTCACCCTCTGCTGGCGCTTGGGTGCGACTGATTTTATGGGTTCAGCACCATGAGAATTGTGTAGTTATTGACATCAACAATGGCGAGCTACTACTTTAATTTTTGATTGAAAATGTTACAAATTTTATTAAAACGAAAACATTAAGAGGGGTTTTAATATAAAATTTCTATAACTTGTTCTAACATTTATCCTTTAAGAACTACAAGTCTTTCTATCCATGGATCGCTTTAACAGAATGTTAATGTTAATGCCATCTTGTTGATTTATTGTTATAACAAACAAATACGGTACTTATGTACAGTATGTTGAATGTATATAGCCGTCTTGTGTCTTATCTTTCCATTCCAACAATAATTTACAGAAAAATATGGCATATTTTATAGATGGTTTGAATTGCAATTAATTACAATTAATTAATTTTTAAGCTGTGATTAACTCGATTAAAAATTTTAATCGTTTGACACCCCTAATTAAAACCCCTCTTAATGTTTTCGTTTTAATAAAATTTGTAACATTTTCAATCAAAAAATATAAACTAGTAGCCCGCCATTGTTGATGTCAATAATTACACAATGCTCATGGGCGCTGCAGCCCATATAATCAGTCGCACCCAAGCGCCAGCAGAGGGCGATAAAACTCAAAACACAACAATAAAAACACAAGTAACAAGTGGACTTTGCACTGTTCTGTCATTTTAATCTGTTTGAGCGGGGCATGTGCTTTAATTGCGTCAAATATTTTAACGTTATTAATTAATAAAATTTATTACCGCCAGTTAACGCGATACTTTTGACAGCCCTAATATTAACCTAATTAATTGATATGCTAAATCAGGGGGGCTCGTTACATCGATCACGATCGACCAGTCGATCACCCACACTAGCAACGCTAGACTGATCCAACAATATATATATGATTTTTTTTATGTACATAGTTAATTATGATTATGTTGTATGATGTGTTGTGTGAGCAACATATGAGGTTATGCAGCACCCCTCTCTCTTTAAGTAGCTTCTTGCTAGCATTGTTCTAGTTATATAGTTTCCAGCAGACTTCACTACATTTCTCACAATTTAATTAACGTTAACAGTAGAAAACACAAACAGAAGGACACTTCTAAGCAGCTTCCTACTCGAGTTTTGCAGGTTAGCAAGTTCACACAGTTTAATGTTACGCTATCTCTGATGCAGATCAGACTTTGAGTAGCAAAAAATTAGTGGTGTGTTTCACACCTCCACAACATTGGCGTCTTTTTAAATTACAGTGGCTGCTGCTGGCCAAAAAAACTCTAATATCCCTCCTCTTCAAAGGGGGCGGAGGAGGTGGCATGTTGTCGACATGTACTGTATTTCTGTCAGGGGTGGCTCAAGTCATCAGCAAATCAAACATGCGTTTGGGCGGGGGTGGGGGGGTGGATTGGACCGGCACATTCAGACAGAGAAAAGGGGTAAATGTAAGTTTGAACATAATGAAAATAATGCACTTAATCATGGTAGGGTCAATTCTATCCTTACAACATATGGGAAAACAATCTAAATGACCTACGTATATAACTGAACTTATTACATCATGCATATAAGGTTGCTTCAAAGTAGGTGGTGACAATTTGAGCATCCTAAAAAGTTGGTAGTGTTATGTCCCTACCGTCCCTATGTAAACAATACGCCCTTGATAGAACACTGTAGACCCCAACAAGTTCCAAAGTATTCTTGAAAAGGTAAACCCCTCACTAAGAGTTAGTGTCGACTTATTGGACTACAGCGCTGTTACAAAAAGATATTCTTTTAAAACTGATGCAAACCCACCCTTAATGAGAGTAGTGGGGATTCCGGAGGAAAATTTATCCAGAGAAGTCATTCGCCACAATAAGTCAGAGGACTAATGAGTCCTGTGGGGACATTTTCTTGGAAATCCAAGAGATTAAAAAGTGCTACATTAGTATTTGTTTAGGAGTTTCAACTGGTCATGTGCTGGTATTGTACCAGGCTGCATGTTTTCTTCAGTTTCAGATCTGGACTGAAGAAAACATGCAACCTGGTATGACCTGGAGTGGCCTAGACTCTTTAAGCGCTACGGACAAGAAAACTTGTCAACCAGAATCCAAGAGCTGACTACAAGAGCTACACACAATAATAGACTCTCTTAAAGAAAAATCATTTCTCGCTGTTGCTCCTGTTGATTAATACACAAAATGGCCGTCAAGGGTTCCATTTAACAGCGTTGTTTGTTGACGTCAAAGCCCTCGACAAAGCGCCGTGTGATTTCCCATCAATTGCACTTGCAGGCCACAAAAGGTTTCTGATTGCGGCGCTCCGTTGTCCCTGGCAACAAAAGGGCAGTGATTGCGGGATTTGGTGATCAGGAGGCGGCCACGCCAGTCTGATCTTCGAGAGGTCAACATGTGCTTTGGTGTTTGAGTTTTTTGCTTTCAAAAGGCGAAATTAGCATTGATTGCAGCGCGTATTCTCACTGGCATTGTTTTTAATTAATGGAATTTGGAATTGCCCCGCCGGGGATCAATAAAAGATTATCTCATTTTAGATGCAATTATCCATTGAGCAAGGTTGGTGACATATTCTGATTAGCTCATTATAAGAACAGAACCGCATAACCTGATGGTCAATTTGTAATCCGTGTATATCAGTTCCAGGGGAAAACATGTAGCGTTAGCCAGATAGGCAGAAAGATATTACGGTTCTTCCGATGACTGGCCAGTCATGGATATGATAAGAAATGGAAGCATTTTGGTCAAAGGTAGGGATTCTGGTTGGGGTTAGGACTTGGGAACTGGAATTTTCTAAGGGTTAGAGGTTACATTTGGGCTTTAGGTAAGATTTATACAACGGATTCTATCATGGTCTTAAAAATGTCTCAGTTAACTCATTTGCTGCCAAAGACGTATAAATACGTTCTATTTTTAATTGTTTCAGTGTCCCGAAGACGTATTTATACGTCTTTTATGTTTTTTTTTAAATAAAAGACATCTCTGGGTCCTGATTCAACTGAGCTCCAAAGCACAAAGCTGAAAATCCATTTTAAAGCAATAAAACTGGCCACTGGAGGGCAGTAGCGCATTTGGTAAGACCTGCAACCCGGTTCAACAGACCGAGCAGAACAACCGAGAGGACGACCGGGATGCCAGGCGCTGGACGACCGAGCAGAACGACCGGGACCACCAGTACAGCGGGCTCGCCGAGCAGACCCCGCAGAGACTCAAAAAAAATCCATCTTTATGAGACAGGCAGCAATGAGGGAAAAGTTTACCCGGCTGTCACGGCAACAACAGCGTCATCTCTCAGTTATGTGTAAATAAATTGTTGCTTTGCTATCAAAAGCAGTATTTGTCTTGTTCTTTATGATATTTTGTAAAAGTAAGACATTATTCAGATGTTTGGGATGTAACTAAAGCAAAAAATAGCTGTGTTAAAGTCAAAGTTATGTTTGAAATGTTCTCCAATGTTGTTCTCCATTCGGTCGTCTTGAATCGGGTCTTACCAAATGCGCTACTGCCATCCAGTGGCCAGTTTTATTGCTTTAAAATGGATTTTCAGCTTTGTGCTTTGGAGCTAAATTGAATAAGAACCCAGAGATGTCTCTTGTAAAAAAAAAAAAACAACAACAACAGCAAATGACTTAAAAAGCTCTTTGTTTCGCGATGGCCGCCATGTGGGATTTAACAATACCGTAACTTTGGCCTAAAATATTTACGTAAAATGAACGATAACTGCCCGTTTTTTGCTTTTAACCAAGAATCTTGACTGTTTTACGTTCACATCTATAAAAATTCCGCGATTTAAGCATGTATTTACAAGAATTTGCAACTTAAAATGCTCTTTGTTTTGTGACGGCCGCCATGTTGGATTTTGTATCGATACACAATAGCGGAATTCAACCTGAATAAGTTGTGATTGTATATAGAAAATTGCACATTTTGGTTTTGTTGAGTAAAATTAAGATGATTCTGCAGGCTTTCCTCAAGTATTACGTTTCTAATGCGAAAACTGATTGATTTATTAGTTGTTGGAAACTTGCATGAAATTGAAAAAGTAATAAGTTGCTATTTGGGGCAAAATCTTAGACTATATATTAAATATTGCGATTGATCGTTAAAATATAGGTGATTATCTCTGCATTTGGTGATTTTAGTGCATCTAGTGTAAAATTTTAGAATTTTATGGCCATTTTAAGTTATATTTGTATTTAAAAAAATAATCGGTAATCTGGATTTCATTAGGGAACGAATTTGAATTTTTTTATGTCGCTGCTGATGGAGACTTATATTTGCCTAAGGGAGGTGCCGTTTTGGTTTTAGGTCGCTATCAGTTTTGTTTTTGAAAATTTGCCCAGTGTCCTGTCAACTGATAGTGAAGTCTATGGTAAAGTTATGACAATCATGATAGTGAAGTCTATGGTAAAGCTATGACAATCATGATTGTTTCCTGTTGATTTAACAGCTGTCATTTTGATGTGGGTTAGTGGTTGGAGTTAGTTCAGTAAGTCTGAGGATATTAGTGGTTGGAAGATTTGGGTTAAGAGTTGCATATGGTTTTTATAAAGGTACCCTAAACAATTATTTAAAAGATTTGAGATTTTTCACTTTTATTTATGAATAAGTGCTGAAATACATATGTTCTGACGCAGCTCCACTCAGACATGGACAAAGGCGACGGTTCCATCAAGTACATCCTAACAGGCGAAGGTGCCGGGTCCACCTTCACCATTGACGACAGCACCGGCGACATCCACGCCATTCAGAGGTTAGACCGCGAGGTCAAGGCCCAGTATGTGCTGCGAGCGCAAGCCCGAAACCGCCTCACCGATCGACCGCTCGAACCTGAATCCGAGTTCATCGTCAAAATTCAAGACATTAACGACAACGAGCCCAAGTTCCTGGACGGACCCTACCGGGCTTCAGTGCCGGAGATGTCCAAAATAGGTACGGAATGTTTTAAGAGGATGATGAACTACATGTAGGGTTCCTGGTTCAACTGGTTTATATGATCAGGAACACCGGTGATCCAGCTAACCGCTACTGATGCTGACGACCCAACGTACGGCAACAGCGCCCGTGTCGTCTACAGCATCCTGGAGGGTCAGCCTTACTTCTCGGTGGACGCCAAGACAGGTTGGTCTGTTTCCAAAAAACATGTCGGACTATTGTTGTTCAATAGATACTTGAGACTTGTTTTTGGAGATGATCTTCTATTGCCGCTCCAGGTGTTGTGCGGGTATCATTGGCCGACATGGATCGAGAGACCAGAGAGAACTACACGGTGGTCATCCAGGCGAAAGACATGGGTGGTCAGTTGGGCGGCCTGGCAGGAACCACCCGCGTCGACATTTCGCTCAGTGACGTGAATGACAATCCGCCCGTTTTTGATCAAAGTAAGGCAACATGAGGCCACTATATATTTGATTTAATGTAAGAGTTTTAAGTTAGGGTTTTAAAACATAGTTTCAAGCAGGTGTAAGGATTTAAGTATGAATATTTTTTTTACAAAATCAATCATTGACATCAATTTTTTTCTACTCTCTTTGATTTCCTTTCTATGGTATTCCCATTATTATAAGAGCTTCTCCTGCAGCATTTATTGGTTGTTTGTCTCCCTCTGGTGGTCATCTGCAGCCTAACGCTTGTTCTCCTATACAGGGTTGTATCAGATGAGCGTCCCTGAGTCAGCCTCAATCAATTCCGAGGTGGGCCGAATCAGAGCAAATGACCGTGATGTGGGAGTCAACGCCGACATGACGTACAGCGTCATCGACGGCGACGGAAGAGATGTCTTCGGGATTGTCACCGACCCTAGCGACAGACACGCCATCATCACCATCAAGAAGGTAAATCTTTGCCGAAGCTTGCATTTTACGGTGTCACCCAAAAGTTAGGGTTTGAAATGTGGATTAGTGATTCGATGTGGTTTATGCTTTCAAAGCATGACCGAAACCCCTATTGAAAACTGCAACAGTGTCTTGACTCCCCAGTTTAACCCTTACTGAACCCTAAATGCCGTTTCAAACTGGTGGCAGCCTAGTGTGAAGGGCTTATCGGTAATCCATTCATTGTGTATGTGGGAGGGGACTTCTCGGCAAATGTGAGTGGTGGGCGGTCGTTATGGGTGGAACGGTTAATTCGAATGAATTTGCGCCAAGAGGCCTAGAATAGAGCCATGCTCTATTTTCAGAGCGCTGCCGCCCTGACGTCAACGACATATCTAATAGCAGAGGGGCAGGCGTACTTACAGTGGGGCCAATAAGTATTTAGTCAACCACCAATTGTGCAAGTTCTCCTACTTAAAAAGATTAGAGAGGCCTGTAATTGTCAACATGGGTAAACCTCAACCATGAGAGACAGAATGTGGAAAAAAAACAGAAAATCACATTGTTTGATTTTTAAAGATTTCCAAATTAGAGTGGAAAATAAGTATTTAGTCACCTACAAACAAGCAAGATTTCTAGCTGTCAAAGAGGTCTAACGTCTTCTAACAAGGTCTAACGAGGCTCCACTTATTACCTGTATTAATGGCACCCGTTTTAACTCATCGGCATAAAAGACACCTGTCCACAAGCTCAGTCAGTCACACTCCAAATTCCAATGTGTTTATTCTTCATTGTTGAACAAGAAAACAAGGTTTCCTATTTCAAGGAGCAGGGAGCATTATAATAGCAATGTAAAGAATTTTACTAGTTTCGGTGACAAGGTGAATAGTTTTTTTGTTGTTGTTGAAAAACTACATTTCCACACAAACGCATATGGACGTACCATTTAGCTTAGCAAGGAGAGTTATGAGTCATTTTTCGAGTGTTCCAGAGCTCGTGAAACTTTAAAAAAGCGCATTCATCAAGGTTTCGTCGGCCATAGTTTGCTTATATCCATCTGCCAAAACAGTCTGATAGCACATATATACAGTGGGGCAAATAAGTCAACCACTAATTTTGCAAGTTCTCCCACAAATATTAGAAAGGCTTGTAATTGTCAACATGGGTAAACCTCCACCATAAGAGACAGAATGTGGAAGAAAAAACAAAATCACATTGTTTGATTTTTAAAGAATTTATTTGCAAATCATGGTGGAAAATAAGTATTTGGTCAATACCAAAAGTTCATCTCAATACTTTGTTATGTACCCTTTGTTGGCAAGAACAGAGGCCGAACATTTTCTGTTACTCTTCACAAGCTTTTCATACACTGTTGCTGGTATTTTGGCCCATTCCTCCATGCAGATCTCCTCTAGAGCAGTTATGTTTTGGGGCTGTCGTCAGGCAACATGGACTTTCAACTCCCTCCACAGATTTTCTATGGGGTTGAGATCTGGAGACTGGCTAGGCCACTCCACGACCTTGAAATGCTTCTTACGAAGTCACTCCTTTGTTGCTCTGGCTGTGTGTTTGGGATCAGTGTCATGCTGAAAGACCCAGCCACGTCTCACCTTCAATGCCCTTGCTGATGGAAGGAGATTTTCACTTAAAATCTCTCGATACACGGCCCCATTCATTCTTTCCTTTACACAGATCAGTCGTCCTGGTCCCTTTGCAGAAAAACAGCCCCAAAGCATGATGTTTCCACCCCCATGCTTCACAGTGGGTATGGTGTTCTTCGGATGCAATTCAGTATTCTTTCTCCTCCAAACACGAGAACCTGTGTTTCTACCAAAAAGTTCTATTTTGGTTTCATCTGACCATAACACAATCTCTCAGTCCTTTTCTGGATCATCCAAATGCTCTCTAGCGAACCGCAGTCGGGCCTGGATGTGTGCTTTCTTCAGCAGGGGGACACGTCTGGCAGTGCAGTATTTGAGTCCCTGGCGGTGCATTGCGTTACTGATAGTAGCCTTTGTTACTGTGGTCCCAGCTCTCTGTAGGTCATTCACTAGGTCCTCTGAGTGGTTGTGGGATTTTTGCTAACCGTTCTTGTTATCATTGACTCCACGGGGTGAGACCAGATCGAGGGAGATTATCAGTGGTCTTGTATGTCTTCCATTTTCTAATAATTGCTCCCACAGTTGATTTCTTTACACCACGCGTTTTACCTATTGCAGATTCAGTCTTCCCATTCTGGTACAGGTCTACAATTTTGTCTCTGGTGTCCTTCGACGGCTCTTTGGTCTTGGCCATAGTGGAGTTTGGAGTGTGACAGTTGAAGTTGTGGACAGGTGTCTTTTATACCGATAATGAGTTAAAACAGGTACCATTAATAAATGTAAATGTAACGAGAGGAGCCTCGTTAGAAGTTAGACCTCTTTGACAGCCAGAAATCTTGCTTGTTTGTAGGTGACCAAATACTTATTTTCCACTCTAATTTGGAAACAAATTCTTTAATAATGAAACAATGTGATTTTCTGTTTTTTTTTTTCACATTCTGTTTCTCATGGTTGAGGTTTACCCATGGTGACAATTACAGGCCTCTCTAATCTTTTCAAGTAGGAGAACTTGCACTGTATAGGGGCGATTAGAACCATGAAAAAAATAGGCTTCAAGACCAGACCAAAATAGTTTTTTTCCAAAAAAAAAACATTAGTTGCATGAATCCTATGCGAAATATTTAAATGTATCACCTAAGATTTATTGGTGATGGGGTAACAGCCAACGAATTTAAAAAAAAAAAAAAAAAAAACTTCCTCTTTGAACAACTGTGTTACCAACAGTGATTTGGACTTAGCAATGTTGGCTCTGTATTGTCAGCTTCAAAATAAAACATTTTTGTCCGTACAGTATACAACTTTCTGTGAAGATAGTTCCAAAACATACCACAACAGCGCAAGCGGGGTTGCAATAAGAAAAATGTGACACAGGTGTGCAACGCAAAATGGCGTTTCCACAATTTTTTAACTTTTTTTTAACCATGACAGTAGTTTATGACCCCTTTTTTTAAACCACGGCACGCCTATTTCACCAGTTTTAAAACCCTGGCTTAAACACCCTATTTTTGTGTCTTTTGTGTTGTGGCCATCAGCCGTTGGACTTCGAGACGAAGCGCAGTTACACGCTGAAAGTGGAGGGCGCCAACACGGGGGCTTCGACCTTCCGCGACGTGACCATCGTGCACGTGAGCGTGGACGACGTGGACGAGCCGCCCGCCTTCGACGCGCCCGCTTACCTGCTGGACGTGGCTGAGGACGCCGACGTGGGCGCGTTGGTTGGGACGGTTGCCGCCAGGGACCCGGACGCCGACAACAACACCGTCAGGTGAGAGACACGAGTGCAATACTACTCGTTTACCGGCAGAGGTCGCCGTTACTTCACGGATGCTCAAACTGTTAGCTCCTTTAAATCAGGGCTAAAAACGCTTTAAACACTGCACATCCATAACTGTCTATGTATGCAGTGGCGGACTTGGCAATTTTGGGGCCCAAGGCGAACATATCCAGGGGCCCTCTTCATGGGTCAGGGGTTAAAAAGGTGAGAAGGGTGTGGAGGAAATATGTACCGGTACACTAGGGCTGTCCTAAACGACAAAATTTCTCCTGATTAGTCAGCCGACTAGTTTTACGATTAATCGACTAATCTAATAATTTTCTTTTTTTACTAATTTAGCAATGAAATTTTTGTTGACGCTTAATAATTCACAAAACCATTTTGAAATACTTAAATTCTTTTATAAAGTACAAATAATCATGTAAATAACAATACAAATAAACAATGAGGTTAAATGCTGATAGCATTTACTAGTGCAAAAGAATGTAAACAGATTCAGAACACTGACTTTGCCTTTCCAACATTATTCAAAACAATTCTTTAAAAAAAAATTCTAGCATTATTATTATAGTATACTACTATATATAATAGTAGTATAATAATTATAATAATTATTCACTGCCAATCATATTTGTCATAAAGAGTGTCATTTGAAAGCTATTCTTGGTGTGGAATCTGTATTCTGTAGTATTTACTCAACATATTATAATATTAATTCTGAAGTATGTATGAATAACTCCAGAAATCGTTATTTATATGACGAGCATGACGTGCTTTTATTTTGAAATGTTCACCGGAGGTACGTTCGCTAAACCGCTAACCGAAAGCTTTACACTCCGTTAAAAAAAAAAAACATTCTTCGTCATTGCTTGTGGTGTCACTAATAGAAATAGATTTATTTAAAAAAAATTTTTTTTTTTGTTAGCAAATGTTGCTAACCGGCTGTTGAGTGTTACTGTGCCACCAGTAGGTAGATGGCAACGTAGTGTAAAGCGCTTTGAGTACCTTGAGAGGTAGAAAAGCGCTATACAAGTATAACACCATTATTGTAAGACTGATTGGAATTGTACTGCATTGTTTTGCCACACGGTGTGCTGTTGTGTGTTTTATGTTCGGTGTGAAGAAGAAGAAAGTTAAAAGAGGCATTAGCGGCCTGTTCTCAACTTCTCCCTCACTGCACTTTGGCTCTCGTGGAGAGCACGTTCGCTCATGTGTTCGAAATAAACGATAGCCGACGTGCAAAGTAGCAAGTGAGCTGTAAAAATAGCGAGCTTAGTGGTGTGAAAAATGTGAGAGAGCTAAGTGAAGCTAACGAAAAGCTAAGTGATGCTAAACGAAGCCAAGCGAAGCTAAACGACGCTAAATGAAGCAAGCGACTGATACTCAGTGCATCGTTGTGGAACAGACCATTGTAGTGCGTGTGTGTGGGGGGGGGAGATAATAAAAATGCAGCATTCAAATGGCTTTCTTTTTTGTTTTGTTATTTGTTTGTTTGGTATGCTGACATAATTATACTTGACGAGTAGTTGGGGGTGCTGCTGGCTCCGGTGGCCCAAGCACTTGCTCGCTGGGGCAAGGGCAGCTGGTTGGGGGGCCCCCTACTGGTTGGGGGCCTAGAGCGATCGCCTACTTTGCCTGAATAATAGATCCGCCTATGTATATATGTCAATCTTTTTGCTTTCTATTCCTCTTGTGCTTATCACCATTGCTGATTTCAATTATTAGCAGTAGTAGTAGTATTTGTTTTATTTATTTATTTTTTTTTTTTAATTCTCTTTGTGATTAAATGCGATTTTTATGTATAATTTTATTTCCTATTTCGATTGTTTTTGTTTTTTACGTTCTATTGATTTTGATGTGATTTTTATGATCTTCATGTGATGTAAAACACTTTGAATTGCCTTGTGTTGAATTGTTCTATATCAATAAATTTGCCTTGCCTTGCATTCACAAATCTTGCTCGACTTGCTTCTCCATCTTTTAAGTCCTCGTTTCTTTCTCCAGGTACTCTTTGGACCGCACAAGTGATCCCGACAAGTTCTTCTATGTTGACATCACTTCGGGGGCTTTAATGACGTTGCGACTTCTGGACCGCGAGCAGCTGGGTTGGCACAATATCAGCGTGCTTGCCATGGAAATGAGTAGGTGCAGCCTAACTGGGGAGGACTGAGGTTTAGGGTTTGAAGTCATTAGGTACCATTGACCAAAATATCCGTCCAATCAAGTGGCGGAACAAATGTGATCGGGGGTCAGATGCGATGAGCATCAACGGGACCCCCTGAGTGGACAGTCCAATGAGGGGGGCAAGTGGAAATTATTTTGTGCCCCCCCTCCAGACAACCAGCCAAGCATCTGGCAGATATATTTTAACACTTAAACACTATATTACAGCTCCTTGCATCATTTTACGTTTCTGTTGGACCCTCCCTTTCGTCCAACCACGCCGGTCGCACCCCCAGCTCCCTCCCCAAGTTTCACTCCTGGTCCAATCCATTTCAACTGGGAGGGCTAGCTGGGATTTTGAACTCATTTACTGCCATTGACAGTGATAGACATAAAAAAAAATATTGAAAAAAATCAGCTAAAAAATAGAACATTATAAAATAGCAAATGATTACAAAAATACTTTAAAAAATATATAAAAGTACAGAAAACTGATTCCAAAATTTTAAAATCTTACTTAAAAGTCATTCAAAAATAATCACTTTCAAATTTGATTATTGCTTTGTTCAGATAATCCATCTCAACTATCCAGCGTGGCCGTTTCTATCCGCGTGCAGGACGTCAACGACAACGCGCCCACGCTAGGTGACTTCCTAGAGGCTTATGTATGTGACGGAGCCAAGGCCGGACAGGTAAAATGGTCATTCACCTGACCGGAAGTTCCGGCATCACGTGACCCGGCTCACTTTTTTTGCAGTTGATCCAGGCGGTGACGGCCGTGGACCCGGACCAACCCGCCGGCGGACATCGCTTTTCCTACGCCTTGGCGCCACACGCCGCTAACAACCCCAATTTTACCCTACGAGACAACCAAGGTGAGCAAGGGAAAATATGAGGAGATCCAAAAAATGTTCAATCTTAAACACACAAATTTGCACAAAAATAGAAAAAAAAGATGAAGCACTGTGATAAAAATATGGGAAAATGTTGGGGGGAAATTATGACAGTAAAATTAGAAAATTGTTGACATAAAGAAAAAAAAAACAAAATTGATTTTAAAATTATCAAAATACTACTGCTGTGTGTGTACATATACAGTAATGTGAAAAAAATAGGAAACCCCATTAAATATTCAGTTTTTTATCAAGAAATGTTTACATGTCAATGTCTGATTATATTTTTATTCATCACTGGAAAAGAAAGTGATTTAATTGCAGGTAAACAAGAAAAAATAACGTTGTTTTACTCATTAAACCAAATATATCCACAAAAATGCATATTCTAACTAAGGAAAAAGTTAGGATGCCCTACCATCTAAAAACTAGTGTTACCCCCTTTGGCTGAAATAACTTTTTGTAGCCATGTACCAGTCTTTGACATCGGTCTGAAAAAAGTTTGCCCCACTCCTCAACGCAGAATACTTTCAGCTGTCAGATTTTTGAGGAGTTCTTGCATGTACAGCCCGTTTCAAATCACCCCACAGCTTCTCAATGGGATTAAGATCTGGGGTTTGATTCGGCCATTCCAGGACTCTCCATTTCTTTTCAGCCAGTCCTTGGTGGATTTACTGTATGTTTTTGGGTCATTGTCATGTTGCAGGGTCCAGTTTTGCTTCAGCTTTGATTTTTTTCACAGATGATCTCACATGTTCCTCAATCACCCTCTGATAAACAATAAAATTCATGGTGGATTCTATGATGGTAAGCTGGCCAGGTCCTGCTGAAGCAAAGCATCCCCAAACCATGACACTTCCATCTCCATGCTTCATGTTTGGTAAGAGGTACTTTTCCGGGAATGCTGTTTTGGGTTTATGCCAAACATGTCCTTGGTTCTGGTGTCCAAATAATTCAATTTTAGATTCATCTGTCCAAAGAACATTATTCCAGAGGTCCTGGACTTTGTCTACATTTAC
Source organism: Corythoichthys intestinalis (assembly GCF_030265065.1). NCBI lineage: Eukaryota > Metazoa > Chordata > Actinopteri > Syngnathiformes > Syngnathidae > Corythoichthys > Corythoichthys intestinalis. The sequence continues at coordinate 12,761,805 of NC_080414.1, forward strand.
TCTGGCAAACTTCAGTCTGGCCTTCATCTTCTTCTTGGAAAACAAAGGTTTCCTCCTTGCACACCTCCCATGAAGGTTAAACTTGTGAAGTCTCTCTCTGATTGTAGAAGGATGCACTTTCACATCAACAGTAGCAAGAGCCTGTAGGTCCCGTGATGACATTTTAGAGTTTTTGGAGACTTCTTTTAGCATCTTGCGGTCTGCTCGTGGTGAACTTGCTTGGGCGGCCAGACCTGGGCATGCTGGCAGTTGTTTTGAATGTCCTCCACTTGTAGACAATTTTCCGGACAGTGGAATAGCTGATTTTATATCCTTTTGAGATCTTTTGAAATCCCTTACCAGACTCATAAGCGTCTACAATCTTCTTTCTGAATGCCTCAGACAGCTTTTTTGATCTCACCATGGTGTTTTCTCTCACTTCAACAGTCAGGGGCACACCAAACTAAATGTGAGGTATAAATAAGGCAAGCCTCCTTCAAAACACTGGGTAATGATGTTCGATCATGTACACCTGATGTGATACCCCTGTGTGTGATTTTAGCCATTTTAAGTGGGATTGAATGTGGGGGTTTAATAATTTATTTCTGAAGAGAAATTGCATTTATGTAAAATTTAGGGCTGTCAAAATTATCGTGTTAACGGGCGATATTTAATTTTTTTAAATCAATCGCGTTAAAATATTTGACGCAATTAACGCACATGCCCCGCTCAAACATATTAAAATGACAGCACAGTGTCATGTCCACTTGTTGCTTGTGTTTTTTGGTGTTTTGTCACCCTCTGCTGGCGCTTGGATGCGACTGATTTTATGGGTTTCAGCATCATGAGCACTGTGTAATTATTGACATCAGCAATGGCGAGCTACTAGTTTATTTTTTGATTGAAAATTTTACAAATTTTATTAAAACGAAAACATTAAGAGGGCTTTTAATATAAAATTTCTATAACTTGTACTAACATTTATCTTTTAAGTCTTTCTATCCATGGATCTCTTTTGTTGATTTATTGTTATGATAAACAAATACAGTACTTATGTACAGTATGTTGAATGTATATGTCTGTCTTATCTTTCCATTCCAACAATAATTTACAGAAAATTATGGCATATTTTATAAACGGTTTGAATTGCGATTAATTACGATTAATTAATTTTTAAGCTGTGATTAACTCGATTAAAAATTTCAATCGTTTGACAGCCCTAGTAAAATTATATTTTACTGAAAGTTATAAAAAACTTTTTTTTTTTTTTTCACTTTTAATTGTTTAGTTCTATTACTTGAATCTCTCAAGATTGTTAAAATTGATATTAGGTATCCATATGACCAAATATGTTAGAACACAAACAGGCTTACATAGGGTGTCCTAATTTTTTCATATGGCTGTATATTGGGAAAAAAATATCAGGAAAAAAAACTTTTTAAAAATGTCATACATAAACAAATTCCATGAAAATATGTAAGGAAAAAACATTAAGAAAAAGTACAGTATTACGAATTAACAATAGATATCATGAAAAAAAATAACTATTGGGCACAAATACTAAACAATAAATTACATTACAGTACATTATATTGTATGTTTAAAATAGATGTTTAATATGTCCTACAAAAATCTTCTGTTTGTTAGATAACACTGCATGGGTGCTAACGCGTCGCGGCGGCTGGTCCCAGAGGCAGCAAAGTGTCTTCTACCTTCCCATCACAGTGACGGACGGTGACGCCCCCGCAAAGTCCAGCACATCCACGCTGAGCGTTCGCGTGTGCGCTTGCGACCGCGACGGCAGCGTGGTGACCTGCGACGCCGAAGCTTACAGCCTGCCCGCCGGCCTCGGAAGGGCGGCGCTCATCGCTATCTTGGGCGCCATCCTCGTGCTCCTGGGTGGGTTGCCGAAAGAGTTCTCAGTGTAACTGTTAATGTGTAAATCACGAGTAGTTACAGTGGGTCAAATAAGTATTTAGTCAACCACCAATTGTGCAAGTTCTCCCACTTGAAAATATTAGAGAGGCCTGTAATTGTCAACGTGGGTAAACCTCAACCATGAGAGAAAGAATGTGGAGGAAAAAAAACTGAAAATCACATTGTTTAATTTTTAAAGAATTTATTTGCAAATCATGGTGGAAAATAAGTATTTGGTCAATACCAAAAGTTCATCTCAATACTTTGTTATGTACCCTTTGTTGGCAATAACAGAGGCCAAACGTTTTCTGTAACTCTTCACTCTTCGCTTGGTGTAAGGAAATCAACTGTGGGAGCAATTATTACAAAATGGAAGACATACAAGAACACTGATAACCTCCCTCAATCTGGGGCTCCATGCAAGGCGTCAAAATGATAACAAGAACGGTGAGCAAAAATCCCAGAACCACACGCTGTACCCCTAGTGAATGACCTACAGAGAGCTGGGACCACAGTAACAAAGGCTACTATCAGTAACACAATGCGCCGCCAGGGACTCAAATCCTGCACTGCCAGACGTGTCCCCCTGCTGAAGCCAGTACACGTCCAGGCCCGTCTGCGGTTCGCTAGAGAGCATTTGGATGATCCAGAAGAGGACTGGGAAATGTGTTATGGTCAGATGAAACCAAAATAGAACGTTTTGGTAGAAACACAGGTTCTCGTGTTTAGAGGAGAAAGAATACTGAATTGCATCCGAAGAACACCATACCGACTGTGAAGCATGGGGGTGAAAACATCATGCTTTGGGGCTGTTTTTCTGTAACCAGACCACAAAGACTGATCTGTGTAAAGGAAAAAATGAATGGGGCCATGTATCAAGAGATTTTGAGTGAAAATCTCCGTCCATCAGCAAGGGCATTGAAGATGAAACGTGGCTGGGTCTTTCAGCGTGACAATGATCCCAAACACACAGCTAGGGCAACAAAGGAGTGGCTTCGTAAGAAGCATTTCAAGGTCCTGGAGTGGCCTAGCCAGTCTCCAGATCTCAACCCCTTAAAAAATCTGTGGAGGGAGTTAAAAGTCCGTGTTGCCCAACAACAGGCCCAAAACATCACTGCTCTAGAGGAGATCTGCATGGAGGAATGGGCCAAAATACCAGCAACAGTGTGTGAAAAGCTTGTGAAGAGTTACAGAAAACGTTTGGCCTCCGTTATTGCCAACAAAGGGTACATAACAAAGTATTGAGATAAAATTTAAGTATTGACCAAATACTTATTTTCCACCATGATTTGCAAATAAATTCTTGAAAAATCAAACAATGTGATTTTCAGTTTTTTTTTCCACATTCTGTCTCTCTGTGGTTGAGGTTTCCCATGTTGACAATTACAAGCCTCTCTAATATTTTTAAGCGGGAGAACTTGCACAATTAGTGGTTGACTAAATACTTATTTGCCCCACTGTATCTATCACAGTTAATGTCTACTAACGAGTTCTTTTTTTACATCAGTGATGATCCTGCTCATGCTATCCCTACGCACGCACCGCAAGAAGCCGTACCTCGGCGACCAGGAAGAGAACGTTCACGAAAACATCGTCCGCTACGACGACGAAGGCGGCGGCGAGGAGGACACGGAGGCCTTTGACATCGCCGCCATGTGGAACCCGCAAGTGGTGCGTCCCCACCCGGGCGAGACGCGACAAGACATGCTCCCGGAGATCAGGAGTTTGTCCCGCTACGTCCCGATGGCGAGCACCAGCGTGGGCGGCGTTCACGGCTACGTGCTGTCTAAGCTACTGGAGGCCGACGCCGACCCTTGCGCGCCGCCCTACGACTCCCTGCAGACGTACGCCTACGAGGGCGAGGGATCGATAGCCGAGTCGCTGAGCTCGCTACAGTCGGGCGCGTCGGGCGGGGACCACGAGTACGACTACCTCAACGAGTGGGGACCGCGCTTCAAGAAGCTAGCCGAGATGTACGGAGTGCTGGATGCTAACAATCCTCCAGTGTGGTAGCATCGGCAAACAGCCCGAGAATAACACAAAAGCGCTGAAAGCACTGAATCTGAAACCTTTTGGTGGACTGTGGCAACAAACATCGGATTCTAAAGCACACGTGAAGAAAATAGGTGCCAACTCATCAGGTCTGGAGCGCTAACATATTTGACGACGTCACAAATTGGCGCGTGGACGGAGATTTCAGTTTGGAATGAACGCAAAAGAACAGAGACGGACAAGACGTCAAAGCAGTGCATTGACGGAGATTTCAGGAATTATAGAAATGAACAGAAACGGACGATAAGCAAGTAGTGTTGTACCGATACCATGTGTTGGCTTTTGATAGCGATTCCTACACCCAGCTGTGTGGTATCGGCCGATGCAGTTACTATACCGATACATTTCTTTTAATGCTAAATTACTGTAAGTAATTGCTATCATAGCCTGGTCAGACAACTCATAACTCCAACCGTTGATGGCGCATGCACTGACCTTAAAATAAAGTCTTAACTAGCTTATTTTTAAGCCAATTTTGAAAAAATCCTTTAATCAACGACAAAGTATCTTCTAGTCACTCAGGCGCTAGACGTCCAATCCATCTGAAGTGGGAAGGTTGGCGTATGTTAGTGCCATATCGGTTCAGATACCGATGCTAGCATCATTTTCGGTGCAACACTATTCGCATATCAAGCTAACTTGAAAGCACACGTTAACAAAACAGCGCCAAAAAGGACGCTAACGCTGTCGCGTCGTGTCCGGAACTCAACTTTACATCTATTTATGTCAGAGTTAAATTATTCGCGCTCGCTCAAACGAGATGTTCGGACGAGCCTTTCATTCGGGACACCGTCGTGCCAGCAGAGTTCGACGGAAAGACTCCTTAATCTGCATTAAGTGCCAAATGTATATGTATAAAAAAACAGGATTTCCAACAAAAGAGCACCAAGAGGAAGCAGCAAAATGGTACTTTTTGATCTTTTTACTTGAACATATGTGGGCGCTCATGCTACGCTAACGTAGTGTGTGAATGTCAGTACTTTTTTTGTATTCTTGCTAATAAAACACTAGAAAGCTAGTTTGGTGTCCTGATTATGTTCTGGAATTGTAGTCCATTGATGAGAGACGTCCATTCAAGAGGCGATTGAAAACTAAAAATTCTTTCGTTTTCTACAAGTTGCAATATTATTTATTATCACAGCAGAAGGTTCATTGGATGCCACACGACTGGACGTTTATCTTTGTCAAACGGTGGAGGTTGGTGATACACAAAACGCATCAATGAACATATACACTCCTGGCCAAAAGTTTCGGCACCCCAGCACTTCTGTCAGATAATGCTCAATTTCTCCCAGAAAATGATTGTAATTACAAATGATTTGGTAGTAATATCTTCATTTATTTTGCTTCTAATGAAAAAATAATGAAAAGAAAACCCCCAAAAATCGGCCGGACAAAAGTACTGGCACCCTCAGCCTAATACTTGGTAGCACAACCTTTCAACAAAATAACTGCGAACAACCGCTTCCGATATCCATCAATGAGATTCTTTCAATGCTCTGCTGGAATTTTAGACCATTCTTCTTTGGCTCCAGGTCTCTGAGATTTGAAGGGTGCCTTCTCCAAACTGCCATTTTCAGATCGCTCCACAGGTGTTCTATGGGGTTCAGGTCTGGACTCACTGGCCACTTTACAAGTCTCCAGTGCTTTCTCTCAAACCATTTTCTAGTCTTTTTGAAAGGTCTTTTGGGTCATTGTCCTGCTGGAAGACCCATGACCTCTGAGGGAGACCCTTCTTTCTCACACTGGGCCCTACATTATGCTGCAAAATTTGTTGGTAGTCTTCAGACTTCATAATGCCATGCACACGGTCAAGCAGTCCAGTGCCAGAGGCAGAAAGCAACCCCAAAACATCATGGAACCTCCACCATGTTTGACTGTGGGGACCGTGTTCTTTTCTTTGACGGCCTCGTTTTTTTCCGGTAAACTCGATGTTGATGCCTTTTCCCAAAAGCTTTACTTTTGTCTCATCTGACCAGAGAACATTCTTCCAAAACGTTTTTGGCTTTTTCAGGTAAGTTTTGGTAAACTCCAGCCTGGGTTTTTTATGTCTCTGGGTTAGAAGTGGGGTCATCCTGGGTAGAGAGGTAGATAGAGTCCCTTTTCATTCAGATACCGATGGATAGTACGGGTTGACTTTGTTGTACCCTCGGACTGCAGGACGGCTTAAACTTGTTTGGATGTTAGTCGAGGTTCTTTATCCACCATCTGCACAATCTTTCGTTGAAATCTCTCATCATTTTTTCTTTTCCGTCCACATATAGGGCGGTTAGCCACAGTGCCATGGGCTTTACACTTATTGATGACACTGCGCACTGTAGACAAAGGAATATTCAGGTGTTTGGAGACGGTTGCCTTGAGATTGCCCATGCTTTCTCCCAATTTTACTTCTCAAGTCTTCAGACAGTTCTTTGGTCTTCTTTCTTTTCTCCATGCTCAATGTGGTACACACAGGACAGAGGTTAAGTGAACTTTAACTGATTACCCATGCAAGAGATCAGATTGGTCAAAAGGTGTCCTCTTCATTGGTTGGAAAGAAAACCTGCACCCACTTGGCCCTTTATGGAGTCAGTTTGACACCAGTGCTCTAAAGACTTGGTTCTGATTCGGTTTCTGTCAGTTCTGGTCTGTAGGATAGTCTGGATTTGAGTAATATTGTGAATCCCAAGGTTGCAGACAAGGTTATGAGTTCATCGCTCGTTTTTACGAGTTGTAGCAGTTCGTGTTGCAACTCCCAAGACCAGTTCAGACCAATCTCAAGGCTAGGTTTTGAAAGTCTCAGTCTTGTCTTGGTCTCGATTCGCTAAGACTTGGTTCTGATTCAGTCTCTGTCAGTTCTGGTCTTGAGCATTGTGAGCACTAATGTAAAATCCCGAGTTTGCAGACAAGGTTATGAATTTAAATGAGTTCATCGCTCGTTTTTACGTCTTTGAGGGTTGTAGCATTTTGTGTTGCAACTCTCAAGACTGGTTGAGACCAACCTCGAGGCTAAATTTTGAAAGTCTTAGTCTTGTCTTGCTCTCGACTCTCTAAAGACTTGGTTCTGATTCGGTGTCTGCCAGTTCTGGTCTTCAGCATTGTAAGCACTATTGGAAATCCAGAGTTTTTAGACAAGGTTATGAAATTAAATGAGTTCATCGCACATTTTTACATCTGGGGGGTTGGCGCATTTGGTGTGGCAACTCTCGAGACCGGTTGAGACTAGTCTCGAGACTACATTTTCCGGATATTAGTCTTGTCTTGGTCTTGACTCACTAGAGACATTGTTCTGATTCGATCTCTGTCAGTTCTGGTCTATAGGATAGGGTCGTGAGCATTGTGAGCACTATTGTGAATACCGAGTTTCTCGACAAGCTTATGAATTTAAATCAATTCATCACTTGTAGATGTCCTATCCATCTTGGAGGGTGTCCTTCTTCCCAATTCTAATGGATCGGACATCTATCCCCATCGATGGCGTACAATGGGTTACGGCTCTGAGTACAATCGTTAGGTACTACAACAAAGAAAGACATCACCTTTTGCGTTCTAACACCGTGACTTTATTGACAACACGCACAGTCCAAATCTCTTAGAGGACGGATGAACTCGAGCTAATCATGAACTAACCAACCGATCGGTTGAGCCTCGAGTCTATAATAACAAAAGGTTCGAGGACGGACCGGATTAGGAAAAGTTTGGGAATGTTTAGTCTCCAAAGAGTCTGCTGGATCATCCGCAGGAGATGACGGTGAAGCGCTTGGAGATGCACGACATGTTGTGCAGAACGATACCTAGCAGAAACAGCAGCACGCAAGCCACCAGCACCACCGTGCACACGCCGGACCACGTGGAACCCTTCGGTACGCTGGCCCTTCGCTGCCCTTCGCCGTTATCGTCCTCTGAAACGGCGCCTAAGGCTTGCTCGGGAATTGTCACTATAGCCATGCCCTTCTGCCCGCCACCTGGCAGGAAGCGGCAGCCGGCCGGCACCCGCTCGTCCTCAGCGGGCGGCGGCAGCATGTAGCAACCGCTACCGGGCATACGGATGTAGACGGGCGTGCGATCCGAGGCATGCGGAATAGCCGCCGCCGCGTCGGGGTCGTCAGGCAAGTGCGCCACAGATAGGCCCGCCGGTAGCTTGGTGACGCTGCGACACCACGGGCAACGGATCTCCTTGTGGCCGCTACGCATCTGCGATAGGCACACCGAACAGCACGTGTGCCTGCAATCCAGGAGTTTGGGGCGCCGGCGCGGGCTGAAGTAGTTGAAGCAGATCTGGCATTCCAGCAGGGAATCATGGGAAAGAGTCTCCATGATTACAGGGAAAAATAATATCCTGAGCCAAAGTACAAAATTTACTCCAGTAGGCGTCCTGAAAAAATCCGCGACGGGACGTCAGGAATCGATGGTGCCGACATGCTCCCCGGTCTGCAAAAACACATGAAAAATTACTAAATTTGAACTAGAAGCAAATGATTCTTTTCAGTGTTAGCGCCTGCGGTCGGTTGGGAGTTTGTTCAAAAAGTGCTGAGTCACAAGTCACTCGCGATTGAGCGTGAAATACGCAGAGTCGGCACTTGAGACGCTTCGACGCCTGTGAAAATTATCGGAAAGGGAAACGATGAAAAACGCGCTTTCAAAAAAAAAAAGAAAAAAATCAACATCACTCCATTATGTCCTCTTTTCTCTTCAGTCGTTTGCTCTTTTTCTATTTTCCACGTGTCTTCCTCTCTTATGTGTTTTCAATACCTTCATCTTTCTTCCTTTCTACTTATATTTCTCTCTTCCATCTGCTTCTTCTCCTCGTTCTCATTTCTTCTCTCTCTTCTTTCCATCTTTCCTCCTTCTTTCCTATTGCATCCCTTGTCTTTCCTCCTCTCATTCTTCCTCACTTGCTTCTCTTTCCCTTTTCCTTTCCCCACTTTCATTCGTCTTTGTTATCTCTCTTTTGTCAGGTCTTTTTCTTTCATTTCTTTCAAAAAAAATGTACCATTTTTTTAACCCTTTCCTTATTAGTTAGGAGTTTTTTTTTTTAATTAACACTGTTAGTACTTCTACTAAGTACTATAATTACTTATGTATTCCTCCAATGCTTTATGTATATTTGTTAAAAATAGATTCAGGCATCAAGGGGTTAACATTATTTCATGGCAAATAACTATAAAAAAATATAATATAAAATAAAATAATAAAATAATAAAAATATAAAATATTTTTTAATTTGAATAATAATTTGCTTAATTATTTTTTTTTTCATCAAAATATTTTTTGTTTAAAATTAAAGAATTTAATTGAAATTGAAATACAGTGATCCCTCGTTTTTCGCAGTTAATGGGGACCGGAACCTGCCACGATAAATGTTTTTTAAGCACTTCAAATGTATTAAGTACTGTAATTTTCGGACTATAAGCCACTACTTTTTCCCTTCATTTTGAATCCTTTTGAATGCGGCTTATTTGTTGATTTATTTGGGTTAATAGGTAACACTTTATTTGACAGCGGCGTCATAAGACCGTCGTAATTATGACATGACACTATTATGGGCATTACTGAATGCTTATGACAGATGTCATTAACTCATTCACTCCCAGCCATTTTCACCGGAGCAAGGCCCTTCGCTCCCGGCCATTTTACTGGATTTTGACTGATTTTGCAAGGCCCACAAAAAATTCTGTTTTATTGCTATATAAACATGGAACCCACCAGAAGAAAGATTAGACTCTCTTCTTTCAGCAGAAAAAAAAGTAAGTTCATATCTTTTTCCATTCTTTAGAAATCAGCATTAGAAAATAGCTTAGTTTGAGCAATTTTCCAATTTCTGATGAAAAAAACTGAGAAAATGAGCTTTTTGTAAACGCAAAAATTTCAAACATAACTGACTTTAACATGGCTATTTTTTGCTTCAGTGACATCCCAAACATCTGAATAATGTTTTCCTTTTACAAAATAACATGAACAACCAGCCACATAGAGCTTTTGATAGCAAAGTAACAATTTATTCACACTTACCTAACTGAGAGATGACGTTTGGTGGCTGCGACAGCGGTTAAACTTTTCCCTCATTGCCGACTGTCTCGTAAAGATGGATTTTTTTTGGTCTTTTTTTTGTGGTGACCACTGTCTCGTTCGCCTGGGGAACTTATGTTCCTGGGGGGGAACTGGTTTGGCCGTGCGCGTTTCCGTGCAGGACACTCGAGCGTGCGGTGGACCTGAGCAGCAAGCTGCGGAGGGGCTCTGCTAACTTCCCTAATAAAGTTGTACTGTTTGAATTGGGTTGTGGGGTCTTAACAAATGCGCTACTGCCCTCCAGTGGCCAGTTTTATTGCTTTAAAATTGGTCTTGAGGCTTATTTTTTGTTTCGGCGATAGATCGGAAGCTCTAGATGCTTCTTGTACAAAAAAACGCAAAGACGTATAAATATGTTTGTGGGACAGTTAAGCATTTAAAAATAGAACGTCTTTATACGTTTCTGGGAGCAAATGAGTTAAGTGTCATCCAGCAAGTTATGCCACTAACTCCATTTATGTCCAGCTTAGATCTTTTACATCCATTCAAATGTGAGAAAATTTGCCGGATAACACTAAAACATCTGTTATGAGCATTCATTAATGCTCATTACAGTCTCATGTCATAATTATGATGGTGTTTTGACAGTTTTATGGCGCCGCTGTCAAATAAAGTGGTACTAAATACCACAGCAAGTAATTAGTGAAACAACTGGAACAGTAACTGAAGAAATAATTAGGACAGAACATGAATTTTGACTGTTATTTACATCTGTAGCGCTGCAATGCATGCTAGGAGGCATGCTGGACAACAACAGTGTTGACAGCAGGTGGCAGCAGAGGTTGACTGTCTCCCCCAACGGAGCAGTGATGGACAAATGAAGCTTCTTGAAGCAATGAAGCTTTGCAGCCAATTAGTTTTCAAAGCTGCCTGGTGGTCTTATGACAGTTTTATGATGCTGCTGTCAAATAAAGTGTTATATTTTGGTGTAATTATCTCATAATACAGTGAGGACATGAACAAATGTCGTTTTCGTGTAAAATTTAGTGCATGGCGGCTTATAGTCAGGTGCGCCTTATAGTGCGAAAATTACAGTATGATAATTTTTAAACATGTTACTGTCCCACCAAATTATTTTTAAACAAGAATAAAGTACAAGCATGTTTGTCTTTGTTAAATGCTTCATTGAGTGAGTCCAGTCAAATCTGCTTAAGCTGCTCACATACGCACAATGAGTTGCCACAGCAACTGTTTAGCAAGTTAAACGATTGCCGCATGTGTCGTTTTGAAGCTCCGGCTTCCAATCATCTGTGGCAACATCAAACCTTAATGTCTGTCAATCATTGTTAACTTTAATAAGCAACTCCAGTGCACTGCCTGACCAACAAAGAGCAGCAGGAGGGAAAGTGAGACTATCAGCTCGGGACAGCTAATATGTATCTTTAATTGAAAAAAAAAAATCCATGATGCACTGAGGGCGGGAAGTTTGAAGCGCAAAGCAGCGACGGGTCACTGTAATTTGAAAATATGATAATAAAATTACAATTAAATTAAAAATAATTCATTTAAAAAATATTTTTGAATAATTGGCTTCAGTTTTCAACTAGAGTTGCCGATGATATCTGCCGATAAAAGCCTTTTTAATTGATATTGGATAATATCAACATCTTTTTTTTCATTATCGGTTTTGGGCCGATATGCATGTTGCTTTCAAAGTGAATGTGTAGCCTTCTGCCTTTGTACAAGGGCTGGTCACAGCTTAGCACAACAGTTATGCTTATTGACCATTATTCTTCAAACTAAGATGCTTTGGATTTGTTATTTGAGCAGACCATTTGCATTCATGGTGCAGAAATTAAATGAACAATTTATAATTGAAAAATAATGGTGTGTGATGTGATATCAGTTTGATATCGGATTTCTGGAGTTGAACAATATCGGGAGATCAGCTAAAAAGTCATTATTGGACAGCTCTATTTTCAACCTTAGTTTATTCATATATTGTATTTGGGTGTAGCCCCAATATATTCAATAGCAAAATATAGCACAGCTATTTATGTATTTTTTTGGCTGCCACTTGACTATGAATAATTATACCAGAGGCTAGTCGTGACGTCAGCGTGTGCAGGTGGCACACACACTCCCCGGGGGCCTCCACGTACAACCCGCCAAAGGGAAAGTTAAAAATAACCCCAAGCTTTCACACGTGTTAGGACGCAGCAAAATACCTGCGAGAAAGAAACACCTCGTTAAAACGCGAGCCCCCGCTAGCTAAAAATGTCATCCAAATGTCACGCGCGCCAACGCTTCTCCTCGTTGGACACGCGCCCTAAAAAAAACGAGATGACAACGACTAATTCCCGCCGCCATGAAGGTCAATCATTCCTGAAATCGACTAATAAACATTAATTGCCGCACTTTATGACACTGCGTTTTCTCTTGAACGTCTGCCAACGTAGCACGGGTGCTAATTCTTGCCTTTGTCGGCGGAGACGCTACAATGCAAGGCTTTATGAAGGTCATTCAATTAAAAGCCGATGCTAAGTGCGCTGTAAAAAAAAAAAAAAGAAAGAAAAAAAAATAAGTAACTCGCTCACTGGAAGCTGTTAGAGATGCTCATGTATAAACCGAATGAATCAATCTACTTTCATTAAAAACTAAATATTTACTGATTTGATTTTTTTTACCTCCCTCGCTGCCTCATAACACGAAATACCACGCTTACGATAATCTCATGTTATGCTGATGCCACAAGGATCAATACGTGAGGCAGAAAATGAATCGATGATGTTCTACGATAAAACTTTAGCTAACTTTGTAATATGAAACAGAAAAGGTGATTAAATTTTGCAGTGATGAGGTCAAATGTCAAAGGTCAAAGAGGTCAGGAAAGGAATTTCTTGATAGTTTGATAGCAGATAAGCCTATATAATGCAAATGTGCAGGTTGGGTGACATGAGATGAGAAGGGAAAGCGTCAAAGGTCACAGAGGTCAGAAAAGGAATTTCATGATTGTTTGATAACAGATTAGCGGATTTAACTCAAACGTGCAGGTTGGGTGACATGATAAGTGAAAGGGTCAAAGATCACAGAGGTTTGAAAAGGAATTTCGTGATAGTTTGATAACAGATTAGTTGATTTAACTCAAATGTGCAGGTTGGGTGACATGATGAGAAGGGAAACCGTCAAAGGTCACAGAGGTCAGAAAAGGAATTTCATGATAGTTTGATAAGAGATTAGCGGATTTAACTCAAATGTGCAGGTTGGGTGACATGATAAGTGAAAGGGTCAAAGATCACAGAGGTCAGAAAAGGAATTTTGTGATAGTTTGATAACAGATTAGCTGATTTAACTCAAATGTGGAGGTTGTGTGAAATGATGAGAAGTGAGAGGCTCAAAGGTCACAGAGGTCAGAAAAGGAATTTTGTGATAGTTTGGCAACAGATTAGCCTATTTAACGCATATGTGCAGGTTGGGTGACATGATGAGAATTGAAAAGGACAAAGGTCACAGAGGTCAGAAAAGGAATTTCGTGACGTCTGATAAAAGATTAGCCTATTTAAAGCAAATTTGCAGTTTGGGTGACATAATGAGAAGTGAAAGGGTCAAAGGTCACAGAGGTCAGGAATTTCATGATAGTGTGACAATAGATTAGACTATTATACGCAAATGTGCAGGTTGGGCGACATGATGAGAGGGGAAAGTGTCAAAGGTCACAGAGGTCAGAAAAGGAATTTTGTGATAGTTTGATAACAGATTAGCCTACTTCACGCAAATGTGCAGTTTGGGTGACATGATAAGTGGGTGAAAGGCTCAAAGATCACAGAGGTCAGAAAAGGAACTTCATGATAGTTTGATAACATATTAGCTGATACAACTCAAATGTGGAGGTTGGGTGACATGATGAGAATTGAAAAGGACAAAGGTCACAGAGGTCAGAAAAGGAGTTCCATGATGTTTGATAAAAGATTAGCCTATTTATAGCAAATGTGCAATTTGGGTGACATAATGAGAAGTGAAAGGATCAAAGGTCACAGAGGTCAGAAAAGGAATTTCATGATAGTTTGACAACAGATTAGACTATTATACGCAAATGTGCAGGTTGAGCGACATGATGAGAAGGGAATGGGTCAAAGGTCACAGAGGTCAGAAAAGGAATTTTGTGATAGTTTGATAACATATTAGCCTATTTCACGGAAACGTGCAGGTTGGGTGACATGATAAGAAGTGAAAGGGTCACAGAGGTCAGAAATATGGTGATTTTGAATTTGAATTCTGCTCTCTCAGCATTCTCCGTTAGTTTCAGTTTTTAATAAATAACATATTTTGAAAAAAATCAATAAAAGAGAGAATATTTGTTTTGCCTTTTTTAATGTAGACAAAAAAAATCAAAGCAAATTATTATCAAGAATATATATATATTTTTTTTGCTATTTTATCATTTAAAAAAATAACAATAAAATTTAAATGAATAGATTTTTTTTTTTTTAGTTTCAAAACCATTCTAAATGAATAAAAATTAAATAGCACTGAGGGAGCAGACCTATGCCAGAAATTAGTTTTTCTGACATCTGTGACCTTTGACATGATGACCTCAAAATGTAATCACCTATTCTGTATCATCTTACAAACATATCCTAATAGTTCTTTAATAAACCCTTTCTCTGTTCTTGAGTTATCTTGAACACAAACATCCAAACAAACCACATATTTATTTAGAAGCTCAAAAAAGAAGATTTGGACAATTTTTAGATGAACTACAGTATGTCTCTAAACGATTAATCGACTATTAAAAGAGTCATCCCATCCATTTAGAAAGGATTAGACGTCTATTGCTGTCTACGGCTCTGAATCGTGATCACTCTCTTCTCGCACGTCTCTATCTTCATTCACCACATCACCTCCGCCTGATTGTTTTCCCAGAGCAGCATCCCGCCAATTAAAAAACTGAATGATTCCGTGCTCGCGCAGCAGGAGGCGGCGCTGCAGCAGGGGGGGCAACCAAACCGCAGGGCTTCTATCTCATTAGCGGCGTCTTTGTTCCGCGTGGCAGTCGGGCGGGAAGTCTTTCAATAACATTTCGTTATGCCGGCATCCCAGGTGCGAACTCCAAAGCAGGTTTAATACGCAATCCAATTCACGCAAGCGGCACGGGTGTGAGGAAACTTTGAACACTGAGTATGGTTAGATTAGGGGTGTGACAATATATCAAAATAGTGATATATCGCAATAAGTTTTTCTATATCCCCAAAAGTTTATCGATATGCACTAAGAATCATTATATTGTTTCCAAAATGTGTTACTGTTAAAAAATAATAATAATCATAAAATTTGTACTAGAACAGTGTCTATGTTAACTCGACATCTGTAGCGCCGTCAACAGAACAATGGCAATTTTTTAGTTTAGGAATTCCGCACTTTTTGTTGTATTTTCCAAGATTACATACAGTCCCTGACAAAAGTCTTGTCGCTTTTCCATTTTGTAGAAACAATTGCTAATAACCTGACTTTTAATCATTCAATTGGTTTCAGAAATGGCTCATATGAAAGCTAAGACCCTCCCAAATGATGTTGAATGTACAAAAATATATTTGTTTCACTGAAAAAAGATTTATCATTTAATGAAGACATAAAAGTCAAATTTTGGCAAGACAAAAGTTTTGTCGCCTACAGAAAGTAGTGTGAAAATTGCACAAAGAATCTACTTCAAATACAAAAATGTGTTACATAACATAAGTGAATTAAGTAGTGGTGCTGTGAGATTCAAATTTTATATTTTGTATGACTTCCATGGGCTTCGGCAAGGATTCATACAATTTATTGATGAAATCATCAGGAACATCAAATAAAAGCAGTCTTGCATGCCTCCCAGAGTTCATCAAGATTCTTGGGTTTCGTCTTCCATGCTTTCTCTTTCATCCTGTTCATGTCTGGTGACTGGGCTGGCCAGTCCTGGAGGATCTTGATCTTCTTTGCCTTGAGGAATCTTGAGGTAGATATTGAAGTATGCGATGGAGCACCATCCTGCTGCAGAATTTGTCCCTTTTTATGGTTAGGAATGTAAGAGGCAGCTAAGATTTGTTGGTATTTCAGACTATTTATGTTGCCTTCCACCCTGCAAGTCTCTCGCACACCCCCATACTGGATGCAACCCCAGACCATGATTTTTCCACCACCAAACTTCGCTGTTTTGTGGCAAAAGGTGGATTTTTCAGATGAATCTTCCATTGAATTACACCACAGTCGCCGTATACTGTATACTGCAGGAGACCTACTGGAGCCCGCATGGATCTGAGATTCACTCAGAAAACAGTGAAGTTTGGTGGTTACATAATTACCAAAACCATGGTCTGGGGTTACATCCAGTATGGGGGTGTGCGAGTGATCTGCAGGGTGGAAGGCAACATAAATAGTCTGAAATACCAACAAATAGGGTTGTTCCGATCAAGTTTTTTTGCTCCCGATCCGATCCCGATCGTTTTAGTTTGAGTATCTGCAGATCCCGATATTTCCCAATCCGATTGCTTTTTTTTTTGTTCCCGATTCAATTCCAATCATTCCCGATAATTTTTCCCGATCATATACATTTTGGCAATGCATTAAGAAAAAAATGAATAAAACTCGGACGAATATACGTATACATTCAACATACAGTACATAAGTACTGTATTTGTTTATTATGACAATAAATCCTCAAGATGGCATTTACATTATTAACATTCTTTCTGTGAGAGGGATCCACGGATAAAAAGACTTGTGACTTTGCATATTGTGACTAAATATTGCCATCTATTGTATTGCGCTTTCAGTAAATGATACTGTAGCCATGCCCAAATGCATGATGGGAAGTGGAACCATGACTGTGCGTAGTGCTACCAATTGATATATCTTCTCTGTGTTGGGAAATAACATAAGGTGTTTAGAAAAAGCTACCTTGCTTCCCCACATTGCTTCCCATGATATTCTAATCGTAGGGAGAGGGATTGTAAGGCTTTAGCCAATTAAAAAAAGGCTCCAAAGGCTGCCAAAATTCACTCTACTCATTTTACGCTGCCTTTTATCTCTCTATTTAGGTAAAATTGGCGGCATTACAGAATGAGCGCAAAAATGCATGAGTGGGTCGTGCAGTGCATGCATTAATTGCGTTAAATATTTTAACGTGATACATTTTTTTTTAAATTAATTACCGCCGTTATCGGGATAAATTTGATAACCCTACCTTAAGCCTAAACTAAAGACTCTGGATGAGTGTAACATATTATGTCTGTAACGTTAAATAGAATTAGAAAACGATTTAATTAAAAAATATATATATATATATTTAAAAAAGGCATGGCCGATATTTTTTTGCCGATTCCGATACTTTGAAAATGACGCGATCGGACATCTCTACCAACAAATCTTAGCTGCCTCTTACATTTCAAACCATAAAAAGGGACAAATTCTACAACAGGATGTGCTCCATCGCATACTTTAATCTCTACCTCAAAGTTCCTCAAGGCAAAGAAGATCAAAATCCTCCAAGACTGGCCAGTTAATTAAATATTATTAATATTATTGTGTATTACTATTATTTTCATGTACTTATTTATTCCCTGATGTATATTTGTTAAATTTAAATTCCGGCATGAAGGGGTTAAATCGAAATTCATCAAGCCGCTATCATTTCTATCTCAGTCACGCCTAAAGATAAGAATTTTCTATTTTTTTCCATCCCTCCTTTTCCCATCTGGCAGGTCGCCGCCCTCTTCCTCATTAGCCAAGGTCAACGACGCTCATCATCATCCTCCTCATCGTCACGCACCGTGACCTCAGTTGCACTTAACTGACGATGATAGACGTCCAATCACCCTTCTGAATTTTAATGAGTCTATCACTAGTTTATCACTAGTAGACGTCCAATCCATCTGAAGTGGGAGGGTTAGTAGCAGGGGTGTGACAACATATCGAAAAGGTGATACATCACGACACTTTGTAGTCCGAAACATGAAACATTTGCAGTCCCCAACTCATTGCTTGACATTGGTTGCCACTGACGGCCATAGACGTCCAATTTGTTTGAAGTGGGAGGGATGGCAGTGAATGAACGAATGTTCATTCGCTGCCACCCTCCCAGTTCAAACGGATTGGACGTCTACTAGCAATAAACTCACAGCAGAACGAGGAAAATAGTGTTTTTCTGTTAGTTGTATTGTAAAGTGACATTCTTTACATTTGCTGCCAACCCTCCCACTTCAAATAGATTGGATGTCTAGCCAGATCAACTGCAGACAATGTGAGTGATACAGATCAACTGAGGTACTCAAGACAATCAATGGAAAGAACAGACAAAATCAATAGAGGTAATCTAGGGACAATACATCAGTGACTAACTAAATCATTCAAATTTAATTCATTCTCATCTCATGATCATGATTCAAACGGTTTGGAGTAAACTCGTGACTGAACATGCTTACAGCCTTTCTTGTTTTGCTCGACTAAGCCCCGCCCACCTCCTTAACGGCAATGAAAAACGGACCAAACTGGTTAAGAAATTGCCGGGAATGGCAAAAAAAAAGGGAAGCAACATAAAATGGGGGTTGAGGCGATGCAAATGAAGCGCAGGTGCGAGGAGAGAAGTTTAAAATGGGAAATGAGGCTCATTAGCGCTGTATGCTAATTAGGAAAAGTGTTGATGGATGGAAAATAAGTCTACTTTTAGCTTTATTTGACGTATTCGTGGGTATATTAGCATGATGGGATTCTTACATTTGAACGTTTACATGGATTGGATTGACGATGCGTTTATGTTATTCAAGACACAAATGACTCTGAATTGATGTGATGTAATCAAGAATCGCATTTACATGCCTAACATTTTTAGAAAACGCAAAAATTTTTATTAAAGGATAATTTTTAAAAGATTACAGGTTATATGTCCTTATATCATTATGAATCATTCATTAATTACATACTTTACAAATAAATACTATATTTAGATGTTTATATACCTGAATAATAACAATAATAAAATGTAAAAAAAATAACAATAATAATAATAAAATTAAAAATAAATTAATTATACTTAAATAAAAAAGTCTCACTAAAATATGGCGTGGGTTAGATTTACTTTTTAGATCTATTTAAAAGAAAAATTACATAACATTTTGAAAAATAATTATTAGAATAATATTAAATAAAAATAAATGAATAAATATAAAGAAAAATAATAAATTAAAAATAATGATGAATGAAAATTAAAAATGATGAAGTATTTTCTTTAACGAAAGGATTTCAAGTTATATTTATTTAAAAATATATATACTGTATATAAAAAAAATCACATAGACAAAATTACCTAAAGAAAAGAATATATAAAAATCCATTTTAAAGAAAAAATACATTAAAAAATAATATTAAATAAAAATAAATAAATAAACAAAACAAATTTAAAATTAAAAATAAGGATTTCATTAATAAAAATTCAAATTGATGAAAAATGTGGCATTTTGTTTTATGAAAGGCTTTCAAGTTATATTTATTTCAAAAAATAAATATATTTGTTTATATACAAAATAAATCAAATAGACAAAATGACCTACATAAAAGAATATATAAAAATCAATATAAAAGAAAAAATATATTTAAAAAAAATAATAGTAAATAAAAATGAATAAAGAAATATAGAGAAAAACAAATTTTAAATTAAAAACAAATAATGATTTAATTAATAGTACTTAAAATTGATGAAAGATGTTGTATTTTGTTTAATGAAAGGCTTAAAGTTATATTTATTTTTAAAAAATCTGTCTCATATATATATATATATATATATATATATATATACACACACACAAAAATCAATTTGACAAAATGACCTAAATAAAAGAATATATAAAAATCTATTTAAAAGAAAAATTACATTAAAAAAATAATATTGAATAAAAATAAATAAATAAATATAAAGAAAAATTAATTTTAAATAAAAAATAATGATTTAATTAATGAAAATTAAAATTGAGAAAAGATGTTGTATTTTGTTTAAAGAAAGGCTTTCAAGTTATATATATATATTTTTTTTAATATATATATATATATATATATATATATATATATATACATATATATACATACAAAAAAAGTCGAATAGACAAAATTATCTAAATAAAAGAATATATAAAATAATAACTTAACAAGGTCAAATTATTACTTTTTTAATTCTTGAGTCATTTTTTTATATTTGCGCATAAACAATAATATTTAAATAACATTTGGGGGGAAAAAAAGCTTGTTTTTTCCAAGCAAAATCCCCAAGACCTTACTTCGTTAATATTAACTTTAAAAGATACAAATAAAAAAATATATATTTATATTAAAAATGTATTTAAAAGCTGATTATGCAGTATTTACTTGACCAAAAGCTGCAAGTTATATCAACCTTTAAAAAGAAATAAAATACAACGTAAAATAAAAAATAAATAAATGATTAAAATGTATGTTTGTAAAAATGTATTCGTTATTTTTTCCAAGCAGGAAACGTTGCACCACTTTTACCACGATCCCTGCCCTCCACCATGTTTGTTTTTCTGTATTCATCAACAAAAAAATCTCCTTAGGGGGCACTAATTACATTCCATCAGTGGCAACTACAGGAGTTCCCAAGACGCATTTGGCCCCCGGGGGGCCTCCCTGACCACTTAGCTCATGTTTCCACCAGTCCAAAGTAACGCCTTGCTTGAGATTGTGGGGAAAACAACAAAGAAGGGAATGTTTGGCATGTTCTCTAACTTCCAAACATCTCATTTCACACACACACATTGTCAAAATGATGGATTTGAAGCAAAAAATTAGCAGTGCTAAAACTCAGTAATCTTGTAAACTACATTGTAGTCACCCTTATAAATATTTAACTCATTTAGCAGCCATTGACGGCGCTAGACGTCCAATCCCTTTGCGAGCTGCCACCCTCCCAGTTCAAAGGGATTGGGCGTCTACCACTGATAAACTCAATGAATAACGGACCCCAAATAATTAGACGTCTATCAGCGTCTATTTCGTCCTAGTGTGACCTTCCATTATTCCAACTCGAGAACACAGGGATGCCCCGACAACAAAAATCTACCACATCATAACGACTTTTAACTTTTGTCTACAATGAGGACGCAAACGGACAGCATCTTTGCGTCTTGTGTTCCAGACACAACAAACGCACGCGCAGACGAACGACAGTAAATAAAGACGAGGAGAGAACTGAGAAGGAGGAAAGGAGGAAGAGACTCACGTCGTGCGTGCGTGTCTTCGTCTTTCCAGTCGTCGTGTGGACCGTGAAGTCGACACAATAACATAAGAGGAACACACAAAGCGGGCAGGAGGAAGCACAACACGGTAAGCGACTAAGCGGGCGGTCGGTGGACACGCCTTCCGTGCTGTTGCGCATGCGCACATGGGAGAGCGCAGGTTGCGCAAGGTAGAAGGGTCGAGGGTTTTTTTATGGCAGGTAGCGGTGTGATAATGTGGTTGCAAAAGTGTGCGCTCCCTCCTCGACTGGCGCACAAGGAGTGGCGGAATTAAATTGAAATATTGGATATAAGGGATATTTTATTTTATTTTTTAAAAACTGTCTTCAAACATTTTTTTATGTGTTAATGTAGTTATTAAAATTATTTTATCCATTGATTTATTTTTATTATATATATTATCAAAATATATATGTTATTATTATTATCATTTATTGAATTTAAATTAAAATTACATTGACTTATTTCAATTTGTATGTATCATTTTGTTTGAATATTTGTATGCTTATTTTATTTTGTATTTACCTATTTGTTGTCCTATTTATTTTTCATTCAATTTTCATTCTTTTAGTTCAATACTTATTTATATTGATTTATTTCATTTTTATATTTATGTATTCCTGCTTTTATAGTCAAATGAAAATTTTAAAAAATAAATTTATATTTTTACATATTTCTTTATTTCTGCTTTTATAATTATTATATTAATATATACATATACATTTATTTTAGAATACATGTATTTTAATTATTTTTATGTCTTTCAAGTTTTATTTTAATTTTTTTCAATTGATTTCAAAGATTTTTTAATTTGCTTATGTAGTTAATTATTACATTAATTTTATTATATACAGTATATTATTCAAGAATATTTATCATTTTTATTATTTATTACATTCAAATTAAAATTACATTTACTTATTTAAATTTGTATACATACTTTTGTTTCAATATTTGTATATGTTTATTTTATTTTGTATTTACTTGTTTTCCTTTTTATTTTTCACGCGAGTTTTATTCTTTTAGTTCAAAATTCATTTATATTGTTTTATCTCATTTTTATATTTATGTATTTCCGCTTTAATAGTCTAAATAAAAAATTTAAAAATTAAGTCTATATTTTTCATTTATTTCAGCTTTTATAATTATTATATTAACATAAACATATATTTTTTAAAATACATGTATCTTTTATCAATTTTTATGTCTTCCAAGGTTTATTTCATTTTTGCAATTGATTTCGAATATCTTTTAATGTGTTCACTGTATATGTGTATTATTCCAATGTGTACAGTGTATCACAAAAGTGAGTACCTCCCTCTTCACATTTCTGCAGATATTTAAGTATGTCTTTTCATGGGACAATACTGACAAAATGGCACTTTGACACAATGAAAAGTAGTCTGTGTGCAGCATATATAATAGAGTTAATTTATTTTCCCCTCAAAACTAACTCAAAATTTAGCCAGTAATATCTAAACCCCTGGCAACAAAAGTGAGTACACCGCATGGGAACTATGTACATCCCTAAATGTCCAAATTGAGTACTGCTTGACATTTTCCCTCCAAAATGTCAGGTGGCACGTTACAGGAGTGCTGTCAGCATTGCTGCAGAGATTGAAGAGGTGTCTGTGTGTGTGTGTGTGTGTGGGGGGGGGGGGGGGGGTCATTCCCAACACCATGCTTGACTGTAGGCATGACCCATTTATCTTTGTACTCCTCACCTGGTCGCCGCCACACATGCTTGAGACCATCGGAACCAAACAAATGAATCTTCGTCTCATCAGACTATAGGACATGGTTCCAATAATCCATGTGCTTTGTTGACATGTCTTCAGCAAATTTTGCCAGGGCAACAAAGGAGTGGCTTCGTAAGAAGCATTTCAAGGTCCTGGTGTGGCCTAGCCAGTCTCCAGATCTCAACCCCATAGAAAATCTGTGGAGGGAGTTGAAAGTCCGTGTTGCCCAACGTCAGCCCCAAAACATCAATGCTCTAGAGGAGATCTGCATAGAGGAATGGGCCAAAATACCAGCAACAGTGTGTGAAAAGCTTGTGAAGAGTTACAGAAAACGTTTGGCCTGTATTATTGCCAACAAAGGGTACATAAGAAAGTATTGACATGAATTTTTGGTATTGACCAAATACTTATTTTCAACTATTGATCTGCAAATAAATTCTTTAAAAATCAAACAATGTGATTTTCTAGGGGGTTTTCCACATTCTCTCTCTCATGGTTGAGGTTTACCCATGTTGACAGTTACAGGCCTCTCTAATATTTTCAAGTGGGAGAACTTGCACAATTAGGTGTTGACTAAATACTTATTTGCCCTTCTGTATGGTGGTGCAAGATTATTCAAACATTTAAAAACAAATAATAATATCTTATAATGTATCCGGTAATGTACTGGGAGTCGGTGAAGAGATGCTAAAATCGGGGCGCCAGCGGGTTCTAGTTAGGAGTCGAGCAGCAGAGTTTTGTACAAGTTGCAGACGGGCCAGTGCAGCCTGACCGATGCCTGCATACAACGAATTACCATAATCCAGCCGAGTTATGACAAAAGCATGAATCAATTTCTCCAAATCCGAGCGTGAAACAATAGATTTCACCTTAGCAATCTGGCAAAGCTGATAAAAACAGTCCCGTACAACACAACAAAATCTGTTTCTCAAATTTAAAATCAGATTTTGTACATAGTTCTTAAGAAATGGAGACGATGAACCGAGGTCAACATTCAGGGAGGCCTGGCTACTTGGTCCGAACACCATGACTTCAGTCTTGTTTTCATTCAAACTTAAAAAATTAAGTGAAAGCCACGACTTTATATCGTTGAGGCATTTAATAAGTTGACAGAAAGTGCCATTTTGCGCAATTGGAAAATAAATCTGACAGTCATTAGCATACAAAGGAAATGAAACACCATGTTTCCTAAAAACAGAACCAAAGGGCAATAAATACAGCGAAAATAAAAGAGGGCTGAGAACAGATCCCTGGGGAACCCCGTGTGGAAGCAATGCCTTTTTGGACATGAAAATTGCCCATTTTACACAATAACTTGGTTCAACTCGGTATGACTTGAACCATTCAAGAGCGACACCTTGAATGCCCACACTTTTAAGTGTTAAAATATTTCTGCCAGCCCCCCCCCCCCCCCCCCCCCCCCCCACTCGCTTGGCCAGTTGTCTGAAGGGGCCTGAAGAAAGTTTTCCACTAGCAACGCCCCCGCCCCACATATTGGATGATCGTTTTGAAACTGTGCAGGGTTCCGCGAATAATAATCCACCAGGACCCACACCAGCCGAAGGTTCACCTTTTATACTTATTGCACCCTGACTCTATTCACATTTGTTACGCACTGGTTTTGATGTTCCAGTCACCTTCTCCTGCCATTTTGAAACCCTGCCCTTTCCTTTAAACCCTAATTAGAAGCCTTCATCTCATATTATTCTTGGCAAACCACCTGCCAAGAGTAAGATTGATTTATTTTTGTGCTTAAATTTCACAAATGACTCTTGGAAGCTCCTCTCTCTCACATCACAGCACGGGCCGGAGAAGATAACTGCGGGAGACTGAAGTAAGTGAGCATGTCAGTGCGCATCAAAGACAATTAGATGCTCCGCTGTGCCAGCAGGCGCTTTACTCTATAGAAAAACACAGAAAAAGTACTGCAAATGATAGAAATCGTCGTATAATTTACCGCACGCCCTCTGCCGAAGAACATTACGCCCTGGTAACCATGACAACAGCTTTGCAATTTCGACTGTTCCATATGGCGCGTATGGAGCCCGCAATGAAAATCTCCTTCCCCGTCTGGAAGGTGACCTCGCCGCCAAGTTGTATAATCGGATCGGCCTCGGTGGAAGATTGAGTTTATTCCGCCGCCGGAGGGTCCGGAGATGGACGCCCGGGAACCGGCGGAATCACGTTACCGGACCCAGATGGAGGTTCTGTAAGCGGGTTAACCTTCATCTCGGTGCTAAGGGTTTGAGCACACTGCAGATATGAGTTTAAAATGGTAGACATACAATCCATTTTGACTGGGAGGGGTGAATACACGTTCATTATTTGCAGACAAAATGGATTCGATGTCTCACGCCTTCAATGGCGGCCAATGAGTTAATGCTCAATTTCACAGTAAAGAATAAAATACTTGTAGAAAATGCTATAGAAATTTTAATTTAGATGCTACATGACTAGAAGTGGCATTACAAAGTTGTCAAAGCATTCCAAAAATATTGGACGTCTATAGCTGTGAATGGCAGCCAATGAGTGAACCTAGACAGAAAGCTCTCCTCATGAAAAAAGAAAATGACGTAAATACAGTGGTATGAAAGAGTGAACTTTTGGAATTTCTCACATTTCTTCATAAAATCACCATCAAATATTATCTGAGCTTTATCAAAATCACACAGATGAAAAAACAAGTGTCTGCTTTAACTAAAACCACCCAAACATTTATAGGTTTTCATATTTTAATGAGGATAGTATGCAAACAATGACAGAAGGAGGAAAAATGAGTGTGAACTGTCATATTTATTAATGTTTTGCCCCCCTCCCCACCCTCCGCTTGGCGGCAATAACTTCAATCAGAGCTTCCTGTAGCTGCAGATCAGTCTGGCACAAATCAATCAGGACCAAGGGCGTAGGTTTGCATAGGGACAGTAGGGACCTAACACTACCAACTTTTCAGGATGCTCAAATTGTCCCCACCAACTTTTAAGCAACTTTATTTGAATAATATAATGATTATAATTCATAATTATTAATGATAATAATTGATAGTGTCTTCCCATATGTTGTAAGAATAGAATTGACCCTTCCATTATTAAGTGAATTACTGTATTTTCATTATGTTCAGACTTAGATTTACCCCTTTTCACTTGCTGAATGTGCCAGTCCATTTTTTCCCCTCAAACGCACGTTTGATCGGCTGATGACTAGAACAAACAAGCACGCACACTCACTCAACCCCGACAGAAATACATGTCAACATGCCGCTTCCTCCACCCCTTTCAAAGACGAGTGGTATTAAAAAAAAAAATTTCGGCCAGCTGCAGTAGCAGCCACTGTAAGTAGACGTCAATGTTGTGGAGGTGGGGAACACGCCACAAATTTTGCGACTGAAAGTCCAACCTGCATCACAGTAAGAAAATAAAATTAAACTGTGTGAACTTGCTAACCACCAAAACTTGAGTAGGAAGCAGATTAGAGATAAGTGTCCTCTTGTAAGGTATGCGTTTTCTGTCATTAACGTTAATTCAACTGTGCATTTATTCATTGATTAAAATATATTTATTTTCTCCATAATTCATTGAAAAATAATTTTATTTGCAGCCTATGCAGACATTTCTTTAAAAAAAAATAACACACACACACAAACACAACCACTGTAAATTTCCTTGATATGAAGAAGGTGGGATTTCCCACATGAAAATAAATCTAACTTTTTCATTTTTACGTAGGCAACACATCAGCATATTTCTGAGAAATGTAGCCCTGACCCCCGTTCACCCAATCTGGGTCTTATTAATGTCCCGTCCCCAGCAAAAAGTGAATATGCAGGTTATGCTGTTATAGCATCCCTACCAATGTTGAGACCAAATCTACGCCTTTGATCGGGACTAATCTTGGCCCATTCTTCTCTACAAAACTGCTGTAGTTCAGTCAGATTCCTGGGATGTCTGGCATGAATCGCTCTCTTTAGGTCATGTCGCAGCGTCTCAATGGGGTTCAAGTCTGGACTTTGACTTGGCCACTCCAGAACGCGTATTTCGTTCTTCTGAAACCATTCTGAAGTTGATTTACTTCTGTGGTTTGGATCATTGTCTTGTTGCAGCATCCATCGTCTTTTTAGCTTCAACTGTCCGACAGACGGCCTCAGGTTTTCCTTTTTAGCTTCAACTGTCCGACAGACGGCCTCATTTTTTCCTGCAAAACATCCTGATAAACCTTTGAATTCATTCTTCCACAACTGATTGCCCAGTTGTCCAGGCCCTGAGGCAGCCAAACAGCCCCAATCATGGTGCTCCCTCCAACATGCTTCACGCTGGGGATGAGGTGTTGAAGTTGATGAGCTGTTCCATTTTTCCTCCACACGACGTTGTGTGTTACTTCCAAACAATTCAACTTTGGTTTCATCAGTCCACAAAATATTTTGCCAAAACCTCTGTGGAGTGTCCAAGTGCCTTTTTGCAAACATTAAATGAGCAACAATGTTTTTTTAGAGAGCAGCGGCTTCCTTGTTGAGTCGTCCCATGAACACCATTCTTGGCCGTAGTTTTACATTTAGTTGATGTGTACACAGAGATATTGGACTGTGCCAGTGATTTCTGTAAGTCTTTAGCAGACACTCCAGGGTTCTTTTTTACCTCTCTGAGTATTCTGGGCTGAACTGTTGGCGTCATCTTTAGGGGACGGACACTACTTGGGAGAGAAAAACAGTGCCAAACTCTCTCCATTTGTAGACAACTTCTCTGACTGTCGATTGATGAACACTTAATTTTTCATTAAAAAAGTTTTGATTGAAGCCATCCTTTTTGTGTTTGGGCCATATTATGAGTAGGAAATTTGTCTCTAAATCATTTAATCCCAAAAAAGTTGCTTCAATCAAAAAAAAATAAAAATTAACAAAGAAAAAAATCATTTGAAAAAATAAAATTGCCCTCACCTAATTTTTTGTTGTTGAAAATTATATGCAAAGCAAATGACCGTCTAAGTTGCTAGTCACATGATCTGTTCGAAAAATAATTTAGACCCATTGTAAAAACATTTTTTTTGTTCATTTTAGGCTGTCAAACGATTAAAATTTTTAATCGAGTTAATCACAGCTTAAAAATTAATTAATCGTAATTAATCGCAATTCAAACCATCTATAAAATATGCCATATTTTTCTGTAAATTATTGTTGGAATGGAAAGATAAGACACAAGACAGATATATACATTCAACATCCTGTACATAAGTACTGTATTTGTTTATTATAACAGTAAGTCAACAAGATGGCATTAACATTATAATCATTCTGTTAAAGTGATCCATGGATAGAAAGATTTGTAGTTCTTAAAAGATAAATGTTAGTACAAGTTATCAAAATTTTGTATTATAACCCCTCTTCATGTTTTCGTTTTAATAACGTTTGTAAAATTTTCAATCAAAAAATAAACTAGTAGCTCGCCATTGTTGATTACACAATGCTCATGGTGCTCAAACCCATAAAATCAGTCGCACCCAAGCGCCAGCAGAGGGAGACAAAACACCAAAAAACACAAGTAACAAATGGAAATGACACTGTGCTGTCATTTTAATCTGTTTGAGCGGGGCATGTGCGTTAAATGCGTCAAATATTTTAACGTGATTCATTTAAAAAATTAATTACCGCCCGTTAACGCGAGAATTTTGACAGCCATAGTTCATTTCATTCATTTTTGTTGCAGTTTTATTGCTTAACAACTTATATATAGGAAAGTCAATGACATGCAATGACACTTTTCAGCCACCAGGCCCCCCCCCCTTAAAATCCGCTTATGGTTCACACCTGCTCTGAATCTTTCCCGACTAAGAGTGGCTTCAGATGGGACATTTGACCGGGCCGGGTTCTTTTGGATCGGTCACACCAACTATAATTTGATTCAATAACCCAGTTTTTTTTTTTTTTTTTTAAATTTCATTTGTGACTTGATGAACATTTGTCGTGTGGCAAATGTGCCACTCGCACCTCCTCCTCCGCGCTCAGCAACAGCTCACCAAGCACTTTGCTCCTCCGCTAATTAATTCTCTCGTCTTGTCGCTGGGGAAAATGAGTGATAGCTTCTTCCATTGCCTTTCACATTGGACACTTGGAGATGGGGTGAAGGGAATGTGCGGGGCGCTGACATGGCGAAGGAGGAGGGAAAATGAAGAAATTGAATTTTGAGGCTTGGCAGCTTTTTTTCCATTCTACAGGATATGACCTTCACTTCTATTCTTTGTTTCTTCTATATTTATTTCTTTTCTCTCTTACTCATGCCTTCTTTTCTTCATTCTATTTTCACGTTCCTTTAATTCCTTACTTTAAAATCCATTGTACCTTTTTTCCTTTTCATATTTTCATGTTTTTCCTACTTATCATACCTTCCATTCCTGATTCCCTCTCTCTTTCCAGCTTTTTGACATTCTTCCTTCCTTCACTACTTGATCTTCCATCCTACACATTAGGCTTACAGTATGTGTTTGCCCCAACTCAACCATGTAAGCAATAATGAAATATTGCTCATTAGGCATACAGAAAGAAAACCGAGCATTTTCCGGCTTATCTTTTTCGTCATTTTGTTTTTTTTATGACTGTGGTCAAGCCCGCCTCCTGCATTAAAGCCAAGTTCAAGCTAGGCTAGGGGTCGGCAACCCAAGATGTTGAAAGAACCCAACAAACAAAAAAACAAATCAGTCTGGAGCCGCAAAATAATAAAAGCCTTACATAAGCCGTATAATGAAGGCAACACATACTGTATGTATCTGTATTAGCTATATTAGCCTACTATCAAAATGACTAAGTTAGCTAAAAATACATAATGAGCCTTCATGATGTTTATTATCCCTGCAGTGCATCCAACGCATCACGTGATTACTCTGTTGTATGATGGCACGTGTCAAGTTTCACTTCATTTCAATATTAATTAAGGGTGTAACAGTACATGTATTGGTATTGAACCGTTTCGGTACTTGGTGCTCGGTTCGGAACGGAGGCGTACCGAAAGAGTTTCTGACATAATGTAACCTTTACTTTTCGAGGCTGTGAGTCGATCAGGTTACAGTTTCTTTGTGAAGATTATATTTACTCCATCTTCTCTACCATAATGAGGATGAACACGGTAGGACAGTATAACCCAGAAACGTCAACGGCGCGACAACGTGGCCACCGTGAGAATGCAGTGAAACACGGGCGTTAAAGTCAATCAGCCAATGCACACCAGTTGCTAGATGCGTCCCAGAAGCGACTCAACACGCAAAAAGAAAGCCAGAGTTTATTATCTGACACGAGACGCAACCCTGCGTCAATACTACTACCGGTAGCTAGGATCGGGCAGACCGGAAATCACTCGTGTAAAAATACGGTCGATTTTCAAACTAATATGCAATCGTAACCCACTTTTTGAGTCCATCAGATCTCTTGAGTGGTAGATCGGGGCACAGTTGACTTGTCTTTGTTGATTTACAGTTGTCTTCTCTGCTATAATAATAACCAACATGGCCCCGTGTTCAATACAAAACCCTCCTACCGCAACAAAACAAGTAGGAACTAATATTCACATAGGAACTAAAGTTATATAACATAAAATATACAATATAAATGAATACTACATCACATTTGTAAAATACCAACACATAATAAAATAAATAATAGCCCATTTAAATAAAATAAATTGAAATGAGCTAAAACACCTGTAATTGAATAATAAGAATAATAAACAGATCCTGCTTACACAATTTATTCATTTCTGTGTGACGCTTTAACGTGAGAAAATCCACCAATAAAGCTTTTGAAAACCGTTCATAAGAAAAAAAATCATTGAGGCATTTCATTTATAAAATACATGTTTAAATCTTTGTCATTGGGATTGCTTTTCTCTTTAGCTGCACGGGAACGGCGGCAGCCAAACGGAACTGGTGCTCCGCTGTTTACCGATCCCGCGAGCCAAACCGGGAGGAAACAAAACTCCGCGCGTTCTCTTCTTATTTTAACCCTTTGTACTGACTCCATGTTTCAAAAGTTTGAAGCCTCACCGAAAACAGGTTAACAATTTATTCGTCAACAATGGTCAAAAACAAGGCAAAAACAGACGACGGAGGGACCATTCTGGATCCAAAGCAAGGCTACATAGAAAATGTTTCCGAGCAGCAAATCTGTGTTATCTCAGTGTCCACTGTTTTTTAAGTCCGTGGTGTAGGAGGGCCGGGCCGAAGGTGTGACTGCGTGTTGTTTCGGGACCATCCCTCTGTGGCCGGTCTTGGGCGGTATTGGTTTGTGCGCGGATGGGACGTGGTTACCACAGCGACCGACGCTGGTCTTGACATCCCAAGCGCCCGCTATCAACTTTGTTATCCAGGCTGGCGCTACTTGTTTTAGGACAAAGCGCGCTGGTCTTTGTCCTTGTTCGTTGTCGGGAGAACTGATTGCCAGAGTTGGTGCGTCAATCTTGCTCGTGACGCACACGTTGGGCTTCTGTGATAAGATGTCGTTGTGTATCTATTCTGTTTCTTTAAACTATGGTGTGCTATTTATTATACATTAGGTGTGTTAGAGTAGTGCAGTCCTAGAATAAATTTGAGAAATGATACTATTCCCCGATTAATTATATTACGTGTGTTCGAGTAATGCAAACAGTTAGACGGTGCCTACGAGAAATGGTACCATTTTTCATTTCCCCCTCATGAGCTCCGATAAGGTGATTCACCTTACTGTGTCGAAGGGCACGGAGTGAAGTCTGCCTAAACTATAGTTAGATGAATGTGTTACACTAATGCAAACAATTATATGGTGTGTGCGAGAACAGTACCTATTCTCTTCAACAACTAGCACATTTATATTTTGCATTTTGTTTTCTTACTGTACCGAAAATGAACCGAACCGTGACCTCAAAACCGAGGTACGTACCGAACCAAGATTTTTGTGTATTGTTACACCCCTAATATTAATGAATTGTTTCATTGCTTTTATGTAATCAAAGAAATGCAATAAAGAAATCCGATTTTTGATGTCATTTTTAATTTGAGGTTTCGAAAACAACTAAATAATACGTGCGTAACACGCCCCTTATCTGGGCATGTCTTTTGATTTGATATATTATCTCGGTTTTGTTTTTTAAGTCTGCAAATAGGTCTTCTGATATGGTTATGTATGTACCTCCTTCATGTACTCACCGTCTGTGAACGGTTTTCCAAGCTTTATTATCTCCCGGGTTGCAACAAAACTTGCAGCAGTAGTGGAGTTTGGCGATGCAATCCGATTTTTAAATCTATTTTTGCTCTCCTGTAAGTTCTTCAGAATGAATGCAATCGTACTTTTTCTCTCACTCCCAACTGGGTACTCAGATCCAAGGCTCATCACACAGCCGTCGGTTTGTTTACAATAGCCACCTGCCTGACATCCCGCCCTGCTGATAGAAATGTGTGCTGCAGGCTATAACGCAAATCTTCGTTGACAGAAATGTTGAAATTTAATTAGGGCTGTCAAAATTATCGCGTTAACGGGCGGTAATAAATTTTTTTAATTAATCATGTTAAAATATTTGACGCAATTAACGCACATGACATGCCCCGCTCAAACAGATTAAAATGACAGCAGAGTGTAATGCCCACTTGTTACTTGTTTTTTGGTGTTTGGCGCCCTCTGCTGGCGCTTGGGTCCAACTGATTTTATAGCTTTCAGCACCATGAGTAAGAGGTGTAATTATTGACATCAACAATGGCGAGCTACTAGTTTATTTTTTGATTGAAAATTTTACAAAATTTGTTAAAACGAAAACATTAAGAGGGGTTTTAATATAAAATTTTTATAACTTGTACTAACATTTATCTTTTAAGGACTACAAGTCTTGCTATCCATGGATCACTTTAAGAGAATGTTAATAATGTTAATGCCATCTTGTTGATTTATTGTTATAATAAACTAATACAGTACTTATGTACCGTATGTTAAATGTATATACCTGTCTTGTGTCTTATCTTTCCATTCCAACAATAATTTACAGAAAAATATGGCATATTTTAGAGATGGTTTGAATAGCGATTAATTACGATTAATTAATTTATAAGCTGTAATTAACTCGATTAAAAATTGTAATCGTTTGACAGCCCAAAATTTAATATTTATTCTACACATTTTTACAGCATTGGAAAACGTTAAGAATGTTTGTGTCATTTTTGTCCTCCTACAGAAACCATATCAAAAAATATATATTTCCCTCCACATATTTTTCTATTTTCAAACATTTTTGAAAATGCTCTAGGGAACCACTAGGGCAGCGCTCAAGAGCCGCATGCGCTTCTTAAAACACGGGTTGCCGACCCTCGAGCTAGGCGCTAACGCTAATGCATAGCTCCATCGCTACCGCAGCTCCCTGCCTCTCTCGTTCTTTGCTGATGTAATTGCACCATGAATTCCCATTTGGAAGACTTGACAGTTCAGATCGCTGCCATATTCTGGAAAAATGTGGGCCAGATCGGAGTTTAACCACATACAAAAGTGACCTAGATCAGATTTGAAATGGTCCAATTTTATGCGACCTCTCACGTTCAGATCGTCAAGTTAATGCCTCACTCGAGTTGGAAAAACACCAAAAAATCGGATTTGTGCATTAGGATCTGCGGTATAAACCTAGCCATAGTCTCCCTAGTGTATCCTGGGTCGGCCACGAGGCCTTTTCCCAGTGGGACATGCCCATAACACCTCACCTAGATGCTGAGCCACCTCATCTGGCTATTTTAAACATACAGTAACACAAGAACATTCATATCATGTTCTTAAACAAATAAGCATAGAATTTTCAGCACTCTTTGCCTCTTGCGCTTCCTGACCACTTGATGCACCACCATGAAGCTTTGAATCCATTGGCTGCAAAGCTTCATTGCTTCAACAAGCTTCATTTTGCCATCACCGCTTCCTTGGGATAGACAGATAACCTCTACTGCCACCTGCTGTCAACACTGCTGTCGTCTGACATGTCTCATGCCTCCAAGCATGCATTGCAGTGCTACAGATGTAAATAACACGTAAATTTCATATTCTGTGCTAATTATTCAGTTAATGTTCCAGTTTGTTTCATTGATTGCTAGTTATACTTTTTTAGTTTGTTATGTGATAATTGTAGTGATTTTAGTGATCGTTTTTGAATGATCTTTGAATGACCTCCAAGCCTCATATGTGCCAAAAAATAGTAGTTGGCTAATACAATCCAGTTTGGAAACTGCAAATGTTTCATATATTTAGCCTATTTAAATTTACCTGATATGTTAGAAAACGTTCTGGAAGGGTACAGAGAGAAATGTTTTTCAGGGTATGTATTTTTTCCCCCCAAGCAATTTGGTGCCCCGCCCCAAGATGGCGCCCTAGGCAACCGCCTTACTCGCCTATGCCCAGGGCCAGCCCTGCATCCATCCATTCATTCTTCCTTAACTTGATCTTCCAACGTACATTTTCCTTCCTTCCATCCTGTACTTTCTGATACCATCTTTCTTCCTTCCTTCTTTCAATCAATCCATCCTACGTCCTTCCATCCTCATACTTTCTTTCTTACCTCCCACATTTCTTCTACTCTTAAATAAGTCTCTCTCAATCTCACACACCCTGACATTTCTGAAACGTGTGTGTATTCTTTTTTTCCCCAATCTAGTTTTTGCAGCATCCGCAAGTCTAATGACCTTTTTATGAGGTGCACGGTCTCCGCCGGGCCTTCGTGCAATTTCAGGGCGTGACGATAAACGTACCCACTCGAATATCCGCGCTGATCCGTGATACCGTCAGCGCCGTGGCGGATGCAGGATTAGTAGAGAGGAAAAATGTAAAATATGATATCTGCTCAGAGCAGGCGGTCTCTTGAAACCTTCACCAAGATTTTGCCCCTCGTCCCTCGTAACAGTGATTTCACTTGTTCCGGAGTTTTGCACTTCCTGCTTGCACCACAAGGGGCAGAAAGGAGCTCTTTGGCAGCTCATCAGTCAAGCGAAGGACATCGAAGCGTGAAAAGCAAAGCCGGTCTCGAGCCGGCGGCGCGCCAGTTGTTGATGTATCGTCCGTCACGACGCAGAAAACGCTGAGCTGGTGGCGGAGCCCAATTCGTCTGTTTTTTTTTTTTTTTAAACACTTCAGCTTTTTTTTTTTTACACTTCAGTGCTGTGATGGAGTCACTTTGATGTCTGACTTATTTTCACTTTAGTTTTTTTCTTAATGTAATATTTATGTTAACTAACTACTGTTTCTCAAGAACAATACCACCAAAAATTTAGTTTTGTTTTTTTATTTTACCCTTTTGTGTGTGCATAAGTTTAAGTGCCGGCCCTCAGAATAGGCGAGCTAGGCGGTTGCTTAGGATGCCAATTAGTGGAGGGGGTGCAAAAGTGTTTCGGTGGACAAAAAATAGGCGTACAAAAAATGTTTTCTGACATATCAAGTACATTTCAATATGCTAAATGTAAAAAAATATAGAATTTTCAAGCTATTATTATACAGTGGGATGAAAAAGTACCTGAACCTTTTGGAATTACATCTCTGCATAAAATCCCCATCAAATGCAATCTGATCTTTGTCAAAATCACAAAGATGAAAAAACTGTCTGCTTTAACTAAAACCACCATTTATATTTTCATATTTTAACGAGGATAGTATGCAAACAATGACAGAAGGGGGACAATAAGTGAACCCTCTGCCTAAGGAGACTTACAGAAGTTGAAACCAATTTTTACCAAAAAAATGAAGTCAGGTGTGTACCCAATCACTGATGAAAGGTTTAAAGCTGCCCTGCCCACTATAAAAAACACACCTGGTAAGAGTTGTCTAGAAGCATTGCCTGATGTTCATCATGGCGCGGTCAAAGGAGCTGTCTGAAGACCTGCGATCAAAGATTGTTGTTTTGTATAAAGCTGGGAAAGGATACAAAACCCTCCTTAAAAGTCTGGATGTTCATCAATCGACAGTTGTCTACAAACGGAGAGAGTTTGGCACTGTTGCTTCGCTCCCAAGGAGTGGCCGTCCACCAAAGATGATGCCCGGAATTCAGCGCAGAAGACTCAGAGAGGTAAAAAAAAGAACTCTGGCCAAGAATGGTGTTCATGGGACGACTCCACGGAGGAAGCCACTGCGGTCTAAAAAAAACATTGTTGCTCGTTTAATGTTTGCGAAAAGGCACTTGGACACGACACAGATGTTTTGGCAAAATATTTTGTGGAATGATGAAACCAAAGTTGAATTGTTTGGGAGTAACACACAACCCAATGTGGAGGAAAAATGGAACAGCTCACCAACATCAATACCGCATCCCAACCGTGAAGCATGGTGGAGGGAGCACCATGATTTGGGGCTGTTTGGCTGCCTCAGGGCCTGGACAACAGGGCAATCATTAATGGAAAATTGAATTCAAATGTTTATCAGGATGTTTTTGCAGGAAACTGAGGCCATCTGTCGGACACTTGAAGCTCAAAAGAGGACGGATGCTGCAACAAGACAATGATCCAAAACACACAAGTAAATCAACTTCTGAATGGTTTCAGAAGAACAAAATACGCGTTTTGGAGTGGAACTCCATTGAGATCCAGTGGTATGACCTAAAGACAGCAATTCATGTCAGACATCCCAGGAATCTGACTGAACTACAGCAGTTTTGTAGAGAAGAATTGGTCAAGATTAGTCCTGATCGATGTGCCAGACTGATCTGCAGCTACAGGAAGCTTCTGGTTGAAGTTATTGCTGCCAAAGGGGAGGCCACAAAATATTATGTGATATGTGATGGTTCACTTAATTATTTTCCCCCCTTCTGTCATTGTTTGCATACTATCCTCATTAAAATATGAAAACCAATAGGACAAGCCCCAAATGACCTGATATGATCAGGCCACACCCCCAAATGTTCCCAAATGACCTTATATGATCAGGCGACGCCCCCTAAATGTTCCCAAATGGCCTGATATGATCAGGCCACGCCCCCTAAATGTTCCCAAATGACCTGATATGACTAGGCCACGCCCCCAATTGCTCCCAAATGATCTGATATGAAAAGGCCACACCTCCCAAATGTTCCCAAATTACCTGATATCATAATCCCAGGCCCCATAAATGTCCCGAAATAGACAGGAAGTGACCTAATATTGCCCCCAAACCAACCTAGGCTGGGGCTAAGATCTGTATCTCCACATGGCAAAGACCAGAAGTAATTTCTCCCGAAATTGCAGTTTCTAGTTAAAATATGAAAACCTATAAATGTTTGGGTGGTTTTAGTTAAAGCACTGTTTTTTCATCTGTGTGATTTTGACGTAGGTCAGCTTACATTTGATGGCAATTTTATGCAGAAATGTGAGAAATTCCAAAAGATTCAGATACTTTTTCCTAGCACTGTAGGCGCTTTTATTAAAAATAAACACCATACGGTGGGAATATTGGCTAAAGTGCATTTTAAATGGGACTTTGGTTGCACGGGGTGAAACCTTTAATCACACACTTCAGGTGAACCATAAACAGTGACATACGTACAACATACAATGTGAACATACAATAGTTACAAAATATTTTGAATAACGATTACAGTCATTTTGGGTGGTGGGGGCTGGGGGAGCGGCTCCTAGCTACACTTTCTTCTTGGGCACTTAGCATCTGACTCCACATCAGAAGGTTGCGTGTTCAAATCACGTCAGGGTCACTAACTGCAGGAATTCGGCACCCCCCCAACTGAGCCGCGGAAACAGCGACAGCCGAACGAAATGAGTGTTCCGCTGGCACAGCTCCCGCAGTTCAGCCGGAAGGGCCAAGATTCCGCGCGTTGACTCCGGTGTTAACCCTTTGTACTGACACCATGTTCCAAAAGTTTGAAGAAGGCTCACCGAAAACAGGTTGACAATTTATTCGTCGACAATGGTCAAAAAACAAGGCAAAAACAGATGACGGAGAGACCCTGCTGGATCACCGTGTTATCTAAATGTTCAGTTCTTTTTGAAAGCTGCGGTGGAGTGGGCCGGACCGAAGGCATGGCTGGGTGTCGTCTTGGGCTCATCCCTCTGTGGCAGGTTTGGGCGGTGAAGTTCGTGCGTCATCCTTCGTGGCTAGGACGTGGTTGCCAGACGCAGGTCTTGACATCAAAGGCGCCCGCGCTATCAACTTGTTATCCTGGTTGGGCGAGGATGTTCTCAGATACTACTTGTTTTAGGACAGAGCGCCCTGCTCTTTGTCCTGGAGTACCCGGGAGAACTGATTGCAAGAGTTGGTGCGTCAATCTTGCTCATGACGTGTTGGGCTTCTGTGATAAGATGGCGTTGTGTATCTTTTATGCCCTCTATTCTGCTTCTTTTCATGAAACTATGGTGTGCTATTTTATATTAGGTGTGTTAGAGTAATACAAACAGTCCTACAGTAAATATGCGAAATTATACTATTCCTTGATTGATTATATTATGTGTGTTAGAGTAATGCAAACAGTTATATGGTGTGTGCGAGAAAGGTAACTATTCCCTTCACTGCTCATTGTCTGCCAATTAGATAAATAGATGTCCAATTCAATTAAACTGAGAGACGTTGATGTGAATGTTCATGTTTTGAACATTCGTTCATTCGCCCCTCCCAGTCAAAATGAGTTGGACATCTTGTGTCATCAATGGCAGCCAACGGGTTTGCACGAAAGTGACCCAAAAATGCTTTAACGTGAATTGACAGTAACTAAAAATCTACAGGAAGTGTAGCGAGAGAGCCGAGAATCCCCTCACAATTGTCATTTTTCACAGCGTACCTAACATACAATAAATCTGCACGTGAAAACAAGCCGCATTTCTATATTTACTTGCCCTGCAGCTCAGAAGGCCATTACAGAACAGCTTCACGCTCTGCACTCCGTGATTCATCCCGAGTGACGAGCGCGGTAAAATGGGCATAATCACCAGATTCAACGCCGCGTAAACTCTAATGGTTTGGTATCAACATGATTCATTATTTATTCAACACATTTGTGCCTTTTGCCAGGCTGAAATTACGTATTATCAGGCAATAATAGAGTTCAGTTGCATGCGCGGCTTGATAAAAACACTATGTGGATACGGTGGTTTGTTGGGAAATGGTCGTTTTATAAAGGCTTTTACATGAGAAATGTTCAGATTTTAGTTGTGGATTTTTTGGCAGAGCTAGAAAAGTCAGGTTTTGTGTTTTGTTGTAAAGGTTGAGGTGGACGCAGCCATTTTTAGGGCTGGCAGCATAGGCGGAGTTTGACTTTTGGGGCAGAGGGGCACAACATGTTGATGACCCCAAAACGCAGTGTCAGCAATTAAAATTAACTTACAAGAATATTCTAAAAATAATAAGTTGACAATGAGTGTTTTTTGTTTCCCATCATTCTTGAGGGGAATTCTAAATCAGGCTGCTTAGGCAATACTTTTTCGCCAAGATCGTCATTCATTGAATTTGGTACGCCCGCCGGTGTCGTGCCAATTTAGTTACCCCAGTCAAAAATTGTATTCCCTGGGCGGAGCCATATGGAAGTAGATTTGTGTCTTTATTATTCAATCAAAAAAAGCTGCTTCAATTAAAAAAAAAAAAAAAAGCTTCAATCAAAATATATATTTTCAACCAAAAAACAGTCGCTTCAATAAAAGAAAAAATGTGTTTGAATGCAAAAATAAATTTGAAACTCAAAAAACAAAACAAAAAAAATGCATGTGAAAGCTATTTTTCTTTGATTTTTTATTTTTTATTTTTATTTTTGAAGTAAATTTTTTTTTTATTGAAGCAACTTTTTGATTGAAGTAATGTTGATTTGTGTTTGGGCCACATTTTGGGTAGCACAGTTTTGTCTTTATTATTCAATCAAAAAATAAGTTGCTTAAAAAAAAAAAAAAAAAAAAGAAAAATTTCAATGATAGAAAAAAGTTTTTGAATGCGAAAAAATATTTGAGATTGAAAAATTTGCATTTGAACACTTTTCATTGAAAACGTTTTCTTTGATTGAAGCAATCCTTTTTGTGTTTGGGCCATATTATGATTAGGACATTTGTGTCTAAATCATTCAATCCCCAAAAAGTTGCTTCAATCAAATATATATATATATGTATGTTCGATCAAAGAAAAAAATCATTTAAAAAAAAATATATTTTTCTATAATATATGCAAAGCAAATGACTAAGGTGCTCGAAAAATAATTTCGCCCCAATATAAAAATGTTTTTTTGTTCCTTTCGTTCATTTTTGTTGCAGTTTTATTGCTTTAGAACTTATATATAGGAAAGTCAATTACATGCAATGAAACTTTTTGGCCACCAGGGGGGGCCTGGCCCCCCTCTTAAAATCCGCTAATGGCTGGCAGATTGTTAAAAAGAGTTACAACGTGTTTTTAGCAAAAGCCCAGCCTCAGACAGGGCCAAGACTTTTGGAAGTTAAGACTAGGGGCGGATCCAGAAAAGTAATTATGAGGTGGCGAGAGGGGAGCTGGAACTTAGTTAGGGTGGCAAATATTTCATGATAGTATAATGAATCATCGATTATTTGGACAATGATACGATATCTTGCAACAATTCAATTTAAGGGCCTTCAATCGATTTAATACAAAATTATGAGGATGCATAGACTTCACTATCAGTTGACGGGACACTGGGCCGATCTGTAGGGGGCCTATCTTCAAAAACTTAAAATTTGAATATTTTCAAAACCAAAGCCACTGACGACCTAAAACCAAAACAGGAACCTCCCTTAGGCCTCCATGAGCAGCGACATAAAAAAAGTCAAAGTCGTTCCCAAATAAAATCCCAGTTAATGATTTTTTGATCCAAGCATAAACAAAACTGAAAATGGCTATAAAATTCTCAAATTTACAATAGATGCACAAAAATCACCAAATGCAGAATCACCTCTATTTTAAGGATCAATGGCAATATTTAACATATAAGTTTTTGCCCAAACTAGCAACTTTTTATTTTATTTAGTGCAGGTTTTCAACAGTTAATAAATCACTCAATTTTCACATCAGAAACTTAATACTTGAGGAAAGCATGCAGAATCAGCTTAATTTTACTCAACAAAAGCAAAATTTTCATTTTTCTATGTACAATCACAACTTATTTAGATTGAATTCTGCTATTGTGTACGTAGCCGCCAGCGTACCCACATGAAGGAATCGGAGGGAAGGTTTTTCCATGCACCGCCTCACACACGCGGACCTGCGTGTACCCGTTACATAGAGATACAAAATCCAACAGGGCGGCCGTCAAATAAACAAAGAACTTTTAAAGTTGAAAACTCTTGAAAATAAATGCATAAATCGCAGAATTTCAATAGATATGAATGTAAAACTGTCTAGATCAGGGGTGTCCAAACTTTTTGCAAAGGGGGCCAGATCTGGTGTGGTAAAAATGTGGAGGGGCCGACCTTGGCTGACGTCCTTTACGTAGAATATATTTAAGCAAATTTTAGCAAGCCATTCTGTGCATCACATTTGATTTATTATTTTTTTAAATTTAATAATTTCAACAATCTCGCAACTAGCCTTTGTGGCGTTCTTTTGACTCTCGGGCTCTTGCGAAATACAACTGTGAAATTAAACTAGCTTCAAGTTGCTTCAATTTCTCGCTACATATCTTCCCTGTAATCTTGTAGATGTCAGTGTGTCTTGTTTGGTAATTTTGCCTCACATTGAACTCTTTTAAAAACAGTGACTGTCTCTTTGCAAATTAGGCGGACACAGTTGTTGCGTATTTTAGTGAAATAGTCTACTTACCACCTATCCTTGAAGCGTCAGCCATCGCAGTCAAGTTTTTTTTTTTGTTAATTGTTGCCATTTTAGAAAATTGGGAGTAAAGGGTCACACGGGTTAATGTTGCTTAGAGTGCTGCTGCCTTTTAGTGGGTAAATGAGGAGCAGCATTTAGTGTGTAAGCTACTTCATATGCTGGTAGCAGTACTGCTGACCAAATTATTAAGTCTGTGTGCGGGCCAGACGTTATTGATTTTAGGACAGAGGCTGGGGGTCGGATTAAACTGGCCCCCGGGCTGGACTTTGGACATGTCGCGTCTAGATTCTTGGGTAAAAGCAAAAAAAAAAAAAAAAAAACGGGCAGATTTCATTTTACGTAAATATTTCAACCAAAGTTACGGTATTATGTAATCCAACCTGGAGGTTGTCACGAAACAGAGCTTTTTAAGTTGAATATTCTTGTAAATGCTTAAATCTCGGAATTTTTATAGATATGAACGTAAAAGTCTATATTCTTGGTTAAAAGCAAAAAACGGGCCGTTATTCACGTTACATAAATATTTCAAGCCAAAGTTAAATTTTATCCAATTTTTTTCGTGTTTCAAAGTGCATGCATAGTGCTATTTAATACAATAATTACCGTAAATCCTCGACCAAATCACTCGAGACACTTTGCTTGTAAAACCTTTGTACTGTTTCCACCTAAATCCGGCGTTAGAACACAGCGTGTTTGAGTTAATCACAGTGAAAGCAAACAACGTTCTGTGTCGACCCCCTACGGGAAGGCGTGGCGCAATGTCTGTGGGAGCTGTCTTGTCAACTGATGGTGGATTCTATGGAAGACATTTAAAACAGTTCCAATTTACCTAAAGCAATAAAAAAATGCAAATCAGTTTAGATTTTTTTTTTTTTAACAAAACGGCATATGAAATTATCATTTTGCATTTTGATAGATTTAATTGCGCTTAACAAATCAATAAAATGATCCACATTAATTGTTACACCCCTAGTGTGACATATGTACACATATGGAATCAGTTTGCCAAGAAATCGTATGTAGACACAAAACGGCCCAAGTGTGATAAGGATCCTCAATGACCCTACATACTTGATGGCAGTAAATGTCAAATTGACAGCACCCCCCCGCTCCAATTGGTGTCGACTTGGGTGGCATGCCCGTCTTTTAGGATGTCAGTTGCCCCTCTAGTCCACCCTGATGGATCCACCCATGACAGACATGACACAGACTCTGAAAATGTGATCTTGTTACTAAACCACACTTTAGTTTTAACACCACACTGGGAAAATGCCACTTTTTTTTTTTTTTTACCCCTTACAAGCAAAAAGTATTTTAAAAATCCGCCAATGGAACTTGTAAAAATGCCCTAAAACAAGCCTTTATACAGTATCTTAGTGGAAGAATACTTGAGGGATTTTATCTTATTTCAAGTGAGATACTTTTACTAGCACCAAGTCTTTTGGTAGTTTTGCAGTGTATTAGCTTTAAATCAAGACTCCAAAAGGTCTTTACACAGTTCACATTAAAAATATTAAATATCAAGTTGATATTAAACACCATAAAGATGAGTGTGAAATAAGTTATAAATAATGAAAAAATTAAAGGGAAATTTTTTTTTTTGAAAAATGTCTTGTGCTTTTTTACCAGACCGCCCATAAAATTGCAATACAGGAACGCCTTTTCATCTTTAGATTCTGACGCTATGTGTTTTGCTGCCCTCTACTTGTGACTATTATTACTGCATCACAATAGCACCATCTTCAAGTGGCCAATTCATTTTATTCAACAGTAAAATGTATAGAAAGAACAAATGGCTTCAAATAATGAAATCAGTGTTTATTCAAACGTTAATAAATTGTGAACGTTGTGAAAATCTCTAAAAAGTCGAAATAAATTACGTGTACAAAACATTTAAAAGTGACTTGGACTGGTGCTCTTGTGCAATCAGCATTGTGTGTCTTTTCTATACATTCCTGCAAAGAGAGAAGACTGTTAAACATTACCCGTTTTTTTTTTTATAATAACTGCTT
This sequence comes from Corythoichthys intestinalis, assembly GCF_030265065.1. Classification (NCBI taxonomy): domain Eukaryota; kingdom Metazoa; phylum Chordata; class Actinopteri; order Syngnathiformes; family Syngnathidae; genus Corythoichthys; species Corythoichthys intestinalis. Next base: position 12,805,471 of record NC_080414.1, read on the forward strand.
TTTCAACTTTTTCAACAAGTTGCCATCCTCTCCTAGTTCGAATTGATTGGACATCTATCACCGTCAAAGGCTACAAATACAAGTACAAAAGACTACCTTGTGATTGTGACATCTTGTGTTTGTTCAAGTGCGGTGATCTGGTGCTGTCGGGATTGGTCGCGAGTATTTTCCATGACTTCTCTGCAGTTAAGAACATCAGGTCAAATTCTTACAAGAAACTCAAAAACTGAAAACTGATCTCAAATATCTTCAAGGCTCACATAGGTGGCGTTAACAGGATTAAGAACCTTACCTGATTGCGACCTGCGAGTCCAGTAAAGTTGGTCGGTACGCCTCAATTTCTCCTGCAGGGCTGCAGGCAAATTCTCATTCAGTTCTCGCATGGCGTTGCCGTGCGGACAATGGCGGAGTTTCTCCAAAGCCACCACCCGGCTAGGCAGCCCTTCGTCACAGGTGCAGTTCTTGTCTCTGTTCTGCTTGGAGCTCAGCAGCCTCTTGGGTCCGTCGGGCCGCCGCGAGCCGTTCTCTGAGGATTCGCCCTCAGTGTCAGGTCTACAACGGAGACGACGGATGTCTGGAACGGAGCCTTTTCTATGAAGTTTCTGGCAGGTGTCGCAGGTGGACATCAGGTCCTGGTTGTACTGCCGGAAGGGGGCGGACTTCCTTTTGAAGCCCTGGCGGGGTTTGGACAAACATCTGGTGCAAAGTCGTTCACGCTTCAGGGTGAAGATGTTCTCGTTGAAGGTTGTGGTAAGGCAGCATTCGTGGTCGGAGAGGCAGCGTCGATCAGTTTTGCCTTTGGGTTTGTATCTCTCCTTGGGCTTGCGAAGTGAAGGCTGCTCCCTGTATTCCAGTTCTAGTTTTCTTCTCCGAGCGGGAACCTCTAGCGGGGTCCGGTTGACACGTTGGTTCTGCTTTTTGGGAGTCGGCGGCATCCTGCTACAAACGTAGACTCTGTCAAAGTCCGCCAGCCAAGTGCTAGAGGGAAGATATGCTGGTAAGGACTCGAACGAGGTGTCTTGGTGGTCGTGGTAGTTTGGTTCTTGCCTAGGTGGAGTCTCTGCTTTTTCTTCCAGCTCCACATTATGAGATTCTTTCATGGTATTGCACACTTCAATCTCACAATCCCTATCTTTTGTAGGTGGTTCATCTTTAGGTACTTCAGTCACGTGGATTATACCAGTGTGTTCTTCTGGGGAAGCGAATGAGTCTGGGGAGGGAACCAAAGTATCCTCTATTGACCACACTGTTTGCTCGTCTATGTCAACATCAGATTTGGTACTCTTTGGAGTCAGCGGTAGATCATCAGCAGTTGTCTCCTTGACCACATCTTCGTGCTTCATGGATTCCTCTGACCCACGACTCTTCTCTCCAGGATTCCCGACCAAGAGGATGTCAGGACACGCTTGATCAGGATAAACGCCTGGCACGTCTTCTGAAGGGAACTTTGAGACTTCCGCAGTGTCCTGGGGGTGAAGAAGTTGGAGTCCCACTGGAGTGGTACAGCACTCGATGGTCACCTCCTCTGTCTGAATGAAGAAACTTCCGTTTGGAGGCGCTCCCACACCTAGAGAAGGCTCATCGTTGCTCTGTACAGTCAAAGCTGGTTGAAGGGGCTGACTGTGGGGTCCGATTGGTGCAACTTCTACATCACTGACTTTGAGGACTCTGGAGGTCTCCGTTTCAGCAGAACAAGAATTGCTTGTTGTCAAGGTGCATTCGAGTGGTTCTGTTTGCACCTCGCTGCTGGTGACTTCTCTGGCCAGGGGACCGTGCTGGTAGCGATACCTGCGGGTGTGGTATGCCATGGTCTGGTAGTAGTAAGGGTTCAGCATGCGCCTGTAGTCCGTCAAGTGGAGATGTGTGTGGGGCATGACAAAAGTGGGAGCTTCCATGTAAGGATTCGGCTGGTAGTGTGGCATCATTGACATTCCGTAACCTGGAACAAAGATTTATTGGGAAGGTATAATGAGCAGTTTAGTCGAAAGACACCCAGCCTAGTATGTTAAAAAAAAATCCAGATCACCTGGTTCCAATTCCTTTCGATTTCACTGTGCCGGATTTTCTGAGTTTGATTTAGCAGAGGTCTAATAAAATTGTGATATTGAAGGAAAACCCTTGATGTACATGCTAGTTTTTTTTTTTAAGTTTCTAAAGGGTAGAGATTTTTATAGTCATAACAAAATTAAAATGGGCCATGATTTCAGCATCCAAAAATGACACGCTAGTAAGTCGTTTTCTGTAGTTTGACAAACCATTTGGTTGCGATTGTCATGGTAGAGACAACATAGCATACATAAAAGAATCTAAAAATGGCTTAGCTGTTTATAACATTTTCTACCAAAGGGTTAAGTGGTCACAGATTTTCGATAAGTTTGGCACAATCACAACAAAAAGTAGCATAAAACCTTTAATTCTAACAAAACTCAAAAAATCAAATCTTATCAAGTTTTAGTGACATTAGCATTAGCTTACAAGAGCGTGCAACTTCACAACGTGAAAGTATAAACCAACCAAAAGGGGTGACCCCGTAGTAAGGGTTGTATCCGATCGGCACGGCCATTGGTACCGGCCACTGAAGACCCTGCATGGGCATGTACGGCTGCGAGGGCTGAAAGTAGAACAACGGCTTGTGGCCTTGTTGTTTGTGCTCCTCGGGACGCGGCTCTCCTGGAGGTTCGCGGGCCTGTGACGCGCCTTGTGGCATGTTTGGGCCCCGAGGGCCCACGTGTGCATTTGATGAACCTGCTTCCATTCCTGACAACACAAAATGGAGCGGCTGTAAATGTGCTGAACAAGCAAACAAGACAACCAACTTACCAAATGGTGCTGTGGGACTAAGCAACTCCGCTTTCATGGTAGGATTTTAGACTGACGCCAAAGTTGCACACTCCTGATAATGCTTCACTTGGGGACGTCTTACTGATTGGACGTTCCGGGCTGCAGGTGATGATCGTCCTATCAGATTGATGATGTGCAGCTGATTTGGTGGGGAACGCTAATGAGGTGGATGGACGTCCCCATGAGGGTTGTACTACATATGGTGGATACAGGGTTACTGTTGCCTACGCAACATTTGGAAATTCATTTTTTTGCACTGTCATCTAGAAATGAAGTTGTTGGATTTTATTTCAATGTGGAACTCATTAAGTTGGAGTTTTGCAAAACTGACCATACGTGGTTCATCAGAACATCTGACGATATCCTGAGTTCTCACCAATATGGTCTTATTTACACCAATTCCACTGTGTAAAATTTCATTGCATTTTTGTCAATCTGCCAACACACAACAGCCATTCATGTGTCAGAAATTAAAATAAAAGAGACAAAGCATCTATAACGACAATACTTTATTAAACTGGCCCCAAACAGTGACACAACATCAACTGCAACACAACCTTTGAGCCCACCTGCTTCACTGTGAAAACGTGCAAGGAGGAAAATATACGAAACATATTTTAAGTTGTTTTTTTTTTTTTTGCCTACAACAGGCTTTACGTGCAGTGCAAGAACACCTGGTGCCCTAGATACATATAAACATCCTTGTGTAATGTTAACACCATCAAGGGGGCCTGCAGAGAGACAAGGCATAGGATTAGTACATGGTGACGATAGTCCCGCTAACATTTAAAGAATTTTGACTTACAGTTCAACAGTAGTCTTGAGAAATCATCTCTGTTCTCTCACTGAGGAGCCTGAAAGCAAATATGAGACACTGAAACCTTCATTTTTTTCAAATTAAGGAGAAAAACAAACCTCTGTCCCAGTGAGAGGACTGCAACTCTTTGTCATCATCATCGTGGCCGTCGTCATAGTCATCTTGGGGCCTTTGGTGCAGCATCAATTTTCTTGGAGCGGTCGACTCTGTCAATCAAAATGGCAATTGGTGACATGGCTTGTAGTGGATTGTCTGGTAGTGTTAAGTCAAACTCAAAGGGCCCTGGCCTCAAAAACAGTTTCAGTGTTCATAATACTGCTTAGGTTTGCATATCCTTCAGTATGTTTTACAGTCACGACCAGTCTTGGTAGAAGACAAATTTTGAAGGTCTTGGTATGGTCTCGGTCACAATTTCAAAAGGCCCAGTCTTAGTATCTTCTCCCAAAAGTCTTGATCTTGACTCAATCGCAGTGATTTCTGACTTTGGCCAAGTCTTGGTCTTCAGCAAAAAAAAAATTAACCTTTAAACAATCATGGGGGCTCCTGGAATGTCAAATTCAGAACTTATGCATCAATACAAGGAAGTTTAGAGGTCTTTGAACCTAGTCGCTGCGCAGGAGCTGCTTGCCGTCTTCTGGGAAGGCCTCCGCCGGCCCACTTGCCCTGCTCGGACACGCCCTGCTCGTCTCTGCAGAATTTGTCTGTGAACAAATAAATTAGTAAATAGTTTGTGGATAGATGGGCAATTTACCACCCAATCAATTAAACATTTGATGACTAACCCTGACAGGTTCTGCACTGCAGCTCCCCACCAATCGCCTCGGCGGGCTTGTCTTCGAGACACTGGTCGGGGTCGAGAGCGTCCACAGGGTCTTTGTACGGGCTCCTTTTATACCAGGGCCTGGCAGGCTGCCTTGAGGGCCCTGAGTGAGGCTTCCTGTGGGTCGGATGCTTCCTGAGCGGCGCGCACCCTCGTCTGAACCTGACGTCCTCATCTGAGTCAGCTACGTCGTCCCTGTATGTCTTGGCGAGGTGGCCTTTGCTCCGACTGCTGCCTTTAGGCAGATTTTTCCCACAGCAGGCGCATAACACCTTATTGGAGGCAAAAAGCCATGAATCATCCACCATTTCGTCACCGCCTACTACTTCTGCCAATTTTCTACCAGAGTAAGCCTGCCTGGGGAAGAGATTCATGTCATCTAGGTCAGTGGAGAACATCTCATCTCGGGAGGAGAGTTCATCCAGGGACGGGCTTAAGACACTCATGCGTTCGTGGGTGGTCTGCATTGAGAGGCGGGGGTAGTAGTAGGGGGTGGACGGGGATGAGAGACGTGATCCTGCTGAGCCAAGAACACCTTCCAAAGGCAGCTGGAGAATCTGGTAATCGGGATCGACTTCGCTCAAGGCTTTGCAAACACTCTTTCTGTCCTTGTGCCTGATGGACGACGGGGTCCAGGACTTCAAGGAATCTACACTCACGATATCGTCGGCAACAAATTTCGGACTTGTGCCTTTGGCCACGGGAATATCTGACTGGATATCTGTGACATCAGATTTATCGTGAAAGAGAAAAGAGTCCACTGGTGGTGGATGCTCAGGATCTGGACCATCCTCATGGATGGAGGAGCTATCAAGAGGCAAATCCACTTCCACCGTTCCGGACCAGCACGCCTGAGGGCTCAGGGCGTCCAAGCTCCTGTGGCTCGATTCGGCATCATACACGGCTGTGGTGGAGTCTCTGAACACAACAGCCGGAGACTCCAAAGTAGTCGAACCCAGCGCTGCTGGCAGAAGGCTTCCATCGCCTTGTTCTTCACCTTTCTTCTCCTCAGCCGGAGAGAACATCCCTGAGGCATGAGACGCCACCCCCGAGTCCAGTTCCTTCTCGGGTCCCTGCAGCTCAGTGACTTGAATCTTGTTCAGGCACTCCATTAGCTTGCTGAGGGGGTCACTGGGGTCCGTCTGGACCTCTGAGGAGACAGTCTCACGTCGGCTCTGAGGCTGAGGGTGATGCTGTGGGCGTGGGCCGTCATTCCAGGCGGGCGCGTAGAAGCGAGGCTCAAACGTGCGCCGGTAATCCATGGGATACAATGGGGAAGGAGGGAAAACTAAGCCACCGTACGGCACGTACTGAAAAGGAGCCATATAGGGGCGACCGAAATTAAAACCTAGAAGACCAGAAAGTAAAAGAAAATCAAGCATAAGTTGTTTTTTTTGTGGTTGTGTCGATTACAAAAGGGCTTGTGCTTGTATGCACAAACACATGTAAACATTTGGACAATTATCAGTCTTCTATTCCGCAAACAATTTTGGTGCCAGACGTTCATCCACTGCTTTTGGGAAGAGTTTTTTTTTTTTTTTTTAAATACCTGCAGGCACACCATAGTGGTTCAAGGGGTTGTTCATCTGCCAATGCTGATAAAGGTAGTAAGGTTGGGATGGAGGCTGCACGTAGAAAAAAGGTCTGGGGTGGTGATTTCGCTGCTGCCCATTGCTGCAGGAATGTGGTGGCTTGCTTCCATCTAAAATAAACAGATTAAGGTCACAAATTTTGACTTTTGTTCATTTAAGACCAATATGGAGCAGTAAGCAAGTACGAATACTCATATAAAAAAAATAAAAAAAAATCAGCAAATGCAACAAAAGAAAAAAAAAAGTTATTCATATGGTTATTTTATTCCATTATTAATACTAAGATGAATATATTTTTGTACGTGAGTAAAATACAATGTACACAATAAGATGAAGGTACTAGAGTAATTAAAACAATTTCTTACCTTCCATCTCTTCCTATCTTTCTCTTTGCTCAACCCGTCAAAAATAAAACACCACAAAAGCACGACGACCGACAAATGAACGTCAAAAACAATTTACAATCTGAGTCGCTTAACTAGTCGATGTGTACTAATCGTTCATCATGACCTTCAAGTAACTAAATGCGTAATTAGTTCAACAACACACACCTGGCTGGATGCGCTTATACTACTCGTGGTAAACGACAAACTATCGAATAAATTAACTATGACAGTGATAGAAAGTCAAGGAGATGTACGATAGTAAAATGCGTGTTTTTGTTTGTGTTAAGAAGTTTCATTTGATGGATGGTTAGTGGAACAGGTCAACACGTTCACGCATGCGCAGTGTCTTCCTTCGAGAGGCCTAAATGAATAAAAAATAAATATAAAATTAAAATACAAATAAACAGATAGTAGATATAGTAATATGTGCTTAGAATATTTAGCACAAAAATAGTATATTTTATATGTTAGTATATGGTTAAAAAAATGAATGGTTTATTATTATTATTTTGATTCTGAATGCGGTTATTGACTTCCGGTATTTTGCTGAATGCTCTACGCATGCGCAGTGTGTTTCCCCGGCCTCCACCGCTCTGTGCTTTTCGGGCGCTCAAAAATGTGCTGGAAGCTTTTGGGATCACCTCACCCGAGCTCAGTTCTTTACCATCAAAACTCACCTTTGGAACGTCACTCGACACCCCCGCTGATAGGAAAAGCTTTTGTGACACTTTACTCCTCCGAGTCATCATCAAACTACCGTGAGAAAACCATTTTATTCAGGCTTTCAGGGCTTGGGCAGGAGGAAGAGCCACACAAGCGGTTAGCTTCTGTTAGCAGTTAGTTTAGCCGTAAGGTGTATTCTAGAGATGGCCGCGCTTTTTACGAGGGCTTTTGAGCTAATTAATATTTTTACATATTCATTTTAAACATTTGACTCTATTGTTGATGTGTTAGCCTTCAGTTTTTAAGCAGGAAACCAGAATGACGGTCGTGTTGACGAGAAGCTAAAGCTGCTAAGTGTCCGCCAACGTTACTTGAGCCGCATATGGAACATTACATGGAGGCGGACTGATTTAGCCCCCCCGGCTAGCTTCTTGGGGTTCATTTGAGAAGAGCAAAAACAAATTTGATGTTCTTATCTAAAGATGAGACGAGTTTGGTGTTTGAAAGTTGAAATTAAATTGTAATTTGAGAATAGATAATTCACGTTTGGCTGCCATTGACGGCGATAGACGTCCAGTGAAAATGAATTGGACGCCTGTGTGAATGAGTTCATATTAGAACAGTAAACCTCAGTTTGTGCGCTTGTTATCTCCCGCAGGTTCCCGCTGATGTAATTGTGTTGTTAGGCAGACCCTCCACTGGCTGTGTGACCTCTGACCTCAACCGGGCAGAGGGTTCATTCCCAGCTCGGACCGACGTCCCACTCCCACAATCCCCTCCCCGGAATCCCTCGGTTGTTTTTTCTTTCCGTCAGTATCGAGCCCGGTTCGGCCGGCCTTGCACACTCTACAAAGCTGGGGCGCGATTCGTGTGATGCGACCATGTCGGGTCTGGGCGAGCGCAGGCCGGTCAACGCGGACTACGCCGTCTCGCTGCTGGAGCAGCTCAAGTTCTTCTACGAGCAGAAGCTGCTGACGGATGTGGTGTTGCTGGTGGACGACAGCGAGTTCCCGTGCCACAAGATGGTGCTGGCCGCGTGCAGCTCCTACTTCAGGTGTGTGACATGCGATGACGACTCTGCAAATGATTCCCAAAATTTATTTTGGAGTTGTTTTTGTGAAGGGCGATGTTCATGGGTGGCTTGAGCGAGAGCAAGCAGACGCACGTCCACCTGAGGAACGTGGACGCCACCACGCTACAGATCATCATCACCTACGCCTACACGGGCCATTTGGCCATCAGCGACAGCACCGTGGAGCCGCTGTACGAAACCGCCTGCTTCCTGCAGGTTGGCTGCCGCCATATTTAATGTGGCAAAGTGGAGTTATTGTTGAAAATGAGATTTGTTGCCCAATGGCAATCTTGGAACCACAAACGGTTATGTTTTCAGGGATTTTACAAGGTTTTAAAATCTTAAATGTACCAATAAAGTAGCTTATATATGTTGAATAGGCGTGTGACAATATATCGAAAAGGTGAGATATTGCGACACTTTGTAGCCCAAAGTGTTATTGATTTGCTCCCACCAAGACTCAATATATCGTTTCAAAAAGGTGTCAGTTTTAAAAAATTGACCAGAAATCTGGTTTAAATATTGTTAACGTGGGTTAAAAATATTTCAAATAAGCATGTATCCATTGATGAATTCACTCTGAAAACCTGAATGGATAAGAAGTGAGCAGAGTCTGATGAACACTCAAAGATGAACTTGTCCAATTTTGAGTTCAAATTTGTCACAAATATCAGTTGCTAAAAATTGTTTCAGAGGAGCGGCGTTAGCGTTCACTGCCGACTAGGGGTGGGAACCTCTGGGTACCTCAAGATACGATACAAGGCTCTCGATATGGTGATACAACAGTTTAGGGCTGCAGCTAGGGTTGGGCATCGTTTGAAATTGAACGATTCCGGTTCCGATTACGATTCCACGTTTCGATTCCGGTTCCGAACGATTCTCGATTCTGATTCTTTTAAGAGACTGTCTAATTTTAACTTGTATATAAATATCAGTCTTTGAACTTGAACATTTTTTTCCCGCTCGGCGGTCAGGGCATTGAATCGAAACTTATAAATTCGAACGATTCCAGGAGCATTGGAGTGATAGAACCGGTTCCCATCGATGCTCGATGCCCAACCCTCGCTGCAGCTATCGATTATTTAGGAAATCGATTAATCTATCGATCAGTTCGAATAATCGAGTATTTGGATTATGAAATTTATGTTTTGCAAAATATATTTTAGGAGATGTAATACAAGTGTTTATGCGTGCATTAAATGCAAATACAAAATAAGATTCCTGAGCGTTTTTTCAAACTATTCAGAGTTGCACTTTTATTTCACAAGAGCAATAAATGCATTATAACTAAATTAAAATACCTGAGCTTAGCCTCAAATGGTGTAAAAATAAATGAGGATCTACAGTGTATCACAAAAGTGAGTACACCCCTCGCATTTCTGCAGATATTTAAGTATATCTCTTCATGGGACAACACTGACAAAATGACACTTTGACGCAATGAAAAGTAGTCTGTGTGCAGATAATATAATAGAGGTAATTTATTTTCCCCTCAAAATAACTCAAAATATAGCCATTAATATCCAAACCCCTACATACATCCCTAAATGTCCAAATGGAGTACTGCTTGTCATTTTCCCTCTAAGATGTCATGTGAGTCGTTACAGGAGTGCTGTCAGCATTGCTGCAGAGATTGTAGAGGTGGCCCGCCTGTGTCATCAGACCATAGCACATGGTTCCAGTAATCCATGTGCTTTGTTGACATGTCTTCAGCAAACTGATTGCGGGCTTTCTTGTGTACCGTCTTCAGAAGAGGCTTCCTCCTGGGGTGACAGCCACGCACACCAATTTAATGTAGAGTACGGCGTATGGTCTGAGCACCAACAGGTTGACCACCCACCTCTTCAATCTCTGCAGCAATGTTAACAGCACTCCTGTAACGAGTCACATGACATTTTGGTGGGAAAATGACAAGCAGTACTCAATTTGGACATTTAAGGATCTACGTATTTACTAAGGGGTATACTCACTTTTGTTGCCAGGGGTTTAGATATTAATGGCTATATTTTGAGATGTTTTGAGAGGAAAATAAATTAACTCTATTATATAAGCTGCACACAGACTACTTTTTATCGTGTCAAAGTGACATTTTGTCAGTGTTGGCCCATGAAAAGACATACTTAAATATCTGCAGAAATGGGAGGGGTGTACTCACTATTGTGATATTTAATTACATTATAACTATTTATATAACTTTTTTTACAATGCTGTTATCAAATTGTGGAAAAAAAACATTAGCTCAAAAACTTACCTTATGTTGGTCTTAACAGAGAACAGGTGGATTCAGCCATGTTAAATAATTTCATATTCACTGTTGGCACTAGAGGGCAGTGTATCCACCCAAATCAATAAAATTGAATACAAAAGCTTTCAAATCTAACCATTACAACACCACACTAATTAACGACTCATCGAAGCAGCAAATTTTGATACGAAGCTTTTTTATCTAATCGAATTACTCGCGTTAATCGAATAATCGTTGCAGCACTACAACTGTTATCGATTCATGGGTAACAGGAGTGGACAACCCAAAATGTTGAAAAAGCCATTTTGGAGGGAAAAAAAAAAGTTCTGGAGCTGCAAAAAAGCCTTATTTAAACCTTAGAATGAATGCAACACAAGCTATATTAGCGTACTATCAAAATGACTTAAGTTGGCTGCAAATACATAATGAGCCGTCACGATTACCGTATTTTCTGCACTATAAGGCGCACCTGAAAGCCTTCAATTTTTCTCAAACGCCAACAGTGCGCCTTATAATCCGATATGCCTTATATTTGGATCGATATTGGTTAATCATGGCATGACATTCCATTTAGCTCAACTCCCATCTTGTGGATGCATAACACAACGCCAACCACGACTACTACTACTGTGCCTTATAATGCAGTGTGCCATATACATGAAAATGGTTTTAAAATAGCCCAGTCCTTGAAAGTGTGCCTTTCCTTCAATGCACCTTATAGTGCGGAAAATACGGTAAATGTTTATTTTCCCACCAGTGCATCCAATAATGACGCACCATGTGACTACTCTGTTGTACGATGGCGCCTCAAGTTTATATTTATTACAATATTAATGAATTAGAAGATTGTTTTGTGTCATGTTTGTCCTTCTACAGAAACCATATTAAAACTAAAAAATTATTTCCCTTCCCCATCTTTTATCATTTTCAAACATTTTTGAAAAAGCTCCAAGGAGCCACCAGGGCAGCGCTAAAGGTCCGCATGCGACTTGAGCGCCGTGGGTTGCTGACCCCCATTCTAGGATATTCTACAATACAACTAATAAACGGAAAAACGAGCTCTTTTCATCCTTCCGCTCTGAGTTCATCACTAGTAGACGTCTAATCTGTTTGAAGTGGGAGGGATGGCCAAAGGAACCTGTGTTCATTTGCTCCCATCCCTCCTTGTTCAAACGGATTGGATGTCTGTGGCGGCCAAAGCCAGGAAATGAGTTTATTTTGGGGCATTTCACGTCATTTCCTGTTGATTTTCAGTCACTTCCTTTTCCTTTTGGGTCACTTCCTGTTGATTTGGGGGTATTAATAGGTCATTTCCAGTTGATTTAGGGTTACTGAAGAGCAGTGGCTCAAAATCAACAGTAAATGTAAATGTCCTAAAATGAACAGGAAGCGACCTGTAAATAACCACAAGACATGCCCTGGTTTCAGTGCCATTGATTGCGCTAGACGTCCAATCCAGTCTAAATGAATTGGACTGTCAATGGCAGCCAGTGAGCTAACGTAGGCACTATTTTAATGGCAGATTTTGGTAGCAACCTGTTGTTTCCTTTTTTACTTTTGTTAACTCATTTGCTCCCTAAAACGTATAAATACGTTCTATATTTAATTGCTTTAGTGTCCTGAAAACGTATTTATGCCTTTTGCATTTTTTATTAAAAAAAAAAAAATATATATATATATATATATAAAGCTATAAAACTGGCCACTGGAGGTCAGTAGCGCATTTGGTTAGAACTCATCTCGGGCCAAGAAAGTAAGTGAAGAAAAATAGGAAACGGAAGTTTGAGGGATCTTGTGAAGACGCGTGGACACTGGAGGAGTGTTTTGAAAAGAAAACGAAACCATCGTCAAAGAAGGATTCAAAAAAAGTCTTGATGAGACAATCGGTGACGTCCACTACAGCGTTAGGTTTCTGCGGAGCTCACGTTGTGTCACTCGTTAGTTCAAGGTTGAAACCGACGATGAAGATGATTAAAAAAGTGAGACCGATCTTGATCCGGACTCATCAGATTACTGAGCCTTCCCCGTTGTTATGTGCGCAAATAGTTGAACAGTTCAATAGTTTAGTTATGTGTAAATAAATTGTTACTTTGCGGTCAAAAGCTCTATTTGTCTTGTTGTTTGTTATTTTGTAGAACGAAAACATTATTCAGATGTTTGGGATGTCACATAAGCGAAAAATAGCTGTGTTAAAGTTTGAAATGTATGCTTTCACAAAAAGCTCAATTTCTGTTTTTTTCATCAGAAATTGGAAAATTGCTCAAACTAAGCAATTTTCTAATGATGATTTCTAAAGAATGGAAAAAGATATGAGCTAACTTTTTTCTGCTGAAAGAACAGTCTAATCTTTCTTTTGGTGAGTTCCATGTAGTGCTGCAACGATTAATCAATAAACTCGAGTAATTGATTAGAAAAAAAGATTCGAATTAAATTTTGCTTCTTCGAGTGTTCGTTTCATTAAAGTGGGGTTGTAATAGTTTATTTTGAAAGTGTTTGCATTTAGTTTAATTGATTTGGGTGGATACACTGCCCTCTTGTCTGCCTCATATCACATGGGTGAAGCCAGCTGCTCCCTGTTAAGACCAGCATTAGCTTTTGTTTGAGCGAATGTTTTTTTTAATGCATTCGTAATTTAGTTTATAAGTATATTTAGCTGTTTTTTGTGGGAATATGTGTCTGAACCATTTGTTAAGAACATTGTAAAAAAAAAAACCAACCAAACAAACAAGCATTTAAGCTAGCGGACTTTTGCTACGCAAGTTAGCCAGTTCTTTTGTTGTACATAGATCCTCATTTATTAACTTTTTTATACTGTTTGCGGGTGAGCTCAGGTATTTAAATTTTTCAAGTTCCTGATCCGATTACTCGATTATTCGAACTAACTAGTTCATCGATTAATCGACTACTAAAATAATCGATAGCTGCAGCTCTAGTTCCATGTTTATATAGCAATAGAAAAGAATTTTCTGTGGGCCCTGCAAAATCAGTCAAAATCCAGTAAAACGGCCGCGAGCGAAGGGCTTTGCTCTGGTGAAAATGGCTGGGAGTGAATGAGGTAACAGTGACTCCTTTTTAAAATTATATAACGAGTCTTGGTGGAAGCATATCGATAACCTTTCGGCTACAAAGTATCGCGATATATCACTTTTTCGATATATTGTCACACCCCTACCACGGACGCTAAAGCTAGCAAGATGGTGGAATTCGTGTCACCGATTGCGTACTCCCTTTTCAGGTGGAGGACGCCCTGCTGCAGTGTCGCGACTACCTGGTGAAGAAGATCAACCCGGAGAACTGCGTGCGCATGCTGAGCATCGGCGACCTGTTCAGCTGCAGCGAGCTCAAGCAGAGCGCCAAGCGCATGGTGGAGCACAAGTTCCCCACCGTGTACCGGCAGGACGCCTTCCTGCAGCTGTCGCACGAGTTGCTCGTGGATGTCCTGAGCAGCGACAACCTCAACGTGGAGAAGGAGGAGACGGTCCGCGAGGCGGCCATGCTTTGGCTAGAGTACAACATGGAGGCGCGCTCGCAGCACCTGTCGTCGGTGCTCAGCCAGATCCGCATCGACGCGCTGTCGGAGGTGACGCAGCGGGCGTGGTTTCAGGGCCTGCCGCCCAACGACAAGTCGGTGGTGGTGCAGGGGCTCTATAAGTCCATGCCTAAGTTTTTCAAGCCACGCCTGGGAATGACCAAGGAGGAGATGCTGATCTTTATGGAGGCGCTGTCGGAAACGACGGGCCTGAGCGTGATGATGTCCATGACGCCCGGCGCCATGGTGTGCTACAGCCCCCAGGCGGAGAAGGTTTACAAACTCTGCAACCCGCCGCAGAACCTGCGCAAAATGGGGACCCTGGTGACGCCCGACAACGACTTGTTTATCGCCGGCGGAGAGATCGTCCTGGAGAACGCCGTCGGGCGTGGAGGCGGCCCGCAAGTGCTGGTGGACTCGGTGGACAGTTTCTTCTGGCTGGACGCGCAGCAGAACTCCTGGGTGGCCAAAACGCCCATGCTGTGCGCCCGCCGCAAGCCCTCGCTGGTGTACTGCGACGGTTTCATTTACGCCGTGGGCGGAGACAGAGTGGGCGGCGAGCTGGACCGCCGCACGGTGGAGCGCTACGACCGCGCCAAGGACGAGTGGACCATGGTGAGCCCGCTGCCGGCGGCGTGGTTCTGGAGCACCTGCGTGGCGGCGCACGGCTGCATCTACTTGCTTACGCACGACCTCACGTACTGCTACCTGCCGCGCGCCGACGCCTGGGCCGAGATGGCAACGCGCAAGATCAGCCGCTGCTACGCCTCAGCCGCCGCTTTCGGGGACTTCATCTTTTACCTGGGCGGCGCGGACATGAGAGACGGCGGGGGCGCAAGGCTACCCCTGCCCGGCCCGGCTGACGTCTCCTCGCTAGTTGTGGAGATCTACGACGTCCACAAAAACGAGTGGAGGCGTGCGGCCGACGTGCCGACTAAGCGCTACTCGGACCCCTGCGTGCGCGCTGTGGTGCTGCTGGACGGGTTGTGCGTATTCATGCGAGAGACTCCCATGCACGACAGGCCCAAATACTCCATCTACCAGTACGACGTGGAGCTGGACAGCTGGTTCCTGATGCAACCCGTGTCTGAGCGTGTGCTGTGGGAGCTGGGCAACGCCTTCCACTGTGCCGTGGGGAAGCTCTACCCGTCCTGCCTAGAGGAGTCTCCATGGAAGCCGCCCGCCTACCTCTTCTCGCCCGACGACGCAGAGGAATTCGAAGTGGACGGCGAGTTGGTCTCCTTCCCCCTGGCGTAGAAATCTCCCTTTTTTTCTCAATTCTCGTAACACGGCACGGCGGATAGTTAGTTAGTCCCCATGTTCAGGGTTGGGACGTTTCCTGTTTTCGGAGTTTTGCATGTTCTCCCCGTGCTAGCGTGGGTACTACAGCTTCCTCCCACATTCCGAAAACGCGCATGTTAATGTTACGAAAAACAACGACTCAAAATTGGACTGAAAGTTTGAATTTTCTCCGTATGCGACTCAGCAAAAGTTAAGCTGTCCAAACGGCCGCATTTTTTTCAGACTATTCGTCGCACTGGCATATAAGATGCGTTTCGTCAGAGGGTTTGCGATAACCGATTAACAGTTATTCCGATTTAGAATAAACAAGTTTTTTTGAGAAATACCTAAAAGTAATCGGTCACGTAGCCATATTTTTGGGACTATAAGTCGCACCAGCTATGAATAGCTATATATATATTATATGCGTTTTTTTGGGGACAAACAAATAGAAACATTATACGTCATAGTTATAACATGGAGAACAACAGGCTAAATAGCCATCTGTTAACGCAACGTATTAAGTTATGCCTATAACTGAAGTGTAAACAACTGGTACAAATGCGATTTATACTCTGGAAAAATATGGTACTTGAGTGTATTTTTTGGCTCTAGGTGGCGCCAAAGAGAAAGTTGAATTGGGTTAGTTTTTTTTTTTTTAGATGAAACGTTCATGAACCATTTCATTGGCTGCCATTTATTCTATTCATAGAGTATTTTTGTTAGCCAAAACTGTCAAATTTTGACAATTTTGACTTTTTCTGAGTTGCGTACACGCCCTGTGATTGACTGGCGACCAATTGAGGGTGCAAGCGTTACCAAAAAATGTCCCATACCCCGATCCGATTACTTTTTAGTTTAGGTTGCTTTGTTTTTCAGGTTTTAGGGGTGCGGCAAGGGCGACTGCAGGTCCAGTCGCTCGCCCGCCGCGCCCACTTCCACACAACCTTGGGTTTTACTCACGCTGACCCTCACACACGCAAAACCTCCACTATCAGCATTTCTCATTTCCAAGCTGCTGAAGTATATATTATATATATGATAAAATATCTATTTTTCATATGTTTAAACATAGCGTGGGGGGAAAAGACCAGGTCTATTTTGTATTAGTGTTTTTTTTTTTTATTATTATTTAATATCAGACATTACTGTAGTGTGACTGTGTCCTCGTCCGCTAACATTGTTCCTGGAGGGGGTGCTTGTTGCTATGGAAACCAGCCCCTGGCAACCACTAGCAGTAGTCTGGGGAGGGGCGGGGCTTCAACTCATGAGCACAGGTGCTTCATGGCAGACGTTTCAAGCATGTTTGGCTGCATCATATTCCTTTGGCACTGTATTTTCATTGAACGTTAATTTATTAAAAAGTCATACCAAAAGTTTTTTGTTCTTGATTTGAGGATTTAAAACTTTATTTTAATACAGCAATATAGTTTGTTTTTACAGTTATGTCAAGAAAATAGTGTTGATCTGAGCACACTTTTTTTTTCAAATATAAAATGAAAATGTCAGATTAAAAAAAAATTATAACACTCAAAGGGAGGGAAACATTCCTTCAAATGACATGCAAATATTGTCATAAAGTATCAAGTTAAACCACTGACTGCTATTGACGGTAATTGAAAATTTGGAGGGTAGGGCAACCTAAGCTTGTCAAATACAGCACTTTTTTGTGGTTTAAATTAGAAACTTGATTTATCAGAGGTTAACAAACCTTTTAAATATTTTTTTAAAAAATGTAAACAAAAATCAAATAATGAAGCACTACCTTAAATAAAATTTGGGTGGGAAGACTATTTCACCCAGTCAAAATAACACATCTATTGCCGTCAATGGCACTTCGACAATTAAATGACTTTTTTTGGACACAAGATAATGCACCCATCAACACTTCTCCAGTGTCCTGACAAAACAGCATAATTCTGAACTCCATCCACAACAAATAAATAAAACCGATGACGAGCGGGTGGAAAAGAAATCAAATTACACAAGAATTCTTATCATAACGATATGGTCGCCCTGGTAACAGCAATCAAAATTTCCCCCTTGCTTAAAATCTTCTAAAAGCTTTAAAATTTCAAATGTTCAATTTTGCCAACATGACCGCCCTGTTACCACGGCAACCAGACATGACAAGCTGTGTAGCGACAAACGTGGACGGCGTGCGTACGTGCGACACATGAAGTAGTCCAGCAATTGGAATACGGCAGTGAAGTCAATAGCGCCCCCTTCCTGTCAAGAAGCAAAGTCGAGTAGTGTAGGGGCTGGGTCACGGGTCGGCTTCGTCCGGTTGGGCCGCGGCGGCTGGTTGGGCCAAAGTGGAGAACCAAGACGTCATGGCCGACTTGGCGCTAGTTAACGCGCCACCGACTGACTGACCTGAATGCAGAAAATGGTGGACCACGTTCAAAATTGTGAAACGAGTTTACAATTTCTTTTGTCGTTGTCTTACCAACAGCCTTCCCGGTCTGCACCACGCTCCTGCTGGTGGTCATCATGGCGTTCCCGATCTTCTTGCCTCGTTCGCTGTTGTGAACCGAGCTGGAGACAGGTTGGAAATTGACCTCTGATGCCATTGACAGTGATAGATGTCCCAATTCATTTTTGATAAGTGAAGGAGGGCCATGTTTAGCAATTACTTTTTTTTCTTTTCTTTTAAGATGTATTTAGAAAAAAAAAAAAAATCAAACTACCATTGATAGTTATAGCAGTCCAAAATCCATGTTAACTGGATATAAAAATGCCTTTAATGTGCATGTAGAATGTTTAATAACACTGTTTTTTTTTTTTGTTCCTATAGTGTGAGAAAAACGTTTTCGATGATAATTGAATAATTATCACTCGCAGTATTTGTAACACGTATTTGAATAATATTAGTTAATTATATTGTAATACAGTACTCATTTACTTAAATATTTTAAGATCTTATATCTGCATATATAGCCTCTAAATTCTTTTAATTTTTATTATTCAAAATTAAAAACAAAGTATTACATCAATAGTTGATCAAATAAATACAAAATTGTAAAAAAAGATTTATATGGTTTGTTTTTTCAAAATAAATAGTAAAAATTAATATATTGTTTTATAAGTCAAAAACAGTAAAAACTAATATTAAAACCGAAAAGTCATTTTGTAACGAACTTATTTATTAAGAAATAGATTCTTTTATCGTGTATAGTCTCTAAAAAAATTAATATATTGTTTTATAAGTCAAAAATAGTAAAAACTAATATTACAACCGAAAAATCACATTTTGTAACATTAAACGTATTCATTAAAAATACAAAGATTATTTTATTGTATATAGTCTAAAAAAAAATTAATACATTTATAAGTCAAAAATAAGAGTAAAAACTATATTAAAACCGAAAAATATCAGTTTGTAACACTTATTAAAAAATAATAGATTAGAAAATACATAGATTTTATCGTGTGCATAGTCTCTAAAGTAAGTGTTTTAATTTCAGTTTTTATTCAAAATAAAAATGAATAGTGAATAATATATAGTTAATAATAATACAAATTGTCTTGTGATATTGATAAATTTCACAATTTTTTAAATCATTTTAAAAAATGAGTATATAGTCTCTTAAGTATGTTAGTTTTTTAGATTGTTTTTATTCAATATAAAATGAACAGTAAATTAAATTTAGTTACTATATTAATAATACAAATTGTCTCAGATATTGATAAATTTCACAATTTACCATTTTTAAAAATGATTTAAAATGTTCTTTAAATGTTTTTTATTCTATTGTGATAATCTAAATATAAAGTTTAAATTCAGTTTTTATTCAAAATAAAAATGAATAGTAAATATTATATATTAATAACAAATTCTCTTAGATCTTGATGAATTTCACAATTTACCAATTTTTAAATGATTTAAAATCAAATTAAAAAATATATTGTGTATAGTCTCTAAATATAAAGTTTGTTAGTTTAATTTGTTTTTATTAAAAATAAAAATGAATAGCAAATAATATATAGTTAATATTTTAATAATACGAATTGTCATATTGATAAATTTCTCAATTTATCATTTTTTAAAATGATTTAAAATCATTTTTTTTAATTATTCAAAATAATTAACCAAATGTTCATATCAAAATACAATTTATATCTTTAAATATTTTCTATTTTTCATTTAACAAAGGTTCATTCGCTGCCACTCTCCCGCTTCAAATGATTTGGACATGTATTAGTGATCAACTGGACGCCGCATGACTTACTGCGACAACCGTAGTTTGACATCGGCGACGCTGTACTGTCCTTGAAAAGGATGTCTGCGCACAAAAAACAAAATCGATTATCGGAAAATGGCGTGTAAGATTTCAAATTCACAAACTGCAAAACGCTACCCCGGCGTGACGGCGGCCATGCCGGCGTGCTTGTTGCTGTTCCACAGCCGATAGTTGTGCGTGCCTTTCCACGCGGCGACGAAGGGAGCGCCGTAGTCTGCGAGCAGCCTTTCGTTATCTACGGCGAAAGAAATCGTGTTCACCGTCGATACGAAAATGGTTGACTTTTTCTCACCTTGCGCCGAGCAGGACGCGAGCAAAGCATGGAGGTAGAGCGCGAACTGCGCACGGATCCACTCATCGCCGCCCTCCCAGCCCGTCCCGTCCAGGAAAACGTCGTCGCGGTTGTCCGTCACATGTTTGAGGAGGTCGTCCGCGAAGCGCAGATCGGCCGTGGTCGGGCCGAGGACCTTGCGCAGATCGGCGTCGTGGATGTGCACGCTGGCTTCCTCCACCTCCACCACGGCGTCGCTCAGGTGCCGCTGCTGACGGAAGAGGATGTTGGTGGCGCCGGCCACGAAGCCGCGCACCGACACGTCCGACAGGAGGTGGTGCTGTTGTAGCGCCATGTACGGGAGACATAGGTAACCCTGAAAAATTAAGAATTATTTTATTATTAATGATACTTTAGCTTTGCATGAAATACCAACAACACCGTTCAAGCACCAAAAAACCGAAATTCTTTTTTTTTTTGTTTAACACACAAAGAAATTACCATTTGCCCCAAAAAATTGGTTTTTTGAAGAAAAAAAAATCATTTCGAAATGCTTCTTGTTCTGCAGTTTTTTTTTTGTCCAAATCACATAATTTACGAAGGCACAAAGTTGTTTACAGTTTTTTTCCAAAAACGTATGGTTCCCCCAAAATTGGTCAAAAACTTTCCTATTCATTACTAATGATGAAAATTTGCCATTCATTTTCAATGGAACAAAAACATTTCCATTGACTCCCATTGATTGCCAATGCAAAAATATCTCTGCAATGTTGGTTGTGATTTTGGACCAAAAACTTTCCATTAAAGCCCATTTACATTCGACTGGGACCCTCGATGCCATTGACGCCCATATACGTCCATGCCGTTGACGGTCAAGTCCCTCCATGCCCCCCAAATCAACAGTAAGTAACCAAGAAATGCACCCAAATTAACAGAAAAGGATCTGGAAATGCCCCCATATCAACAATAACTAACAATATGAAGATGAAGTGACATAGACTTCATAATGATATTAACGGGACACATTCCCTAGACACTGCGCCACGCCTTCAAGTAGGGCGCCGTCCTACACTCCGCTTCACTCGGTCGCAGTTATTGTCAAACATGCAGCGATCCAACGCCGGATTTAGGTTGAAAAAGTACGAAAGCTGTACCGCATACAAACAGGGAGGATTGTCTCAGGAGTGATTTGTTCGAGGATTCAAGGTAATTATATTTTTCGTACCATGCATGCATTTTTAAACGCTGAGAAAAAAATCAATGGGAGAAATTAACCGCTATGACATTGGCGTCATAATTCGCAATATTTACGTAGAATAAATGCTAAATGCCCGTTTTTTTGCTTTTAACCAAGAATCGAGACTGTTTTACGTTCATACCTATAAAGAATTCAAGGATTTAAGAATTTATTCACAAGAATTTCCAACGTAAAAAGCTGTTTGTAGTGATAAGGCTGCGCCACAGTGGCTTAAAGATCAACAGCACATTCGACATATTTACGTAAAATAAATGCTAACTGCCCGTTTTTTTGGCTTTTGACCAAAAATCGAGACTGTTTTACGTCCATATCTATAAAGAATTCAAGGATTTAGGCATTTATTCACAAGAATTTTCAACATAAAAAGCTCTTTGTCTATGTTTCCACTCTGTCAGCTTTGACGGAGATAGGCCCCCTATTTATCAGCCCCGTGCCCCGTCATTATATCATCAAGTCTATGGATGTGACCCCAAAATACCACAGTCAAAAGGAAAAGACCCCGATGCCATTGACGCCCATGTACGCCCATTCTATTAACTGTCATGTACCTCCATGCCCCCAAATCAACAGGAAGTGACCCAGAAACGAAATGCCAACAAACCAACAGGAAATTACCTGATATCAACACGAATTCGACCAAAAATGCCCCCAAATCAACAGGAATTGACCCAATATGAACAAAAAGTGACCCCGAAATGCCTCAGTCAACAGGGAGACCCTGATGCTATTCACGCCCAACCGTCACAGCAATGCTACATTGCAATTTCTACAGAAATTGCATTTACCTAGTTAATATTAAAATGCTAAATGTAACGTATTGGCCCGAATATAAGACTGTGTTTTTTGCATTGAAATAAGATGGAAAAAGATTGGGTCGTCTTATATTCGCGGTCTAGACAATTGCCACGTTTACATGGAGCCAAATATCCAATTACAATCGGAATATTTGTTCAAACCGAATAAATGTGTTCCATATAAACACCTCATTCGGAATGAACAGGCCCAAACCGAATGGAATTTCATTCCGATTCACAGGGGTGGAATATTCCTTTTCCCAAACCGATTAGAAGTAAAATTATATCATGTAAACAGGGAAACGGAATGGTGTCTGGTTGCGTTCTTTCTGCGCATGCTCCGTACTGACGTGGTGACGTCACTCGGTGACGTAAGTAACGTCACTTGCAACATGGCTTCCAAGCACACGCACAGCGCACCCACACAACTTTTTAAATGAACGGCGTATCATTCTGAAGTTTTGTTTCCACTCGAAAAGTTAAAACAGCAGCTGATCTGACGATCGATCTCCATGTTTTGCAACGTGACGCTTTGTTTTGATTAATCTGCGCATGTCAGACGGCAGTTGTCAAACGTCCTTTCGGAATAAAGGCAGTCACATGTAAACGCTGGATCGGAATAGATGAAGTGATATGTAAACAGCTGATGTGAAATTTCCATTCGGAATGATTTGAATCGGTATGAATAAAAGTCAGCATGTAAACGTGGCTATTATACACATTCACGACGCTAGATGACGCCAGATATCATTGAAGCGATGTTCTTTTATGACAGATCTCAGCTACTCTCCCTATTCACGACGCTAGATGGCGCCAGATATCATTGAAGCGATGTTCTGTCATGACAGATCTCAGCTACTAGTTTAACCAGTTTGCATTATTTTATTGCAATGTTTTTCCTTATTCAGATTTGTTTCAAGACTACAGTTACAGTTGGACTTCACTTTGATGGTTAATGCAGTCATTGCAATTTTGTTGTTTTATCACAATAGATTGGTTTATTTACATTTCAAAAACCAGAAGCCATTCATTTAAGAATATGATTGCACTTTAGTTTACATATTTAAATATTCAGATATTAAGATTTGAATGAGGCAAAATAACATGCCTTTTCTCTCAAATATATTGTTATAATCATTTGTTTCAGATGTACTGTAATTATTTTCTGTATAAAAATTAATTTGGTGTTCAAAAAGTCTTTTTTCAAACTTGAGTCTTGTAATAGAGGGGGTCGTCTTATAATCAGGGCCGTCTTATATTCAAGCCAGTACGGTAATTCGTTCGTCAGTCTGTGTCGTGACTTTGGCTGGCGACCAATCCAGGAAGGACGATAAAGAAAGAGCCACTGGTTGGCGACCACCCTCGGTTGCGCACTAGACGATAGACCGCGATCGACATCTATCGCCATCTTTGAGTGAACAAATAGCTTACTTTGGTGAATATGGCGAGCGGCATGCCGTACTGATCTTCCTCCAACCCGGAGAGCAGCCCCTGCGTGACGCCGCCCTGACTCCCGAGCGGCTGCACCGTGATGGGCGTCGCGTCCTCCCCGTTCCCTTCCTCCAGCACGCTCGGGTCCAACGTCTCCCAGTCGCTCTCCGACGACTCCGGGGACGTGCGAGACGGCGGCTTCAGTTGGACGCCGTCCCCTTCCGACCTGGAGTCCCCGTCTACGCGTAGCTCCGACGCGGACACAGACACAAACTCCTCGGTCCCCGGGTCGGCGTCGTCGGACGTGCTGCTCCTCGGGCGGTAGTGCGACGAGTCCACCAGGCCATGCTCCAGCATGCCTGCGCGAAACGGTGCTAAGAAGGATGCAGTCGCTAAAAAAGTGACAAACGTGTGAGCGTAACGTACCCGGGAACAGGGACAGGACGGTCATCAGCGTTCCGACGAGTCTGCTGACGGGCGAAATGTAGAAGAGGACCTACGGTGGCGAGTGATTGTCAGTCACATGTTAATAATTCAGATAAGAAGTCTTGTGTGTTTGATTTGTACCTTTTTTTCCAGCAAGATGAGCTTGAAGAGGATGAGAACCTGTCCAGATTAAGAATGAGTTTTTAAATTCACGTTGTTGCACTTTATAATCCTTAAGAGTTACAATAATTTTGGCAACAATTTGTCTTTTCATTTCATGTACTTTATACTTTGGTTCCTACATAAAGTATTCACTTCATGAGCAGTAAATACTCCTCAAAAAATAGAATATCCTTAAAAGGTTGTTGTATTTCTGCAAAGTTGAATTTGACATATCAATGAATAAAATGCAAATCAATTTAAAATTGTTGTTTCAATCTTTTATGTTCGATTGCCAAAATTAAACTTGGGTAGTACTGTACTCATCGTGTCACAGTAATGCTGAAATTTAATATTTTTTTAGAGATGTCCCGATCGATTGGGATGCCAATCGATCGGGTCCGATCACGTCATTTTCAAAGTATCGGAATCGGGGCCCGCGGGGCCTTGGGTGAGGCTTGCTGTCCCTTGCCGGTGGGGTGGACGTCCCCTGGTCGCCGGCGCTTGGTGTGGCGCCTGCTCGGGGTGCGGGGTGGGTGCTCGGTGGTGGGGGGGGGGGCGGTCGCGGAGGCGCCGTGGGTGGTCTGGGGCGGGGATTGATCGGGGCCCTGACGCCTCTTCTGCCCTGCGGCCGGTGGTTCTGGTGGACGGGGCCACGCCCGCGGGAGCCTGCCTCTTAACTCACGCACTTCTCACTTCGGCACTGTAAATATTTTTCACCTTGGCACTTACATGCTCATACATTTCTCCGGGGAGAGTTGGGACGGGGCTTTACAGTCCCGGCCCGGCTCCCCCCTGTTTTTAATGCACCACACACCAAGGTTGTGGGATGGTTGGGACCTGTTGGGGGTGGGGGTACCTCACGGCTGCCTCCTCACCACAGGCCCCGCCATCTCTGCACCTTTTTTAAATGCACCACACATCATACTCCACAGGAGAGCTCTGGCAAAGGGCGGTGGGACGGGCGGCTGGGCAGAAGCTCCATGCTGCGGTCCCACTGCCCCAAGCCAAGCTCTCCTATTTTAATGCATACATTGCACTACCCTCCCCTCACACCCCCATCACGGTGCTGGGTGATGGCTGCCAGTCGGGAACCTGGCAGCCACAGTAATAGGGTGGTAGGTGGGTCCCACACTTTTTTATATGGCGTGGCTCCTGGGGTGTGGCCTCCCCTCTGCCTCGGCTGCCGGCCGCGGGAGTAGGTTGGGGGGTCGGGTCCCCGATCTTGCATCGCCCCGTGGCAGTTCCTGGGCGTTCTCCTGCCTCCGCCTTCCCCTCTCTTCTCTGGCTGGGCATCCGCCCTGCGCTCCGTCGCGGGTCGCTGACTGGGCGCCGGTGTATCAGCGGGGTGTCGCCTGCACCGGCGGGGGACCCTGCCTTGCCTGGGGCTTGGTGGGCCGCTGGGGGTCCCGTGGCGTGCCGTGCCGGTTGGGGGGCTGTGGCTCGTGGCCCGGGTGGGCGGGCGGGAGTGGGTGTAGGCGTGGGGTTGGTGGTGCGTCCCCTCCTGCCATCCCTGAAGGCCGGTTGATGGGTGCGCGGGTGGCCCGGGGGACCACCCTGGGTCCCGGGGGGGGGGACGATGGCTCCTTTGCTAGGCTGCGGGAGGAGGGATGGGCTGCGCATGGCCCCCCGCCCCCGCGCCCGCCCTCCCTCCCTCCCCGGGCTGGCTGGGTGGGGGCTGTGGCCCTGGGTTGGCGCCCGCGCGGCTTCTCCGCCCGTCTGCGTGGCTGTCGCGCGCCCGGTGGGGCCTGCGTGCTGCTGGATGTGGTAGGGCATTCTCGGGTCGGGGGTCCCGGTGCCGGGATTGGCGATGCGGCGGCGTAGGGTTGGTCGCCAACGGGCTTACTCGTAAGAGATTCACACGATTACTGGGTTCTAGATCACAGAACTGATTTGTGCACACTCTACCCCTTTCAATCACTTAGCTTATAGGCTTATAGACACCCCCACCCCCATTCTCCTCTTTCACTGGCCAATAGGCCCCCACATGGTGTAAACCGGAAATACATCTCGCTGACGATAGCACCAGCATATTAGTAACTAGTTTAGATGTTCAATGTATATCTAGTTGTTGTTTGTGTATGTGTTTCTTTTCCTTCTTCTCTTGTATTTCTTTTCTTCTGTCCCCCCATAATCCCTTCCTGTTCGCTGCTTTGTCATAATAAAAAGGTATTTTGAATGATCACAATGGGAGTATGTCAGACTCTCAATGTGAAACATTAAAACTGTTCAGAATCTGGGCACTTAGACTTCCATTCTCTGTGTCAAACAGCTGAACAGGACAGGTTTAAAAAAAAAAAAAAAAAAAAAAAAAAAGTATCGGAATCGGCAAAAAAATATCAGTCATGCCTTTTTTTAATATAGATATATATTTTTTTAATGAAATCATTTTCTAATTGTAATTAACGTTACAGACATAATAAGTTACACTCATCCAGAGACTTTAGGCATAAGGTAGGGTTATCAACTTTATCCCGATAAATGTATCACGTTAAAATATTAATATTAATGCATGCGCTGCACGACCCACTCACGCGTTGTCGCGCTTAATCTGTAATGGCGTCGTTTTACCTATATAGAGAGATAAAAGGCAGCGTAAAATGAGTAGAGTGAATTTTGGCAGCCATTGGAGCCTTATTTTAATTGGCTAAAGCCTTACAATCCCTCTCCCTAAGATTAGAAATATCATGGGAAGCAATGTGGGGAAGCAAGGTAGCAATTGATCAATTTCTTAACACCTTATGTTATTTCCCAACGCAGAGAAGATATATCAATTGGTAGCACTACGCACAGTCATAGTTCCACTTCCCATCATGCATTTGGGCATGGCAGCAGTATCATTTACTGAAAGCTCAACAGATACACTAGATGGCAATATTTAGTCACAATATACAAAGTCACAAGTCTTTCTAACCGTGGATCCCTCTCACAGAAAGAATGTTAATAATGTAAATGCCATCTTGAGGATTTATTGTCATAATAAACAAATACAGTACTTATGTACTGTATGTTGAATGTATATATTCGTCCGGGTTTTATTCATTTTTTTCTTAATGCATTGCCAAAATGTATATGATCGGGAAAAATTATCGGGAATTATTGGAATTGAATCGGGAGCAAAAAAAAGCAATCGGATCGGGAAATATCGGGATCAGCAGATACTCAAACTAACACGATCGGGATCGGATCGGGAGCAAAAAAACATGATCGGAACCAGGGGTCGCGTTAACAGAATATTTTCCGTCGTTGACCAGTTTTTTAAAACGGTGACGGAAAAAACTGAAGTCCGTCCGTCATTTTGACAGGTTGCAATTCACACCCCAGACCACAGTGTGGCGAGTGAGCATATTAATTAGCTATTGTCTCTCTTAATGCATGACGTCGTTGGCTATTCTGTCAGAATATTGTAGCAGCACCGGGGTCTGGCGGTGGCACCGTGATTGACACATCAACGCGAGGTTCTTATTGGTGCACCCGGTGTGCCAGCGCGTCATCCAATTGGTGGACTAGATTGCCGCCTGTGTATAGACCACAATCACATTACGTCACAACTCCGCCCCCCCTGACTGGAGCCGCCATATTGTGTGTCAGCTCGTCGTGTGTACACATTACCGCTACGTACATGCCTCCTATTACGGCGTGTTTTTCTGCTCGTTAACATTAATAATCAAAATGGTGAAGGCGAGTGTGGCGGTTGGTTGCAGTAACAGAGAAGACAGACGGAGAGACTTGAAGTTCTACCGTATTCTGAGAGACCCGAAGAGGAGAGCGAGATGGACTGCTGTAATTCGACAAGAAATCTGGGCACCAAACGATCACCACAGACTATGTAGTAGTCATTTTATATCTGGTAAGATGCATTTAATATATATTTAGAAGATTTTGGGATGACAACCACAATTAAGATCATTGTGTGACGTTGGTGATTGTGGTCTATATAGTTGCCTCTTTTTCTTTGGGGGCGGAGTTGTTGTTTTGTTGGTGTTGTTGGCGGTAAGCAGAGTAAAAAGAGGGAGAAAAGTACCACGACTTCCGTGTCTAATTTTTCGCCGCCAAGCAAGCGTTACAATAGTAATTAAAAATGAATGAAAACTAAATACTATTGAATATGTCATCATTATCATTTTAAAAATTTAAGTGACGGGTAAAAATAGATTATGACCGGATTTTTATGACCCTGTCAGTCAAAATGACAGACAACGAAAATGTCTAGCGCAACCTCTGATCGGAACAATCCTAATATTTTTCATTCATTTACTTGAGGTGTTCCAATACTTTTGCTAATATTTTACAGTTTTGATTCATGTGTATTAGGTGTCCCAATTCTTTCGTCAATATTTGACAGTTTTTACTCCATGTTCTTGAGGTGTCCTAATACTTTTGTAAACATTAGACAGTTTTTACTTCATGTTCTTTAGGTGTCTTCATACTATTAGTCTTTTTTTCCACATGTACTTCAACTATTCTAATACCTTTGTCCAAATTTTATTTATTTTTTTTCTCAAATTCTTTTGGTGTCCTAATACTTTTGCCAAATTTTATTGTAATTTTCCACTTCGTGTTCTTTAAACATCCCAATATTTTTATCCAATTTTTTTTTGTCCTTTAGGTGTCCTAATACTTTAGTCTAATTTATTTTCCCCACTTGATGTACTTAACTAATTGACTCCCATTGACAACAATGAGCGTCCAATTCATTTAAACTGTGTAAACTCCCTGTAAACACTCGTGTTTCAGTGTCATCCAATGAGCTAACTCACCTTGTGTCGAAAATGCAGGATAAGATCTCGTGGCGACAACCCTGCGAAGAGAACAACCACCTCAAAGCCGAAGAAACGGCACGGACCATTCCAGTGCGAGGAGAACATACCAAGAAAAACCTGCGACCCATCCAGAGCGGAACCCCCCAGCGATCCGTTCATGTGCTCATACAGTTCCTTTAAAATAATAAAGTAAAACGAGGTGAGTGACGTCCATGGCGAAAGTTTTGAAATGTCTTCTCACCTTCAAAATGGAGATCTGGGAGAAATCTTTCTCCTCAAAGTAAGCGTGCGTGATCAGCTGCAGTTTGGCTTGGAGAAGACCGAACAAAGGCTGTGGGAAAAAAAAAAAGAAGGTGCCAAAAGTTTTGAGACACATTCATTAGATTGAGAGCCAAATATCGTTTGACGATACGAAACGTCACGATACGCAATGAGTTTGAAAAAAATAGATCACGATATGCCACATGATTTTAGCATTATAGTCCATAAATACTTCGCATTAATGACCCAGCAACCTTACTACGGGTAGCCGCTGGCCATTTTGTGGCGCTAATGTTGACAGAATACACAAGTTATAGCATGTAATGAAATTAGAGCTGAAACGAATACTCGAGCAACTCGAGTAACTCGAGTTTAAAAACTGATCCGAGTAATTTTATTCACCTCGAGTATTCGTTTATTTTGACAGCTCTAAGCATCACGTTTTGCTCGGACTACTTTTAATGCGGGACAACGCGCTGATGTCACGTGCGTAGAGGAAGAAGCAAAAAAAAAAAACTTACTGCAGCAGACAGCCGCTACAAACGACTCCGACGTTGCAAAATACTAGCCTGCACATGCTACGTTAGTTGCAGTTAGCTCTGATGAGTCTCATAGAGATCACATGTATGTTGAACTAGATGCACAATGACAGACTAGGCCGCGTCTGGGCAGCGTTAGCAAACAGCCGCCATCTTAAAGCAGTAGAGCGCTAAGCGCTAACAAAGAGCGCTAAGCGCTAATATATAAGATTAACGTTACTGTCACTACTAGCTCACGTAACGTTAGCCCTGCGGAGGGCTAGGTTTCTATTAATTAAGACCACTTTCGATGCGTGGCTAACGTGTCTTACATACAGGCTTTAACATAACATAGCGTTGTGGAGTGATGAGGGTGTCAAATAAAAACTCAATAATGCTAACTATCAATTTTAGCTCAGTAGTCATTGCTGGATAAAACACCAAGTAGCACTAGTCCCTAATGTGCTCCAATACAGCCTGTATCATACATTTATTTTGAACACTGCAAAAATTCAAAATCCTATCAGGACTTACAGTTTAGACTAACTTAAAACTTTACTAGAACTTAAAAATGGCTTGACACAAATAAAAATTCAATTGAAAAACGTGGGAAAAAATCGTAACTTTTAAGCGATGTGTGTTATCAAGCGTAAAGGCATTTTTAGGTGTGTGTATATATATATATATAATATATATATATATATATATATATATGTAGTGAATTAGTCTTTTTTTTTTTTATTCTAGTTACATCTGAGATGCAATTGTTGGCTGTTTTCAACAATACACATCAAAAATAAAGACATTGATTGACTGAAAATGATAAAATGTCTTGTTTTCTCATGTATATCTATAATTGCTCTTCACCTAAAAATATATTTGTTTTATCCGATTACTCGATTAATCGATAGAATTTTCAGTCGATTACTCGATTACTAAAATATTCGATAGCTGCAGCCCTAAATGAAATCAAAGGTCATTCAAACGCACAGTTCAAACAAACTAAAATGAACACCTAGCAACGAACTAAATAGCATAACTAGCAATTAATGAAACAACTGGAACAGTAACTGACGAAATAATCAGCACAGAACATGAACTCTGAAAGTTATTTATATCCGAAGCACCGTATTGCATGCTGGGAGGCATGCAGCCAGTGGCGAGTCAAATGTGAACAGGGCCCGTATCGTGTTGTCTCCTTAGCATATTGAGATACATCATTTAGGTGTATCGTCCATCCGTAATATAAATCTGCTTATTTGTTCAAATTGGCCTCACCACACGGCTGAGCACGCAGACGCTTTTCTGCACCGTCTCTCGTGTGACGTCAGCTTGACGGACTTTCAGCGACTGCGGGCGGAAAATGACACGAAACGGATTTAAAACAGAACATTCGGAGCCGGAGCCGCTTCGTCGGCTCACCTTAGCTTCGATCTGGCGGTAGCACGACACGCCGTACACGCATTTGTTGTCGCCGCCTAGAGGCGGAAGGTGGAAGTACACGGTGTCTGTGGGGTGAAAGATTGTTAGTACACAGGTTTTTAGTCAGCTTTGTGTCAAGCGTACCTTCCTGAAAATTGTGTGCGCCGTCAGGGAGCGCCAGGAAAGGGAGGTACTTCCATTCTTCGGGTAGCATGTTGCTATCGTGACCCTCTTGGGGCATCAGTGGTGGGTAGGAAAATTCCACCTAGTGAATTAAAAAAAAAAAAGTTCTAAAAACACCTTTTTTTTCTTTCCCCAACTCACTGGCTGCCATTAACAGCGCTAGATGTCTAATCTATTTAGTCAAAATGAATTGCACATTGAAATAAATGTAGAGCATTAGAAAATACACAGACAAATAGCATTATTAAAAAATAAAATACTGAATATAGACAATTAAATTGAAAAATGGTTAAAAATATGAGAATCCTAGAATAAAAATCTGAAAAACATTTGAAAATATAAAAAATAAAGAATATACAGAAAATTTCAAATAAAAAATATTAATTTAACAGATTATTTATTGTTTATATGTTCATCTACCTAGGTATTCCCCAATGCTTTCTGATATGTATTTGTTAAATGTAAATTCAGGCATCAATGAGTTAAAAGAATCGGACGTCTATTGTTGTCAATGGCAGGCAATTATTTTGAAGGGCTGCTGATAATGGCTGAATCCGCTCCAGAACAAAAACAGAAAAATATTAACTTATTGATCAATTTTGTAGAAAATGTATGAATACGTTTTAAAAATCGACGACTGTGTCACAAGTTGGCATCCCTCTAAAAACACACACACACACAAAAAAAAAGTTTAATAAATTCAAATACCTCATTGTCCACATTTTTTCAGGTCAAAAACATTTGTCGCCCATTGCCATCAATTGTTGCAAATTTGTGAAATAGCTTGTTTCATGTAAAAGTTAGTTCTTTTGTTATTAAAGGCCAACCTGTAAAATGGCTGCTTGCCAGGTGATATTTGCAGAACAGGTTTACTTTACAGTCTCAATCAAAGCACAAACGGGTTTGCATTCGGACAGACAAAGAAGACGATGAAAGAAAAGCAAGGTTAGGTAAACACATACAAAACCCACATTAAAGTGAAAACACAACTCAAAACAAGTTTGAAACCCTACTTAAAAAAAACCTTAACCCTGTCTTAAAACCCAACTCGCGACCCAAATATATCTGGGTGTCTTTTCCGCGACAGTAATAACAACAGCTGGAAACATTACGTAAGCGCCTGAAAACAGCTGATGCATCATTATCTTCATCACCACCTCCGCCTGCTTTCATGTGGACAGAAGGTAGCATTTAGCATGTTGCTAACAGTGTTGACCCACCTGGCAGCCCTTCTTGTGGTGGAAGCCGACCACCACGATGTGGAGCACCGGCCCCCGCGGCACGTTCTTGTCCCGTGGCTCCATTAGGGGACTCGTACTCGCGGGGCGTCAATACAGCTGCGCCTCGGCCGCGGTTGAACACAGGGCGAATCGCGGCGGAGGCAGTAAAACAACACAACAGGTACAGTACCGTGCGATTGCGTTTCACTTCCGCTTGGTCAGAGCTAGAGAACAGTACGTTAGTGAGAGAGTTACTGTCTAGCACTTTAGCTTTCGCCCACGTGACCTCAACTTTGTTATAAACAAAAATAAAAACGAACTATTATTATTTAATATTTCCATTGTTAACTCTTATGATAATAAGTTATCAATTTTTACTCTGTCTGGCTGTTTATTTTAGTTTTATTGGCGTTGATTACCAATATATAAGGGCTAAACGACGGACCGCATGTTGTCAGGCTGTATCAAAACTCTCGATTTGTCCTCACTACTCTTCGAATTTAAACAATTACGTCATGTATTAACCACTCTAAATTGCAGCGTCACGTGGTATAAATCGATCAAAATCAATATTCGCGCTGCCGTTGCTACCGTTTAACCTTACTGTCATAACGTGTATCTATTTTCATTTTCAAAGAAAAAACATAATCGACAACGGTGGGTTTGACTATTTTAGACTCGTTTCCGCCTTTATTAACTCGCTCGATTACTTCTGCCTGAAAGTTTACAGCAAACATGGCGGCAACTCAAGCTACGAATCCTTCACAATTGCTCCCGTTGGGTTTGTACAATTTATTTTTTCCCCCAACATATTCGCTGATATTTTAGCGTAGTAATAAACGACAACGTATTAGGTTCACCAAGCTGACAATATTAGGAATTTGTCAGCTTTTTAACATCAATTGTTAGCGTCGCTCCTCGAACGCGTGCTCAGGGCAATGCATTTTTATGACAAAATTTGTCATTATTTTCCTATTTTATTCACAAGAGTGGTATATATATTTAAGAGACGGTTAGGAAAACACACAATGGCAACACAATTGGAAGAATTCCGTTGACAGACCAAGGCAGGTGTCCAAAAGAACACAAGAAGTACAGGTCCATCCATCCATTTATTCTTAAAACTCAGCAATGAATTAGGGGTGGGTACTTCTTGGTACCACACGATACGATTTGCGATATAAGCTCTCGATAGCAATGATCTCACGATATGGCGATACAACAAATATCGATACATTGTTCGGGAAACCATGCTTCAAAACAACTAATAAACAGAAAAACAATTCATCTTCATCCTTCTTCTGTAAGTTCTCACTAGTAGACGTCCAATCCATTTGAACTGGGAAGGTGGCAGTGAATGAACCCCTCCCACTTCAGACGGGCCCCTCCCACTTCTATGGCTGTCAGTGTCAGTCAATGCCAGGCAACGAGGTCAATGGGGTACCGCACGCTACACGTCACTTCCGCTCATTATGACGTTAGCTACTGTGGCTCTGCTGCTAGGCAAGAGGGGACAAGTTCTCGTTTGTCCCCAATAGTAAAAGAATGGAAATCGTGTACGATGGAGATGTTTATAGAGCTAAACCTACCAATTCCGTCCGAAAATGATGTCCCTGGTGCCAAATTCACTGGTAAAAATGTGGAAGAACATACAAATGTTCAGTTAAAGAGATGGCTTGAGTGTCGAGGGCTGAAAAACACGGAAAAAAACGAGCCGACCTAAGCTTACCCTTAGCTTTTTTATCGACACGATTTTCTTACGCCACTGACAATGACATTCTCCTGTTTCAACAAACTATCCTTTACCACCATAAGCCCTGGCTTTCTTATGTATTATATCCTCTGGTTGTCTTACGTTTCTGACCGTTCTTTTGGGCAATTTACATCGCTATTTTTGTGTAGCGATCGCAAATGCTACTCGTTGACAGCCAACAAACAGTTTTAATTTTTTCATTATTTAACAAATCTTAATTCTATTAATTTATTTACACTTCCTCTTACTAAAGTTGTTTCTTTACAACAGAATAGGTAACAACGGTGGCAGTCAGATCCCACTTTTAAATTTTTTTCA
The DNA here is from genome assembly GCF_030265065.1 of Corythoichthys intestinalis. Classification (NCBI taxonomy): domain Eukaryota; kingdom Metazoa; phylum Chordata; class Actinopteri; order Syngnathiformes; family Syngnathidae; genus Corythoichthys; species Corythoichthys intestinalis. The sequence continues at coordinate 12,839,738 of NC_080414.1, forward strand.
GGTCATTTATTGTTGGACAGAAGCAGCACACCAAAACGCCACGCTGAAAATAAGTCATAATATCAAAATGGCTTACCTCTTGGCCGAAACAAAATGTTTATTGCATATTAAATGTGAATGGCTTCATCCTTGCTGGCGTTAAACTGGTCTTTTAGACGTCCGCGCCATAGTAGCGCCTAGTAGCATAGTAGCTCAATTCTTCACATTTTTTCATCCGAGTTTTTGGTTCCGGGAAATGTATGAAGAAAACATCCTTTATATGTCGTAATGTCGAGAGTCGTTTCTACAAGTTCCATAGTAGCAGTGAATAATTGGCATGTCATTTTTTGAAAGATTACTGGAGAAAGAAGGCCGAAATATAATGGTTTGCATGCGATGGTGTGTATATAATGTCCCACTTCCACTTTACGATGCGACGTCACGGTCTAAGAATAGCCTGCATGCGGTACGCCATTTCAAGTCATTACCTGTTGATTTTCAGTCACTTTCTGTTGATTTTGAGGCATTCTATGGGTCACTTCAGTTGATTTTGGGCTACAGAACAGAAAGAGACTTGAGAATGTCCCCAAATGAATAGGAAGTGACTCAAACTCAACATGAAGTGACCTGTAAATGCCCTAAAATGAACAGAAATTTCCCTGTAAATTCCCGAAAATCGGAAAGAGTGACTGTGAATGCCCTGGATTTGAATGAACGAACGTTCATTCGCCCTTCCTGGTCATAATGGATTGGGCGTCGAGCGCCATTAATGGCAGCCATAGAGTTAACTGAGACTATTATAGTAGATTTTGGTAGCAACTTGTTGGTTCCTTTTTTTTTTTTTTTTTTAAATATTGGCACCTTTCTAAAATGATATCTGGATTCTTGGCATAATAATAATACATTTTATTTATAACACATTTTACATTTGAAAAACAAAACTCAAAGTGCACATTGCGAAAAATAAAAAGACTAAGAATCAAAGAGTAAAAGCAAAACAGACAGAAGCACAGATAAAATCAGATGCCAATCAGATAAAAATAAGGCAGTCAAATAAAATTAGCTAGAATAAGCTTTTTTAAAAAGGTGAGGTTTTAGTCCCTTTTTGAATGCATCCACCGTCTGCGGGGCTCTGAGGTGGTCTGGGAGGGCGTTCCACAGACTGGGAGCAGCACCTGCAAAGCCCCTGTCGCCCATAGTCTTGAGCCTAGTCCTGGGCGGGAGTAGACGGTGCTGTTGGCCTGACTGGGTTCTGGCTGAAAGTATGTGATGTGAGGAGTTCGGTGAGGTAGGTGGGGGCTACACCGTGTAGACAGTGATGGGGGTGAAGGAGGATTTTGATTTCAATACGGAGGTGAACAGGGAGCCATTGTAGGGTGTGAAGGATGGGGGTGATGTGCTTGTGTTTATTTATGTATTTAGGCCTGACGGTATCGTTATTTTTTGGAATGCCAAGTAGTGCTGCAACGATTAATCGATTAACTCGAGTATTCGATTACAAAATTTTGTTGCTTCGAATATTCGTGTAATTAATGGTTTATTTTGAAAGTGTTTGCATTTCGTTTTATTGATTAGGGTGGATACACTGCCCTCTGGTCTGCCTCATTTCATATGGCTGAATCCAACTGCTCCTTGTTAAGACCAATGTATGCTATGTTTTTGTTTGAGCTAATGTTTCTTAATGCATTCGTAAATTAGTTTATAGGTATATTTAGCTGTTTTTTTGTGGGAATATGTGTCTGAACAATTTGTTAAGAGCATTGTAAAAAACATTAGCATTTTATAGCATTTAAGCTAGCGGACTTTTGCAATGTAAGTTAGGCAATTGATCTTTTGTTCTACATAGATCCTCATTTATTTATTTTTTTTATACCGTTTGAGCCTCAGCTCAGGAATTTTAATTTTTCATGTTCCTTATCTGATTACTCGATTATTCGAACTAACTAGTTCGTCGATTAATCGACTACTGAAATAATCGATAGCTGCAGCCCTAATGCCAAGTATCACGATATATCACCATTTTGACATTTTGTCACACCCCTAGTAATGATAGTCCTGCACAACTAATTTTTCAATGTAGAAATTCAATTCAAATTTGTTTTTAAAAAGCAAAATTAAGCCAAATAAATGTAACTAATAGTAAGTTTATTGCTCTAACTGATTTCTAAGTCAACTCTTTCACAGAAACACATGAATGTTAATTTAGTTATGATTTAAAACTTTTCCATTAATACTTTCAGAGCTTGTGGACAAGTGCATCGGTTCCCGCATCCACATTGTCATGAAGACGGATAAAGAAATTGTCGGAACTCTTTTGGGCTTCGACGACTTTGTCAGTATCCTAAAAAAAGTCAAATAATGTGTTTCAATTTTGTCAGTTTGCTAGTTATAGTGCAGCTTCCTTAACTTGCTTTAAGATATGGTCCTCGAGGACGTGACAGAGTTGTAAGTTTTTTCCGTTTTCCTTGAAATCCTCAGGGTGACTTTGATAAATTGCATTTTTTCCCCCTCCTATGTTTTAGTGAAATAACACCAGAAGGTCGAAGGATAACCAAACTAGACCAGATTCTACTCAACGGCAACAACATTACAATGGTAACTAACTCAATGTGACAATTTAGTTTTCTAATCCTGATTAGAAATCAAAATTTGTCATAACAATCTGTTTTTTCCAGCTTATTCCAGGTGGAGAAGGTCCAGAAGTTTAGGACGATTGGAGTATTTTTCTTTTATTTTGAAGTTTGTTGTCTCTTCTTGCTCTTTAAGCACGAATATACTTTTTTTTTTTTTTTTTTTTTTTTTTTTTTGTTAAAAAAAAAAATGTTTTGGAAATAAAGGTGTGGCATCATGAAGAACACACAAAAACAAAAGCAACCAAAAAGTGTTTTATTGATATTTATGTGTTGAAGCCAGTTTTTTTTTTTTTTTTTTTTTTAATGGTCAGTGTTTCCCCTGGTTTTTAGTACATGGACGGCTTCTCCTCGCCTTTAGGATTGGTCACCTTCTCCATGTTCTTGCTGATCATGTCGTAAAGTTCCACCTGCAGAGAAAAAAAGCGGTGAAAGGAAGCGTGCGGGAAGCGGAAAGTGTTTGTTTGACTCACGTAAAAGCTACGTAAATCCAGGATGATCGTCCTGATGTCTGAGTAGACGGCGACGTCCTTCTCGTTGACAAGCGAACGGTAATCCATCTGGAAGGTGAGAGAAAAATTAGATCCACGTTTGGGGGAAAAAAATAAGATTTTCAAGGGACCCACCACATGAGTGTCTTTGGAGGCTTTAGCCACGGCGTCTCCTCTTTCGAGGAAGTACCTAAGTAAAGAGTTTATTATGACATGAATTTTTAATAAAAATGCCATTAAATGATTATCAAAGTAATTTTTAGTTGATTATTCACAGCAGGCCTAATATAAACACATTTTGATACGCACTTGTTAATATTTGGCTGGAAGCCGTCCACTTTGGTCCTCACGGCAGCAATCCTCTCTAAGATTTTCTCCTGCAAGTGACAAACAGTTTACACTTTACAAACGTCAAAATAATATTACAAAAGTAAAGGTCATCCAAAAAATTTACTCAAGTACAAGTAAATATTTGTGTGTGGTGAAAAGACTACTCAAGTAATAGCTGCTTAAAATGTCAGATTGTTTTTTTTTTTTTTTAAACAACGGTATGAGTTCTAAATCAGCGCAAAGTAATCGATAACATGCCAAAAAATATTGAATTCCAACTAGCAAAAATCAACAAATAAAATATCGCCCACCCAAAGAGCAAGAGTGCTCTCTAGTCTAGAAAATATTACCTACCATGAAATTAAAACAATAATATCTCCGGTTTTCCGTGGTCTATCGGTGCCAAATAAATACCGTAAATTTCGCACTATAAGGCGCACCTGACTATAAGCCGCCACCCACCAAATTTGGCACGAAAACTGCATTTGTTCATAGATAAGCCGCACTTATCTATAAGTCGCAGCTGTCCTCACTGTATTATGGGATATTTACACCGAAAGATATTAACCGGTAACACTTTTAAGACCAAATGAACCAACATGAAGCTTTGAATCAATTGGCTACAAAGATTCATTGCTTCAAGAAGCTTCATTAGGCCATCACTGCTCCCTTGAGGGGGACTGTCAACCTCTGCTGCCACCTGCTGTCAACACTGTTGTTGTCCACCATGCCTCCAAGCAGGCATTGCAGCACTACGGATGTTAATAATCAAAATTAATGTTCTGTGCTGATTATTTCTTCAGTTACTGCTCCAATTGTTTCATTAATTGCTAGTTATGGTATTTGGCAACACTTTATTTGACAGTGGCGCCATAAGACTGTCATTAGATAATCATAATTATGACATGACACTGTCATGAGCATGAATGAATGGTTATAACATGTCATTTAGTGTTGTCTGGCAAATTATCTCTTCAGGTTGAATAGATGTCAAAGATCCAAGCTGGACATAAATGGAGGTAATGACATAATTTTCCGGATGACATTAAATGACATCTGTGATAAGCATTCAGTGATGCCCATGATAGTGTCATATCATAATAATGACTGTCTTATGACGCCGCTGTTAACCCATAGATGCATAAGTGGGTCAAAAATGACCCGGTGAGGTTGTTTTCTTGAGATATCTTCGGAATGAAAAATTGTTATCAATTCATATTCCAGGTATTCCTCAAAAAACATGTTTTTGATATGCCATTCAAATTTTTGATGAACTTTTTATACATTTGAAGAAATTGTCATTTTTATATTACTACCCTAAGCTTCCACAAGTGGGTCAAAAATGACCCACATGCATTTTCTATGGAATCCAATGGGAATCTTTCATTCTTATCAACTTTGGCTGTCACGAATAAATTTACCCTGGACCACACAGACTCGGTATATAAAAAGTGACATCCCTTAAGAAGATTGTTTTACACAGCAAGAGCTGATACGTGTACTGTAAGTATTATGTCCGTATAGTATTTTGTGTGTGTTTCATGACTCTTTATTATTATTTATCAACAAATTAACCTACTTCATAACTAGCTAGCTAACTAAGGCTAGGTTCATACCGCTGGTCCTATTGCACAATTTCGTTTTTTTTGTCTTATCTGTTTTTTTGGCATACCCGTTCAGACTGCCTTTGTCCATTGAGCCTGTTCAAGTATCACACATGCGGTCTAATTCGCAGTCCGAGATGCGCTGAGCAAACTGGCCCGCATGCGCAAGAGCATTGGAGAAGAGAGAAAACCGCGCATTGTCAGGCTTATTTTCAACCCATTTTATTTTTTTATGACTGTTGTCAAGCCCGCTCCTTCCCCAAAAGCCGCGTTCAAGCTAGGCGTTAACGCTAATGCACAGCTGCACCGATACCGTAGCACCGGGTCTCTCTCGCTCTTTGCTGATGTTAATTGCTGCATGAATTCCAATTTGGGGGACTTGACAGTTCGGACCGCAGCCACATTCTGGAAAAATGTGGCCCGGATGAGATTTTAACCACATACGAAAGTGACCTGGATCGAATTTGAAAATGGTCCACTTTTATGCGACTTATGGAAAAAAGTGGCGGCTAATATACCAAAAATTACAGTACTTGGAGAGGGGGCGAAATCCGCGCTTTCGAGTGATGTTGACAGCGGCGGATTTTTTTTTTGTTTTTTAAATGGCGCTTTTAAGACTCGTGATTGAACAGAGTGTAGTCATAGGACTTCTGATTGCAAGCTTGTGTGTGGTCATGTGACTATTATGTCTGATTGGTATAATAGGGTCATGTAATTATTGTTGGGGAAACTGGTAGAGCCGTTGTGGGCATCTCTGGTAAAGTCTAATATGTAGAATAAAGGGGAAAAGTAATGAGTCTAATGAATAGTGTAGCTCAAAGTAACAGAGTAGCGTTTCTTCTTCACAGATGTACTCAAAATTAAAAGTAAATAGCATGGTGCGGTAAAACTAATCTTAGCCCCTTTCACACACACCTCAACACCGTTTTATTCCTGGGATTTATGTGTGAAAGCAATTTCCCGGGTCGACTGACACGGAGATGACGTGGACATTTACTGAGTCGCGTATTAATATAATGTCCGGGAAGCGGTATGTGTGAAAGCAGGCGATAAATTCCCGGGTCACTGCACGAAGGCTGATGACGTAAATATCATGGCGGGCCGATAGTCATTTCCTATTTCTTACATCGCAATTATCAATATGGCAAGCTGGAAATGGCAACATTAATTTGAAAACATAACAAAATTAAATTGTTACTGGATCGGATCGTATAGCCGAGGAAGAGAGTCCGTCGTTTATCTTTGATGTAATGTCCAGGTTATAAAACAGCGCTAGCCGCCCTCCCTGCAAAAAGAGTGCGGAGTCGGCACCACTGGACAAGTCTGTGAACGAGTCCAACACGAGTTATTCCCGGGATATCTTGCCATGACACGGTCGAATACCGCGTCAGTTTACAAGGGAATGTACCGGGATACAAGTCTGAAAGGGGCTTTAGAAGTACATTTTTCTCAAAAACTTAGACAAGTAACTGTAATGTGTTACTACCCACCTCCGCTTTTCAGCATGTTAACGCACCTGAATTGCCACGCCAAAGTCGTTCCCGTCTTCAATTTTGGGGATGAAGTGCTGAATCCAGCATGCCACGGTGATGAACGTCTCCCGTTGGTTGGCGATTTCGGGTTTCAACTTGCCCACAAGCTCCAAGATGGTTTCGTTGGACTTGATAAAGCCGCATTTGGGTTCTGTGTTAACAAGCAGATGGGTTCAAGAACCGTGACGTCTTAACCTAATGCACTAAGAAATAATACTTCACTTTTCTTCTTCTCTTCGTTGGTTTCCATCTCCTGTCGGAACATCGCAGAGAGAATTGAGAACACGCAACAAATTGCTTTAATATTAAAACTGCAACAACAACAACAACAAAAAGAGTCACGCATCACCTCTTCATCAGGGTTTGGTGGATCAGGAATGGGGATGTCCAGTGGCGCTTTAAGTGCCGACATATCTATCCCATTGACTTCCTGTCAAGAAAAAGTTAACCGGTTTAATGCAATGTTTACAGTTAAAGTGTGTTGCTCGGCTGAAGAAATGTCAGTAAGATTTCTGACCTGAAGCAGAGCATTCAGCTTGAGGATCTTGGCAGGAATCGAAACTGAGAAGAGATTGTTTGTCTAGGGAAAAAGGGGAAAGACAGGACTGACTGAGGAAACCATTTTATCAGAAAATACTCATGGAATTATTATTTCTTTTTGATTCGTCAAAATTTTATAAATCATGAGTAAAAGGAGAATATTTTGAGTGCAAACCTCAAATAGCAAAGCTTGATTGAAGCTTTCCACCTACAAGGAATGAAAAAAATATCAAAATTAGTTAAGAAAAAAAAAGTGTTATAACGAATTTTTTTCCCTGAACTGCCGAGTCACGTCTCAGTTTGCTTTCGTTTTGTATAAAGTAAAATTTATCTATCACAAAAACATTCTTTTTAGTACGATATTTAAGTTCTGGTGATTTTTTTTCAAAACTTTTTGCAAATGCGTTTATTTTGTTTAGTCATAGAAAAAAACTTTCAACTTACCTTCGCCGCATTTTCGACGCTAATCTTTAATTCGGAATTTTTAGGCATGATGTACAGTAAACTTTTATTTTTACCTGGAAACTACAAAAAAAAAAAGTTTAAAGTGACGAAAAGGTTAATCAGAAGGACGACATACAGTGAGTGAATTTTAATTTTATTTCCTCATTCACTTAAGGTTGCTTTCGATTTTGACTGAATATCATCACTTCCGCTTAAAACTTCACGACAAGAGAAGCAAATATTGTTCACTGATTCTGTTGTCGAACCCAGTGCGTTTTTCTCTATAATCTTCTCTTAAGCTTGTTTTTGAAGTTATTTTTTAAACGCTAAAACAAAAATACCGAGGAGGCAGGCAACGACCGTTTCCAGAAAACTTATTGTGAAAATATAAAACATTACCGAAAGTATTGTGAACGAACGACACCTCACTTCCGTCTTTGTGTTGCTTTCATGGCCAGTGGATCAAATCCAGGTGAGTGAAAACATTAAATATTAGTCAAAATTTTCTTAAATTTAAAATTATTGTTGTTTAATCTTATTTTTTAGCATTCGGGCTGATAATTTAAAAGTAATGTCGAGATAAACTTTGACTGGACGCTGTCACTGTAACGAAAATGGTCGTAAGCTACTAAAGTTTATTTATTGGAACGTCGACGTTTGACTTCTAATTAGTACAAATTGTACACACTTGAAAAACAAAATAAGGATTTACTTGGACTTTTGTGTACTTTTATGTGAACTAACAAAAATTGAATTGATGATAGAGATGTTGTTCGTCCGGTTTGGACTTCCCCTTAGCAGACTGTGTTTAGTGAAAGCTGATCAGTTAGCTGATAAGTTACTGCTTGAGCAGTTTTGGTGGTACATACTGTTTCCTTGACTACAGCAATACAATAATGGAACGCGTCTGCACTTTGTCAAGAGTTCAAATAATCTTTAAAAAAAAAAAAAAAAAAAAAAAAAAAAGGTGTGTTCATTCATATTTGTAGCAGGACACATCGAGGGAAAAAAATGATTTCTCATTTTTTGATTGTTCATTAAAAGGGGGGGGGGGTTATTCAGTCAATCATTGATTTTTTTTTACATTTCAAAAAACAAAATAGGAATATCAGTAAATGTTTTCTTTTTGTGTTTTTTATTTCCAAAAATAGTTTATTTCTTAAGAGAACTTCAGAAATGTTCTTTAAATGTTATTTCAAACACTTCTGTTCTAAAATGTCTCCTGTTAGTAACCGCAGATGGCCAAATGGAGGAAGCAAGGAAGACAGGCGAAGCCTTGCTTACCTCCGGCATGGCTCATGACCTAAAGGCCATCCAGGTGCTAGCTAACCTCCCTCTACCGCTCTCCAAGAAGTACCGTCATGTCATGGTGGGCACCATGTTGAAGGAGAACGTGTCAGGCGGCAATAAAGCCCAGGTCAACACTTGAACCTAATAAGACTTCCGGGGTTTCGTTATTCATTTTGGAATGTTATTCTCTTCCTGTTAGGTGCTGGAGTCATTGACCCATTTAGCCAAGGCCTTAAGCATACTAGAAAAATACGGATGCAACCTAACTAGCCCTCTGAGGCCTAAATTCTGGCGTAGCGTCAAGCACGCCAACACAGTTTTCAGAGCTACAGTGGACTCCATCCAGGTAAGCACTAATGCTAGCTTTGAGTTGACGTAGACCAGGGGTCTCAAACTTGAGAGTCTGGGTGAGTGTGAGAGCGGGACACAATAAATATTCCACCAAAAAGTTTCAGATATTGAAAAAACAGTACGTGTAATTGAATCTTTTAAGTTACAGGTGTCTAACACAAAGCTTGGGGGCCAGATCTGGCCCGCCACATCATTTTGTGTGGCTCGCAAGTAAAATGTGCTGATCGACTTTGTTTCCAGCTAAAATAAATTTTAATAGAATTTTAAAAATGAGATGATTAATGATACTAAGCGTGTGCCGGTATAATATTCTGACGGTATGATAACCTTAAGCCGAACAAAATATTCTAAATAAAATTAAAATAAATGCAGTCCTTTAGGTGAGGCTAAAAATAATTATAATAAATAACAAAAATAATTGAATTACTTTGCATGAAAAGCACGTGTGTATGGCTCGTATCATGTTTACATTATACATACACTTTTTCTCAACACAGAAAGTTCCCAGGGGGAAAAAAAACACTGCATGTTTTACCACCGCTAGACACACTAAACTTGCTGGAGTTAACTCTCGTAGCTGGTGGGAAACGTTGTTGACAGTGTTTAATATGGGTGTGCCATCTTAGGCACCCCACGATTCGATTCGATTACGATTCAGGGTGCTACGTTTCGATTATTGAACGATGATCACAGCATTGACGATGATCACGATTATTGATGCATCATACACTACTGATTATTAAAGTAGCTAAACAAATTTATGTCAATTATTTATTTTTAAAAACCCTAAGGACGATGGAAACATGCCCATACAACAAAAAGCTGCCCTTAAACTGCTTTTATTTTTTTGTTTACAAGAAAGTGCAAAAACATTAACCATTTTAAAGGCAGTACTTATTTCTCAACATGCCTATACAATAGACAGCTGACCTTGAGATGCTCTTTTTCACAAGAAGGTGCAAAAACAGTCGCTGTTTCAATGGCAGTGCTTAGATCTCTCAACAATACAATAAAATTTACTCTGGTGGAATGAATACTACATTTTCTGGAAACAAAGTGTCTTCAGAAATAAGACTTTTTTTAACCAGTATACTTTTTTTTCACAGATTTCTGTACTATTTCGTATGTTTTTAGTGTTACCGTTGCACTTAATCCTGGCTTTAAACGTACTGCATCTGGAATAACTTTTGTACACACCCAAACAACGTACAACTTGACATGGAAATACATGTTATCGAAGTCGCTGATTAGCATAGCGCTCAGCGCTAACTAATAACATTTCAAAAACAACAACAATAAAGGCTTAACAGTACAAGAGGGTTTTGTGTACTCACCTCTTATAGACGCACACGGGAATAGCAACACACTAGGAACATTTTCCAACACGACTTGAACCTACTGCTGGACAACTGAAAGGCAAGGAGCAACGAACTATCTCTTTTCCCCTCTCGCTCTAAAAAATAACTTGCGCACGGAAGCGCGACCGCCTGGTCCCTGCCTGTCTCATACACAAATTTATTTTCAAGTTTTTTGAAAAGGAGTAAAACCCTCGCTCAGTAACCAGCTGCATCAATCATAATGTTGTGCGTCCTTGTGTGTGTGCATGCGTGCGTGTCCGGGCGGCAGACATGTCTTGAATTTCGTTCCGCTACTAGCGGTTGTCATAAAGTTATTAGGGAAAATCATCGTTTTTGAACATTTATGAATTGTATTCCAATTGTCACATGTGGAATCGCGATGCATCTAAAAATTGATTTTTTGGCACACCATTAGTGTTTACTAACTTTTAATTTTGTATTAATGCGAAATCATATTGTAGGTTTTGCCTCCTCGGCAGCCACCCTCCGCAAACAGGCTTTGCATGTCCGTTGGCCCTCCTCTAAGCTGCGGCGTTCTGTAACTTTTCTGCAGCCGAAGTATTCCCATACAGCGATTTCGTTTTCTTCGATGGAGGAAAAAGTTCAGGAGTTTTCCCCCCTCCAGCCATCGTGTAGCACAGCTGATTCACTGACACTGAGCTACAACCAGTGGGGGAGGGTTGAGCCTTACAGCTGCTAGCGAGAGATTCCTCAAAGCATTTTTGGGACAAAAACATAGCTAATACCTTAGGGACGGTATGACGTAAAACTTTTGCGGTTTTGAAACCTTGAGGTTTTCATACCTTTCTACCTTGAAACTGGTAATCGGCGCATGTCTTGATAAAACATGAGAAACAAATTTTTAAAATTTGGAATAAATTAATGGAAAAAGAATATTTACAACATTTTCATTTTTTTTTTAATGCAAACCAAATATTAAATAACAAAGTATTATTAGCTGTTTTCCCCCCTGTTGTTTTATTCATTTAAATTGAATTGAGAAACAAATAGGAACATTTTTGCTAGTAAGAAGCTCAAAAATGAGGATTTACATAACAAAATAGGTCTCGAAATGATTCAACTTCAGCTGATGAATTGACTTTGGCGAACACATTGACATTCATTGAAAAACACTGAGCTTATGCTAGCTTGTTCTGTCATGATTACTAGGGAAAAAAGCACACATAACACTTAGATATCATGTAAGCTGGGAAAAAACTGTCGGGATAACGACGAACATGTCATCGCTCAGGGCGGCCGTCAAGTGCTCTTCCTTTACGGGTACACTCAGCAGCAGTCTGATGGCCTCAGCTTCCCCGACGACGTCACAGAGCCCGACAGGGAAAAAGTCGCCGCGGTGACGTTGGAAGTTATGACGTTGCGTACGGAAATAGACATGCTCATCAAGGTCTGACCCCTCTAAAACCAGTGTTTCGTGATCCCCACGAGTTTTACCAAGTCTTATTTACTCGTTTTAGGGTACGCATCCTCATGAGGAAATTTTCAGCGATTTTATACCGCAGTTTAACATCGAGAAGGTATGTGAAAAAATTTGTCATCTCGCAAATTCAACATGACAAAGTAGTTTTTTTTTATGCTGCAGGATGCCACGACGACTGATGCCGTTGTCATCCCGCCGCAACAGGCGGAGGAGTCAGGGCGCAAGCGGTCGCCTCCTCCAGTGCTGCCCAAACCAAAACTCCCGACAGAATTTCAAACTCCAAAATTGCCACCGTCGAGCGAGTCACCAGCAGGGATGAAGAATTCATCCAGTTCATCAAGTAAGAACATGTTTGCGATAAAGAACGAATGAACATTCGCCGCCGTTCCTCCCAGTTCCAATGAATTGGACGATATTCAACTTGTTTTCCCGCTCGCAGCGGAACAATGCAATCTCTGCGGCGGCTCGGCCACGGTCGTTTGCCCGTCGTGTGATCATCAATCATTCTGCGACGCGTGCGACGACCTCTTCCACCGCCACCCCGCCAGGAACCATCACAAGCGTGAACCCAAAACCTCGCGAGGTACGCTAGCTTACATGTTTAGGTTAGTTTCGTTCCTCTAACATGTTTTTTGTTCACGATGTGAAGAAATGTGTTGCATCTGCGGCGTATCGCCCGTGCACGCTCGCTGCGCCACTTGCGTGCAGGTCTTGTGCCGCAAATGCGACGACCTCTTCCACTCGCACCCTGATCGTAAAGGTCACAGCAGGACTGTGCTGGAGAGCACCAAGGTTAACAGGTACGCTCACGCTAATGAGTGCTAATAAGCCGCTACTTTTTTCCCTCATTTTGAATCCTGCAACTTCTAGTCTAGTGCGGCTTATTTGCCGATTTATATGGGTTAATAGGTAACACCTTATTTGACAGCGGCATCATAAGACTGCCATATTAGCATCATTATTATGACATGACACTATTATGGGTAATAATCAGGGGTGCACATAGTTTTTTTCCCCCAGGTTCTCAGAGGAGGACCTGGAGATGTGACTTGGTCCTCATTGAGCTTGAGAGCCGACCCGCCTGAGGCGATAAAATTATGACAAGCTTTAGTTAGAGCCAAATACCTTTAATTAATTATATTAACAATTAGTGCCTGATTAACATCAACTGGCACAACAAAATTGCCATTACTTTGAAGTGAAATGTAAAGAAATAAACATAAAAGCAGTACTAATTCAAAATAAAGGGCATTATGCGGCTCCCACATTAACCCCAAGCCTTTGTAAAAGTGGGATGTTCTCCTCCTCATAAGAGCTCATTGAACGTGCATGTTTAGCTTTGTGAAATGCGAGCAAAAACACGTTTGTCAGTGCATGGCGTTGCTCTTCATTAACTTTATTCCGCCACTTGTCCATAGGGCGAGCGGGGTGCTGCCTGACATCGATAGTTTGCTTAATTGCCACATGCTCTGTTTTTTTCGTGCTTTTCAGTTTGGATGGCTGAAATTTTTTGACCCTACATAAAATGCGCTGCTCTTATCAGCGACATTGGGATTCTCACGGCAAATTTTGTACCACATATCCGTGCGAGCATCATTTGCTTCTAGCCATGGTACCTCCTGCAGCCACTTTTCAGCAAAAGTCCTTTTTTCGGTAGCTCCGGTGACGTCTCTGTCGTCTGTCTGTCCTTTGATGGGGGTGGGGGAACACGGAAATAATTACTCAGTGGGGCCTGCCTCCGACATTTTGATAAGTGATTGTCTCGTGTCCGCCGCAAATACAGTGGTCAGCCATCGGTACGCAAAAGCGTATGGAAGCCGCTGAGAGCCAGCGCGTTTGTATACGTCTAGTTCGCATGCGCGCATGCGGACGACTTATGTGCACCCCTGGCAATAATGAATGCTTATGACAAATGTCATTAAGTGTCATCTGCCAAATTATGTCACCAACTCCATTTATGTCCAGCTCGGATCTTTTACATCCATTCACAAGTGAGATACCATAATTTTCGCACTATAAGGCGCACCTGACTTTAAGCCGTCACCAGACAAATTTGACACGAAAACGACATTTGTTCATAGATAAGCCACACTGGAATATAAGCCTGGCTGTCCTTACTGTATTCTGGGATATTTACACCAAAAGATATTAATTATTTGACAGCGGCATTGTACGACTGTCATAAGACCAAATGAACCACCAAGAAGCTTTGAACCAATTGGCTACAAAGCTTTAAGAAGCTTCATTTGGCCATCACTGCTACCTTGGGGGAGACACTCAACCTCTGCTGCTACCTGCTGTCAATACTACTGTGGTCCAACGTGACGCCTGGCATGCATTGCAGCGCTATAGATGTAAATATCAATCAAAATTCATGTTCTGTGCTGATTATTTCTTCAGTTACTGTTCCAGTTGTTTCATTAATGGCTAGTTATGGTATTTGGTAACACTTTGACAGTGGTGCCATATGACTGTCATTAGACAATCATAATTATGACATGACACTGTCATGAGAAGAAAAAAATTCTACTAAAGTGTTACCTATTAACCCAAATAAATCAACAAATAAGCCGCACTGGACTATAAGCCACAGGATTCAAAATGAAAAAAAAAAAAAATAGCGGCTTATAGTCCAAAAATTATGGTAATTTGCCAGATGATACAAAATGAAATCTGTCATAAGCATTCAATAATGCTCATGTCAGCGTCATGGCATAATTAGGATGGTCTTATGACAGTCTTATGGCTTCACTGTCAAATGTATTGCCAAAATACCATAACTAGCAATTAATGAAACAACTGGAACAGTAACTGAAGAAATAATTAGCCCAGAACATGAATTTTGATTATTTACTGTAGCGCTGCAATGCATGCTAGGAGGTTGACTGTCTCCCCCAAGTTAGCAGTGATGGCCAAATGAAGCTTCTTTAAGCAATTAAGTTTTCCAGTCAAATGGTTCAAAGCTACATGGTGGTTCATTTGGTTTTATGACAGTCCTATGATGCCACTGTCAAACAAAGTCTTACCAGTTAATATCTTTAGTGTAAATATCCCATAATACAGCTGCGGTTTATACTCCAGTGCGGCTTATCTGTGACTAGGGCTGCAGCTATTGAATATTTTAGTAATCGAGTATTCGACTGAAAATTCTATCAATTCATCGAGTAATCAGATAAAACTATATTTTAGGTAAAGAGTAATTATCAATATACATGGGAAAACAGGACATTTAATCTAATACTGAACCATTTTCGGTCAATCAATGTCTTTATTTTCGATGTACAGTACTGGACTGTCTCAGGAAATTAGAATACACAATATTCTAATTTTTTGAGACAGTCCTGTGTATATATACAGGACTGTCTCAGGAAATTAGAATACACAATATTCTAATTTCCTGAGACAGTCAGGAAATTAGAATATTCTAATTTCCTGAGACAGTCAGGAAATTAGAATATTCTAATTTCCTGAGACAGTCAGGAAATTAGAATATTGTGTATTCTAATTTCCTGAGACAGTCCTGTATATATACACAGGACTGTCTCAAAAAATTAGAATATTGTGTATTCTAATTTCCTGAGACAGTCCAGTACATTGTTGAAAACCGCCAACAATTGCATCTCAGATGTTACTAGGGAAAAAAAACAAATTCACTGCTTTCACGAAAAAAACGTAAGTTCTTATTTCTTACCTAAAAATGTAATTACGCTTGATAACACACATCACTTAAAAGTTAGGTGTTAATTTCCATTTGTGTCAAGCTATTTTTAGTTCTAGTTAAGTTTTAAGTTAGTCTAAACTGTAAGTCCTGATAGGATTTTGAGTTTTTGCAGTGTTCAAAATAAATGTATGATACCTGCTGAATTGGAGCACATTAGAGACCAGTTCTACTTGTTGTTTTATCCAGCAATGACTACTGAGCTAAAATTGACAGTTAGCTTAATTATGTTTTTATTTTACACCCTCATCACTCTACAGCGCTATGTTTTTACAGATTAAATAAAGCTTGTATCTATGTAAGATACGTTAGCCACGCATCGACAGTAATCATAACTAATAGAAACCCTGCCCTCTGCAGGGCTAACGTTACGTGAGCAAGGGACACTAACGTTAATCTTTTTTATTAGCGCTGAGAAATCTACTGCTTTAAGATGGCGGCTGTTTACTAACGCCTCTGAATCTGTCATTTCGCATCTAGTTCTATAGACATGTGATATGTATGAGACGTCAGACATCAGACACTACCTGCTACCACCGTAGCATCATGCAGGTGTAGTTTGTAGTAACGTTGATATAGTTTGTAGCAGTTAGGTATTTGGTTGTTTTTTTGTTGTTGTTGTTTTGTTTGTTTCTTCCTCTTCGCACGTGACTTTGGCCCGCATTAAAAGTACTCCGGGCAAAACGTGATACTTAGAACTGGCAAAATTAAACGATTCCTCGAGACGAATAAAATTACTTGGATCAGTTTTTAAACTTGAGTTACTCGAGTTGCTCGAGTATTCGTTTCCGCTCTATCTGTGACCCGCTCTATCTGTAACCAAATGCCGTTTTTGTGTCAAATTTGGTGGGTGGTGGCTTATAGTCACGGGCGCCTTAAAGTCCGAAAACTATGGTAATACTGGAAATTGGAAGAGGTCTAAAAAGTGGCACAAAAATCTACCGTAATTTTCGGACTATAAGCCACTACTTTTTTCCCCTCATTTTGAATCCTGCGCGTAGTCCAGTGTGTCTTATTTCTTGAATTTTTTTTTTTTTTTTTAGTTAATGGGTAACACTTTGTCTGCGGCGTCATAAGACTGTCATAAGACTGTCAGAATTATGAAATGACACTGTCATGGGGAATAATAAATGCTTTTGACAGATGTTATTAAGTGTCACCCAGGAAATTTTGTCACAAACTCCATTAATGTTCAGTCTAGATCTTTTTCATCCATTCGAAAGTGCGATAATTTGCAAGATATTTATTCTCTACACATATTCTACACACATTCTAACTACACATAAAAACTACTTACTTATAGTAATGAGTAAATGTGATTGAGTACTTTCCGCCCCTGGTGATTGATTAGACGTTTTATTTTTAGCGCTTCTTCGTCGACGTGGACGTGCAGTCAGTGCGCTACCGTCAACAAGGCGCAAAATACGCTCTGCGCCACATGCAAAAACAGCTCCACGCCATCCAACACAGGTGAGAGCGCCTACTTAGGTCAAGTTCAGAACTTAGGTGAATATGAATTAGATGTTGTCTTCAGAGTGGAAGTGCAAGAGCTGCACAGTCATCAATCAAGGCAGCAGCGTCCTCTGTGAGGTGTGTGAGCGCCCCCGTCTGGCGCCTCCCCTGTCCATCACCCCGGCGCTTCACAGCTCAGGTTCAATCACCGTAGTAGAGGTGGGTTGCTTTTCAAAGTTAAGGAGGTTCTTCCCGAGTCTTTTTGCTAACTCGTTCACTTCCATTTACTGGTGAAACTGACAGCTAACAGTATGTTATCTACCCTTTTATTTTTATCTTCCTTAGCCTAATTGGGCCTGTCCATTCTGCACTTTTGTCAACCCCTTATCCACAACGGCATGTGAAGTCTGTCGTACACCAAAAAAACAGTCAAATGTGTCACCAACTCTTCAGAAAAGCTCAGGCGACGCAAAACATCAAGTTCCCGCACCACCCCAACCCAAACCCAAACCCAGAGTCGGCTTGGATCTGAAGAGGCAGGACCGTATGAAGCAAGACGGCCTCAAGCTCGTCCAACAAATCAAAGTAGGCTATTAAAGTACATTTGTCTATAAATGAAGATCGGCTATATATCAGGATTTAATATGGACATTTTTTCTAGATTGGCCATTGACCGATATATAGCCGATACACTAATATAATTGTTCGATTCTCTGTTTGGGTGATTATCTCTCTTATAAAGGTTAATTGATATATTGGCCGGCCAATATACTGGGCCGATGTATGTAGGGAACTTCTTAAAGATCGGTTGATACTTGGCCGATATAAGGTATACAAAGGATATATACACCAGAGGTTGCGCTAGACTTTTTCGTTGTCTGTCATTTTGACTGACAGTGTCATAAAAATCCGGTCATAATCTATTTTTACCCGTCACTTACATTTTTAAAATGATAATAATGACATATTCAATAGTATTTAGTTTTCATTCATTTTTAATTAATATTCTGTCCGAACAAGCTTAACAAGAGGCAAACAGACAGCGGAGTGCACCAATCAGCGACAGGCAGACGTGCCGTTAGCAAAGCGACGAGGGCAGGACGAGGGACTTGCGCGCGGAAGTAAACATACGAGGAGAACGGAGTTTATTCAACATGGCTAGCGCGAGACAGACTGTTGTCAATGTCTCGCGTCGATGTGTTTTAGCTCATTTAAAACTGAATTTACCGCGGATTGGAACATATTCTCGGCTCTCCCGTTCGCCATCCGTGTTGTTGCAGAGACGACTTTCGGCGCGCAAGAGTGACGTTGCTCGTGAAGAACACGCCACGCAAATAAACAAATCTAATTTGTCGATTGATTTTGTACCTACTCGAGAGGCTGTGTCCCAGACTTTTCTCTCAGTGTTTGAAAAATACAGGGAGAACAGTCTGGCCGTGCCAGGCAAACACTCAGTTGCCTTGACATTTTTCCGAGTAAGGCCAACGACGTCATGCATCAAGAGAGACAATAGCTAATTAATATGCTCACTCGCCACCCTGTGGTCTGGGGTGTGAATTGCAACCTGTCAAAATGACGGATGGACTTCAGTTTTTTCCGTCACCATTTTAAAAAACCGGTCAACGACGGAAAATATTCGGTTAACGCGACCCCTGATATACACTCACCGGCTACTTTATTAGGTACACCTGTCCAACTGCTCGTTAACACTTCATTTCTAATCAGCCAATCACATGGCAGCAACTCAGTGCATTTAGGCATGTAGACATGGTTTAAGACAATCTCCTGCAGTTCAAACCGAGCATCAGAATGGGGAAAAAAGGTGATTTGAGCGACTTTGAACGTGGCATGGTTGTTGGTGCCAGAAGGGCTGGTCTGAGTATTTCAGAAACTGCTGATCTACTGGGATTTTCACGCACAACCATCTCTAGGGTTTACAGAGAATGGTCCGAAAAAGAAAAAATATCCAGTGAGCGGCAGTTCTGTGGGCGGAAATGCCTTGTTGATGCCAGAGGTCAGAGGAGAATGGCCAGACTGGTTCGAGCTGATAGAAAGGCAACAGTGACTCAAATAACCACCCGTTACAACCAAGGTAGGCAGAAGAGCATCTCTGAATGCACAGTATGTCGAACTTTGAGGCAGATGGGCTACAGCAGCGGAAGACCACGCCGAGTGCTACTCCTTTCAGCTAAGAACAGGAAACTGAGGCTACAATTTGCACAAGCTCATCAAAATTGGACAATACAAGATTGTCAAAACGTTGCCTGGTCTGATGAGTCTCGATTTCTGCTGCGACATTCGGATGGTAGGGTCAGAATTTGGCGTCAACAGCATGAAACCATGGAACCATCCTGCCTTGTATCAACGGTTAAGGCTGGTGGTGGTGGTGTAATGGTGTGGGAAAATATTTTCCTGGCACTCTTTGGGCCCCTTGGTACCAATTGAGCATCGTTGGAACGCCACAGCCTAACTGAGTGTTGTTGCTGACCATGTCCATCCCTTTATGACCACAATGTACCCAACATCTGATGGCTACTTTCAGCAAGATAAGGCGCCATGTCATAAAGCTAGAATTCTCAGACTGGTTTCTTGGACATGACAATGAGGTGACTGTACTCAAATGGCCTCCACAGTCACCAGATCTCAATCAAACAGAGCATCTTTAGGATGTGGTGGAACGGGAGATTCGCATCATGGATATGCAGCCGACAAATCTGCACCGAGTGTGTGATGCCATCATGTCGATATGGACCAAACTCTCTGAGGAATGCTTCCAGCACCTTGTTGAATCTGTGCCACGAAGAATTGAGGCAGTTCTGAAGTCAAAAGGGGGTCCAACCCGTTACTAGCATGGTGTACCTAATAAAGTGGCCGATGAGTGAAGGTGATACATTCATATTCACTGTTGACATTAGAGGGGAGTTTATCTACCCAAATCAATAAAACTAAATGCAAAACCCTTTCAAAAGAAACCATTACAAGGCCACTCTAATTAAACAAATACTCAAAGCACCAAAATTTGATTCAAAGCTTTTTTCTAACTGAATGGCGTACCGCAAGCAACACGTCACTTCCGCTCATTAATATTCATGACGTTACCTACTGCTGCTAAGGGAGGACACCAATAGGAAATGAATGGAAATCGTGTACGAAGGAGATGTTTACAAAGCTAAACCTACCAATTCTCTCCGAAAATGATGTCCCTGGTGCCAAATTCACTTGCAAAGATGAGGAAGGACTTAAAAAGGTTCAGGTAAAGAGCTGGCTTGAGTGTCGGGGGCTGAAAAAGACGAAAAAAACGAGCCAACCTTAGCATAGCCTTAGCTTTTTTATCGACACCTTTTTCTTACGCGACTGACAATGACATTCTTCTGTTTCAACACGCTATCCTTTACCACCAGCCCCGTCTTTCCTGTATATTATATCCTATGGTTGTCCTATGTCTCTGACAGTTATTGGGGGGGAATTTATATTTTGTGTAGCGAATGCTACTCAGTGACAGCCAACGAACACTTTTAATTTTTCGTTATTAACAAATCTTAATTCTATAATTTATTTACACTTCCCCCTTACTAAAGTTGTTTTTACAACAGAAACGTAACAGTGGCAGTCAGATACCATTGTAATTTTTTTCAGGTCATTCTTTGTCAGACAGAAGCAGTACGGCACAACGTCACGCTAAAAAATAAGTTAAAATTTTAAAAATGGCTTAACTCTTCGTCCTCTGAAAGACCATGCTAACCCAACAAAATGTTTACTGCATATGAAAGTCCGCGCAAGTTGATTCAGCCTTCACAGTTTTTGGTTTCGGGAAACGTACGAAGAAAACATCCTTCATATGTCGTAATGTCTAGAGTCGTTTCTACAAGTTCCAAAAAAAGCAATGTGTGATCGGCATGTTCGTTTTTGAAAGATTACCGGAGAAAAGTAGCACAAATAACATTGTTTCTATGCGAGGGCGGGTCTATAATGTCCCACTTCGGCTTTACTTCCGCTTTACGATGCAACGTCACGGTCTAAAAATAGCATGCGTGTGGTACACCATTACTGGAGTTAATTGATTAAACGTTGCAGCACTACTTTAAATATTGTCAATCCACTGAATTTTTTAAAAAGGAAACCCGTATCGCACCAGCCTTTGAAAATCCCATTTTGGCTGATTTCTGACGCAGGAAGCAGAGAAGCGCGGCGTCAGCCCAGAGGAAGTTTACGCCGCGTTACGCTTCTGCGACGGCAGTACGGACCCGTGCGATTGGCACACGACAGAACTGCCCCAACTGCTGGATGACATCTGTGGCATGGCCGCCTCGGTACACGCTAACGTCTCCGCCAGTGGCGAAGGCTTGGCGCTGTCCAGAGCTGAGGCAAAGTTGGCCTGGTTGGCCACGGGGGGCGACACTGAGCGGGCGGTGATGCAAGTGCTGCGAGATCGGAAGTTGAAGGTATGGAATGGACATTTTTCTTCTTTTTTTTTGGGGTGGGGGGAACCTTTGGATAATTTTATCTGCAGTCATCCCCTCTTTTTTTTTTTTTTTTTTTTTAACTCTCAGTGCCATTGACAATGATAAAAATTAGGGCTGTCAAACGATTAAAATTTTTAATCGCGTTAATTACAGTTTAAAAATTAATCGTAATTAATTGCAATTAATCGCAATTCAAAACATCTCTAAATTATGCCATATTTTTCTGTAAATTATTGTTGGAATGGAAAGATAAGTCAAATGACAGATATATACATACAACATACTGTACATAAGTACTGTATTTGTTTATTGTAACAATCCATAAATGGCATTATTAACATTCTTTCTGTTAAAGTAGAACCACGGATAGAAAGACTTGTAGTTCTTAAAAGATAATTGTTATAGTTACAAGTTCTAGTAATTTTATATTAAAACCCCTCTTCATGTTTTCGTTTTAATAAAATTTGTAAAATTTTCAATCAAAAGCAGAGTTAATATAATAATAATAAAAATAAAAATAACAATAATAAAAATAGAGTGAAGAGTTTTACGTGTATTTTGCATAGCTATTTTGATATGGAATGCCAGTTCATTTTGCATTGTTGTTCAACTGTGTGTCAGAACAGGGCCTCATCACTCTAGACTGAAGTGTTTTTCTTTTTGTGAACATTATTTTTTTGGAGAGATAGGAATATTATTTTTGTTGTGCTTATCTTACCCAAAATACAACAAGAGACACATAATTGCCACTAAAAGAAAGAAAACTTGCCGAAATATGTGTGGAGCACAAATAGCAATTTGCATTGCATTGTGAATACAGCATGAACGTCTCACAACTACTGATTCTCCCACATTTAGAAGAAATAACATGAGTATGGAAGGGCGCTGCCCCTAAGCGGCCGGTGGCGTTCTCTTCACTGTGTCCATAAACGGCCTCATTGTAATTTTGTTTGAGGCAATGTGCAAGCGGGTCATTTAGTGCATGCGTTAATTGCGTCAAATATTTTAACGTGATTAATTTAAAAAATTAATTAACACCCGTTAACGCGATAATTTTGACAGCCCTAATAAAAATACAATCACCCTTCTGCTGTGAATTTACAGCAGTTTATCACTCGTAGACGTCAAATCCATTTAAAGCGAGGGGCTGCCACTCTTCCTGCTTCAAATGGATTGGATGTCCATAGCCGTCAATCGCAGCCAATGAAGTAAAAAAAAAAAAACTCCCTAATGCAATTTTTTAAAAACTTTTTTTTTGTTTTGTTAAACTGATTGACACATTATAAGCAGTCAACAAAAATAAAAATTAAATTAGAAAATAATTTACAAAATCATTCCCCAATGCAGTTTAAAAAACACACCTTAATGAGGGGTGCCAATAATTATGGAGGGCACTGTACTTGAATATCTGCAGAAATGCGAGCGGTATACTCACTTTTGTGATATACTGTACATTCATCTATCTTACAGATAACTCCAAAATGCAATAGTTCAAAAATGTCCAGCTATGAAAACATCTTGCCATGAATTTACTCTCACAAAATACTATAAATCAATTTTAAAGGGTCATGCCTTCAGCCTGCCAGAGACAATTCCCATTTATAGTTCATAATGTAAAGAAAAAATCAGCTAAATCATTGGAAAGGAGGACACAAATGACCTTCGCACTTGGATCAAGTTTAAAAAAAACAAAAAAAAACAGGATGTCAACATCTCGACCAGTAGGGGAGGCAGTACAAACAACATTTTTGGAATTGTTTAAGCCTCTCTACACATTTCAACTTTAAGTACACTTCCTAAAGATCCCAATTCCCAAAGTAGGAGATACCAAAAGCTGTGCCAAATGTTTTCTTTTGTTCTCTTTTTAAAACGCAAGTGTTTCCGTGAGAAAGGGAGTACGCCGGCCTTGAAAGATAAACTAAGTGGGATTCCGATCTGCTCAAAAGGGCAAATAAAAGCAGACTGGGGGAGCTGGAAATGGTCAAAAGTCAGCTTTGGCCTGATTTAACAATCATTGTTCTTTGAGATACAAGCACATTTGTGGAAAATATTCAACGAATGTGAAAATACTCATTGACTGCCATTGACGGTGCTAGACGTCCAATCCATTTGAAGTTCAATTGGATTGACGTCCACTAGTCCACTAGTGATAAACTCATTGGCGGGAGAGTGCATCTAAATTTTTCAACACGTTGGCTGTCATTGGCAGCACCGGATGTCCAATTCATTTGAAGTGGGAGGGGAGACTGGTGGCAAATACACATGAACATTATTATTGGTGTCACATGTATGTCTATTAAAAATGAATGTCTTGAATCACAAAATTAAAAAATGCATAAACTGGAATTTAAAAAATGGGAAAAAAATATCATAAAATGAATAATGTTCTGTTTTCAGATGATGGAGCTTCACTCTCTAGGCTTCAGGGACACGGGTCAATGCGAGGAGGCCCTTCGGCAAAGCGGCGGTCAAGTAAAGGACGCGCTTTCCCTGTTACAGCGCCCCCTACTGGACCCCTTCCACAAGCGCATCTGGAGCGAGCAGCCCGAGCCACCCTTGGACCCCAACCACCCCGACAAAGAGGTGCGCCTCGGATTGGACGTCTTATGGCCGTCACAGTGACTTAATACGTTTAACCCCACAGAGGCTGTGCCGTCGCCTGCTGGCGCTCTACGACCTGCCCAGCTGGGGGCGCTGCGAGCTGACGCTGTCGCTGCTGCAGGAGCCAGACATGGCGTATTCGTTGGAGGACGTGGTGCAAGCAGTGCGCGAGTCACACGACCGCGACTTTATCCGACGCGTCCTCAACAACGAGTGCCCGGTCTGCCTCAGCATCTTCCCTCGTAGCAAGGTTGGGAGGGCACCATTTAACAATGACCTTTTTTGGGGGAGGGGGCAAATATAATTCCAGATTAATTTCCAATGGCAAAAACATTTCAAATTTTAAAATTTCTTACTGTCTAATTCACACCATTCACACATCAAAACATTCAAAACCGAATCGAATTTACATTTTAGTTTACACCCCCAATATACACTCACCGGCCACTTTATTAGGTACACCATGCTAGAAACGGGTTGGACCCCCTTTTGCCTTTAGAACTGCCTCAATTCTTCGTGGCATAGATTCAACAAGGTGCTGGAAACATTCCTCAGAGAGTTTGGTCCATGTTGACATGATGGCATCACACAGTTGGTGCAGATTTGTCAGCTGCACATCCATGATGCGAATCTCCCATTCCACCACATCCCAAAGATTCTCTATTGGATTGAGATCTGGTGACTGTGGAGGCCATTTAAGTACAGTGAACTCATTGTCATGTTCAAGAAACCAGTCTGACATGATTCCAGCTTTATGACATGGCGCATTATCCTGCTGAAAGTAGCCATCGAAAGTTGGGTACATTGTGGTCATAAAGGGAAGGACATGGTCAGCAACAATACTCAGGTAGGCTGTGGCGTTCCAACGTTGCTCAATTGGTACCAAGGGGCCCAAAGAGTGCCAAGAAAATATTCCCCACACCATTACACCACCACCACCAGCCTGAACCGTTGATACAAGGCTTGATGGATCCATGGTTTCATGTTGTTGACGCCAAATTCTGACCCTACCAACTGAATGTCGCAGCAGAACTCGAGACTCATTAGACCAGGCAACGTTTTTCTAATCTTCTATTGTCCAATTCCGATGAGCTTGTGCAAATTGTAGCCTCAGTTTCCTGTTCTTAGCTGAAAGGAGTGGCAACCGGCGTGGTCTGCTGCTGCTGTAGCCTGTCTGCCTCAAAGTTCAACGTAGTGTGCGTTCAGAGATGCTCTTCTGCCTACCTTGGTTGTAACGGGTGGTTATTTGAGTCACTGTTGCCTTTCTATCAGCTCGAACCAGTCTGGCCATTCTCCTCTGACCTCTGGCATCAACAAGGCATTTCCGCCAACAGAACTGCCACTCACTGGATATTTTTTCTGTTTCGGACCATTCTCTGTAAAACCTAGAGATGGTTGTGCGTGAAAATCCCAGTAGATCAGCAGTTTCTGAAATACTCACACCAGCCCTTCTGGCACCAACAACCATGCCACGTTCAAAGTCTCTCAAATCACCTTTCTTCCCCATACTAATGCTCGGTTTGAACTGCAGGAGATTGTCTTAAACCATGTCTACATGCCTAAATGCACTGAGTTGCCGCCATGTAATTGGCTGATTAGAAATTAAGTGTTAACGAGCAGTTGGACAGGTGTACCTAATAAAGTGGCCGGTGACTGTATAAATATATATATATGGCGGGAAACACTCAGGTGACTTGAAGTTCCGCTCTTAGACCACCATTTTGGCCAAGCTTGTTTACTTCTCGTCGTGACATCCATGTGGGCTTCATTATTTGAAAATAATGTACTGTTCTTGCTGAGTGTGAAAATCATTAAAAAGAAGTGCTGTGTTCGTTGCTGTGGTAGCACTAGATAAAATTAATTCTTTAAGTCTCAGGGCATCATTGTAAATTTGAAGCTGTTGATCTTTTAAAAATGGTGTTTCATAATTTACGTGCTTTAATAAAAAAGAAAAAAGTGTTGTATAACGGCTTACAAAATCAGTTTTGGATATCGGCAATCGGCTGAATTTTTTTTTATATATACATATTGCTATCAGCATCGGCATTTGAGAATCCCATATTGGTCGACCTCTGATATTTGTATATATATTGTTGTTTTGTTTTTTTTGCAAGCTTATGAGCTGCACGTCTTTTAATTTGACGATCGCATCATACAAGGTGGACACCTGCGGCTTATACGTGAAACCATTTTATTGTGAAAATCGGGTGCGTCTTATAGCCCCAGAATAACGGTAATTGTGATAAAAATATAAAATAAAATATAAATTCCATTTTGGCCCATATTTGTAAATTTTCCCTCAACAATAAAAGTGGGGAAAAAAATTATGCTTTTTTTTTTTTTTTTCCCTTTCCCCCCCACAGATGCAATCTCTGACATCGTGTCAGTGTTCGGTTTGCCTGGACTGTTTTACAAGGCACTTCACCATCGCTGTGCGCGACAAGTCCATCTGGGACATGGTTTGCCCCACTTGCGGAAATCCCGACATCAACGACGCCGAGAATTCCAACAACTACTTCTCCACGTTAGACATCCAGGTGTGTCCCGACTGAGCCCGCACGCTTAGACCATGTGATGTAATTGACGATGTTTTGGCTCGGCAGCTTCGGGAATGTTTGGAGCCAGACGTTTACGACCTCTTTCACAAAAAGCTCCGAGATCACACGCTCATGAAGGAACCCAATTTCTTGTGGTGCTGCCATGTGAGTTAAAAAAATTAATTTGTTGGTTTCCATCTAGCTCATCCAGCGCTGTCAATGCTAGCCAATAAGTGTTAGCTTAATAGCACTTAAATCCATCATGTGACGCTGAAAAACTTCAATTGAAACTTTTTAAATGAGTTTATCACTAGTAGACGTCCAATCCATTTGATGTGGGAGGGTGGCAGCAAAAGAACATTCATTCATTCGATGCCAACCCTCCCTCATTAAACGGATTGGATGTCTAGCGCCGTCAATGCTAGCCAATACGTATTAGCTTAATTGTGCTTTAATCCAATAAAAAAATTAATTAAAACTCAGTGATTTAAAATGTTCGTTTATTGGCTCCCAACCCTTCCACTTCAATTGGACTGGACGTCTACGAGAAACATTTAAATTAACAAAATCATCTAAAAAGTAGGGCTGTCAAACGATTGAAATTTTTAATTGAGTTAATCACAGCTTGAAAATTAATTAATCGTAATTAATCGCAATTCAAATCATCTCTAAAATATGCCATATTTTTCTGTGAATTATTGTTGGAATGGAAAGACACAAGACGGACATTCAACATACTGTATATAAGTACTGTATTTTTTTATTATAACAATAAATCCACAAGATGGCATTAACATGATTAACATTCTTTCTGTTAAAGGGATCCACGGATAGAAAGACTTGTAGTTCTTAAAAGATACATGACTACAAGTTATAGTAATTTTAAATTAAAACTTTGATTGGGAATGCCAGTTCTCATTGCATTGAGTACTTTTCTTTTTGTGAACATTATTTTTTTAGAGATAGGAATATTATTTTTGTTGTGCTTTCACTAAATGATACTGTAGCGACTTAACTGTTCCGCCCAAATGCATGATGGGAAGTTGGCCAACCATGACTGTCAGTGATGGCTGCAAATGGTATACAATATGTTCTGCGTTGTATTCAATTAGGCGTGTTAAGAAAAAGATTCTCTTGCTCTGCCCAAATGCATGATGGGAAGTTGGGCAACCATGACTGTTAGTGGTGGCTGCAAATGCTAAAACGGCATCATTGTAAACTGTTTGAGGCAATGCATAAATGGGTCATTCTGGGCATGTGTTAATTGCGTCAAATTTTTTAATGTGATTATTAAAAAAAATTAACTACCGCCCGTTCACGCAATAAATTTGACAGCCCTGGTGAAAAGTGATGAATTCCTTTTTTCAAGTACGTGTTTTGTTCTAAGAATTGTTTTCCCCTATAATTAAAGATTTCATAAGAATTTATAAATATTTATGGAATTATAATTTTACAATTTGAATTTATTTTTAAGTAAAAATTGAAGAATATATTTTGATGAAATTGTAATTTAAAAAGTAATTCATAAATATTTAAAGGGAACCACGGATAGACTTGTAGTTCTTAAAAGATAAATGTTAGTATGCGTTAAAATAATTTGATATTAAAACTCCTCTTGATGTTTTGTTTTTATACAATTTGTATAATTAATTCAACTACTAGGTTGCCATTGTTGTCGACGTCGCAACATGCCAGGTAAATCAAACAGCCTAAAACAATTGTTTTATTTACCCAGTACTTCTCAAATAGTGGGGGGCGTCCCCCCAGGGGGACGCAGAGCGATGCCAGAGGTGGCGCATGTGACCTCGGGGAACTTTTTTTTTTTTTTTGCCGTACTAGAATAAAGTGTACTTGCACATCCACTCAGTGGGTGGCAGTGGCGCTCTCATTTTGAAAGTGCACGCAGTATTTTTGAAGTAAGCAAGAGCACACGAATTCACGGAAGAGACTCATGAAGAGCTGTGCGCCGTTTTCGAAAGCCGTTTTCCGGCCAGACTCACGCAGCGACCCACTGTCTTCTCCGGTTCTCACGTGTCCGCCCGAGAAGTGCCATTTTCGGCTTGGGATCGTCACGACGACCGACCGCCCTCACCTACGGTTTTCCCTCGGCCGCCGAGAACGCGCTTTTTTCGGGCCTTTTGGATTTGACATTTAATACAGTGGTAGACGAGGAAAGACCACAGTTTACTGTGTCTAAAAATGATTATAGCGGACAGCCGGAAGCCAAATCAATTAAGACGCCACTTAAAGACATTAGACCCCAATCTAATTGATAAGCCGCTTGGTTGTTTTTCAGCGAAAACGTGCCGAATATTGCCAACAATCGTCCCGCTTTGTCAGTGTGATATCAGTAAACCAGTGAGCTTGCAAACTGGAGGTGATACTGGGAGCAGCGAAAATAAAAACTGTCCTTCTGTCCAAAGACACTTTTTTTTTCTGTCTTCTATTCAGTTTTGTTTTTTCGAGTTAATGTTTCTAATCAATTTGAATTTGTTATTATTTACTGATTTTATTTTTCAGTATCAAATGGTCAAAAATGTACCTTGAGTGTATTTTCAGTTTGGATGTGACTTTTTTTTTCTTCTTAAATTCAGGCAAATTGATGCGCGTTAAGTCTTTTCTGTTACAAACAAAACAATGTTAATAAAGTTATACTTTATAAGTTGATCTCTGTTATTTTCTCTAATAGAAAAAAAGGATATAATGTGAGGCAGAGGCGTAATTATAATAGTAATATTATAGACAAATGATACTATTTACAGTGGCGGCAGCGCGAAACATTTACGTCTTCCTTGGGGGGGCGTAACAGAAAATAATTGAGAAGCACTGTATTTACCTAACATGTTTCAGCGACTATTTCCGCTTTCATCAGAGACTCTGATGAAGGGTGAAGTAGTCGCCGAAACAGTTCAGGTAAATAAAACAATCTAAAACAATTGTCTGTGATAAAATAAAAAATCAACTAAAGTTAATATCATGGCAAGCCTCCGAGGATCGGTGTAAGACACTGCTGACGAGCTTGATTCGAATGCAGTTACGAAATTGGGAACTCATCCCACAGCTCTAAAACAAAGCCCCGACTGCGTCATCACTCCCATCGTGCATTGCGCGTGTAAAACATGGCGCCCTCCAGAGGTCAAAACATGTACTAAATATTAGTTTTTTTAGTCAATGGCAATAATATACAGTGGGGAAAACCCATTGGCAGTGTATCAAATACTTGTTCTCCCCACTGTATGTGTTCATATTTTTTAAAAAGAGAACAATAGTGGCTTATTAGAGCCTACAAGTCTTTAAGACAGAGGTTCCCCTTAAAGATTAAAGAATAAATAAATCAAGTTGTAATCCAATTAAAAAGCAATCAAATTCCTTTTTTTAAAAAAATCTTTTATAATACCAAATGCTGCTTATATTTTCCTTTGAAAATGATATATATTTTTTTTCATTATTTTCAATCTCATAGCCTAATCTAGCCGGAACTAATAACTTTTCATGACCTTTTTTCCAACAAGTTAGCCAAAGTGACATTTTGACGCTCACCGTAATCTTGTAGTGCGCCTATGGCTTCATCAACGAAGGCGATCAGATGAAAGTGACGTGTCTGTCGTGCAGCAAGAGCTTCTGCGCTAAGTGCAAGAAACCGGTGAGTAATGACGGTACTTGAGAGTAACTCGTGTCCAATATCTCAAAAATCTGCCTTTGCGTTAAGTGGGAGGCTCAACACCAGGATTTGTCCTGTGAGCAATTCCAGCAGTGGAAGCGAGACAATGACCCGGAGTACCAGAGGCAAGGCCTGGCGGGCTACTTGAGGGACAACGGCATCAGTAAGCAGCTAAAAAGAAGCACACTTTGCACCATTTTGAATGTGAACAAAATTTGAGATCAGGTTTGTTGCAGCTTGCCCTCGCTGTCGCTTCCAGTACGCGCTGACCAAAGGCGGCTGCTTGCACTTTACCTGCACTCAATGTCGTTACCAGTTCTGCAGTGGCTGTAATAACCCCTTCAACAAGGTGGGTTGACAAAACTGCATGTGATTTACTTCAAAATGACTGTGGATAAAGCGCTATTATGTTAACACTCGTTGGCAGGTATAGACCTTCACATGCCCCCAAAATCAGGATATGGTCATGTTTGTGTGCCACGTTTAGAGCTGACGTTTAGAGCCGCCAATGAGCGAATGTTGACACATAGACTTCATTACCTATGACACTTCGTCATTCTTTGCGTAATGCCTTATCCAAGGGGGCCGAGCTTCATTTAGTAATAGCCGAAGACTGCACACACTCATGTCGGATTTAAGCTTGGATTTTTTAAGAAACGGAAGCTGTACCCCATACAAACAAGAAGGATTGTCTCAAGAGTGATTTGTTCGAGGATTTAAGGTAAATATTATATTTTTCGTATCATGCATGCGTGATTTAAGCATTTATTCGCAGGATTTTTCTTCTTTGTTTACACATGGAGGTGGCTAATTTTCAAAACTGACTAGCCTCATAGTTGGCAATATTTACGCGAAATAAATGCGACCTGCATATTTTTTTTTGCTTTTAACCAAGAATCGAGACTGTTTTACGTCCATATCTATAAAGAATTCAGAGATTCAAGCATTTATTCACAATCATTTTTGCCAGAAAAGCTCTGTTCACGCCAGGCGGCCGCTAGCCTCGTTCGCTAACAGAGTAGGATTGTACTTCGACAATATACGTAAAATAAATGCTAACTGCACGGTTTCTTTGCTTATAACCAAGAATCAAGACTGTTTTACATTCATATCTATGAAGAATTTGGGGATTTAAGCATTTATTCACAAGAATTATCGCCAGAAAAGCTCTGTTTACACTAGGCGGCCACTAGCCTCATTCGCTAACAGAGTGGCATTGTACTTCAACAATATACGTAAAATAAACGCTAACTGCTCGGTTTCTTTGCTTTTAACAAGCAAGAGCATTTTGAATAGAAAATGTTAAAATAAAAGGTTCCCGGTTAGTGTTTCCATGACAACTTCTTAGCTATTTCGTGTTTTGGTTTCGCGTCACGTGTTGTGGGACTGTGGCGGGTGGACATTCGCACCCAGTGTTGAGACGTTGCGAGGGAATGTTGATCTGTGGATATCCATGAATGAAGGTGAGTATTTTTCCTTCATTCTGGAGGGTATCAGCAAAAGGTTGGACCTCCTACATGCGCGGCCGTTTCGTAGCTTTGCCGTAGCAACGACGGGCAGTCATCGCTCCAAGTTGGCAAGCTTTGTTTACATTATATGCGTGTTGCACATTTATGCCGTGAGGTGATGTTTTCGTTTAGCATCTGTGGGATGTGTTGTTAGTCCGATTGAGTGTAAAGTGCTTAGTTGCCGCCAGGTTTTGTGGCCAAATTGACCGCGTGTGTGTTGAGAGGAATACTTCCGGGTTGTTAATGTGCACGGCTGCACGCCCATCCGCGCCCGCGACCACCTTTGTGTTTATAGCACTGTACAATCCACTTGTGTGTTGTTGACTATTGTACCGTCAGTTTGCATTGTTTTACATTGGCACTGATATGCTGTTAACCATAACCCGAAATTCAGAAGTTTTGACATTAGGCTTAATCTTAGAGTTAGCGGGATTAATTGGTCGGCGGAGTTGATTTTAACAAATTCCAAGCAGTTTGTCAGATATTTGTTAGTTTTAGGGCTCCGGAATGGCTAAGCTAGCATGAAATTCTGATATTCCCCTTTAAATACAATCATCAGAAAGTCAATTACATATGATGACATTTTTCTGTTGTCATTCTTATGTTGAGGCGGCAAAGAGAGAAAAATGGGTAAAAAGTAACTGATAGATTACTTTTAAAGTAACTTAGTTACTTTGATAATGAAGTAATCAGTAAAGTAACTAGATTACTTTTTTTTTGGCGTAATCAGTAATTAAATTACTTTTTCAAGTAATCTGTGACAACACCGGCTATCGGCTACAGTCAGGTATTATTGGAGCCACCTAGCATAGTAGCATCGCGTTTGCAACGGCGTCACACTATCTTCCCTCCTCCCCCCTCGTGCTCTGCTCTCTCGTCTCCGTGAGTCCGTCTTTCTCAGACTTGTCTCGCGTCAGTCAATCAACATAGTAACGTACGCCTTTCCCGCCTCAGTAACGGTAACGGCGTTGCCAAGATGAGAAAAGTAATTAATTAGATTACTCACTAGTGAAGAAAATAACGCTGTTATATTCTAACGCCGTTATTAACAACACTGTTGACCACAATTGAAAATGCACAATAGACAGTACAAAAGGTGTTATATTCAGGTTTTGCCTTTGTGTAGGCATGACAAGCAACAAATGCGCGCGCATCCTTGCAGCTGTAATCTTTCCCCTCTCTGTCTCTCTCTCTCACTCGGCTGCGCAACTTCTTCATGCGAGCAAATCCGCTCTTCCTCGTGTGTGCGCAAAAATGTTTTCTTCGTGTGTACATGCGCTCTTACTCGCGTGCCATTAGTATTACCTGCTCTATGCTTCCTGCGCCAAGATAAAAGTGAAATTTACGGTCATTTATTATGAAATTATTTACTACTAGGAGAACTGCCGAACGGAACAATGCAACTTCACAGGCCTTCACGCTCACCACCCTCGGGACTGCCTCTTCTACCTCCGAGACTGGGAGCCCGAGAAACTGCAGGCACTTCTAAAAGTATGACGTTTTACCACCTTAAAATTTTGAACAATCGTTAGCATCTAACTTGCTTTCAGAGAAGCAACGTGGACTTTAACACGGAAGCTCCTGATGGACCGCAAGTGGGCACTTGCGGCGTGATGGAGCAGAAAGACGAAGCCAGTAACGCCGATTCGCCGTGCGGCGTCCAGACGCAGGCAGGCCAGGCCGGACTATGCGAGTGAGTGTAGCGCGAAACGGGTTATTCTCAGGTTTGCGCCGTCGGTGAAGTTTATTTTAATTTTTGCAGTAAACATTACCGGGAGTACCTGGTCAGTCTGATCAACGCCCACTCGCTTGATCCCGCCCCTCTGTACGACCCCGACAGCTTGACCAGGGCTTGTGAAAGGTACCGCGTGGACATCCAGAGGAGGCCGAATGAGGACGATAATGCCTACTACTTTCGTCTGCTTCAGGTGATGCGTTTTTTTTTTTAAAGGTGGCTAAAATAGAGAATATTGACCTTAGATTGACAGCGATAGATGTTCATTCGCTGCCACCCTCCCACTTCAAATGGATTGGGCGTCTACTTGTGATAAACTCCTTTCAAGAGTTTTTAGTTTTTAAGAGCCACATGATTGAACGTCTAGCATCATCAATGGCACTGAAAGAGTTGAAATCATAAGGAATAAAATTTCATAAATTAATAGAAAATATTCAGATATTTTTTGTTTTTGTCGGTATAGTTTTTTTTTTATTGGAATACAATATTTACATGTTTTATTTGTTTATTTTAAGGTGATTCATTGACAAATTGACAGCAATAGATAACAGAAATCAGTTATTAACTGAGAATATTTCGGGTTTTTTTGTTTAATAATGAAAAATTTTAATTTAAAAGATAGAATAAAAATTTATATGAGAATAATTAGTTGTTTTGGTTTAAAATATTTTTATTAAGATAAAAATATTTGTTTTTCTAGAATGGAAGAAAAAAATCTTATTTTGTTTTAATTGAAAAAAATGTAAAAAATATTTTTTTAAGAATATTTGAAGTTTTCACCCTTTAAAAAAAGTGAAAAAATAAATAAGTGAATATTCATTATTAATAGGCTTAAATAAGAGGATACTGGCAATTTTAGGTCAATGTCGCCAAACGAATCCAATATCAAAATAATGGTCGATTAGTTTAACGGCAGCCCTATTTTCTAAAAACGCCAGAGCTCAATCATTCAAAAAAATGAGTAGATGAAGTATGCGTAACGATTATCACGCTTGCTAGAACGATCAATTCACCTACAATTCAAACTGTAGCTAATATTTCCATTGACTAGCAAAAAAAAAAAAAAAAACCCGTGTGGTTCTACTTTTAATTACTGGCTTAGAATTTGGTTTCGACGTTTTTACAGCCTATTAAAAATGCACTCCCAGACAATTACCACACCTATATTGATCTTTGTCAATGTTTATCTGGAAAATCTTGACAGAATGACGCTCATCGTGACTCATTTAAGAAGAAGCTAGCTGGTCCACCTGTTGTTGTTTTTTTGACTTCGCTGTTTTTCTTTTTGTTTTTGTTTTTACAGAAACTAATGGAGGTTCCTCTGGGTGAAAAAGTTTGCAGGAACGCCACTCAAGAGCCTCATGCAACTTAATCTGGAAGGCAGTAAAGTTCATGGTGGTGGTCAATGTTCAGATGTTGATAATTGAAGGGAAATGTTATTTTTGCTTACATGCTAATATAATCTTGGAAGCAGGTATGTCTATTATGGATTAGCATGTTGGCAAAAATACCATTTCCCCTAAACATGCTCATTGATAATCTTAGACATGCCTGCTTCTATAATTATCGATTAGCATGTCAGCAAAATACCATTTCCCATCATTATCAAATGAGAACATGATATAGTTGTGTCTTTGGTGTTCTTATCTATACTACAATTGTTTTGTTACAAGGTATTACTGACGACAATAGACGTTAATATGCTATGCTAGCCTTGTTTTTTTTCCCACAGGCTAGAATTGACGGCGATGTTGGATGTCAATCACTGTCAATTTTTTTTTTTGTTAATGACTGCTGATGAAGTGCCACTTAGTATTTTCAACGGGTTGATTACTAAAATAAAATAAAATAAAAATATTAAAAAGAACATTTTAAAAGAATTGAAGTTGTGCCTCACACAAGGGCCTAGGTTTGCATTGGACAACATTTTCAGGAACCTCAAATTGTCCCAACCAACTTTCAGGCAACCTTCCTTGTATTGTGTAATGAGTTCAGTTATGTAGGTAATTTAGATTGTCTTTTTTAATGTTTTAAGGATTGATTTGACCCTACTATTATTAAGTGATATACATTATTTTCAGACTTACATTTACCCCTTTTCACCTGCTCGGACCGTTATTATATTATTTAACCTCAAACGCACGTTGGATTGGCTGATGACATGCCCCCCCCCACACACACACACACGCACATACAAAGTTTTTTTCGGCCAGCAGCAGCTACTGTAAGGAATGTAAAAGACGTCAGTGTTGTGGACATGGGAAACACATCACTAATTTTGCTACTGAAAGTCTGACCTGCATCAGTTAGCATAACATTAAACTGTGTGAACATGCTAACCTGCAAAACTTGAGTGGGAAGTTGCTTAAAGAGAAATGTCCAGTATGTTTTTTCTGCTGTTAACCTTATGAGTTTTTTTATGTTACATTTGTTAATTTAGACAGACAATGTGAGTGGTCTAAAGACAAATGTTTATTTTTTGCATTCCTGGACAGTTAAGAGATTATTAGTAGGTTTGTATTTATGGTGTATTTTGAATTTGCTAATAAAATCCAGAAATTTATTCTGGAAGTTTTCAAGAATGTTTCTTTAATAGTTTTCGAAAACAAAGGTTTGAATCAAACGGTGTACCAGCTGAACCAATACACATGAAAGTTGGTATAAGTCAAAACAGATTTATTTTGCATTGATCATTTGGCATATCAATTAATTAGGTTCATATTCATGAGAAATGTTGCCTTGACCCCGTTCACCTAATCTGTTTGGGTTTAATAATGTCCCTTCCTAAGCAAAAAGTGTACATGCAGGTTAGGTCCCTACCAATGTTGAGACCAAACCTACGCCCTTGGCCTCACAAGCAGTCTTTTAAAAAAATGATAAGGGTGGACAATTTAGCTAACTTAAGTCATGAATTAATCAACACAGTTAATGAAAAAAGTGCATTATCAAAGCCATTAAAGTTGAGCCATACATAGTACTATATACAGTAGGGCAAATAAGTATTTAGTCAACCACTAATTGTGCAAGTTCTCACACTTGAAAATATTAGAGGCCTGTAATTGTCAACATGGGTAAACCTCAACCATGAGAGACAAAATGGGGGGGGGGGAATCACATTGTTTGATTTTTAAAGAATGTATTTGCAAATCATGGTGGAAAATAAGTATTTGGTCTATAATAAAATTTCATCTCAATACTTTGTTATGTACCCTTTGTTGGCAATAACTGAGGCCAAACGTTTTCTGTAATTCTTCACAAGCTTTTCACACATTGTTGCTGGTATTTTGGCTCGATGCAGATCCTCCTCTAGAGCAGTGATGTTCTGGGGCTGTCGTTGGGCAACACAGACTTTCAACTCCCTCCCTCACCCCGTCGCGTCAAAATAATAACAAGAACGGGGAGAAAAAATCCCAGAACCACATGGGGGGACCTCGTGAATGACCTACAGAGAGCTGGGACCACAGTAACAATGGCTACTATCAGTAACACAATGCGACATCAGGGACTTAAATCCTGCACTGCCAGACGTGTCCCACTGCTGAAGAAAGTACACGACCAGGCCCGTCTGTGGTTTGCTAGAAGCATTTCGATGATCCAGAAGAGGACTGGGAGAATGTGTTATGGTCAGATGAAACCAAAATAGAACTTTTTGGTCGAAACACAGGTTCTCGTGTTTGGAGGAAAAAGAAGACTGAATTGCACCATACCCACTGTGAAGCATGGGGGTGGAAACATCATGCTTTGGGGCTGTTTTTCTGCAAAGGGACCAGGACGAATGATCTGTGTAAAGGAAAGAATGAATGGGGCCATGTATCTCGAGATTTTGAGTGAAAATCTCCTTCCATCAGCAAGGGCATTGAAGATGAGACGTGGCTGGGTCTTTCAGCATGACAATGATCCCAAAGACACAGCCAGGACAACAAAGTAGTGGCTTTGTAAGAAGCATTTCAAGGTCCTGGAGTGGCCTAGCCAGTCTCCAGGTCTCAACCCCATAGAAATCTGTGGAGGGAGTTAAAATTCTGTGTTGCCCAACGACAGCCCCAAAACATCACTGCTCTAGAGGAGATCTGCATGGAGGAATGGGCCATAATACCAGCAACAGTGTGTGAAAAGCTTGTGAAGAGTTACAGAAAACGTTTGGCCTCAGTTATTGCCAACATAGGTTACATAACAAAGTATTGAGATGAACTTTTGGTACTGACCAAATACTTATTTTCCACCATGATTTGCAAATAAATTATTGAAAAATCAAACAATGTGATTTTCTATTTTTTTCCCCCACATTCTGTCTCTCATGGTTGAGGTTTAACCATGATGACAATTACAGGCCTCTCTAATGTTTTCAAGTGGGAGAACTTACACAATTAGTGGTTGACTAAATACTTATTTGCCCCACTGTATGCTATCTATAAGTAGCATTACAAGCTCTTTATGACTTCATTTATCAAGGATTGGATAGGACAGGAAGAGGGAAGTCAGGATAGATTTGGACTATTATTATTGTGTATATATATAATATACTACTTTTGAATTTGTTTTTTATTTGCGTGTATGACAATACGATTAATTGCAGGACTCTAATGCTGTCAATTGTGTTTAAAATTTTCAGTCATTGCCCAGCCCTAAAATTGTTTTACCTTTTTAGACTGCTCATGAAGTCACACTAAAGTTAAGTTCCCAAAGAAAAAAAATCAAGAATATATAAATAAAATACCGGTACTTTATCATCAGTCATTTAAAGAAATTCTATTGTACTGAATCACATTCAGTGAGACTCATTACATTTGTGTGTACATGGTTGATTTGATTGTTTACATGTTTTTGTGTTGTAGCAGGAGGGAAAGAATGCATAATGTTTTTGATGAAGTTGAATGGAAGCACCAAAAAATGCAAAACTATATTTGTTGTATTTGTGTTTTATCTATGCAGAGAACATATTAAAAATGAACATATTCATGTTTTTGTATGAATCCGTTGAAACTCATCTGCCACTGACGGCGTTCGACGTCCAATCCATTTCAAGTGGGAGGGTTGCCTCCCACTTAAAATAGATTGGACGTCTACTAGTTCGAAATTCATTTAAATTCACATCAGAACAATAATCTATCAGTGTTAATTTACATTTAAAAACATGTTTTTGTAATTTGTCGCCCTCTAGTGGCCAGCCTTTTTCTTATTCTCCTTAGTCACGTGGTTTATAGGAAGCTCAGCGAGCGACTTTAAGCGCGTTCCCGTCTGGACTTCGCCAAACGACAACGAGCGCGCGAGTTGGAAACACGAAACAAAAACTGGCGCTGCGTCGACCTTCGAGGTGAACTGAACTTGAACCCACTTCCCAATTCGCACTGCGAATATTGGAAAAACATTTTAGCCCGCTCCGGCTAAGTTAAATGCTCTTTTTCGACAAGCTAAATGATTGACTCTACGAGGAAGTGCAGTTTAAGGACAGTTGGATTTTGTAATATCTATTGACCAAGTCATTTTTTTTTTTTTTTTTTTTTTTTTTTTTTTGTGGTTTGTTTGGTGCCATTCTTCGCATTTCAATAGCTAGCTTGGGAGTTGTGAGCACCATGACGCGGAGAAGGACACGTAAACTTCGTGCATGGATTGTGGAACAGGTGTGTAAAACCTTATTACGACCACAGTATAATGAATAGAAATCATTATGTCATAAACGCAGCATATTTGTGGAATCGCTTATAATTTAGCTAATCACGGGTCTCTGTGTGCGAAGGGCATTTTTTTTTGTGGGAAGGCATTAATTTGACATAAGATTATTTGGACCAAAAAACATCTTTTGATACAAAAATAGTGATTTAATTCCTTTCTTACTGCTTGGAACTGAGTTGAAGTGAATTGGGAGCTTCATTTTGAAATAGTGTTCCTCGACAGTCGTTTTCTGACTGCCGTTGAAAAAAATGTTTTTTAAATGGCTGCTACTACATTTTTTAAAAAATATATATATATTTTTTTGCTTTATCAGAAGCCATTACTACAGAGGCGTATTGCTGCCACACCTTAAAAAATGTTTTAACATGTTATTACGTTATTATATGATATGTCAAAACCTGAAAATGTTAAAACGAGGTAATTATCACGTAAAAACGAGAAATAAGTAAAAATGTCAAATGCATGCAATACGCGCACACTTTAGGTCTGAGTGTACGCATACTGAGGCTGAATGATATTGGAAAAAAATGACATTGCAACTAGGAACGATTAAGATTTTTAATCGAGTTAATTAATCGTAATTGCAATTCAAACCATCTATAAAATAGGCCATATTTTTCTGTAAATTATTGTTGGAATGGAAAGATAAGACAAGATGGATATATACGTTCAACATACGGTACGTAAGTACTGTATTTGTTTATTTTAACAAATCAACAAGATGGCATTAACATTCTGTTAAAGCGATCCATGGATAGAAAGACTTGGAAGTTCTTAAAAGATAAATGTTAGTAGATGAGTTTTCACTTTTTTTTTTTACTTATTAATTGTGATGTTTGTACTTCAATGATCACGGTTTTACGGAAGTTTCACTTTTTTACATGATAATATAAAATAAGTATAATGTTTTTATAACCATCATGTAAAACATACTTTTTTTGAGTGGCAGCAATACGCTTCATTGCACATGCACATTGTATATTTGTTTTTGTTAAAAACATTAAGAAAAATGGGAAGCTTCATTTTGACAAAATTTGCGCTTTCTTCACTGCATTTAATTCTCGACAATTGTTTAGCTCACTGCCATTAGGAAAAAATAAAACTATTTTTAAACTCAATTTTTAAAACAAGTCCTCATAAAGCAACACCAACTTTTCATTATTATTATTTTTATTTTCCTATTTAGACAACCAACATGCCGGAACTGTTCATGGCACTTTATAAGCAGTTATTGCAATTTCCCTTTTGTTAAAAAAAAAAAAAACCAATCCAATGATGGGATGACCATTTTTTGCACGATGATATCATCCGATTAAAGCATTTAGAATACATTTTCGGCATCAGTTTTGTGCCAATATGTATGTTGGCCTAAAAGTTAATGTACAAGTCTGCTGCCTTTGTACATGGACTGGTCATAGCTTGCTTAGAATAACCTCTAGATGTCTCCAAACTAAGATGCTTGGGATTTGTTAA
The DNA here is from genome assembly GCF_030265065.1 of Corythoichthys intestinalis. Classification (NCBI taxonomy): domain Eukaryota; kingdom Metazoa; phylum Chordata; class Actinopteri; order Syngnathiformes; family Syngnathidae; genus Corythoichthys; species Corythoichthys intestinalis. Next base: position 12,880,546 of record NC_080414.1, read on the forward strand.
ATGAACTTTTGAATTCATGGTGCACACATAAATGAAAAATAATGAATGAAATAAACTCATCATATATAACAACTTTATTACCAGAAAGAAATAGTCACTAAGAAGAGTAATAAGACACATAATTTATATTTGGGTTTCTTATTTTTCACAGAATGTTTCCTTGGAAAACCTTGAAGTTTTTATATTCATCGTTATTAAAGCATCCATTGGGGCATCACAATACAATTAGCCATAATGTGTTAAGTCCACGACCATAGATATCGGTATCAGATTTTTGGATTTAGTCAACATTGAGGTATTGGTTAAAAATTCTCGGGGGACAAAGTTTTTTAAACTTTTTTTTTGTTAAACTCATTCACCATCAGTGTTGTTAATAACGGCGTTACAATATAACGGCGTTACTAACGGCGATATTTTTTTCAGTAGTGGGTAATCTAATTAATTACTTTTCTCATCTTGGCAACGCCGTTACCGTTACTGAGGACTGAAAGGCATGCGTTACTATATTGATCGAAAAGTCTGAGGGAGACTGACTCACCGAGACGACAGAGAAGAGCAGGAGTAGGGAGGAGGCAAGAAAGTTGTGACGCCGAGCAAACGCGATGCTACGTAGCTCCAATAATACATGTTGTAGCCGATAGCCTGCAAACTACGCCCGCATGTTATGGTAGATATGGTAGACATGGTAGATATCACATTTACTTTACATAGATATAACTAGATGCAAAATGACAGACATGGCACTAAATGAGTTAGTAGACAGCCGCCATCTTAAAGCAGTAGACTTTTTAGGACGGCTCTGTTGTTAAGAACGGCAAGCCGTTAATGTGGATCCAAAACACAGACCAGGAGATCAGTAGAGTAAATGTTTGTATTTAATAAGTACGACAAAGGGAGCACGCTAACAAACGCGAGTTTAACAAGTACGACAAAGGGAGCACGCTAACAAACGCGAGTTTAACAAGTACGACAAAGGGAGCACGCTAACAAACGCGAGTTTAACAAGTACGACAAAGGGAGCACGCTAACAAACGCGAGTTTAACAAGTACAACAAAGGGAGCACGCTAACAAACGCGAGTTTAACAAGTACAACTAAGGGCACGCTAACAAACGCGAGTTTAACAAGTACAACTAAAAGCACGCTAGACTGCATGAATATAACAGTACAAGAATCTAACTACAAATTCCAAAAGAGCACTAAAGTAAAGCTAACCAAACCAGAATACGACCGTAGAACGTCGGGAAGCTGGAAGGATGACGATGAACACACAGGCGGTAAGCAAGGCAAATAGCAAGCAATAGTCCGACACTTGCAGATGGTGACAGGCTTCCTTAAATACTGAGCTTTCCTAATCAAGCACAGGTGTGTCGTGTTACCCCACCAATCTGGCTCAATCAGGTGCTGCATAAAGAAAAAAGAACTGAGAACACACACAAATATGACAGTTCTAGAGAACCTTCCTAGCGAACCTAAGTAACTTTTAATCTAAAATACTTCTAAATCGGCAAAATCTTGACTTGAATCTTATCTTTAATCGATGAAACAGTTTTAAAACTTTCATATGTCGAAAGTAGAGAGAAGGGAACTAATGCAGTAATGGGAGCAATTTTAACAACTTTTAACAGTTGATTCAGGGTAAAGGGTAAATTAGGGTAAAGAATTGGGCTCGGGCCAATTGTACCAAAAACCTTCACAAAAAACTTCCCATCGTGTGGCCAATGTTTTTTGAGGAAAAAAAAAAAAAGTAATTATCACCAATTACTTTGCAAAGTAACTAATTACTCTTACATTCAGGTAATTGAGTTACTAACGCAATTACTTTTTGGGTGAAGTAATTCGTAACTATAATTAATTACTTTTTTTCAGTAAGATTAACAACACTGTTCACCATTCATGACAATCTTCCCAGTTTAAACGTCTATCGTCGGCAATGGCAGTTGTTTATAAAACTGGCTGTTGCTTGAAATTTAGCACCTATTGACAGGTGAGCAGCGGTAAATACGCCGGTCTGACATGGGAGGACGAGTCCAAAACCATGTTCCGAATCCCATGGAAACACGCCGGGAAGCAGGACTTCCGGAAGGACGAGGACGCCGCCATCTTTAAGGTGGACTCCATTTATGAGTCATTCTGCGAATCATCTTGTAAAAATCTTTTATTGTTTGTTCTCCAGGCGTGGGCTGAATTCAAAGGCAAAATGGACGACAACAACCCGGCCGCTTGGAAGACGCGTTTACGCTGCGCCCTCAATAAGAGCTCAGAGTTCACCGAAGTTGTCGAGCGAGCACAGATGGACATCTCGGAACCGTACAAAGTTTACCGGCTCGTACCGCTTAACGAACAAAGTGAGAAATCTGCTTTCAGCAAAAGTTTATAAAAATTGTTCTGACGCCGTCGTATTGTTTCTACGTAGATGCAGAGACGTTTGACAGTAAACGTGGTAAGAAACGCGGCCGAAAGTGGAAACGCCGGAGCAGCGACGAGGAAGATGTCGTTCACGCCAAGGAGATCAAAACGGATGATGACGAGGTCGAGCCGGTGAGGCCAAAAAAAAAAAAAACTGTCAAATCTTTAGGGTTTTTTTGTCTTTTTTGCTTGTGTGTGTGTGCAGTTGCGGTGGGAACTTCTGGGTACTTCACGATATAATTTGCGATACAAGTCTCATGATATGGCAATACAACAGTTACCGATACATAGGTCAGGACAGCATTCTAGGATGTTCTACAAAACAACTAATAAACACAAAAACAAGCTATTTTCATCCTTTTGCTGTGAGTTTATCATTAGTAGACATCTAATCCATTTGAAGTGGGAGGGATGGCAGCGAATGAACAAACTCATTCATTCGTTCACATAGACACTACTGTAATGGCAGATGTTGCTCACAACTCGTTGTTTTTTAATAGTGACACCTAGGCATGTGCCGGTATGAGATTTTGACAATATGATAACCTTAAGCAAAAATACCACGCTATCACTGTATTAAAATTAGGGCTGCAGCTATCGATTATTTTAGTAGTCGATTAATCGATGAATTAGTTCGAATAATCGAGTAATCGGATAAGAAACATAAAAATTGATATACCTGAGCGGAGCCTCAAACGGTATAGAAAAATAAATAAATGAGGATCTGTGTAGAACAAAAGATCAATTGGCTAACTTACATAGCAAAAGTCTGCTAACTTAAATGCTATAAAATGCTAACGTTATCTTTTATTTATTCCTTTTTTACAGTGCTCTTAACAAATTTTTCGGACACATATTTCCACAAAAAACGGCTAAATATACCTCTAAACTAAATTATAAATGCATTAAAAAAAAAACATTAGTTCAAACAAATACCCAACTTACATTGGTCTTAACAGGGAGCAGCTGAATTCAGCCATTGAAATGAGGCGGACTAAAGGGCAGTGCATCCACAAAATCAATAAAACTGAATGCAAACACTTTTAAAACAAACCATTACAACAGCACTTTAATTAAACGAATAATCAAAGCATTAAAATTTAATTTGAATCTTATTTTCTAATTGAATACTCGAGTTAATCAATTAATCGTTGCAGCACTAATTGAAATATTAGCTCCAAAATGTGTGATTTTGAGATGTATGGGTTTAAAAATTTCATTGAACAGGATTTTAAAAAAAAAAAAAAAAAATCTCAACATATTTGCAAATTGGAACATCAACGTGAATATGTTAAAATACTGGGAAAAACTGAAATATTTTAAATAAAATTTCTCCCTCAGTCCAAGTTATGATGCAAGTAGGTGAGTATGTTCACCTTTTCTGGGTTAATATACCTCTACTATTATTAATATTAATGAGTTGAATATTAATGGAGAGTGACAGCAAGAGACAACGCGCGTGTGTTTGACTCGTATAATAATGTACACGTTATACTCACACACCCACTTTCTCTACCAACACAGAGTCCAAGTCGCCAGAGAGAAAAAATGTATCATGAAAATGGGGGAAGACTTTACAAATGTACTGTTTTAGTGAGGAAACGTTTGGCTTTTTTGGCATGCTAACAAGCCTCGTTAACAATCTTACGTCACGTTTTACCATCGCTAGACACACGAAAAACGATGGAGTGAACTCTCGCAACTGGTGGGAAACGTTCATGACTGCGTTTACTTACCTTAAATTTTGTGTAAAGTGGTGGCTGATGGTCACGTAAATGTGAAATCATGTTGGAGGTGTTGCCTTCATGTCGTCTGTCCTTCCTCTTCTAAGCCGCGGCCGTCTGTTTCTTTTTGGTAGCCAAAATACTTCCATACTAGACTAGATTTTTTTAGGGGGTTTTGAAAAAGCTCAGGTGTTGTTTCAACAGCAACAGCAGGGTCACCGATAGAGCAACAACTGGAGGGGGAGGGGTGAGCCAAAAAAGCGCACCAGTGTCCAAAACATTGCCTTTTTCAAAGAAACAAAGGAGGTTACACTGCTGTGTCCTGTCTCTTCAATGCCAAACTTGGCTGCACGTCGGCCGTGAATAAACACCTACGCTGTCACCAAGTTTTAATTTTCGAAGACGACAAGAGTAAGTCCATCTAACTAACAAACGTCATGTTTTATTGAAGTTGCTAAGCCTGTTGCAATTTGCAATGAGTCCATTCGTCGCAAGGTAAATAAAAATGGGCGATAATTTTCACGGCTGCGTTTTATCACGGCTGCGTTTTATTACCGCGTGCATGCATACATTTTTGCGTGCGTGTAGATGACATATGAGACTTGTTCATTTCACAGATGTTTATTGGTAATCAACACGCCGTAGAATTACAGTTCAGACGTACAAAAAAAGGAAACACATCTATATTAAACACTGTACGTTAGCATTGCTACATTGAGACAAATGGGGAAAAGAAGACAATCTACTTTAGCCTGCTAAAACATTGGCAGTCTTCTCCAAAACGCAAACTTGCGGTTCAAAGGTGACACTTCAAACATGAAAAATGGCTGGTTAACAGCATTTGTAAATGAAAAAAATGGGGGGGGGATTATTACTGACACCACAAGAAGTGCTTTTTTAACATTTTTAGTGCTGTTTAGCAAACGTATTTCCGGTGAACATTTAAAAAATAAAACCATGTCGTGTTCGTCATATAAATAACGATTTCTGGAGTTAATCCCACATACTTTAGAATTCAGATTCTACACTAAAAATACCTTTAAAATGACACCCTTTATGAAAAATCTGATTGGCAATGAATAATTATTATAATACTATTATTCATATATATATATATATATATATATATATATATATATATATATATATATATATATATATATATATATATAGTACTATACTATATTATTAATGCTAGTTATTTTTTAAGAATTGTTTGGAATCATGTTGGAAAGGCAAAGTCAGTGTTCTGAATTGGTTTACTTTACATTCCATTCTTTTGCACTTGTTAATGCTATCAACATTTGAACTCATTGTTTATTTGTGATTACTACTAATAATCTAATAATCGTAAAAATAGTCGGCTGACTAACCGGGAGAAAATTAGTTGCTTGGGACAGCCCTACATAAAAAAATAGCAAATACTGTGATATGACGGAAAATTTTAGTGGTTTTGAAACCATGACGTTTTCATACCACAGTAAATCTTGAAACCGGTAACCGGCACATGCCTAGTGACACCTTTTTAAAAGGTTAAGGACTCTAACCTCCTAGCCAGACCACCGGAATCGCGCCAGCCGAACCGCCAGACCTGCGCTGGCGCAGCTCCAACGGCCCGAGCCGGCGGGATCCCGGCAATCCGGCCAGAAGGCCAAACTCCACGCATTCACCTTAGTCTTAACCCCTTGTACTGACTCCATTTTGAAAGGTTAGGGCTCACTGAGAACAGGTTAACAATTTATTCAGGTCGACAGGAATCAAACAGAAAGGCGAAACAGACTCAGGCGAGGAAGCAAACTCGTTCCAAGGTCACCATATCAGAAGTCCACAAAAGGTTCCCGAGAAAAATGACAACGCTTAGTTAAACATTCAGTCTTTTGAAGGCTCTCGCGGGGCGGGCCGTGAGCAGGAAGAAGGGTGTGTTTGGGATTATTGTCTGTTTGTAGATTGGACAGCAGGATTCGGGAGTTACTGTTGTCCGGGCAACGAGGGTTATGGATTTTGCCACCTCAGTATCAAAGGGGCCCTTGGAGTCTTGTTAGTCGTGTTATCAGTTGGATATGGGGCGTTCCCCGGTGCTCCTTGGGTTTGGACAGACCGTCCCGCCATTTGTTCTGGACTGTCTGGGAGAACTGATTGCAAGAGATGGTGCGTCAATCTTGCTCATGACGCACACGTTGGGCTTCCGTGATAAGAAGGCGTCGTGTTTCTTTTATACCCTGTATTCTGCTTGTTTTCCTTAAACTATGGTATAAGTGCTATTTATTTTATATTGGGTGCCTTAGAGTAATTAAAACAGTAAATACGAGAAACAATACTATTCCCTGATTGATTATATTAAGAGTGTTAGAGTAATGCAAACAGTTAGTACCTTTTCTCATAGGCACCATCTAACTCCTTCAAAGGATATATCGATTGTTAGCTGGAGCATATTGATAACCTTTTGGGCTACAAAATATTGCGATATATCAGCTTTCTGATATATTGTCACACCCCTAGTGTGCGGAAGAAGTTGTGGCGACCCAAAATATCCTGCCGCAGCTGGTCCAGACGGACGACGATCTACAGTTAGCTCGTAAGTGTGGCTATTTTATTAAATGTATTATGTCCATTTATAAAAATTATGCTGAAAAAAAAACGAGTACGTTGTTGCTAAGATTTATTTTTATGCTTTTTCTGCAGCCTTAAGAGAAATTCGACTTGATGTGCGCATTGAGGAGAGTTGCACACCGCCTCCTGAAGGTAACGAATACTTTTCGGGTGAGCTATTACTGGAGAAAATTGGGCAGGGTCTAACACCAGAAAACTTGCAAAGCCTGGTGGTAGAGAAGCCCACCAGGCTTATAAAGCACAGAGGCAGCCCAAAAAAAAGAAGAAAAAGAATGCGGTAAACCGATAAATTTGTGTCAAAATTGCGAGGTAGATCCACAATAAGGACATCCACTAAGATGTAATTAATTAGATAAATGGTAAAGGAATATTTGAAATAGCAAATGATATTTATAATGTTGGCTTTATTAAAGGGAAATAATCGTAAATTGCTATTTTAAAATAGATTAAATAATAGTTGAAAAATAAATGAGATGAACGAAATAATAGCAGGGTAAATGATCGAATTTGAAAAGTTACGATAACACGGTGGACTAGAGAAGTACCATAAATCAGATCTAATATTATAAATAATGGAAAAATATCCAATTTAAATAAAATTCAAAAAGTGGTAGACATAAAATAAAATAATCAAATTAAAATGTCAAAAAGTATTGATGTTTGGAAAAATCAAGTAATAAAAATGCGCATTTTCAACTACATACTAATCATAATTTGATATGAATTAATTCACGGTAATAGTTATCGTTGTTTATTTCCCTATACAGTGGGGCAAAATCACATTGTTTGATTTTTAAAGAATTTATTTGCAAATCATGGTGGAAAATAAGTATTTGGTCAATATCAAAAGTTCATCTCAATACTTTGTTATGTTCCCTATGTTGGCAATAACGGAGGCCAAACGTTTTCTGTAACTCTTCACAAGCTTTTCACACACTTGCTTTTGTTTTGGCCCCTTCCATCATGCAGATCTCCTCTAGAGCAGTGATGTTTTAGGGCTGTCGTTGGGCAACACGGACTTTCAACTCCCTCCACAGATTTTCTATGGGGTTGAGATCTGGAGACTGGCTAGGCCACTCCAGGATCTTGAAATGCTTCTTACGAAGCCACTCCTTTGTTGCCCTGGCCGTGTGTTTAGGATCATTGTCATGCTGACGGAAGGATATTTTCACTCACAATCTCTCGATACAAGGCCCCATTCATTTTTCCTTTACACAGATCAGTCGTCCTGTTCCCTTTGCAGAAAAACAACCCCAAAGCATGATGTTTCCACCCCCATGCTTCACAGTGGGTATGGTGTACTTAGGATGCAATTCAGTATTATTTCTCCTCCAAACACGAGAACCTGTGTTTCTACCAAAAAGTTCTATTTTAGTTTCATCTGACCGTAACACATTCTCCCAGTCCTCTTCTGGATCATCCAAATGCTCGCTAGCGAACCGCAGACGGGCCTGGACGTGTACTTCAGCAGGGGGACACGTCTGGCAGTGCAGGATTTGAGTCCCTGGCGGCGCATTGTGTTACTGATAGTAGACTTTGTTGCTGTGCTCCCAGCTCTCTGTAGGTCATTCACTAAATCCCCCCATGTGGTTCTGGGATTTTTTGCTCACCGTTCTTGTTATCATTTTGACGCCACGGGGTGAGATCTTGCATGGAGCCCCAGATCGAAGGAGATTATCAGTGGTCTTGTATGTCTTCCATTTTCTAATAATTACTCCCACAGTTGATTTCTTTATACCAAGCGTTTTACCTATTGCAGATTCAGTCTTCCCAGCCTGGTGCAGGTCTACAGTTTTGTCTCTGGTGTCTTTCGACAGCTCTTTGGTCTTGGCCATAGTGGAGTTTGGAGTGTGACTGACTGACTGAGATTGTGGACAGGTGTCTTTTATACCGATAATGAGTTAAAACAGGTGCTATTAATACAGGTTACGATTGGAGCCTCGTTAGAAGAAGTTAGACCTGTGTGACAGCCAGAAATCTTGCTTGTTTATAGGTGACCAAATACTTATTTTCCACTCTAATTTGGAAAAAAAATCTTTAAAAATGAAACAATGTGATTTTTTTTTTTTTTTTTTTCTTCCACATTCTGTCTGTCATGGTTGAGGTTGACCCATGTTGACAATTACAGGCCTCGCTAATCTTTTCAAGTAGGAGAACTTGCACATTTGATGGTTGACTAAATACTTATTTTGCTCAGTTTTTAAAACTGACTTTTTCGGTGGTAAAAAAAATCGTATTGACGAGAAAAATGAATCCTGAAAATTACCAATTGACAATATTTTATTGACAAATTATTCATTTGAAATGAAAACAAAAAAACTCATTTGAAAAATTGCATTAAAAATGTCAGGAAATTTCCAAAAACCAGTGAAGATTGAAGAAAATATCCCCCCCAAAAAGTACATTTTTTGCGCAGACTCGGACTCGTTGTTGGTGTCTGTGCATTATTTGGGCCAGCAAGTGTTGACGTGTCTCATCCACGGTCCCAACGTGCGCATCCTGTACGCACCGTCGTCCTCACCTATGCCGCCCACGCCGGCCCCCGACGCCGTCTTCCCACGCATCTACCTCCCGCCGCCACCACCCTCCGAGGACGCCGAAAGGACTCTCCTCTTTCTGCTGCACTACATGGAGAAAGGTGTGGTGCTGACGTCCACTCCGCGGGGCGTCTACGGGAAACGCTTTTGCCAGGGCCGCGTCTTCTGGACGGGGCCGCACGTGGCCGATTCAGGCCTGCACAAGATGGAGAGAGACTCGGGGCCCGTCCTGCTGTTCAGCAAAGACGCCTTCAAGCAAGGTGAGTGTCCACTGTCAAATCTGTCTACCTTTTGTTGAGGAAACCGAAATTTTATAAATATTTCATTTCAGGAAAAAAACATGCAGTCGATTCACGTTTGCGGGCCAGACATACTCTTATGGCGGGCCACCAGTTTCACACCTGTTATATTTACAGACTATAGATTGAATTTAATTTTTGTTTTGTTTTTTACCCAGAACTTGAGAACTTCCGTGTAAATGGTGGCGAGCCGCCACAATGCAGCCTCACGCTTTGCTTCGGAGAAGAACTGAGCAGCTCTGAAGATCCGTCCAAAAAATTCATTATTGTCCTGGTACTCCAACCTCTCATTTCCTCAATTATCTGAAGAAATTCTGAGTCATTTCCTCCCTTTTTGGTCAGGTGACACTACCGTGGGCACAAGAGCAAGTGGAAAGCTCTCGCTCCATTTTAGATTCCTTTGACTTTCTCCAGTCTCCACCTGACGAAATCACGCTCAACCTAGTCGCCGTGCCGGCCGAGGAAGAGACGCCTTGAAGAGGTCACCGGAGGGCGGCGTCTTTCAAAAATGACACTGAAGTCACTTTTCATTTTAAAACAAAATTTGCACTTATCATTCAAGTTGAAAATCCGGTGACTGAAAAACGTTCACTACAATTGTATTTGAAACCATGAGTACATGAACAACAACACTGCATCTTCAAATTGAATTAGTATTGTCTGTTGAACAGGGGTGTGTAGACTTTTAATATCAATTATACCAGTCGCACATTTCGAATATAACTGTTTGAGAACAGGGAAAAGCATTTAGATGGAACTAGTGTTGCACTGTTACGGTATTAACTTGGCGTAATCGTTATCGGCGACTACAGAGAAATAAGATAGTGAGCTTAATGACAATCAGTGTTGACACTAACGGGTTATTGTAATCTGATTACTTTCATTTAGTAACGAGCAATTGAAATCTTTCATTTTTTCAAACGAGTAATCAGATTGGTTGTCTTAGTGTCTGTGTATAACTGTTTCATTTCCTCATAATGTATGTAGAATGAAGACTATTGTAGTCACGTATAAAGAGCATTTTGAATAGAAATTGTTAGGTTCCCATTACGCGTTCGTTGCCATGGTAACTGCTCACAGTTACGTCCTGTTTTGGAGTGGAGCGAGGGTGCACATTTGAGCAGAGTGCAGCCATCTGTTGAGACGTGCGAGGGAAATTTGATGTGTGTGCGTCCATGAATGGATGTATTTTTCTTTCATTCTGGAGGGTTCCAGCGATAGGTTGTGGCCGTTTCGTAGCTTTGCCGTTTCAACTACGGGCAGTCGGCGAGCACTGTTTACATCATATTCGCGTTGCCAGTGTTGTCACAGATTATTTGAGAAAGTAATTTAATTACTGATTACGCCTCAAAAAAGTAATCTAGTTACTTTACTGATACTTCAAAGTAACTAAGTTACTTTAAAAGTAATCTCTCAGTTACTTTTTACCCATTTTTCTCCCTTTGCCGCCTCAACATAAAAATGTCATCACATGTAATTGACTTTCCGATGATTGAATTTGAAGGAGTTTATCAGAATTTCGCGCTAGCTTAGCCACTCCGGAGCCCTGAAATTAACAAATATCTGACAAACTGCTTGGAATTTGTTGAAATCTACTCCACTGACCAATTAAACCCCGCTAACTCTTAAGTTTAAGCCTAATGTCAAAACTTCTGAATTTCGGGTTATGGTTAACAGCATATCTGTGCCAATGTAAAACAATGCAAACTGATGGCACAATAATCAACAACACACAAGTGGATTGTACAGTGCAATAAACACAAAGGTGTTGGCGGGCGCAGATGCGCGTGCAGCCGTGCACATTAACAACCCGGAAGTACTCCTCTCAACACACGCGCGGTCAATTTGGCCACAAAACGTGGCGGCAACTAAGCACTTTACACTCAATCGGACTTACAACACATCCCACAGGTGCTAAACGAACAATCACCTCACGGCATAAAAGTACAACATGCATATGGTTTAAACAAAGCTTGCCAACTTGGAGCGATGACTGCTCGTTGTTGCTACGGCAAAGCTACGAAACGGCCGCGCATGTAGGGGGTCCAACCTTTTGCTGATACCCTCAAGAATGAAGGAAAAATACCTTCATTAATTGATATCCACAGATCAACATTCCCTCACAACGTCTCAACACTCGGCGCGAATGTCCACCCGCCTCAGTCCCACAACACGTAAAGCGAGACCAAAACAGGAAATAGTTAAGAGGTTGTCATGGAAACTCATACCGGGAACCTTTTACTTAAGCATTTTCTATTCAAAATGCTCTTCGTACATGACTACAATATTCTTCATTCTACATACGTTATGAGGCAATGAAAAAAATTGTAAAACAGAGACACTAAGGAAACTAACTTTAATCAGATTACTGGTGTAGAAAAATGAACGCGTTAGATTACTCGTTACTGAAAAAAATAATCAGATTACAGTAACGCATTACTAACTAACGCGTTACTGACAACACTGCGCGTTGCACATTTATGCCGTTAGTTGTGGGATGTGTTGTAAGTCCGATTGAGTGTAACATGCTTAGTTGCCATGTTTTGTGGCCAAATTGGCCGCGCCCGCCCCACCTTTGTGTTTATTGCACTATGCAATTCATTTGTATGTTGTTGATCCTTGCGCAGTCAATTTGCATTGCTTTACATTGGCACTGATATGCTGTCAACCCAAACCCATAAATCCTAACCCCAAATTCAGAATTTTTTACGTTAGGTTTAATCTTTGAATTAGCGGGGTTCCATTAGTCGGTTGAGTTGATTTCAACAAATTCCATGAAGTTTGTCAGTTATTTGTTAGTTTCCAGGCTACGGAGTGGCTAAGCTAGCACAAGTCAACGGTGGTTGAAATCAACTCCAACTAATTAAACCCCCGCTAACTCGATGATTAAGCCTTATGTGAAAAATTCTGATCGTCCCCTTTAAAATCAATTATCGGAAAGTCAATTACATGCGATGACATTTTTTCTGTTATTATGTTGAGGCAGCAAAGGGAGAAAAATTGGTAAAAAGTAACATTAATTAATTTTAAAGTAACTTAAATTGATAATCAGTGAAGTAAATGGATTACTTTTTCAAGTAATCTGTGACAACACTGATGGCAATGCATTGACTTTAATGGGAATATTGCCCCTACCAATATGGCCGTCTTAAGGCCATGTTTGTAGGGGCGATGAAAGTTCTTTTCAAAAAATCTGTCGGAATCAGTGCAACGCTAGCTGTAACCAACATTAGAAGTGTAAACACAACCGTAAATATCACAAGTGTTAACTCGTTTACTGCCATTGACAGCAATAGATGTCAATGCCATTCAATTAAATGTTACTTGGTAGCGTACGTACTACATTTCATCCATATTTATGTTGTGTAACTGGAACAAAAGAAAAAAAACTTTCTCAACTCAAACTCAAGTCTTTTTAGTCTTTTTTTTTTTCTTCTATTAGATGTTCCCGTTAGCTGGCGACGCTAGCTCGGCGATCTTAGCGTTGAGCTTCTGATTGGTCCAGTCTCTAGTGATGTCATCCAGGTGGCTGTCGAAATCCACCAAGAGGGATTGGTCGCCTGACTCCAGCATCTGGCTGGCAATGGCGCGGGTCTCCTCCCATTGCCTTAGCATGATTCTAATGGCAGAAAAATTGTCAAGTTTGGGTAACTTCCACGGAAACGCGAATTGCGTCTTACGTGTGCTTGTCTTTGAGCGTCCATCTTGAGTCTTTGCGCTCATACATCACGATGGGAGGGACCCGATAGTCTGGGGACATTTTGCTCCCGTCCAGCTGAAAACAAACATATTTTAATTGAATACAAATATTTTTGTTTACATGTTCATACGAACCATGAGAAGAACTGCGCCATCAAACTGCTCGGCAATCTTATCGGCAATTTTCAGGGCTCCTTGCGTGGGGCTGCGAAAAAGGTCCAAAGAAAATTTCTGTAGTTGAACCACAACTGTTTCGTGATGAACTCGTAACTCAAATTTCACCTGCTATCTGACACGCAGGCGTTAGATTGATAGTATCCCACAATCCTTTGCTGCGTCTGCGAACACCACACGTCAACCTGGAACAATTTTTTACAATGAGTACAAAAACAGACCTGTCATTTCTGGCTAAGAATGAACTGTGTCTCACCTGTGTAAGGGCCAGTTGGGTAACAGGTGCCAAGGACAGGTGAGAGTGCAGCAGAGGCACGCAGTCAGTCACGCAAACGGCGCCCCCTGTTGAAGTGGAGGACAACAGCAGCCCGTTGACGCTGCAGCGGGGGAATAGGCAAGCGTGCAGGTACATTTTGACGTACGCACGGCACGACAGTTCCACCTCGCCCATGACGACGCGAGCACTGACAGTCGGTTTTTAAATAGTTCACTGCTCCTAACGTAGATGGACGTCGAGGCTATAAGCTCCCCAAAAACGGCTGACCGTTTGCTACGTTAGAATGTATTAGAATTAGCATCTATGCTAAACTCAACAGATGATGCAGGCTTTCGTCGAGTGAATATAAATTTACAGGAGACTGAAAAAAAACGTCAGCCTTGCCTGGAAAAGTCAACTGCTTTCCGAAACGCTCTGTTATCTTCGATATCTGAACCAAGAGCGAAAAAGCTATCGAGTCTTTATTGACAGCTACTACATTCAACTGAGTGGCACTGGCTAATGCTAAAGGTTCGTCTCGTTGCCAAGTGAAGTCATTGGCCAACGGATTCGTTTCCTCTTATCTGATTGGAGGAGAATGACAGTCGTATGTGTTTTTTTTCCGGGTTGACTGGTCTTTCACATTTCACTGGCTAAGGTCATGATGTCTTCTCACCTGATTGGAGGTAATGATTGGCAATCAATTTTCTTTTTGTGAAAAGCGGCTATAATTAAACGACAACGTAAAAGTTAGATATGATGTAACATTAAACATGCAATTGTTATGTTCGATAGAGAAATGTTCCAAAGGGGAATTAAGTTCCTTTTGTGACTCAATATATACAGGACTACATTTCCCGAGTCCAACGTCTTTATGTAAATCCTACTTAACCTCCGCAAGCAGATTTTCAAAATAAGATCGTGTTCATTTTATTCCAACGCTCCCGTGCGCAGCCGATGGATGTTAGCAGCAAGCGCAACCTTTATTTTGAAATCGGGGTTATTACCCGGCGTTTGGGGGCCGCCTCCACCAACCTGAGACCCGGGGAGGGAACTCGAGACCCGGGCGGGGAGGGTGTTCGCGAGCGCGCCGGGGCTCCAGGCCGGTATACAGCCGAGCGATGAAGCTCCGTTACGCCGGAGCCGTGCTGCTGTCGGCGGCCGCCTACTACGTGTACTTGCCGCTGCCGGCCGGAGTGAGCGAGCCGTGGAAGCTGATGCTGCTTGACGCCCTCTTCCGGGGATTCATGCGTGCGGTGAGCCCTGACAGAACAGCTGGACTGGGGGAGGGTTTCGGGAGGGTGTTTACTGCTTGTTATTATTTGCCATGTGGGTAAAGAATAACATAATTAATTGTAAGAACTGTGCTTATTTTATTGAATAAACTGGTCGTTATTTGTATAGCAAATGAACAATCGAACAATGTTTTTTTGTGACAATTAGAAAAACAATGAAATTAACAATTATAAAGAGGGAGAGGCTAAAAATGTCAATTCTATGTATATTTCTAAATACAATTTGCGTAGGATTAAAGCATGGAGAAAAGTAAATTCCTAGTTCAAATGGTGGGAGAGCTGGCTGACACCCTCCTAATTTAAAAGAATTGGACATCCACTAGTGATAAACATTTCGATTAATAGAAGTACAGACGTGATAATTACTTGTGTTGCACCAATACTAGTATCTGTACCGATACGGCACGAAAATGACGTCATCGGTATCGGCTAGTACTGATGCCGCATTTGAGAAAGGTGGGAAGTCGGAATTATCCCACTCGGATGGTACCAGTTGCGACCTCAGAGCGTTCCAAGCGAATGTAGACAGCAAAATCGTGACATTTGTTTTTTTATTTAGGCCATCAAAAGACATTTTGACCTCCAGCCAACCTGACTTCTTATAAGCGATCAAATAAATATATATATTTTTTGAATAATTTGCTGTATTTCTATAAATAAAGGAATATCTTTTGTACAAACCATCGGATAATTTAATGCAAAGAGATATTCTCACGCAGACTCAGTAAAAATCACATATTGTTACGGGTAGTTGTGTTGAATAAATAAATCAATTTAATAATAAATAGATAGAGAATATATTTTTATAATCATGTAATTTTTTTTTTTTTTTTACCATTGACGGTCTGCTTTCCGACAGGCAACGCCATTTTCCGATTGACGTCAGATTGAAGAAACTCGTGAAGTCGGGATACTTTTTATCTCAGACTTCGCAACTAGGACATCCCAGTTTGAGTGGTGTTCCAATGATATTTTTCATAAGAAATAACGTGCCAAGATTTAGTTTTCATTTGCTGGTTGCTCTAGCCAAAATGGCTGCCACCTAAGCACGCCGTAAGAAATAGGAGCTCTTGTCGATGATATATTTATTAAATCATATTTTTAAAGAAGTTTTAAAATATATATATATATCGGTTAGGTATCGGCATTGACCGATACCACACAGTATTGGTCGGAATCGGTATTGAGGGCCTAAAAACTGTATCGGTGCAGCACTACTAAATAACTGATGTGTATTTAAAATATGCTAATCTTTCATGATTATGTAGTATTGTTTTAATATCGGTATTTTCAAAAACTGTTCTCATGTGCTGTTTCAAAGGCTACTACAGTACGTAGTTAGCATTAACACAGAAAAAAACTGTTTGTTGCAAGCTGTGACCTTTAACCCGCCATTGCGTAACTGGGAAAAAACTGACTTGTTCTACTTGCTCCCACACCCTATAGCTTTCAGTAGTTTTCCCACAATGCACCTCGATGTAACCCCAGGGCCATTGTGCCGTGTGCCCTCAGGGCGACGCAGCCCAGGCGCTAGGCGTGTGTCACCGGGCGCACCTGCTCAACAAGGTGGTGTCGTGGGTGGAGACTATCGAGGCCCGATCTAGCGCAACCGTGCAGGTTAGCGACGGGGAGCTAGGGGGCGTCCCTGCTAGGATCTTCCAGTCCAGAGGGGACCGGAAACCCAAGAGGGGTGTCGTCTACTTCCATGGTGGG
Source organism: Corythoichthys intestinalis (assembly GCF_030265065.1). Classification (NCBI taxonomy): domain Eukaryota; kingdom Metazoa; phylum Chordata; class Actinopteri; order Syngnathiformes; family Syngnathidae; genus Corythoichthys; species Corythoichthys intestinalis. The sequence continues at coordinate 12,897,261 of NC_080414.1, forward strand.
GGTTGGTCCCTCGGCACTGGACGTAAGTACACCATTTTTATTCACCCAGTAAAAAGACGTAATTATTGTTAATTCTGTAACAAAATTGACGGCAATAGACAGCCATTTTGGTACTTTAAACTTGTATTTTAAAACGAATGTTGTTGCTCTTTTATCGTGAAACTTGGTACATTTTAATATGAAATTAATTGAGTTTTACCCTGAAAAGTATCACGTTTTAATGTGAAAGTTTTCGCTTGTTAATGGGAAACGTGTGATGTTTCAGTGCCATTGACGGCAACAGAAGTCCAAAATGGATTGGGTGTCTATTGCTGTCAATGGCAGCCAAAGAGTTAAGAAAAAAATCGTAGACGATCAATGTTTGGAGAAGTCATCGATGGATAAACAATGGCGTTTCCTGTTCATGACAGCAGAGGGCGGTGTTGGCCATTAAACAATTACCTAGTAAAATGAAAGTAGTGAATAATCAGCATCACTGGTGAGTGTGATGCATTGTTATGGCATTTTTGCATCATATTAGTATATAAATATTGAGTATGACCTTCTCTTAAATGATTATATTGCGGTTTTTTTTGCCATATTTATAGGTTGAATAACTGCAATGTCATGTGATATTGGTGTTATAAAATGTGGAAAATTCCACAGAAGTTATGAATGAAATTAAGTGACTCCTCTTCCTCCTCAGGAATGCGATCGTATGACCTTTTGTGCCGCAAGATGGCGGAGGATTTAGACGCTGTTGTCATATCTGTTGAGTAAGTAAGAAAAATGTACAAATATGCCTAAGCGGAGTTTGAGGAGGGCCAGACCCCCCTGGTGGCCAAAAAGTGTCATTGCATGTAATTGACTTTCCTATATATGATTTTAAAATTAAACATTTTCCAGTAAAATATTGTCTATACAAGTTGCATGGAAATAAAATAAACCACAAAATAAATGAAATGAACAAAAAAAGATTTTAAAAGAATTTTATTTTGAAAAAGTTATAATGGGTTAAAATTATTTCTCGAACAGATCATGTGACTGGGACCTTAGACGGTCATTTGCTTTGCTTAGCCAAAACCCCCCGAGGACCGAAGAGGCAAGATATACGTCATTTTTTTCAAACCTAAGCTTTCAAAAGCGACAACAACTACTGAGCAAGAACCAATGATTGAAATTGTGGACTATTGAACGCTAGAGACCACCGTCGAAATAGAGAACGGGGTTTCAATTGCCCAACTGAAGACACTAATTGTACAACAGAGCCACCACCGGTTTCTTGCCAATGTAGTTACCCCCGTCAAAAATTGTGTCCCCTGGCCGCGGGAGCGCACCCACACACATTAGTTATGAGTTATGTCGACTTAAACAATTAATTGAAGCCAGAAAAGAACCACACTTATATATTTTGAACAGTGACGTTAATTAAACTGGAGAAACTCCATACACGACTTGAATTACAGTAATAACAGTTATAGGTTATCATACGAGTAAAACAATGAAACATTGCCTATTTTTACATTCAGTACGTATGTTATGTTATATGACAGAAAAAAACTTCTTCTTTTTTTAAATTTTTTTTTTAATGGATGGGCCATGTTTTAAAACCCTTGTAGATAACTACCTCACCATAACACGGAAATCAGTGCAGCGCAATGGCTCCTCCCAGGGGATACAATTTTTGACAGGGGTAACTACATTGGCACGACACCGGTGGGCGTACCATATTCAATGGATGTCGATCTTGGCGAAAAGGATAGCCTAAGCAGCCTGATTTGGAATTCCCCTCAAGAATGATGGGAAACAAAAAACACCCATTATTATATATATAATTGTAAGTTAATTTTATTGTTGACACTGCGTTTTGGGGTCATCAACATGTTGTGCCCCCCTCCCCCGCCCCAAAAGTCAAACTCCGCCTATGCAAATATGTAAATAAAACAACTGGTTTATGTAGCAGGATAATTAAGTGATACTTTCTATGACCACTAGGGGAAGCTCACTCCTTGAAAATGTTGAACGTATGGCATCACTATTTTCTTTTTTGGTCGTAGCTACCGTCTGGCTCCAGAGGCGTTGTTCCCGGATCAGTACCACGACGCGCTGGCGGCGTCGCGGGCGTTTTTGTCCGAGGATGTTGCGGAGCGTTACGGGTTGGATCGGGATCGCCTATGCGTGTCGGGAGATAGCTCAGGGGGGAACCTGGCGGCGGCCGTAGCGCAGGAGGTGAATTAAAGTTCATCGTAGTTGTTTGAAAAATATTCTACGGAACCTTCAATAGATAATATATATATATATATATATATATATATATGTGTGTGTGTATACTATATCTATTAGAGAGGTCCGATCACATCATTTTCAAAGTATTGGAATCGGCAAAAAAATATCGGCCATGCCTTTTTTAAATTTTTTTTTAATTAAATCGTTTTCTAATTCTATTTAACGTTACAGACATAATATGTTACACTTATCCAGAGTCTTTAGTTTAGGCTTAATTAAAGAAAGGTTATCAAATTTCTCCCAATCACGGCGATTCTTAATTTTTTAAAAAATGTATCACGTTAAAATATGTAATGTAATTAATGCATGCGCTGCACGATCCACTTACGCACTGTCGTGCTCCATCTGTTATGGCGCTGTTCTGCCTATATAGAGAGCTAAAAGGCAGAGTAAAATGAGTAGAGTGGCTTTTTGCAGCTTTTGGAACTGTAAATTAATTGGCTAAAGCCCTACTATTCCTCTCCCGTTTTCTGAGCACCCTAAGTTATATTCTATCGCAGAGAAGATATATGAATTGGTAGCACTACGCACAGTCGTGGTTTCACTTGTCATGGTTCCACTTCCCATCATGCATTGGGCATGGCCTTCAGTATAGTTTACTGAAAGCTCAACAAATACACTAGATGGCAATATTTAGTCACAATATACAAAGTCACAAGTCTTTCTATCCGTGGATCCCTCTCACAGAAAGAATGTTAATAATGTAAATGCCATCTTGAGGATTTATTGTCATAATAAACAAATACAGTACTTATGTACTGTATGTTGAATGTATATATTCGTCCGAGTTTTATTCATTTTTTTCTTAATGCATTGCCAAAATGTATATGATCGGGGAAAATTATCGGGAATGATTGGAATTGAATCGGGAGCAAAAAAAAGCAATCAGATCGGGAAATATCGGGATCGGCAGATACTCAAACTAAAACGTTCGGATCGGGAACAAAAAAACATGATCGGAACAACCCTAATATCTATAGTCTATGTTTCTATGTGTCTACGCAGCTGGGCTCCGACGCCAACCTGACGGCTCGCTTCAAGGCCCAAGCGTTGATCTACCCAGTTCTGCAAGCTCTCGACTTCCACACGCCGTCTTACCAGCAGAACCAGGCGGTGCCCATCCTCTTCCGACCTGTCATGGCCCAATTCTGGCTGCTTTACCTTGGTGCTGACCCATCTCTGGAGTTGGCGCTTTTAGCTAACAACCAAAGCGCGTTGGACCAAGCCGCCTACAGCGCGGCCGCGCGATCCCGACTAAATTGGACTGCCCTTCTGCCGGCCGAACGCAAGAAGAACTTTCGGCCGGCGGTGGTGAAAACGGGCATGCTGGGTCTGCTGGAACGGGCGCCGGCGCTGCTGGACGTCAGGGCTGCGCCTCTGCTCGCCGAGCCGGACGTTTTGGCAAAGACTCCTGAAGCTTATGTACTGACGTGCGAGTTCGACGTGCTGCGAGACGACGGACTGATGTATGCGCAAAGGCTGCGCGATGTAGGCGTCCGGGTCACTTCTGACCACTACGAGGATGGTTTCCACGGGTGCTTATCTTTTGCGTACTTACCCGTCATGTCCAGCGTGGGCCGCCGTGCCATCGACAATTACATCAGATGGCTGGACCGGACTCTCTGAGGAAAGTGTTATGACCTTTGACCTGTTCACCACAACGTTGTCGCACATATTTCCAGGTGGCTAAAATTTAAGCGGTCTCTTACACTGTATTTTAATTGTCCAAGTTTGCAGTTCCACTGTATTATTTTTTTGTTATTTACGTTTTACTACTGTACATTCCGTTCATTTATGTCGGGTGCAGTTCCATGATTGACCACTAAGTGGCGGCAGAGGATTTACACTTACACTGAATTTAATTTAAAAAAGAAAACTACCAATAGTTTACCGTAGTTTTTATTTTTAATATCTTAATCTGCTTCAATCCTGATTTTTACAGCAACCCAAAACATTGTATGTTGTTTTATTCTATAGTGAACATTTTTAGACGTTAATATTATGTATATTGTCAGGTGTTTAGAGAAACGGGTTTTTTGTTTCATCTGTTAGCTTAATTTGTTTGTTTTGCTAACGGCTCGTAAATGTTAAACCTGTGTTTTTACACCACAGCAGAATAGAAAATACATTTTGGGGCATAATTATTTATTATATTTATACATGATAAGATAGTTTTAAGGATGACTTCTTTAATAATGTAGAACTGTTAACGCTTCATAGTTTTTTGCTAACATTAATTGAATGTCACAATCCACTTCAAACCTGCTGTTTTTACACCAAAAGTAAGTAGTACTATAATCATATTTAAATCATATAAATATAATATTTATAAACATATTTTTATATCAGCAGGAAATCTGGCTTTGTGTCATCAGTTCCCCATATTTTTTGTTGAAGATTACAGACAATCACAACTATCTACAATGCTCCTTTTCAACGTTCCAGAAAGCAACTATGGTAGGTTATTTTATAACGTACTTTTTTGGGGAACGATATTCGATATTTTAAGATAATAAGTTCGTCAAAGGGATCCACGGATAGAAAGTCTTGTAGTTCTTAAAAGATAAATGTTATTATGAGTTAAAATAATGCTGTCTATGCTAGCCAATAAGTGTTCGCTTATTAGTGCTTTAATCCAATCAAAAAACTAAATTAAAACTCAGTCATTTAAAATGTTCGTTTATTCGCTCCCAACCCTCCCACTTCAATTGGACTGGACTAGGGCTGCAGCTATTGATTATTTTAAGTAGTCGATTAATCGATGAACTAATTAGTTCAAATAATCGAGTAATCGGATAAGGAACATAAAAAATTAAAATACCTGAGCTTAACCTCAAACAGTATAAAAAAATAAATACCATAAATGAGGCTCTATGTACAACAAAAGAACAATTGGCAAACTTACATAGCAAAAGTCCGCTAGCTTAAATGCTGTAAAATGCTAACTTTTTTTTTTTTTTACAGTGCTCTTAACAAATGGTTCACACCCATATTCCCACGAAAAAAACGGCTAAATATACCTATAAATTACGAATGCATAAAAAAACTGGCTCAAACAAAAACTTAGCCTTTGTTGGTCTGAACAGGGAGCAGCTGGATTAAGCCGTGTGAAATGAGGCAGACTAGAGGGCAGTGTATCCACCCAAATCAATAAATCTAAATGCAAACACTTTCAAAACAAACCATTACAACGCCACTTTAATTAAACGAATACTCGAAGCAGCAAAATTTAATTTGAATCTTTTTTTCCTAATCGAATACTCAAGTTAATCGATTAATCGTTGCAGCACTAGACTGGCCCTCTACGAGTAACATTTAGATGAACAAAATCATGTAAAAAGTGATGAGTTCCTTTTTCAAGTGCGTGATTTGGCCTGAGAATTTTTTTCCCTTATAATTAATTAAAGGTTTTTATAAAAATTTATAATTATTTATGGAATTTTATCATTTTAATTTCTTTTTGGTTTTTCGGGAATTTTATGTGTTTTTGTTTTTTGAATGTCTTAGAATTTTAGATAAGAATTAAAGAATATATTTTGATAAAATTGTAATTTAAAAAGTCATGAATATTTCAAGGGAACCACAGATAGAGACGTGTAGTTCTTAAAAGATAAAAGTTATTATGAGTTAAAATAATTTGGTATTGAAACCCCTCCTGATGTTTTCGTTTTTATACAATTTATAAAATTAGTTCAACTAGTAGGTCGCCATTGTTTTTAACGTCACAGGGCGGTGACGTCACATGACAACGCTGCCAGGCTTCCAGAGTATGATTCTAGCGACATAAACGTCATCTGTTCAACCCTTTCAATTTGAACCCGAACAGAGGTAGGTAGAGTAGCCAAAAATTTTTACTCAAGTAAGAGTAGTGTGACTTCAAAATAATATCAATCAAGTAAGAGTAAAAGTGGTCATCTAAAAAATGTACTCAAGTAAAAAAAGTATTTGGTGAAAAGAATACTCAAGTAATGAGTAACATTGTGACTAACTTCTTACAATGTCAGATTTTAAAAAAGTAATTGTAGATTTTTTATATAACCAGTTACATAACCACATTAAGCCAAAGAAATTCAAAAAACAAAACACTGAATTCTGGCACGAGAAAAAAAATCTGCAGAACTGAAGCATAATTCGTCCAAAGAGCATGAGTGCCCGCTAATGGAGAAAATACATCCTAGTTTGAAAAGCGAATTGTTCCTTCATAGTTCCTATTATGAAATTAAAAGTATCATACCTCCGGCGTGAACATAGAACGGCAAGCTTGAGTCTGATTGGTATAATGGAGTCATGTGATTATTGTTGCAACGTCTCATTGATGGTAGAACTACTGTTGGCATGGCTGGGGAAAAAAAGTAAAATCTAAGGTTTGGAATAAAGACAAAACAACTAATGTAGCCAAAGTAGCGAGTAAAGGCTGAGTTATGCTTCTGCGACAGACCTGCGCCGTCAAGGAACACCCGATTAAGATCATCCGCCTCAGTTCCTTCACAATTTTCTGACTTTGCGTCGCGTCAACGCATGGTGACGTGACGGAAATGGACTGTGATTGGTCTGCTCAGACTTGTTCCCGGTTCAGCGTGAAATCACCTCAATTTTCAAACATTGTTTTGCTACACGCAAAAATGGACCAAGCCGACGGGAGTATCATCAAAGAGCAAGTATGATAACTTCTACAATGTCTTGTCAAGACATTATAAAGATTGCCAAATGGCAAGGTCAGCGATTGCATAAAAAAATGGAAGAACTACTGAGACAAGTATGTGTGTGTTCGGAAGCGAATGGCCACCCAAAGTGGTGACTCAGCCGCCCAAAAACTGCCAGCTTTTTATCACTTTGTCATATTTTTTGTTGGTGCACTTCATCATTTATTGTGTACATGTGTTTGCTGTGAGTCTGTGACTTGTTTACATTTGACACTTCAAGTATATGAGGAATAAAGCACAGGTTTGGAGTCAAAAGAGTTGTTTTGATGTTTAATTTTCAACAATAGACAGTTCACACTCGATACATCATCACTGATTGAGAGTGCTTTCCGCAATGCTCTGCAGACCTCGGACAAAACGTTGGACGCAGTGCTCGATGCATGTTTGAAACTAGCCGCCACAGCTTGCTGGTTTCCACCCGAGGCTAGAAGTCTCTGTGCGGCATCAAAAGTCGGACTGACCGCCTCCGAAACCGTCTTCTGCGTCACCTCAACATTTGTATGATCAACGTTTGTTCAATGTTGATGAGCTGAAGATCCACATTCAAGCGTTCCATCTTGCATTGTTTAATTTTTTTCTCCATTAAACTAAAGGAAGTTTAGGAGTGTCCCCCAAAACCATACCAACACAACGCCACACCCCTCTAGTGGCTTGGCGGTGAATTACAGAGTAACGCGTTACCTTACCGCAGAACTTTCGAATGCTCATTGACGCCATAGTCGCTTCACCATCTCAGCAACGCAGGAGCATAACTCAGGTTTAAGAGTAGCGTTTCTTCTCCACAAATCTAGTCAAGTAAAAGTAAAAAATATAGCTTAGTGCAGGGCCGGCCCAGCCTATATGCAGACTATGCAGCTGCTTTGGGCCCCTGACCACTAGGGGGCCCCCAATCTGGCAATTGTTTAATTTATTTTCTATTTTGTTTACTACAGTTTGCTGTATTTGACTTGTGAATTTTGATACTTGATTACAGGCTTAAAAGGTCTTTCTAAACTTTTTACTTTCGTCTTTTAGAAAGGTTTGGTGCTATCTACTGTAAGTACTGACAATCATTTGGGGTGAGAAGTTTGAAGTATGCAGTGCAACAAAATCTGATTAATATACAAAATATGGAGGTATGGGTTGGATTGCATCTATGGGTTTCACAGTACACTGTGTCGAAATGGTGGGCCAAAAATATGGGCCCCTTTGCATTATTTTGCTTAGGGCTCCCAAATGGCCTGGGCCGGCCCTGGCTTAGTGTATACTCTTAGAAGTACATTTTTCTCAAAAACTTACTCAAGTAAATGTAACGTGTTACTACCCACCTCTGAACCCAAGAAGAACATTAATGAGCATGACAGCACTGTCGATATTTCACAAAAGGAGCAGTAAAAGCAAAATGAAAAGGAAAGACGTGATGAGACGAGACGAAAGTAGGGGAAATAAACTGTGTTCTGCCAAAATGTGCAACAACGGTAAATTTGATACCCAAAGTACTACCGTGTGCTTTAAGCTTGTTTTGTTTGGATGCATACAGACGGAACATACTGAAGATGCCTCAAAAAAATACTTAAATGTAGTAATATCAAATAAAAGGGTGATTTAAAAATGCTATGTAACTAATGTGGTCAACAGATCAACAATCTGCTTTCAAGCTACCACACGAAAACACAATGCTTAAAAGTATGAGAGGGAAACACGTGCAAAAAGTATTTTGAGGCAATAAAAAGGTAATCAAAGACTCAATAAAAACACAAATAGTAAGTATTCGCTGCTTTTAACCGATGTGCGCATGTGTTGGACGTGTTGCAGTGGAGAAGGAATTGCAATAAACCGGTAGTGTTCGTCGAGTGCAGGGGTGGGCAACCCAAAATGTTGAAAGAGCCATATTGGACCAAAAAGACAAAAAATGTCTGGCGCCACAAAAAATCTAAAATGAATGGCAACACATGCTGTATGTACCTATTAGAGGTGTGCATCGGCACTGCCCTCACGATTCGATTACGGTTCGGAAGGCCACGATTCGATTCGATTCAGAGGGTCACGATTCGGTTCGATTCGGCAATGCATCGCGATGCATTAAAGCCTGGGATGCATTAAAATTCTAAAGCAAAGCATATTTTTCGTGAATCATGAGGCAACACAAGCGGTCAGACATTAAACGACTTTTTATTGGCTCTTGTGTCACTCCTGGTTGAAGTCGAATGAAAATACTTTCAGATATGTATATTTAAAACAAAAAAAAAACTGATCACAGCATTTAATTAGTGCTTTGAATGAGACCAGGGCTTTCTCTTTTTTTTACACACAGTAGCAGCCTTTCACACAGTGCAACATCTGAACTCCTGTGCAAAATCAGTAATAACAGTCACTGTATTTTAGTCACAACGACCCATCAATAAAAATATTCAAGTAGATATTAAAGAAAACGACAAAGAAAATATTGTAGTGCAGAAGCATCTTTATCGCAATATCAATCCAGGGACAAACTTTGGAGCGGGTGGTTCTTGGCGCCATGCTAGTTTGATGTGTTTGGACAACAAGACAGTCACGACGCAATATGCGTCTTCAGGACTCGTTAAAGGGATCGTTAAGGCTTTTTCATTGTGATGTCGAGGCCTCGAAACACTAGGAACCGGTTCCGAATTGGAATCGGATTTCGATTCCTATCCTTGCCGGTGCCCGTATTTGGAAAAACTACAGCTGTTTCCCCACCGGCTCAAACCTAACATTCTCTAAGCTTTCAAACAAGAAAAAAGATGAAGAAAGATGGTAAAGCTGCCTTGGATTGAAAAATGGCAAAGACCAAAGAATGAAAAAATAAATGAGCAGAAGCCAAAGAATTAGATGGACACATTTTATAGTTTGATTTGATCACTGGAAGCTTCCTGCTTTTGATTCCTGCTTTTGGCTAACTTTTCCTTTTACTTGGAAAAGCTGAGCCCAAACAATGAGCCTTGGGAGTAGGCTTCTACAAACACATACACGCAAAGGCCAAAAAAACAATAATGTATCCCACACGCAGTAATCACACATAAAATAAGCCAGACGCACAAAGGCAATAATTAATGCGCACACGCACGTGTCTATAAAAAAAAAAGGCCAAGTCGGGGCACGTAAAGAAATAAATGGACTTATTGTTTGTTAGGGAACATTGAGGCAACCTTGAGGATTGGTCGCCAGATAAACCAGCATTCCCGCTGTTTGCGGTTATTGTTGATTGAAGTGGACCTGTTTTTGTTTTTGCCGGAACAAGCAAACTATTTGTCATGTTTTCCTCACTCGGGCTTGTTTTCCTGTTCCTAATTTGGAGTTCTTGACTTAATTTAGGACTTCTCGAGAGTGACGACTTGATTCTGGAAGATCTGCTTTCACAAATTCAACTCATTAGGTGCCATTGAAAGTGATAGGCGTCCAATAATCCAGCTTCTGTGTCTGTGAATCTAAATAAGTTTATCATGAGTAGACAGGTTTTACATTGAAAAAAGGCACAAATTCACATTAAAATGCGACAACTTTCACGTTAAAACATGACAATTTTAACGTAGCGACAACTTTGATGTTAAAATGTGATGACTTTCACGTTAAAAAAGGACAACTTTACAACTAACAATGCTAAAATCATTCACATTGAAAGGCGAGAACTTTACCGTTAAAATGTGACATTTTAACATTAAACGACAACCTACATTAAATCGTGTCGCGTTTAACGTTAAAAAACAGCAAAAATTTTACATTAAAACAGCGGTGTTCACGTTAAAGCACGACAATTTAATGTAGCGACTGCTTTAACGTTGAAATGCTTACACATTAAAAAGGATAACTTTCATGTGAAATCATGACAAGTTTCACATTAAAAACCAACAACTTTCAGGCTACAGTGTGGTAACATTCACATTGTCGCAATAATGTTAAAATGTGAGAACTTTAACTCTTGCATTAAATCGTGACAGATTTGTTTTTTATTTTTTTATTTTTTTATTTTACCTTCAGGCATGACAAATCCAAACCATACAGCATTTATATGTGTTTACAGATAATTCAACCTGAAAATGGCAGACGGGAGAAGCCGAAGCTTATTGAATCCCGCCCCCAGTATACCATATAGGACGCAGAAAATATCGAATAACAATTTTTGACATTCAGATTTCGTAGTAAATGCGTCCTTCGCCTTCGAGTGTCTGTAAGCTTTTTTTTTTTACAGTAAAACAGTAAAAACAGCAAAAAAATCACAATAAAACGGCCGCGTTCACACTAAAATGTGACAACTTTCTTGGGCTGCAGCTCTTGATCATTTTAGTACCATAATTTTCAGACTATTAGCTGCTACTTTTTTTCCTTCATTTTGAATTCCGCGTTTTTTGGGGGGTTTAATATGTATCACTGTATTTGACAGTAGCGTCATAAGACTGTCAAAAGACCGTCATAATTATGACATGGCACTTTCATGGGCATTACTGAATACTTATGACAGATTTCATTAAGTGTCATCCTGCAAATTATGTCACTAACTCCATTTATGTCCAGCTGGGATCTGTTACATCCATTCAAAAGTGAGATAATTTGTCGGATAACACTAAATGACATCTGTTGTAAGCATTCATTAATGCTCATGACATTGTCATGTCATTATTATGATTGTCTCATGACATTCTTATGGCCCCACTGTCAAATAAAGTGTTACCAAATACCATAAATAGCAATTAATGAAACAACTGGAACATTAACTGAAGAAATAATTAGCACAGAACTTAATTTTGATTGTTATTTACATCTGTAGCGCTGCAATGCATGCTAGGAGGCATGTTGGACAACAACAGTGTAGACAGCAGGTGGCAGCAGAGGTTGACTGTCTCCCCCAAGGGAGCAGTAATGGCTAAATGAAGCTTCTTGAAGCAATGAAGCTTTGCAGCCAATTGGTTCAATTGGTCTTATGACAGTCGTATGATGTCGCTGTCAAATAAAGGTTAATATCTTTTTCTGTAAATATCCCATAATACAGTGAGGACAGCTGCGGTTTATAGTCCAGTGCGGTTTATCTATAAACAAATGTCTTTTCTTCTCAAATTACACGGATGGTGGCTTATAGTCATATACACCTTATAGTGCGAAAATTACGGTAATCAATTATTCTATTACCGAGTCAGTTCAAATAATCGAGTAATCGGATTAGGAACATTTAATGCGTTGCAGTATAAATTTGAGGCTAGCTAAAATTGCACTTTATAAAGAGCATTAAATGCGAATACAAAATAAAATTCCCGAGTGTTTGCTCAAACTATGCAGGATTGCGCTTTCATTTAAAAATTACTTAAAATTCCTGAGCTTAGTCTCAAACGGTATAAAAGAATAAATGACAGGATCGAAGTACAACAAGAGAACAATTGGCTAACTTGCATAGCAAAAGTCCGCTAGCTTAAATGCTATAAAATGCTAACTTTTTTTTTGTTTGTTTTTTTAACAACGCTCTTAACAAATTGTTCAAACACATATTCTCACTAAAAACTGCTTAGAATACTTATAAACTAAATTACCAATGCATAAAAAAATTTGCTCCAACAAAACTTACCTTATGTTGGTCTTACCAGGGAGCATCTGGATTTCATATTCACTGTTGCCACTAGAGGGCAGGATATGCACCCAAATATATATAAAACTAAATGCAAACGCTTTCAAAACAAGCCATTACAACGCCACTCTAATTAAACTAGGACTGCAGCTATAGATTATTTTAGTAGTCAATTAATCAACTAGTTTATTCAAATAATCGAGTAATTGGATAAGGAACATAAAAAAATTAAAATACCAAAACTGAGCCTCAAACGGTATCAAAAAATAAATAAATGAGGATCTAAGTACAACAAAAGAACAATTTGCTAACTTATATAGCAAAAGTCCGCTAGCTTAAATGTTAAAAACTTTTTTTTTTTTTACAATGCTCTTAACAACTGGTTCGAACACATACTCCCACAAAAATGGCTAAATACACCGATAAACTAATTTACGAATGCATTAAAAAACATAAGCTCAAATTGAAACGTAGCTTGTGTTGGTCTTAACAGGGAGCAGCTGGATTCAGCCATGTGAAATGAGTTATGTCATATTCATTGTTGCCACTAGAGGCAGTGTATCCACCAAATCAATAAAACTAAAGCCAAATACTTTCAAAACAAACCATTACAATCCCACTTTAACTAAACGAATAGTCGAAGCAGCAAAATTTAATTCGAATCTTTTTTCTAATCCAATTACTCGAGTAAATCGAGCACCTTCAACGGCAGCCAATGAGTTCAAATGGCCACCGTGTGAAGCGGCGTCCGCGTGGTTTCCGAGGTCAGCTGCAGCTGTTCGCCATCCCGCCCGCGTCCGAGTGCGGCTTGGACCTAAAAAAAAATAAAATAAAAAGGGCCAAGCCGCGTCGAGTTTAAGATGTCGTCGTGTTTTATGGCGTGGCCGCAGCGATCCAGGTCGCACATGTGCGTCAAAACGAGAAGGATGTGAAGACAAGCCGGGAGTGTACTTTGAAGTGTCACCCGTCTTTATGTTCAAACTTTTGTTTTTTCTTCGGCTCTTTTGTTTCTTTTGTCAAATAAATTTGATCCATATTTCGCATTGTTGCTTTTCATTGAAGGACAGACGTTCCAAAGACGGAGATTAGTTGAACTGTCAACCAAACCCAACAACAAAAATGCTCTTTGCCAGGATCATCAGGAAAAAAAAAAAAAGACATTTTCATAGGCGGAGTTTGACGTTTGAGGCAGGGGGGGCACAACATGTTGATGACCCCGAAACGCAGTGTCAGCGATAAAATTAATTTACAAGAATATTTATGATAATAAGTTTACAATGAGCGTTTTTTGTTTCCCATCAATCTTGAGGGGAATTCTAAATCAGGCTGCTTAGGCAATACTTTTCGCCAAGATCGTCATCCATTGAATATCGTAGGCCCGCTGGTGTCGTGCCAATGTAGTTACCCCGGTCAAAAATTGTATCCCCTGGGCGGAGTCTTACGGAGGTAGATTTGTGTATTTATTATTCAATCCAAAAAAAGTCACTTTAATTTCAAAAAAATGTGTTTGAATGGAAAAAATACATTTGAAACTAAAAAAATGCATGTGAAAGCTATTTGATTGTTTTTTTTTTTATTGAAGTCTAGTTTTTTTTTTTTTTTGATTGAAGTAATGCTGATTTGATTTTGGACCACATTTTGGCTTGGACATTTTTGTCTTTATTATTCAATCAAAAAATAAGTTGCTTCAAAAAATATATTTTCAGTAAGAAAAATCACTTCAATCAAAAAAAGAAACATTTCAATCAAGGAAAAAGTTTTTTGAATGCGAAAAAAATATTTGAGATTGAAAAATTTGCATTTGAACACTTAATTTTGTATCGAGAAAGTTTTCTTTTTTTGAAGCAATTCTTTTTGTGTTTGGGCCATATTATGGGTAGGACATTTGTGTCTAAATCATTTAATCTAAAAAAAAGTTGCTTCAATCAAAAAAAAAAAAAAAAATTTCAGTCAAAGAAAAAAAGTCCTTTGAAAAATATAATTGCCCTCGCCTATTTAAAAATTTTTTTTTTGGGGGGGGTAAAATTATATGCAAAGCTAATGACCGTCTAAGATGCTAGTCACATGATCTGTTCGAAGTCTAATTTTTTCTAATTAGCAAAGTCAGTTACATGCAGTGACACTTTCCGGCCACCAGGGGGGTCCTGCCCCCCCCCCTTAAAATCCGCTTATGGACATTTTTGTATCTATTGGAAAATATGTTACAGTAAAACTAAGGCCAAGATATGAACAATATACAATAAAATCTTCCGTAATGTAAACCTGTTTTGAAATAATACAGCGACATAGTTTTTATACAGGCATTTTTTTTTATCAGTCGCACAGGTTACTACCCACCAGAGTAATGCATTACATTTACTCCTTTACATTTACTTGAGTAACTTTTAGAGAAAAATGCACTTCTGAGAGTAGTTTTACTAAGCCATACTATTTACTTTTACTTGAATAGATTTGTAAAGAAGAAACGGTACTCTTACTTCGCTACTTTGGGTTACACTAGTCGTTACATTTTTCCTCTTTATTCTACATATTAGATTTTACTTTTTTTTGGGCCAGAGACACCAACAGCGGCGCTCCCAGTTTCATCAAAGAGACGTAGCAACAATAATCACATGACTCCATTATACCAATCAGAAAATGGCATACAGTGGGGCAAATAAGTATTTAGTCAACCACTAATTGTGCAAGTTCTCCCACTTGGAAATATTAGAGAGGCCTGTAATTGTCAACATGGGTAAACCTCAACCATGAGAGACAGAATGTGGGAAAAAAACAGAAAATCACATTGTCTGATTTTGTGGACAGGTGTCTTTTATACCGATAATGCTGATTTCTAAGAATGGAAAAAGATACAGTATGAACTAACTTTTTTTTTCTGCTGAAAGAAGAGGGTGTAATCTTTCTTTTTCGGTGGGTTCCATGTTTATATAGTAATAGAACAGAATTTTCTGTGGGCCTTGCAAAATCAGTCAAAATCCAGTAAAACGGTCGGGAGCGAAAGGCCTTGCTCTGGTGAAAATGGCTTGGAGTGAATGAGTTAATGTTTTGTACATTAGTGACAAAAATTGTACAAAAAATCCTCTCAGGCTTAAATAAACTATTATTTCAGTATCAAGTTAACAGTTCAAAACAGTAAATAAAATACTCAAGCATCAGCAGCTTTAAACTACTTTCAATTAATTTAATGTTGTGAACCAACCGTTAAAGTTGTTAAAATTGCTGCCTTCATTCCATAATTTCCCTTCCGTCTACTTTTGACATCTGAAAGCTTTAAAACTGTTTTAAAGATGGATTCAAGGGAAGATTTTGCCGATTTAGGAGTATTTTAGATAAAAAGTTACTTAGGTTCGCTTGAAAAGTTCGCTACAACAGCCTTTCAGGGAAGTCTACTTCTTTAAGATGGCGGCTGTTTACTAACGCCAGCAAGTCTGTCATTTCGCATCTAGTTTTCTATACATGTGCTGCTAACACCGCCAAGTCTGTCATTTCACATCCAGTTTGTTACGTTTCTGGGTGAGCGGGGGACCCAGATGCAGAGAGGAAGGCAAGGTGGTAGAGTTGACAAATGTTTATTGCAGAATACAAAGATGGTCTGTGTCCAAAAAGTCAGGCGGCAGTTGTTGAGTGACCAGGTAAGTTGTCAAGGCAGGCAGGCAATGTAGAATCTGTAAGCAAGGCAAAGTGAGTAGGATATCAGAAATACTTGTAACAAGGCAAATGCTAGAGTCACAAACTCGTCAAGTAGAGTAGTTGATCTGGCGATGAAGTGATGCCAGGGACTGGCTTAAGTAGGCTGCTAACGATGATCGACTGCACCTGGTCCCAGGCTCACCCATCTGCCCAATCCTGCAATCAAGACATGCACGCACACACACACACACAAACAAGGAGGAGGAGCAGGGCTCAGGGGCCGGAGGCCCTGACAGTACCCCCCCTCCTACGGGCGCCACTTGGCGCACCAGCCAGCCGACCAGGGTTCCGACGGTGAAAGTCACGGATGAGGGACCGACACAGAACATGGCGGGCGGGGATCCAGCTGCGCTCCTCAGGCCCGTAACCCTCCCAGTCCACCAAGTACTGGAGACCCCGACCTCGTCGGCGGACGTCCAGCAGCCCCCGGACAGTGAAGGCGGGATGCCCATCGATGAGCCGGGGAGGAGGAGGAGCTGGCACCGGAGGAGACAGCGGACTGGATGAGACTGGCTTAATTTGGGACACATGGAATGTGGGGTGGACTCGAAGAGAGGCAGGAAGCTTGAGGCGAACAGCGCTTGGGTTTACGACTGCCACGATCTCGTACGGGCCCACAAACCGAGGCGACAGTTTTTTAGACTCAACCTTGAGGGGGATGTTACGGGCGCTGAGCCAGACCCGCTGTCCGACGGTGTATGTGGGCGCGGGGGTGCGGTGGCGATCGGCTTGCGTCTTGGAGCTTGAGGCCGCGCGGAGCAGGGCAGTACGAGCTGTCTTCCAGACCCGGGCACACTTGCGCATGTGGGCTTGCACCGACGGAACTGCGCATTCTGTCTCCTGTGATGGAAACAGGGGAGGTTGGTAGCCTAACGAGCATTGAAAAGGTGACAAACCTGAGGAAGCGCTTGGGAGCGTGTTGTGCGCATACTCGACCCAGGCTAGGTGTGTACACCAGGAGGAGGGAAGCGTACTGGACATACAGCGCAGGGCCGTCTGCAGTTGTTGATTGGCTCGCTCTGCCTGCCCGTTAGTCTGTGGATGGTATCCAGACGACAGACTAACCTTGACGCCCAGGGCCGCACAGAAAGCCTTCCAGACTTGGGAGATGAACTGGGGACCTCTGTCAGAAACAATATCAGCAGGGATGCCATGGAGGCGAAACACATTGTGGACTAGCAGATCTGCGGTCTCCTTGGCAGACGGGAGTTTGGGTAGAGCAAAGAAGCGGGCAGTCTTTGAGAAACGGTCTACGACTGTGAGGATGACTGTGTTACCCTTGGAAGGTGGGAGACCGGTGACAAAGTCCAGGGAAATGTGCGACCATGGGCGTCCAGGAACGGGAAGCGGCTGAAGAAGACCGGAACTTGGCTTGGTGGAGGTTTTGTTCCGGGCGCAAACTGTACAAGCAGCCACAAAGGCTTTCGCGTCGCCTTCCATGGAAGGCCACCAAAATCTCCGTCTAATAAAGGCCAATGTTCTACGCACGCCAGGGTGGCATGTCAAGGGTGTTGAGTGCCCCCACTCCAATACCTGGGCTCTGACGGAATCGGGCACGAATAAACGGTTCCTGGGGCCTCCACCTGGGTCTGCTTGTTGTACTTGGGCTCGCTTGACCACCGACTCGATCTCCCACTTGAGACTGGCCACAAAACAGGTCGGGGATAGGATGGGTTTGGGCTCTGGTCTTTCACTATCAGGTGCAAACTGGCGTGACAGAGCATCTGGCTTGGTGTTCTGTGATCCTGGGCGATAAGACAGAGTGAAGGCAAAACGGTCGAAGAAGAGAGCCCACCTCGCCTGCCTGGAGTTCAGTCTCTTGGCCGACCGAATGTACTCCAGGTTCCGATGGTCAGTCCAGATGACAAAAGGATGCTCCGCCCCTTCCAGGAGGTGGCGCCATTCCTCCAAGGCAAGCTTCACCGCCAGGAGCTCCTTGTCGCCAATGCTATAATTGCGCTCTGCCGCTGAGAGCCTGCGGGAAAAGAAGGCGCATGGGTGTACCTTGCCATCCTCCGAGCGCTGAGAGAGCACGGCTCCCACTCCAAGATCCGAAGCGTCCACCTCAACAATGAACTGGCGAGTCAGGTCGGGGTGACGAAGTATAGGTGCGGAACAGAACCTTTTCTTGAGATCGCTGAATGCCACTTCAGCTTCACACGTCTACTTGAACGGCGTAGATGGTGAGGTCAGGGCTGTGAGGGGGGCGGCCACCCGGCTGTAGTCCCTGATGAACCGCCTATAGAAGTTTGCGAAGCCCAAGAAGCGCTGCAGTCCTTTCCGCGTTGTCGGTCTGGGCCAATCAGCGACCGCCGTCACCTTGGCAGGGTCCATCTTCAGCTTTCCCTCAGCAACGACAAAGCCGAGGAATGTGGTCTGGGAGACATGGAACTCACATTTCTCTGCTTTGACGTACAGCTGGTTCTCAAGCAGTCTCTGGAGCACCTGCCGTACGTGGTTTACGTGAGCTGCGGGGGATTCGGAAAACACAAGTATATCGTCCAGGTAAACGAAAACAAATTTGCCTATCATGTCCCGCAGGACATCATTGACCAGGCACTGGAAGACAGCAGGCGCATTAGTTAAGCCAAAGGGCATCACCAAATACTCATAGTGGCCGCGATGAGTATTAAAGGCTGTCTTCCATTCGTCCCCCTCACGAATGCGGACGAGATGGTAGGCTTGGCGCAGGTCGAGCTTGGTGAACAATGAGGCTCCATGAAGGTGAGAAAAGGCAGAGTCAATGAGCGGGAGTGGATACCTGTTCCTGATTGTAATGCTGTTTAGGCCTCTGTAGTCCACACAAGGCCTCAGGGTCTTGTCCTTTTTGCCCACGAAGAAGAAGCCAGCCCCCACCGGTGAAGAAGAGGGACGGATTATGCCCGCAGCCAAAGATTCAGAAATGTATTCATCCATATCTTGGCGTTCCTGGCGTGAGATGTTGAATAGCCGACCACTGGGTAGAGGCTCCCCTGGCTTCAAGTTGATGGCACAATCGTAGGGCCTATGAGGTGGTAGCGTCTTGGCACGGCTTTTGCTGAAAACAGGAGCAAGATCATGATAACAGGCTGGAACGAGGGACAGGTCGACCTGCTCCGGAGCTGGTGGTGGAACAGCGACATCGGCAGCAGATCCTAAGCAATTATTGAGGCAAAAGTCACTCCAAGCCGCAACGCTGCCCCTCCTCCAGTCAATGTTGGGGTTGTGGGTCTTTAACCAGGGCAGGCCGAGAACTAAGGGCACTTGTAGATTCTCGAAAACATAAAACTTTGTTACCTCTCTGTGGTTTCCTGAGAGTACCAAGGACAATGGTGCAGTCTCCTGAGTGACACAATACAGCAAGTCGCCATTGAGGGCCCGAGCCTTGATGGGGGTTTTTAAGGGCAGCAGGGAGACCCCTAACTGATCCACCAGGGCGCGGTCGATCAGGTTATCGTCTGCACCAGAGTCAACGAAGGCATATAACGGCATGGACAGATCTTTCCAACAAAGCATGGCAGATAGCTTCAAACGAACAGTGGTAACGGTTTGATCATGACTCACCGGGCCGACCTTGTTGGGAGGTGTAGTTCTCTTCCCTGACCGCAGTGGGCAATTGGCGACAAAATGGTTATCACCCCCGCAGTAAAGGCACAGATTGGCGCCCCGCCGGCGCTCCCTCTCTGCGGTGGATAGCCGTGCACGGCCCAGCTGCATCGGCTCGGGCCCAGCACTAGGGGGCGATGCAGCTGGAAAGCCGTGTCCCCCCTGGGATGAAGCGTTGAGCGGGGTATGTGGCAGGGCAGACGAAGAAGTCAGCGGTCCCGGAATTCTCGAACGTTCCCTGCGGCGCTCACGGAGACGACAATCAAGTCTGATAGAAAGGCTAACGAGCTGGTCGAGGTCAGCTGGTTCATCACGGGCGGCCAATTCGTCCTTGATTGAGTCATTCAGTGCACCCCGGAAGACCTCTTGGAGTGCTTCATCGTTGAAGCGACTCTCGGCGGCAAGCGTCCTAAAGCGGATTGCAAATTCGGCTACGCTGTCTGTGCCTTGCCGGAGCGACATGAGACGCTTCGCCGCCTCCCTGCCGCGCACTGGGTGATCGAACACCCTCTTCATTTCATCCGTAAAGGCGTCAAATGAGGAGCAGGCGGGAGAGCGCCCCTCCCATGTTGCTGTGGCCCATTTGAGCGCGGAGCCCCGAAGGCAGCCGATAAGATATGCTATTTTAGCTTCTTCGGAAGCATACGAGCGGGGCTGCTGCCTGAAGACGAGTGCACATTGAACCAGAAAAGCT
The DNA here is from genome assembly GCF_030265065.1 of Corythoichthys intestinalis. Taxonomy (NCBI): domain Eukaryota; kingdom Metazoa; phylum Chordata; class Actinopteri; order Syngnathiformes; family Syngnathidae; genus Corythoichthys; species Corythoichthys intestinalis. Next base: position 12,917,749 of record NC_080414.1, read on the forward strand.
CGGCAAGTCCCCAGGTCCCCATAATAGGGAGCAGGTGTCGGAACGAACGGCTCTCTGAGGGCATAAGGGGCTGTGTTGGACAAATCTGGAGCAGGAGGAGCACGCTCGGAGGCCTGAAGGGAGGAGAGCCCAGCCTGGAGGCGATTAAGGGTTTCGGCAAAGTCGCGCACCTGATTCATGAGGGCTGTGATCGCCTCACTGTGTTGCTCCAGAAGGCCGTCCTGGGCAGCTACTCGGCGACGGAGCGGGTTGGTCTCTGCTGGGTCCATTTCTTGGCCAGATCAAGCTGTTACGTTTCTGGGTGAGCGGGGGACCCAGATGCAGAGAGGAAGGCAAGGTGGTAGAGTTGACAAATGTTTATTGCAGAATACAAAGATGGTCTGTGTCCAAAAAGTCAGGCGGCAGTTGTTGAGTGACCAGGTAAGTTGTCAAGGCAGGCAGGCAATGTAGAATCTGTAAGCAAGGCAAAGTGAGTAGGATATCAGAAATACTTGTAACAAGGCAAATGCTAGAGTCACAAACTCGTCAAGTAGAGTAGTTGATCTGGCGATGAAGTGATGCCAGGGACTGGCTTAAGTAGGCTGCTAACGATGATCGACTGCACCTGGTCCCAGGCTCACCCATCTGCCCAATCCTGCAATCAAGACATGCACGCACACACACACACACAAACAAGGAGGAGGAGCAGGGCTCAGGGGCCGGAGGCCCTGACACAGTTCTTTATACATGTGATATCTACTGTAGCATTATGTGGACGCAGTTTGTAGTGGCCGTAGTGGCTTTCAACGTTTTTTTTTTTTCATATTTTTTTGTTGCAAAAAGTAACAAAAGTAACAAAAAAATACAATTAAGCGATAATTATGAGGTAGATATCCGTGACTTTTTTACAGACGCCATTTTTTTCATTGTGACATAATTTGTTTAAAAGTTTAAAATATGTCAGTGAATAATTTTTTTGAAGTGGTTTTTTTTTCAAACGAAATATGAGACATCAATGATTGATTCTAAGCTAAAAACGACAGACATTTTGAATAATAAATATAATTATTTCCTTCGTTTTATGGCTGGGTTGAAAAAAAATCGGTTGCGTAAACGGGGGGTTTTCAGGGTAAAACAGACAAATTAAAAATAGTTCGGGGGCTTCATGTGCCAAGAATCTGATATGGCAGCATATAGACATATTGTTCTATAGAACACAAATGTTCTTCTGGCTTAAAATACAGGAGTTTCTTTTATAGAGGGTTGCAAGAGCAGAAACTACTTTTTCAGTCTTGTCTGTGTTTTCCGCCATATACTGAAATGCTTGGATTATGCGGGTGCGCTAATTTTAAGGTCCAATCATTTGACCATGGGAAAACAAACGTCCGCTGGCTTGACTGCAGTTCGCTTCTGCCCTTGTATTTATAGAATATTTATAGAAGATAAGATTGTCTTCTAGCGTTAGCCAAGGGAAGAGTTGGAGCCAATCTGATCAGAATTTTGTAAATCTTGTTAGCAGTGTTGCTGCTAACACTGGCTGTCGGCATACCTTCGGACTAGATACTGCCAGACCCAGTGAAGGTCTCCTGCCTCATTTCTCTTGCCAATTTCCTCTCAAATCTCTGATATTTTACAGGAGCAAAATGCGAATTAAAGGGGTAAAATCTGTGCTTGCACTCATGCCCCCATTCTATTTTTCTGTACACGCAACAAATTATTTTTAGGCAGAAATGCTAGCAAAACGCTCGCACTGTACAGCCCTGTACAGTGGGGCAAATAAGTATTTAGTCAACCACTAATTGTGCAAGTTCTCCCACTTGAAAATATTAGCGAGGCCTGTTATTGTCAACATGGGTAAACCTCAACCATGAGAGACAGAATGTGGGGAAAAAAAAACAGAAATCACATTGTTTGTTTTTTAAAGAATTTATTTCCAAATTAGAGTGGAAAATAAGTATTTGGTCAATACTAAAAGTTCATCTCAATACTTTGTTATGTACCCTTTGTTGGCAATAACAGAGGCCAAACGTCTTCTGCAACTCTTCACAAGCTTTTCACACAGTGTTGTTAGTATTTTAGCCCATTCCTCCATGCAGATCTCCTCTAGAGCAGTGATGTTTTGGGGCTGTCTGTCATTGGGCAACATGGACTTTCAACTCCCTGCACAGATTTTCTATGGGGTTGAGATCTGGGGACTGGCTAGGCCACTCCAGGACCTTGAAATGCTTCTTATGAAGCCACTCCTTTGTTGCCCTGGCTGTGTGTTTGGGATCATTGTCATGCTGAAAGACCCAGCCACGTCTCATCTTCAATGCCCTTGCTGATGGAAGGAGATTTTCACTCAAAATCTCTCGATACATGGCCCCATTCATTCTTTCCTTTAGACGGATCAGTCGTCCTGGTCCCTTTGCAGAAAAACAGCCGCAAAGCATGATTTCTCCACCCCCATGCTTCACAGTGGGTATGGTGTTCTTCGGATGCAATTCAGTATTCTTTCTCCTCCAAACACGAGAACCTGGGTTTCTACCAAAAAGTTCTATTTTGGTTTCATCTGACCATAACACATTCTCCCAGTCCTCGTCTGGATCATCCAAATGCTCTCTAGAGAACCGCAGACAGGCCTGGACGTGTACTGGCTTCAGCAGGGGCTACATCTGGCAGTGCAGGATTTGAGTCCCTGGCGGCGCATTGTGTTACTGATAGTAGCCTTTGTTATTGTGGTCCAAGCTCTCTGTAGGTCATTCACTAGGTCCCCCCGTGTGGTCCTGGGATTTTTGCTCACCGTTCTTGTTATCATTTTGACGCCACGGGGTGAGATCTTGCATGGTACCCCAGATCGAGGGAGATTATCAGTGGTCTTGTATGACTTCCATTTTCTAATAATTGCTCCATCAGTTGATTTCTTTACACCAAGCGTTTTACCTATTGCAGATTCAGTCTTCCCAGCCTGGTGCAGGTCTACAATTTTGTCTCTGGTGTCCTTCGACAGCTCTTTGGTCTTGGCCATAGTGGAGTTTGGAGTGTGACTGACTGAAGTTGTGGACAGGTGTCTTTTATACCGATAACGAGTTAAAACAGGTGCCATTAATACAGGTAATGAGTGGAGCCTCGTTAGCCCTTGTTAGAAGAAGTTAGACCTCTTTGACAGCCAGAAATCTTGCTTGTTTGTAGGTGACCAAATGCTTATTTTCCACTCTAATTTGGAAATAAATTCTTTAAAAATCAGACAATGTGATTTTCTATTTTTTCTTCCACATTCTGTCTCTCATGGTTGAGGTTTACCCATGTTGACAATTACAGGCCTCTCTAATCTTTTCAACTAGGAGAACTTGCACAATTGGTGTTTGACTGAACACTTATTTGCCCCACTGTATATCTTTGTTATTCACCAGATAATAACTGTGTATACAGTACATGTATGCAAACCTGCATAGAGACTGTCTCCGTCGATAATCTTCCCGTTGTGATTTAAAACGAGTTTGTAACGAGTTTATTACTAGTAGACGTCCCATCCGCTTGAAGCAAAAGAGTTGGCAGCGAACGAACGAACAATGGCAGACAGTGAGTTAAGAAATATACATAAAACATGTGCACGACACATGAGCGCTAACGAATGACACGTGTTTCGGAGCGTTCCGGAGGATTATTGATTTGTTTTCAGCTTGGAGATCGTTTCCTGCGCTGCGGTTTGGCCAGCGATCGTCGCCGCACTGGCCCGGTTGGCGGGCGGACGTCCGCTTCCGAACAGCCATTTGTTCGTTAACTCGTTGGCTGCCATTGAAAATTCTTCTGGTAGTTGAAACTAGTTTCCTGCCATTAAAAATGAATGGGAAAATTGGGCGTACATGGCTGTCAATGGCATTCCATTAGAAATGAATTTGACAGTTTTTGGCAAATTCTGTATACAACTTGTATGCCCCTTACCGTCCTGGAATTTTTGATGTGGAAATTTACCCGATTTGGTCCAAAATTGTTGGACAAGTAGCGCTTCGAATTTTTTTTCCTTTTTTTTTAAAATCACGTTAATGGGCGAACTCTGAGGGAGACCCAGCTTTCTCACACTGGGCCCTACATTATGCTGCAAAATTTGTTGGTAGTCTTCCAGGGGCGGACTGGTAATCTGTAGCTTCTGGAGGATCACAGAACGGCCAGTGCTCTGGACGGCCGGCAGCCGCCATACATACATCACTGTTTTTATCCACCCTATCCTCTATGATTATCTACAGTTCGCATCCAATCCTGGTTGTTAACCGCCAATCTGATAGAAGAACGAAGAAAACACAGAGTAGCCTACTTTGGTAAAGCCTTAATCCTTGTGGAAGCAAAATAGCGACGAGTGTGGATAAACAATATGGATGGTGGTGGCAAAAAAAGAAAAGAGAAGGGCGGCACGGAGAAGGTTAGAGAAAAAAAAACTGAAGAAACTCGAGAGCGAAGCATCGAAATGTCACGAATTGACACACATGTTCGCAAGCAACGGCCATGCCGGCTAGCAACAGCCCAGCCCTCGGCGATGGTGAGAGTGGGAGCCGCAGCCACTCTCCTGTGCAGCCGGTGCAGGGAGAGGCAACAGACGAGGGAGAGGGTAATGATGAGCTGGTGGAAGTTCCCCAGACAAGTGCAGGGCAAGTAAGTAGGGATGAAGAGGCTTACTTGCTAGGTATATTAGCAATTGTTATCCACCAGGTAGCTACATTTTAAATGAAATAAATGGCAATTACAGGGTCAGCTCCAGCTAGTCCATGTCCCTGTTTGTAATCGTGTCAAGTTACAGTATGCTAGTCCTACTATCCCTCTCCTAAGAAAAAATATTTTAGCTGTAAAACAACATACGCGTACACATGCAGCAGCAATATTAATTCAGAAGAAATATAGTCTCCTGCCTTTTTTCTGGTTCTACATTATTCAAGTTAAAATTCATAATTACAGCCTCTTTTCATTGTGATTTATCATAAATCATACCATGTTTTCTTTATGCTTCAGGCAGTCTCCCGCCTTTTCTGGTTCTACATTGAGACCTGGACTGTGCTGTTAATTTCTCAGTGAGTATTCAAGTTAAAATGTATAATAACGCAATGTGTAGTTCTTCATAGCCGCTTCATTTTTCTCTCAAAGTGCACGAAACTGATGCATTTTACAATAAAATGTAAAAAAAAAAAAATTATCCAGGGGGCCCATACCCCCGGACCCCCCTAGAGGGTCTGTGTTTCCCTTCGTACAGCGATTCTTGTGGGCTGGGCTGAATCAAAGTCCAGGGCTGCTTTTTAGTCCCAGTCTGCCCCTGTAGTCTTCAAACTTCATAATGCCATGCACACAGTCAAGCAGTCCAGTGCCAGAGGTAGCAACACAACCCCAAAACATCAGGGAACCTCCGCCATGTTTGACTGTGTGGACCATGTTCTTTTCTTTGAAGGCCTCGTTTTTTTCCCCTGTAAACTCTATGTTGATGCCTTTTCCCAAAAAGCTTTAACATTCTTCCAAAAGCTTTTTGGCTTTCTCAGGTAAGTAAGGTAAGCAAACTTCAGCCTGGCTTTTTTATGTCACTGGGTCAGAAGTGGGGTCTTCCTGGGTATCCTACCATTGACTCCCTTTTCATTCAGACGCCGACGGATAGTACGGGTTGACACCGTTGTACCCTCGGACTGCAGGACGGCTTGAAGTTGTTTGGATGTTAGTCGAGGTTCTTTATCCACCATCCGCACAATCTTTCGTTGAAATCTCTCGTCAATTTTTCTTTATCTTCCACATCTAGGGAGGTTAAGCCATAGTGCCACGGGCTTTACACTTATTGAGGACAGTGCGCACGGTAGACACATGAACATTTAGGTTTTTGGAGATGGAGTTAAAGCCTTTAGATTGCCCATGCTTCCTCACAATTTTGTTTTCTAGTCCTCAGAGAGTTATTTGGTCTTCTTTCTTTTCTCCATGCTCAATGTGGTCCACACAAGGACACAGGACAGAGGTTGAGTCAACTTTAATCCATTTTAACTGGCTGCAAGTGTGGTTTAGTTATTGCCACCACATATTATGTGCCACAGGTAAGTAACCGGTGCTGTTAATTACACAAATTAGAGAAGCATCACATGGTTTTTCAAAGGGTGCCAATACTTTTATGGAGTTTTGTGTAAAACGGTATTGATTTTATTTTTTTTCCATTCTCTTTTGTGTTTCTTCATTGCAAGCAAAATCAATGAAGATATTATTACCAAAGCATTTGTAATTGCAATCATTTTCTGGGAGAAATACCATTATCTGACAGAATTGCAAGGGTGCCAATACTTTTGGCCAGCACTGTAAACAGATTCAAATTGTAAATAAAACAAAAAAAATGGAATAAAACAAATAAAATTGCTGAGTCTCATGCATAAAACGTTGTCTTTTTTTGTTTGACACAAAACTTGAAATTTATCAGGTTTTAATGTGAAACTTGAAACGTTTTAACAGAAAACTATTTAAAAGCTGCTAGCCCTCCAAAACGTTTATCCCATTTTTGAACTCCTGGAAAAAATACGACTTAAAAAAATGTCATCAGTCTTTGTGCCAAAGAAGATAAGTGTCTGTTGAAAAGGCACCCAATAAAAAATACAAAACTTGGCTCACATTAGTAGATAAAGAGTTTATGTCATGATGTCATAGAAAGCAAAGAAAACTACTTGGGAAAATGGAAACGCTCGCCAAAATTTGACGAAAACAAATTTTCACGTCATTGTGATTGACGTCCATTTTCTGATTGAGACTTTTTTTCTCTGACAGATTTATTGGACACTTACTACGTTGAGTTATGTCGGAGTGCGTCGAACAAGAATGCGTAGTGGTGTGTGTGTGTGGGGGGGGTGGGGTCGGGAGGGGCCCGTGCCCCCCTTGTTACGAGCTAAAGAGCAACAAGATATCCAGCCGTGATTCGCGCTGATTGAAAACAAACATGCGAGGTGTGTGTGTGTGTGTGTGTAGGTTGGGGGGGTTGAGCGTACCCCACCGCCCGCCCCTCATCATTAATCAGAGCCCAGATGATGAAGTTGAAGAAAAACACAAGCGGTGCAGGCGGCAGTGAAAACAAGCAGTTAGAATGTCAAAGGAAAGCGGCGGCCACCAGGAATTCTCCAACAAGGGGGGGCTCGTTATCGCTGCTGCGGGCGCATTGTTCACTCTTCCTGACAGGGTGGGGTGGGCGGAGCTGGACAAGAATGGACCCCCACGCTTGACTAGGACTCATGTAAAAAGTTCAACACATCTTGAAAAGGCTTCTTGTGACTTGTGATTTAAAAAAAAAAAAAAAATCTAAGTTTTTAACTACATTTTCAATCAAAAGTTATTGTTTTTTTTAATAGAAAGTTTACATTTTGAACCCAATGTTTTTTTATTTAATTTAGATTTTTCTTTCTGAATTTCTGAAAATTCAACAAAAAAAATCTATCGCCCAAAAATGATGTTTATATTTAAAAATGAAAATTTTGTTATACCATTTTTTTTATGTACAAAGTTTTGTTTTGCTTAAAGAACAAAAAAATAAATCTCACTAATCAGGCTTTTAAAGCAACACTTGGTCCTTTTCAGTTTTGGTAAATTTTAGCGACGTCGGTGGACAATAGTGGTAGTGTTTTGCCTTAAAGTGCCTACGACAGGTATACAAAAAAGTAAAGATGTCCGATCGATCGGGTCCGATCACGTCATTTTTAAAGTATCAAAATCGGCAAAAAAATATCGGACATACCATTTTTTAATATATGTATATTTTTTAATTAAATCGCTTTCTAATTGTATTTAACGTTACAGACAAAATGTCTTGCACTCAATCCAGAATCTTTAGTTTTGGCTTAAAGTAGGGCTATCAAATTTATCACATTAATGGCGGTAATTAATTATTTTTTTAATGAATCACGTTAAAATATTCAACGCAGTAACGCATGCGCTGCACGACCCACTCACGCATTGTCACGTTCAATCTATAATGGCGCCGATTTACCTATATATAGAGCTATAAGGCAGCGTAAAATGAGTAGAGTGAATTTTGGCAGTCTTTAGAGCCTTTTTTAATTGGCTAAAGCGTTAAAATCCCTCTCTCAACAATTTGAAATATCGTGGGAAAGTAATGTGGGGTAGTAAGGTAGTAGTTGATCTATTTCTTTACACCCTACGTTAATGCCCAACGCAGAGAAGATATATCAATTGGTGCCACTACGCACAGTCATGGTTGCACTTCCCATCATGCATTTAGGCAGAACAGTTAAATGGCTACAGTATCATTTACTGAAAGCTCAACAAATACACTAGATGGCAATATTTAGTCACAATATACAAAGTCACATTTATCCTTTAAGAATTACAAGTCTTTCTATCCATGGATCCCTCTCACAGAAAGAATGTTAATAATGTAAATGCCATCTTGAAAATTTATTGTCATAATAAACAAATACAGTACTTATGTACTGTATGTTGAATGTATATATTCGTCCGAGTTTTATTCATTTTTTTCTTAATGCATTGCCAAAATGTATATGATCGGGAAAAATTATTGGGAATGATTGGAATTGAGCGGGAGCAAAAAAAAAGCAATCGGATCAGGAAATATCGGGATCGGCAGATAAACTAAAACGATCGGGATCGGATCGGGAGCAAAAAAACATGATCGGAACAACCCTACAAAAAAGTCTTAAATAGCATCATTATGTGAATTACAATCAAGCAATTCGACTATATTCAACAATTTGGCAAAGCACAGATGAAGAGAAATTAGTCTTTTAATCTGCCGTTTAGCCACGCCTACCATTATAGGGCTCTAGCATACCCAACAGGAGGATGACGTCAGCGGGGGCATGGTATCATCTTATTCAGCCCATTGAGGTGGAATTATTCAGAACGAGGAAAATGCGATGAAGAGAGCCGCAAAATGTCATTGTTTCAATCTCTCTACTCCAGTATTTTTACAGGATATTCTTTTTATGGAAGTATTTTTCCCCAATTGCTAAATAAACGGCATGGTCATGACAAATAACAGTCTTGTGCTAAATGGAATAGGAAATATTAAAAATGCATTTATTCAGTATGACATTGCAAAATTACTCCATAATGGTCAAAACTGTCCACTTCTTGCACCTCCCAAACTATATTTTATGCCACCAGAGTTAGTCCTGCTTTTGTCATTTCCCTGCCATCACGTTTTAATACGGAGGTGGCTTGCATTTTGTGGCTGACAATGCTCCTTGTCCACCGAGAATGCCACTCGACCGATTTTCTATGGGGTTGAGATCTGTAGACTGGCTAGGCCACTCCAGGACCTTGAAATGCTCCTTACGAAGCCACTCCTTTGTTGCCCTGGCTGTGTGTTTGGGATCATTGTCATGCTGAAAGAGCCAGCCACGTCTCATCTTCAATGCCCTTGTTGATAGAAGGAGATTTTCACTCAAAATCTCTCGATACATGGCCTTATTCATTCTTTCCTTTACACAGATCAGTCGTCCTGGTCCCCCTTTGCAGAAAGACAGCTCCAAAGCATGATGTTTCCACCCCCATGCATCACAGTGGGTATGGTGTTCTTCGGATGCAATTCAGTATTCTTTCTCCTCCAAACACGAGAACCTGTGTTTCTACCAAAAAGTTGTATTTTGGTTTCATCTGACCATAACACATTCTCCCAGTCCTCTTCTGGATCATCCAAATGCTCTCTAACGAACCGCAGACGGGCCAGGATGTGTACTTTCTTCAGCAGGGGGACACGTCTGGCAGTGCAGGATTTGAGTCCCTGGCGGGGCATTGTATTACTGATAGTAACCTTTGTTACTGTGGTCCCGGCTCTCTGTTGGTCATTCACTAGGTCCCCCCGTGTAGTTCTGGGATTTTTGCTCACCGTTCTTGTTATCATTTTGACGCCACGGGGTGAGATCTTGCATGGAGCCCCAGATCAAGAGAGATTATCAGTTTTGTATGTCTTCCATTTTCTAATAATTGTTCCCATAGTTGATTTCTTTACACCAAGCAGGGCCGGCCCAGCCTATACGCAGACTATGCAGCTGCTTAGGGCCCCTGAACACTAGGGGGGCCCCAATCTGGCAATTGTTTAATGTATATTCTATTTTGTTTACTACAGTTTGTTTTATTTGACTTTTGTGAGTTTTGATACTTGATTACAAGCATAAAATAATACAAGTTCTTCCTTAACTTTTCTTTCCTCTTTTAGAAAAAGGTTTGGCGCTATCTACTGTAAGTACTGACAATCATTTGGGGTGAGAAGTTTGAAGTGTGCAGTGCAACAAAATATGTTTTATATACAAAATATGGACGTATGGGTTGGATTGCATGTATGGGTTTCACAGTACACTGTGACGAAATGGTGGGCCAAAAATATGTGCCACTTTGCATTGTTTTGTTTAGGGCCCCCAAATGGCCTGGGCCGGCCCTGACACCAAGCGTTTTACCAATTGCAGATTCAGTCTTCCCATCCTGGTGCAGGTCTACAATTTTGTCTCTGGTGTCCTTCGACAGCTCTTTGGTCTTGGCCATAGTGGAGTTTGGAGTGTGACTGACTGAGGTTGCGGACAGGTGTCTTTTATACCGATAATGAGTTAAAACAGGTGCCATTAATACAGGTAACGAGTGGAGCCTCGTTAGACCTCGTTAGAAGAAGTTAGACTTCTTTGACAGCCAGAAATCTTGCTTGTTTGTAGGTGACCAAATACTTATTTTCCACTCTAATTTGGAAATCAAGTCTTTAAAAAATTTTTTTCCACATTCTGTCTCTCATGGTTGAGGTTTACCCATGTTGACAATTACAGGCCTCTCTAACCTTTTCAAGTAGGAGAACTTGCACAATTGGTGGTTGACTAAATACTTATTTGCCCCACTGTACGTAATATACACTACATACGTAACACATAATACACATTATATGCAAACAACTAAGTATTTCACTTCAGATCGTAATTTCCCTAGCGTCATGACTTTCCCCCCCTTTTTTAAATGTTAAAATATTACTAAAGCTGACGCAACTCTCCAAGGGCCAACATGTCAACACGCGTTACTTGACGTCACATCCACGTCGCCTCTCACTAAACACGCTGGTTTAAAATTTCCCTCATGTTTCTGAACTTTCCCAACAACACACACAAAACTTATCCATTTGCAAACAAACAAAAAAAAAGAACAGCAAGTCCAGACAAGGAAAAAAAACAACCTTGGAAAGCCCCCAAAACTCTGTTGCGTTTTGATTGGTCAGCTGTCAGCTTTCTGGCGTGTTCGCCAGGGCGTCGACGTGAAAGGAAAAGCTATCAGATGATGTTCATGTTTGGATTCTTTCTGTGTTTTCTTAACTTAAGCGGAACAAATTTCATTCTGTCAACACCTTAGCTGTCGCATCATAGACTTCAAGCTGTCGTTGCTGTTTACGTTTTTTTTTGTTCCCGCAAAGTCATTATCGCTCTGAGAGTTTCTCCTGGTACTCATCGCCTTTTATTAATAGCGTGTCTCACTTATAAAAAAACATTATAATAGAGAGTTTAAAAAGATTCACGTTTTTGTCTTTGCCGTCGTGTGGCTTTTTTTGTGTTGCTGTGAGCTGGAATGAGTTTATCTGTGGTAGACGTCCAAGTCATTTGAAGTGGGAGGGTTGGCAGCGAATGAACGAATTGTGACAAGTTTCTTGTTAAAAAGACAGGTTTTGCGATAAAATGAAACGACTTTCATGATAAAGTTTCATGGTGAAACGTTTAACTTTGAAACATGTTAATATTAAAACTAGGGCTGTCAAACGATTAAAATTTTTAATGGAGTTAATTACAGCTAAAAATTTAATTAATCGTAATTAATCGCAATTAATCGCAATTGAAACCATCTCTAAAATATGCCATATTTTTTCTGTAAATTATTGTTGGAATGGAAAGATAAGACACAAGATGGATATATACATTCAACATACGGTACATTAGGACTATATTTGTTTATTCTAACAATAAATCAACAAGATGGCATTAACATTATTAACATTCTCTTAAGTGATCCGTGGATAGAAAGACTTGTAGTTCATATAAGATAAATGTTAGTACAAGTTAAAGAAATTTTATATTTAAACCCCTCTTAATGTTTTCGTTTTAATAAAATTTGTAAAATTTTCAATCAAAAAATAAACTAGTAGCCCGCCATTGTTGATGTCAATAATTACTTACACAATGCTCATGGGTGCTGAAGCCTATAAAATCAGTCGCACACAAGCGCCAGCAGAGGTCGGCAAAACTCCATTAAACACAGTTAACAAGGGGGCTTTTCACTGTACTGTCATTTAAATCTGTCTGGGCGGGGCATGTGCGTTAATGGCGTCAAATATTTTAACGTGATTAATTTAAAAAATTAATTACCGCCCTTTAACGCGATAATTTTGACAGCCCTAATTAAAACATGACAAGTTTCACTTTAAAAAAACGACTACATTCATGATCAAATGGGACAAGTTTCACATTGAAATCAGCAGAACTTTACAATAAAACGTCGCCTCCGCGTGAAAATGCAACAATTTTCACGTTATATTACAACAAGTATACAACTTTTAGGCATGAGGTGGGCTTGACCACAGTCATAAAAAAAATCTAATTTAAAACAAAAAAAAAGGATAAGCCTGGGAATACTCGGTTTTCTTTCTGTGCGCCAAATGAGCAATATTTCAATATAATACATGTAAGCTTTAAATATAACAGTAAACGAGGATTATTATGGCCTGAGCACCAATTGTGTGAAAGCCCTATTGTAATGCAAAGGATTTAGGGTTTTTGAAACGTTTTTTTTTTTTTCATGGCAAATGAAAATGGCCAATTTGGAGGCCTTAACTTACACGAAAACACACCAAATGCACATACATTGTAATTGAAATTGTAATCGTAATTGAAATTGTAATAGTAATTGAAATTGAATTGTAACTGAAATTGTAGTTGTAATTGAATTGTTATTTAAATTGTAATTGTATTTGTAATTAAGATTGTATTTGTAATTGAAATTGTCATTGAAATTGTATTTTAGATTGTAATTGAAATTGTAATTTTAATTGTTATTGGATTTGAAATTGTATTCGTAATTAAAATTGTATTACTAATTGAGATTGTATTTGTAATGGAATTGTAAATAAAATTGGGTAACACTTTATAATAACTATCCGTTTTACTAGTTAATAGATCATTAGTAAACTGTTGATAAATGATTTATTGTTGATTTGTGAAGTATTTGTTAACAGTTTGTTAAGCATTTATAGGGTGTTCCAATATGGTTGACCCCATTCTAAATGCCCATGCTAGTTGATGGATCTAATAAAACTATTTACACTTTATGTTGAGGGTCATAAGTTTTATTGGTTAAATATACAAAGAAAAGTACAAATATTTGATGGTTCTAAGGCAGATTTTCATGAATGTGCAACATGAGCGCTGCCTGCAAAATGCCTTATCAAAATGCCTTTTCTTTTGAAGTGAACGGCATTTCTTAACCTGAAAAGATAGGAATGCCAAACGTTACACACAAAAACTTGACGCGTTTCTACACAAACTGTTTCAGGTTAAGAACACCCTGTAAATGCTTAACAAACTGTTAACAAATACTTCACAAATCAACAATAAATAATTTACTAACTAGTAAAATGGATAGTTATTATAAAGTGTTACCTAAAATTGTAATTGTAATGTAACATTTCAATTACAAGTTCAGATGAACTTGTAATTGAAATTGTATTTGTAATTGGATTTGAAATTGTAATTGAAACTGTATGTGTAATTGTATTTGTAATTGAAATTTTAATTGTAATTGAAATTGTAATTGCATTTGTAATTGTAATTGGATTTGAAATTGTATTTGTAATTGAAATTGTATTTTTTATTGAAATTGTAATTGAATTGAAATTGAAACTGTAATTATATTTGTAATTGAATTGTAATTGAATTGCAATTGAAATTGTATATTAAATTGTAATTGTCATTGAATTGTAATTGTAATTGAAATGTAATTGAAATTGTATTTGTAATGGAAATTTTAATTGTAATTGAAACTGTATTTGAAATTGTATTTTTGTAATACTATATTCTTTCATTTTAATTATCATATAAATATATATGATTAACTATATTCTTTAAGCCCTATGTCCACATGTCTCTCTCTGTTGCCGTGACGACCCTTTGTTAGCCATTAAAATGAAGTAGATTTTTTTCAGGGACTTAGGCAGCTTATAGAGCTACGAAATTTGGCACACTTGGTGGAATCAGCCCAATTAGAAGATTTGTTTTGGTTTTGAACAAGGGCGTGGCTGCACAGCTCAGTAGCGCCTAATTTTGTAGGACCCTCTTCAATTGGGGTTTTATCTCCTAGGTGTGTGGATGTATTTTGAATGCCAAAAAGGCGAGTTTTGAGCAAATTAGGTTCTTATGAGATGATGAGAGGGGAACGATCTGCCACCACCCTGACCTTCGTGCTGTCCGAGTTGCGCCAAACTGCAAGGGCCCGTTCAGTCCTTCTTGCAGGTCTAGTTTATGTCTGTTATTTGTGTCCTCTTTTTAGAAAACAAAATATGGCCTAGAAAAACATAGAGCCAGCATGTGTGGCTTAATTAGTTTGTTTTGATTCATTTGTTTTGACACTTCTACGCATGCGGGCCACTTTGCTCAGTACGCTGGATGCGAGTTCGTGCGCATGCGTAATACTTGAACAGGCTCAATGGACAAAGGCAGTCTGAACGGGCACGGCAAAAAAGCTGATATGACAAAAAAAAAAAAAAAAGGAAATGGTGCATCAAGCCCTGCAGTATGAACCTAGCTTTAGTAACATAATCCATTTCTTTTGAAGGGGAGAAAAAGGTCAAAATCCCAGCACGACAAATGATTTCGGAGACCGTGACTATTTTTGATTTCTCTCTTTTATTGTATTTATATTCTTTTAATAGTGAATATCTTGACAACAGTTTTTCTGTCAACATTTAAAGAAGAAGAGAAGCAAATCGTTCCGTGAAGCTTGTTTGTGTTTCCAGGATCAACAATGACACGGATGAATGTGCGTGCATGCGTGTGAAGCAGTGCTAGCTCCAGATGACTCCCAAAACATGCAACTAGAAAACCAGAAGTCAGTGACTGGATAATAGAGCAATCTTCTCCCAACCTTGAAACGTCAAGAGCGGAACATCACCATTGGAGTAAACAACTAGCCTGAGTACTAACTGCAAAAACGTGTGTGCATATGTATTAATACGTGTGTTTTGTACTTGGTACTACTCATTTGCAGCCATTGACAGAAATAAACAGCCAATCCTAAATTTAATAAATTCTTAGTAACCTATTGTACTGTGCTGTTTTATCTTTTGTCCTTTTTGGTCTTTTTGTGTCTTTGTGTTACCTGCCTAGATACTGCGGATGTAAATTAGCATTTTTTTTGCTACAGTCTGGCATATTTACATATTTTAGATGTTCTTTAATGTGCATTGTCCCTTTTAAACAAATCAATAAATAAGTAAATAATATATACATGTAAAAAAAGATTCTTTCAAAGGATTTTTTTTCCTTTCAAAAATGTATTTTTTTTCTTAATGTACAGTATGACTTAGTTTTTTTTTTTCCGACCCAAATTTTTTTTAGGAGACCAAAACTATGCAAAATGTGCATTTGGGTGAATTCGTGCGTTGGTTATTTTGTCGTCTGCTGCCGTCAATGGCACTGAAACTGCACTGCTTTTACGTCCCAAAAATAAAATACTTGAAAACATAATAATTCTTATGTTAAAAAAAAAAAAAGATCAACTATGATTAAAACATGAGATGTTTAAGTTGAGAAGTGAAAAGTTTTACATTAAAACTTTATTATAAATTTCCTGTGAAAATATGATAACTGTTACGTTAGAATGAGAGAATTTCAAGTTAAAAAGTGACAATTTTTACATGATAACCTTACAAATTTTGTGTGAAAACACAACTTTTTCATTAGAACGTGACAATTTCAAGTTAAAAAGCAACAATTTTTCACATTATAAAACGTGCCAAATTTCATGACTTTTAAGATAAAACGCACCATGCTTAAGTTAAAATGCAAAATTTTTGCGTTCCCGCACCAAACATGACAAACGTCAGCTGAAGTTTGAATTGAAAAGCGACAATTTTCATATGAAAACTACAAATTTCACGTGAAAACACGACAACTTTTACGTTAAACCCGACAATTTTATGTGAAAAAGCAGCAATTTTCACATTAAGAAATGCAATGTTAAAGCACGACAACGTTTACGCTAATATCTGACAAGCCAAAGTTAAAATTTTTTACAATAAAACTTTTACTTTTAACCCAACAATTTAAAATGAAAAAGAAACAATTTTCACATTAAAGAATGCCATGTTAAAACATGACGTTTACGCTAATATCTGACAATCTAAGGTTTAAAAGGGACAATTTTTGCTTCAAAACTTGACATATCTCATTTTAACCATTACAACTTTTACATTTAACCCGACAATTTCAAGTGAAAAGGCAAAAAAATGCCATGTTAAAACCTGTTTACGCTAAAATCTGACAAACATAAGTTAAAAAGTGACAATTTTACATTGAAAAGTTACAAATTTCACATGAAAACTAAACTTTTTTTGTTAAAACGCAACAATTTCAAGTGAAAAAGCAACAATTTTCACATAAAAACGTCATGTTTTAACATGGCAACTTTTACGCCAATATCGGACAAGCTAAACTTTTAAAGCGACAATTTTTACGTTAAAACTCCACATATTGAATGTTAAACCATCGCAACCTTTACGTTTAACCCGACAGTTTCAAGTGAAAAAGCAACAATTTTCACATTAAAAAATGCAATGTTAAAACATGACAACTTTTATTCGAATATCTGACAAGCTAAAGTTAAAAAGCGACAATTTTACAGTAAAATACTACGAATTTCCTATGAAAACTTTTTGGTTAGAACACGAAAATTTCATGTTAAAAAGCAACAATTTTCACATTATAAAACGTGTCAAACAACTTTTATGTTAAAAACGCAACACATTTAGGGTAAAAGCGAAAATTGTCACGTTAAAACTTCAATATCAAGTTTGAATTGAAAAACGACAATTTTCACATGAAAACTACAAATTTCATGTAAAAACACAACTTTTACGTTAAACCCAACAATTTCAAGTGAAAAAGCAACAATTTTCACATTAAAAACTGCCATCTTAGAACATGACAAAATTTACACTAAAATCTGACAATCTGACGTCAAAAAGCGACAATTTTATGTTAATTAAAAAAAAAAAAAAAAAAAAATTCACGTGAAAACACGACAACGTTCGCGTTAAAACCGACAATTTTAAGTGAAAAAGCAACAATTTTCACATTAAAAATACAGTATGTCATGTTAAAACATGACAACCTTTACGCTAATATTTGACAAGGTAAAGTTAAAAAGTGTCAAATATCATGACAACTTTTATGTTAAAACGCAACACGCTTACGTTAAAAAGTGACAATTTTGGCGTTAAAATTTCTATGTCACACAAAACGTGACAAACGTAAGTTGAAACGCAACAGGTTTGAATTGAAATACGACAATTTTCATATTAAAACTACAAATTTCATGTGAAAATACGACAACTTTCACGTTAAAACCAACAATTTCAAGTGAAAAAGCAAGAATTTTCACATTACCAAATGCCATATTAAAACATGACAACTTTTACGCAAATATCTGACAAGCTAAAGTGAAAAAATGACAAGTGCCATGTTAAAACATGACAACTTTTATGCTAATATCTGACAAACTCAAGTTAAAAAGTGACAATTTTACATTAAAATGTTACAAATTTCCTGTGAAAACATGAGCAATTTTAAAAAATCTTTATGTTACAACTTGACATATTTCATGTTAAACCTTTACAACTTTTACATTTAACCTGACAATTTTAAGTGAAAAAGCAACAATTTTCACATTAAAAACGCCATGTTAAAACATGACGTTTATGTTAATATCTGACAAGCTTAAGTTAAAAAGCCACAATTTTACATTAAAACATTACAAATTTCCTGTGAAAACATGAGAACTTTTTAGTAAGAACGTGACAAAAAAAAAAAAAAAGTTAAAAAGCAGCAATTCTCACATTATAAAACCTGTCAAATGTCATGACAACTTTTTTGTTAAAACGCAACATGCTTAAGTTAAAAAGCGGCAATTTTACATTAAAACAATAAAAATTTTACTATATCATTACAACGCAACAAGTTCAAGTCAAAAACGACAATTTTTGCATTATCACACAAAATGTGATAAACTTAAGTTGAAACACGACAAGTTTGAATTTAAAAGTGACGATTTTCATATGAAAACTACAAATTTCACGTGAACACAAGACAACTTTCACGTTAAAACTGACAATTTCAAGTGAAAAACCAACAATTTTCACATTAAAAATGCCATGTTTAAAAAATGACACCGTTTGTACTAAAATCTGACAAGCTTAAGTTAAAAAGTGACAATTTTACATTAAAAAGTTACAAATTCCCAATGAAAACAACTTTTTTGTTAAAACACGACAACTTTCACGTTAAAACCGATAATTTCAAGTGAAAAAGCAACCGTTTTTCACATTAAAAAATGCTATGTTAAAACATGACAACTTTTACGAGAATATCTGACAGGCTAAAATTAAAATGCGACAATCTTTATGTCAAAACTTGACATATTTCATGTTAAACCTTTGCAACTTTTACATTTAACCCGACAATTTTAAGTGAA
Source organism: Corythoichthys intestinalis (assembly GCF_030265065.1). Lineage (NCBI taxonomy): Eukaryota > Metazoa > Chordata > Actinopteri > Syngnathiformes > Syngnathidae > Corythoichthys > Corythoichthys intestinalis. The sequence continues at coordinate 12,936,448 of NC_080414.1, forward strand.
AAAGCAACCATTTTCACATTAAAAAAATGCCATGTTAAAACATGACAACGCTTATGCTAATATGTGACAAGCTAAACAATTTTTACATTAAAACTTGACATATTTCATGGTAAACCGTTACAACTTTCACGTTAATATGTGACAAGTTTATATGTATGTCGTGTATATCTGAGTCCATGTATGTATGAATTCACATATGTACTCATGTGATTGGTTGTGAGCAAGCAATTGTTAGCATATGACTTTTGAACCACTTAAAAAGACATTGAAGTCAGTCCAATTTTTTTTTTTTTTTTTGTCGAGTCAGCAGTGAGAGAGGATGCTGTCATGGACTACGCTGACCTTTCCGCGCACGCTCGTGAACACGCACGCCCAGCAGGCCTCTTAGGCGGCGCGCTGGAGTGTAACTTAAGCGTCAAGTGTCTCCCACGGGGCTCGCGGAGCAGATTGAGGCCAGATGTGGGTGTTCTTCACGTGGCCGCCGGCCAACCAGAGCCATCCATTTATAGGCTGCGACCTTCCCGACATGCAACAGTACGCCGCCGGGGAGGCCCGCTGCGAGCGCCGCGGCGCTAATCAAGTGCCTCGTATCTTTCGGCTTTGACAGCCACGCTATAAAGTTGTAAAGTTGACGTACAAGCGGGCTCGGCGGGGGTCGCGTTACAGCAAATGTTTGACTTTCATTGTCTCCCCGCGTTGTCCGATGAGACTTTGTCCCTGTATGTTTTACAGGAAGCTCAAAAATTGGACAAAAATAAGATTTAACCTCTAAGCTAACATGTTAGCTTCATGTGTTTATAGCTTATTTGGTGTGCGTTGGCTCAGCGGAGTAATAATGAAAGCGACGTGAAAACAGCAGGCGAAGAAGATAACTATTGTACTTTTGACTTAAATATGTTTTCTAGTGTTGTTTTATTTTAGTTTGACTTCTGGCGAGGAGCAACGTATTGTGTTTGAAACCGCTTTTGACACACAAACCAGTGCTTTTTACGATGCTAATGAAATTTTCCAGATAACTGGTTAGCTTGCCAAAACGAAAAATATCTGTTGTTTGAGTTTGTTTCAGAAATTAGCAGTGCGACATTTGTTATTCACAAAATAAGTTGAGCCGATGAATTTTTTTTAGCAGTTTGAATCTATGTGTCGACAAAACTAGTAACGAAAACCACGACTATAAGACCCAGCCTCAAAGTTAGCACGTTAGCTTCGGAGTTTTCATGTGCTTATCTGCAGGCAGAGCGTGCAAAATCTGCTTTATACTAATGTTTTTTTGTTTTATTTTTGTTTGACTTCTGTTGAGAAGCGACATATCGGGTTTAAAACTGTTTTTGATGCCCAAACAGCACTTTTTACGATGCTAATGAAATTTTCCAGATTATTGGTTAGCTTGCCAAAACGAAAATTATCTGTTGTTTGCGTTTGTTTCAGAAATTAGCACTGCGACATTTGTTATTCACAACATAAGTTGTGGCGATGAATTTTTTAGCAGTTTGAATCTATGTGTCGACAAAACTAGTAACGAAAACCACGACCATAAGAGCCAGCCTCAAAAATTGCACGTTAGCTTCGGAGTTTCCATGTGCTTAACAGCAGGCAGAGCGCGCAAAATGTGCTTTTGACTGTTTTTTTGGTTTGTTTTATTTTTGTATGACTTCTGGCGAGGTGCAATATATCACGTTTAAAACCGCTTTTGACAACCAAACAGCACTTTTTACGATGCTAATGAAATTTTCCAGATATTTGGTTAGCTTGCCAAAATGAAAATTATCTGTTGTTTGCGTTTGTTTCAGAAATTAGCAGTGCGACATTTGTTATTCACAGCATAAGTTGTGGCGATGAATTTTTTAGCAGTTTGAATCTATGTGTCGACAAAACTAGTAACGAAAACCACGACTATAAGACCGAGCCTCAAAGTTATCACGTTAGCTTTGGAGTTGTCATGTGCTTAACAGCAGGCAGAGCGCGCAAAATGTGCTTTTGACTGTTTTTTGTTTGTTTGTTTAATTTTTGTACGACTTCTGGCGAGGTGCGACATATCGCGTTTAAAACCGCTCTTGACAACCAAACAGCACTTTTTATGATGCTAATGAAAATTTCCAGATAATTGGTTAGCTTGCAAAAAACGAAAATTATCTGTTGTTTGCATTTGTTTCAGAAATTAGCAGTGCGACATTTGTTATTCACAACATAAGTTGTGGCGATGCATTTTTCAGCCATTTGAATCCATGTGTCGACCAAATTAGTGACGAAAACAATGACCATAAGAGCCAGCCTCAAAGTTAGCACGTTAGCTTCGGAGTTTTCATGTGCTTAACAGCAGGCAGAGAGCACAAAATGTGCTTTTGACTAATGTTTTTTTTGTTTTTGTTTTATTTTTGTATGACTTCTGCCGAGGAGCGACATATCACGTTTAAAAACACTTTTGACAACCAAACAGCACTTTTTACAATGCTAATGAAATGTTCACAAGAGCTCCACCATTAGCATGTCTAAACCAAAGTGATGTGTTCTGTGCTTTTAATTGTTTGAGAAATTAGCAGCCTGAAACTTCACTTGTCACTTAGATAAAGAACTATACTCGAAGCTAACACGTTAGCTTAGGAGTTTTCATGCGCTTCACTGAAATGTGCTTCTGACTTTAATTTTTTTGTTTTATTTTTGTTTGACTTCTGTCGTGAAGCGACATATCGCGTTTAAAACTGCTTTTGACAACCAAACAGCACATTTTACGACGCTAATGAAATGCTCACATGAGCTCCATCGTTAGCTTGCCTGAACCAAAATGATGTGTTTGCTTTTGTTTGTTTGTGAAATTAGTAGTGTGACACTTGATTTTCAGCAGTTTGAATCCAAGTGTCACGTTTTTCCTCGGCATGACGACAAAAATAAGACCTATACTCAAGGCTAACACGTCCTATACTCAAGGCTAACATGTTAGCTTCGCAGTTTTCATGCGCTTCACAGTAGGACGAGAGCCCAAAATGAGCTTTTGACTTTTAATTTTTTGTTTTATTTTTGTTTGACCTCTGACAAGGAGCGACATATCGTGTTTAAAACCGATATTGACAACCAAACAGGGCTTTTTACAATGCTAATGAAATGCTCACATGAGCTCCAACGTTAGCTTGTGATGTGTTTGCTTTTGTTTGTTTGTTAAATTAGTAGAGTGACACTTGATTTTTAGCAATTTGAATCCAAGTGTCACTCTGTTTTCCTTGGCATGACAGCAATAGGACACAGCCTCAAAGCTAACACGTTAGCTTCAGGGTTTTCATGTGCTAAACAGCAGGCAGAGCGCAACATGTGCTTTTGACCTAATTTCTTCTTCTTCGTTTTCTTCAACTTCTGGTGAGCAGTGACAAATCGAGTTTAAAAGAGCTTTTGACATCCGAAAAAAGCTCCTTACGATGCTAATAGAATGCTCCCGATAGCTCGCTAGCTTGCCAAATCCATAGCGACGTGTTTGTTTTCTTTTCTTTTATTTGGCAAATTAGAAGCACGACACTTGATATTCACAACATGAGGAATTTTTTTCTCGTTTTCTTCAGCAATTTGAATCCAATTGAGTCCACATTTACTTTGGCACCAGCGCAAAGTTAAACAATGTCATCGTAATAAACCGCATGGAGTCTTCAGTCAAATTTAAACGGGCATATGTCCAATCCTGTGGTGTCCAGTCATCATTTTGTTGTGAATTTCAATGAGTTCATCACAAGTAGAAGTCCAATCCACTTGAAGTGGGAGGGTGGGAGCGAATAAATATTCGTTTACACAAGCACATTTTGGCCGGGAAATGGCGCCAGATTTGCGCTATTGGATCCTCCTGTATACCATACGTGAGTAATGCATGCAAGACAATTGAAAATAGCAAGACATGTAATCCTTACAGAACTTAATTCGTTCCAGTGTGAATTTCTAATTATTGCTATTATTCTACCCAGATAGCAGACTGATGTTGAAAAGATGTTGGATCAACATTTCGCTGTCGATCTTATATCGTTGAATCAACGTCACTTTTGCAACCTCAATCAACGTTGTTTCAACGATGAAATCCTTACAAAACCTAAACGTCATTTCGATTATTAATAATATTGGAACAACACCGCTGAATCAATGTTATGTTTTCGAACAAAACGCCCGCTCACCCATAATTCGATGACTTTTCAATCATACTTCCCGGTCAATCATAAATCAACTATTTGTCAACATTAGTTCATCGACTATAAAACAATGTTAACCCAACCATAGCCTGACATACCATAGAACAACGTTGTCTTAACGTCACTTGATGTCGAAAATTTAGATGTCAAACATACTGATGATTTTGATGGAAAATCAACGTTTATTCAATGTCGGTATGCTATCTAGGTAATTTATTATAAAGCAGTCTTAAAAGTCAAAAACACTAGTCCAAGTATTGTTAGATTATTAATAACTTTACATATGAGCAAAAATGTGTACGCTACTATGGAGCGCCGTTTGTAAAGCAGTACATGCTGAAAATTACGACAACATTTTTTCACATTTAGCGCCACACTGTGTTTAAAATGTGGTGTAAAATCTTTAGAGTCACTTTTTTTTGCACATTTAAAACATTATTTAGCAACTTAAATATTTTTAAAAAAATAAGGTTTGGACTTGATTGTTTAAATTCAGAACTAAATATTTAATTTAAATCTTAAATTTATGTCCTGTCTCCTAGGGTTCACATGACTGGAGACCGGAAGTAACAAAATAAAAGCTGGTGCACAAAAAATACTCTTTAAATAGTTTCTTCTAAATGTGTATTTTAGCTATATATTGTTATAATCACAATTACTCATGTCCAAGAGCCGACCGACTGTCCCCGTTGAGTAGGTTTTATTCATTTTCAAACAACGTAAACAGTCTGAGTTGCTCCAGCTTTTATTTTGTTACTTCTGGTGTCCAGTCACGTGAATTTGCATATTAAGCTAAATATTTAGTTCCAACCGTTTCCAGATTTAACATTTAGGATATAGGATATAAATTTATGATTAAAATTCAATATTTAGTTCTGGATTTAAACATTCAGGTCTTAAACTTCTTATTAAAAACTAAATATTTACGTTGCTAAATTGCGTTGTAAATGTGCAAAAAAAAGTGACTCTAAAAATTTTAAACCATTTTAAACACTGTGTGGCACTAAATGTGAGAAAATGATGACGTAATTTTTAGCATGTACTGCTTTACAAACGGCGCCCCATATGCTACTGTGCTGCTCATAGGCGGAGTTTGACTTTTGGGGCAGGGGGGCACAACATCTTGATGACCCTGAAATGCAGTGTCTGCAATAAAATTAACTTACAAGAATATTTATAATAATAAGTTGACAATGAGAGCTTTTGTTTCCCATCATTCTTGAGGGGAATTCTAAATCAGGCTGCTTAGGCATTACTTTTCGCCAAGATCATCATCCATTGAATATAGTACGCCCGCCGGTGTCGTGCCAATGTAGTTACCCCAGTCAAAAATTGTATCCCCTGGGCGGAGCCTTATGGAGGTAGATTTGTGTCTTTATTAATCAATCCCAAAAAAAGTTGCTTCAATACAAAAAAAAAAAAAAAGTTGATTCAATCAAAATATATATTTTCAATTTAAAAAAAAGTCGCTTCAATCAAAAAAAATGTGTTTGAATGCAAAAATATTTTTGAAACTAAAAAGAAATGCATGTAAAACTTTTTTTCTTTGATTAATTTTTTTTTTTTTTTTTTTGATTGGATTCAAGTTTTTTCTGATTGAAGCAACTTTTTTGATTGAAGTAATGTTGATTTGTGTTTGGGCCACATTTTGGCTAGGACATTTTTGTTTTTATCATTCAATCAAAAAATAAGTGGCTTTAAAAAAATGTTTTCAAAAAGAAAAATCACTTCAATCAAAAAAAAGAAAAATTTCAATCATAGAAAACGTTTTTGAATGCGAAAAAAAAATTGAGAAATTTGCATTTGAACACTTAATTTTTCATTGAAAAATCCCCCAAAAAGTTGATTCAATAAAAAAAAATATATATTATTAATCCCCCCCTAAAAATCATTAAAAAAAATAAAATTGCCCTCCCATAATTTTTTTGGGGAGGGGGGGAATTATATGGAAAGCAAATGACCGTCGAATGTGCTAGTCACACGATTTGTTCGAAAAATAATTTTGAACCGTTATAAAAAAAAAATTTTTTTTTTGTTCATTTCATTCAGTTTTGTTGCAATTTTATTGCTTTACAACTTTTGTACATATAGGAAAGTAAATTTCATGCAATGATACTTTTCGGCCACCAGGAGGGGGGCCTGCCCCCCCCCTAAAATCAGCTTATGGTGCTGCTTCTGTTTAAACCGGCTAGTTTTAGGTTGCAGCACTACTTCATACATTTAGTATTTGTGGCAAGTCAGTTTAATATCAATTCAAAAATAAGGTGAGTTGGAGTAAGGCTGTCATTATTTTCTTATCATTTTAATTAATTCAATATGTACGTGGTATATCGATATTGTGATATAAAATGGCCCATTTTTTCTGTCTGTTGGCAACGAACGAGTTAATAGGGGAAAAGTCGTTTTGATATACAGTACAATGCAATTGAAATGAGTAAGTAAGAAGAGAATTGTTTCTATTCGGGAGGAACACGAGATTGAATTCTCAAGTGAGGAAATGAAGTTTAAATGAAGTTTAGAAAAGCAGACAAAGGCGAGAGTCTGTCGGATCCTCCCCCGGACCCGACCTGCTCGACCCGCCCCGCTTCGCCGAGGAGGCTCGGCCGCAGCTGCGTCGCCTCCCCCGCCTGAGTCCCGTCCTTCCTCCTTCTCCTTCTCCTCCTCCTCCTCGTCTTGGCTCTCCCTCCCCTCTTCCCCGTCGATTCGTCACTCCTCGGCCATTGTTCGAGCTCGCGTGCTGGAAGTCTGCGCCGCGGGGCCGACCGTGGCCGCGTACCGGGCGGCGCTCTGTCGCCATGACGGGCTCCGCTCCCAAGTTCGGGCTGGTGCTGCTGGTGGCCGTCCTGCTGCAGAGCCTGCTAGTCACCATCACCGTGCTGCGCTTCAGCACCTCGCTCAACGCCGTGAGTACACCAGCCGCGACAAACATGGAAGCTGACTGACTAAGGAAGTAAATGAGGCAACAAGTAAGGATAGTGTTGACTGAGTCAGGAAGTAAACAAGGAGACCAAGTAAGTCAATATTGAACAAAAAAGAGTAAGTGACCAAAAAGTGAGTAGACTACCAAGTAATTTACCCACTTGACTTAAGAAATAAGTAAGAATAAAGGAATGACTTAAAGAGGAAAAGAAAAGTAAGTGACTGAATAATTTGTAAGGGAATGAGTGAACCCCAAACAAATTTTAAAATCACTGAGTTAAAAAACTAAGTGAATTAGTCAGTAAGTCACTTCTGCTTTCATAGTGATTGGCTGAAAGAGGCAAAGCCTAAGTCTGTGAAAGGCAGAGTAAGTAATTTAGTAATTTGTGAGTAAGTGAATGAGTGAACACCAAACGCATTTTGTAATCAGTGAGTTAAAAGACTAAGTGAATGACTAGGTAAGTCATTTCTGTTAGTATAGTGAGTGACTAAACGAGGAAAAAAATGAGTCTGTGAAAGACTAATTAGTGACTAAGTAATTTGCGAGTAAACAAATGATTGAAACCCAAACACATTTTGTAATCAGTGAGTTAAAAGACTGAATGACTAAGTTAGAAACTTCTGATAGTTGCTATAGTGAGTGACTAAAAGAAGAAAATAATAAGTCATTCAAAAACCGAGTAAGTTAGTGATTTAGTTATTTGTGAGTAAGCGAGTGAGTGAACCCCCCCAAAAATTTTAAAATCAGTGAGTTAAAAGACTAACTGAATGAGTAAGTCACTTCTGCTTGTATAGTGATTGGCTGAAAGAGGAAAAGCCTAAGTCTGTGAAAGACTGATTAAGTTAGTGACTTAGTAATTTGTGAGCAAGTGAATTAGTGAACCCCAAATTGATTTCATCAGTGAATTAAAACACTAGGTGAATGACTAAGTAAGTAATGTCTGTTAGTTAGTTAGTTAGTTAGTTAGTTAGTTAGTTAGTTAGTTAGTTAGTTAGTTAGTTAGTTAGCATGGTAAGTGACAAAAAGAGGAAAAGACTTGAGTCCGTGAAAGACAGAGCAAATTAGTGACTCAGTTATTTGTGAGTAAGCGAATGATTGAACCCCAAACAAATTTTGTAATCATTGAGTTAAAAGACTAAGTGAATGACTAAGTTGATAGTTTCTGTTAGTTAGTTAGTTAGTTAGTTAGTTAGTTAGTTAGTTAGTTAGTTAGTTAGTTAGTAAGAAAGTAAGTATGGTAAGTGACTAAAGAGGAAAAGACTAAGTCCTTGAAAGACTGAATACGTTAGTGACTTAGTAATTTGTGACTGACCGAATGAGTGAACCCCAAATTAATTTTGTTATCAGTGGGTTAAAACACTAAGTGAAAGACTAAGTAATTTCTGTTAGTTAGGTAAGTAAAAAAAAAAAAAGAGGAAAAGACTAGAGTCTTTGAAAGACAGAGCAAATTAGTGATTCAGTAATTTGTGAGTAAGCGAATGATTGAACCCCAAACAAATTTTTAAATCATTGAGTTAAAAGACTAAGTGAATGACTAAGTTGGTAAGTCACTTCTGTTTGTAAAGGGAGTGACTAAAAGAGGAAAAGACTAAGTCCTTGAAAGACTGAATACGTTAGTTAGTTACTTAGTAATTTGTAAGTGAATGAGTGAACCCCAAATTTTGTTATCAGTGAGTTAAAACACTAAGTGAAAGACTAAGTAATTTCTGTTAGTTAGTTAGTTAGTTAGTTAGTTAGTTAGTTAGTTAGTTAGTTAGTTAGTTAGTTAGTATGGTAAGTGAGAAAAAGAGTAAAAGACTTGAGTCCGTGAAAGACAGAGTAAAATAGTGACTCAGTAATTTGTGAATAAGCGAATGATTGAACCCCAAACAAATTTTGTAATCATTGAGTTAAAAGACTAAGTGAATGACTAAGTTGGTAAGTCATTTCTGTTTGTATAGTGAAAGACTAAAAAAGATAAAGGCTAAGTCTGTGAAAGACTGAGTAAGTTCATGACTTAGTAATTTGTGATTAAATGAATCTAAACGAACTTTGTAATTAGTGAGTTACAAGACTAAGTAGTAGGGTTAGGGTTTAGGGTAGTATCTTTTTGTAATTTAATTGATAGTGAGGTTAAAAGACTATGTGAATGACTGAATAAATTATTCACAGTGACTGAATTGAATGAATACTTGAGTTAAGTATTGAATGGGAAAGAAACCTATAATTGTTAACCTATAAAAACCTATAAAAAGTGATTGAAGAAAGTAATTCATTTAGTGAGTGAGTTACTGAGGGAGTAAAAGGAAGTTAGTAATGAAAAACTGAAAGTCAGTTAATGAATCAGTTTGTAACTAGGTGCTAATACTATAATGAATATAGTCAGTAAGTGACAGACCAAGCGACTAACTAATCGAATTAATGAGTGAATATTAAAATTGTCACATATTAGCATGAAACCGTTTTAACGTCAAAGTTGTTGCTTTCTAGTATAAAAACTTTCATGTTCTAACATTAAATTAGTCACATATTAATGTTAAAATTGACATGTATTAGCAAGAAACCATTTTAATGTGAAAGTTGTTACTTTTTAACATAAAATCACTTAAGTTTTAATATTAAATTTGTCACATTTTAATGTTACAATTGACACTTGTTGGCAAAAAAACATTTTTAATGTGAACGTTGTTGTTTATTAACCTAAAACGTTTAAAACTTTTCACGTTTTAACATGAAATTTATCATCTTTCAACGTGACAATTAGCACTTATTAGCATGAAACCATTTTAACATGAAAGTTTTTTTCCTTTTAACGTAAAACATTTCATGTTTTCACAGGAATTTGACACGTAATATTGTAAAAATTGTCACATGAAACCATTTTAACGTGAAAGTTGTTGCTCTTTACGTAAAGCTTTTCAAGTTTAAACATTAAATTTCTCACATACTAATGTTAAAATTGTCGCTATTAGCATGAAACCATTTAACATAAAAGTTGGATTTTTTTAACATAAAACAACATTTTAACATGAAATTTGTCATGTTTCAATGTGAAAATTAGCATCTGTTAGCATGGCATCGTTTTATTGTGAAAATTGTTGCCTTTTAACTTGAAACTTTTCACATTTTAACCTAATTTGTGACGTATTCATGTAAAATTAGTCGCTTATTAGCATGGAACTGTTTTAACGTAACTTTTACATTGTAACATGGAAATTTTCACGTTTTCTAGTCATATTTGCATGACGTCCGCTTTAACATGAAAGTTGTTGCTTTTTAACGTAAAACTTTTCACGTTTTATGATTAAATTTGTCATGTATTAATGTGAAAATTGTCGCTTATTAGCATGAAACCATTGTATTATGAAAGTTGTTTTTAAACATAAAACCTTTCATGTTTTAACATGAGATTTGTCACATTTCATACTCATATTAGCATGAAACCATGTTAACATGAAATTTGTCATGTTTTAATGTGAAAATTAGCATCTGTTAGCATTAAATCGTTTCATTGTGAAAATTGTTGCCTTTTAACTCGAAACTTTTCACATTTTACCCTAATTTGTCACGTATTAATGTAAAATTAGTCGCTTATTAGCATGAAACTGTTTTACAGTGAAAGTTGTTGCTTTTTAATGTAACTTTCACATTGTAACATGGAAATCTTCACGTTTTCTAGTCATATTTGCATGAAATCCGCCTTAACGTGAAAATTGTTGCTTTTTAACGTAAAACTTTTCACATTTTAAGATTAAATTTGTCACGTATTAATGTGAAAATTGTCACTTACTAGCATGAAACCATTGTAACATGAAAGTTGTTCTTTTTAATGTAAAACTTTTCATGTTTTACCATGAAATTTGTCACTTTTCAAACTCATATTAGCATGAAACCATGTTAACATGAAACTTGTCATGTTTTAATGTGAAAATTAGCATCTGTTAGCAAGAAATCGTTTCATTGAGAAAATTGTTGCCTTTTAACTTTTCACATTTTAACCTAATTTGTCACGTATTCATGTAAAATTGGTCGCTTATTAACATGAAACTGTTTTAATGTGAAAGTTGTTGCTTTTTAATATAACTTTTACACTGTAACATGGAAATTTTCACTTTTTCAAGTCATATTTGAATTTTCCACGTTTTAAAATTAAATTTGTCACGTATTAATGTGATTAATTGTCGCTTATTAGCATGAAAACATTGTAACATGAAAGTTGTTTTTAAACGTAAAACTTTTCATGTTTTAACATGAAATTTGTCACATTTCATAGTCATATTAGCATGAAACCATGTTACCATGAAAGTTTATGCTTTTCAATGTAAAAAAGTTCTTTTTTTAACATGAAATTTGTCTCGTTTCGTCATATTAGGATAAAATCTGCTTTAATGTGCAAGTAGTTGCTTTTTAACGTAAAACATTTCATGTTTTAACATTAAATTTGTCAAATTTTATAGTTATATTAGCGTTGAACGTTTCATCCATTTTGAGTAAACTTGAACAAGTACTTGATTAGTTTTCTTTTAGCATCTGTACATGAATTTTTAAGGTACTTTTTAACGTCACGTTTAAAAACTGACACGTTTGTACTTTGTACTCATTCCTTACGGCAAAATTGTCTCATTACCTTTGCAGATAATGATGATAAAACAAAAAAAAGATAAGCGCATTAGAATACTTTGTACTTGAGCCACCCATGTTGTTGAAATGGTTCACTTAATTTACGACACAAAGCGCTCGGTCCAGATCTACTTTTCCTTTTGAGCTCCTGCGAACAATCAGGAAGTTTTTTCTTTCTTTCTTTTTTTTTTTTTTTTTTATATAACCGTTTGGCTCCAGTCCAACAAAGTCAAGTCGAATCAGCGACTCCCTTGAAACACCAGCCCAATCCTCATCAAAACAGCATCGTTGAGCCAAAGCATGTCCACGGAAACAATCACCACTCCGTCCTTGATTTACGTGTAAAAACCCAGATCAGTTTTGTGTTCTCTGTATCTTTACTTGGGTCATTTGGAATTTGCGCAGTTGAAGGAGACCTTCTCCAGGAGCAGCGTATCGTGCCTGAAAGGTTGGCAACTTCAAGGAGGGTCGGCCGTGAGAGGCGATCCGTGTTGGCAGGTCACGCAGCAACTTCAGCAACTGATCGAGAAGGTAAAAATTGTCGCCAATCAAAAGCCAGACCAAAATTATTGTACTCTTCTGATTTGAATCATAATATTTTTGTAACGCTGTATTCTAATATGATTCAGTTTGGAGAGTTATTGGCGAGTGTGAGCAGTCTTTCAAAGTTGGAATTCTTTGTTGTGTCTATTAAGGTTACTGTCCAATTTGGTGGTCGCTGTGCTACAGCAGTGACAATTTTCTTTCTAATATGCTTCTAATGGAGCTGCAACATCACGGCTGTTTCTAATATTTGCCTGACCTCATTTGGTCACATTTTAATGTGGAAGTTGTTGCTTTTTTTTTGTGTTTTAACAGGAAATTTGTCATGTATTAATGTGATAAATTGTCGCTTATTAGCACAAAACCCGCTTGAACGTGAAAGTTGTTGCTTTTTTGGGGTGACATTTTTCGGTTTTTACCATAAAATTTGTCATGTTTTATAGTCATGTTAGTATGAAATCCGCTTTAAAGAGAAAGTTCTTGCATTTTAACAAAACATTTTTTAATTTTTAACATGAAATCTTGTCACATTTTTTAGTCATATCAGCATGAAATCCGCTTTAACGTGAAAGTTGTTGCTTTTTAACGTAACATTTTTTAGGTTTTTACACAAAATTTCTCACATTGTATGGTCATATTAGCATGAAATCCGCTTTAACGTGAACATTGTTTGCTTTTTAACTAGCGCTGTTAAACGATTAAAATTTTTAATCGAGTTAATTACAGCTTAAAAATTAATTAATCGTAATTAATCGCAATTAATCGCAATTCAAACCATCTATAAAATATGCCATATTTTTCTGTAAATTATTGTTGGAATGGAAAAATAACATACGGTACATAAGTACTGTATTTCTTTATTATAACAATAAATCAACAAGATGGCATTACCCATTATTAACATTCTGTTAAAGCGATCAATGGATAGAAAGACTCGTAGTTCTTAAAAGACAAGTTATAGACATTTTATATCAAAACCCCTCTTCATGTTTTTGTTTTAATAAAATTTGTAAAATTTTCAATCAAAAATAAACTAGTAGCCCACCATTGTTAATGTCAATAATTACTTACACAATGCTTATGGGTGCTGAAACCTATAAAATCAGTCACACCCAAGCGCCATCAGAGGGCAGCAAAACTCTGAAAAACACAACAAGTACACCTTTCACTGTGCTCTCATTTTAATCTGTTTGAGCGGGGCATATGTGCGTTAATTGCGTCAAATATTTTAACGGGATTAATTAAAAAATTAATTACCGCTCGTTAACGCGATAACTTTGACAGCCCTAATTTTAACATAACATTTTTCAATTTTTAACATGAAATCTGCCACATTTTATAGTCAGTCATATCAGCATGAAATCCGCTTTAACGTGAAAGTTGTTGCTTTTTAACGTAACATTTTTTAGGTTTTTACACGAAATTTGTCACATTGTATAGTCATATTAGCATGAAATCCGCTTTAACGTGAGAGTTGTTTGCTTTTTAACTATGGCTGTTAACCAATAAAATTTTTTAATGGAGTTAATTACAGCTTAAAAATTAATTAATCGTAATTAATCGCAATTCAAAACATCTATAAAATATGCCATTTTTTTTCTGTGAATTATTGTTGGAATGGAAAGATAAGACACAAGATGGATATACAGTATACTGTACATTCAACATACGGCACATACTGTAAGTACTGTATTTGTTTATTATAACAATAAATCAACAAGATGGCATTACCATTATTAACATTCTGTCAGCGATCCATTGGATAGAAAGACTTGTACTTCTTAAAAGATAAATGTTAGTACAAGTTATAGAAATTTTATATTAAAAACCCTCTTAATGTTTTCGTTTTATTCAAATTAATAAAATTTTCAATCAAAAAATAAACTAATAGCCCGCCTTTGTTGATGTCAATAATTACACACTGCTCATGGGTGCTTAAGCCTATAAAATCAGTTGCACCCAAGCGCCAGCAGAGGGCGACAAAACTCCAAAAAACACAAGTAACAAGTGACATTGCACCGTGCTGTCATTTTAATCTGTTTGAGCGGGGCATGTGCGTTAATTGCGTCAAATATTTTAACGTGATTAATTTAAAAAATTAATTACCGCCTGTTAACACGATAATTTTGACAGCCCTATTCATAACGTAACAGTTTTCAAGTTTTAACATGCAATTTGTCACATTTTATTGTCATATTGGCATGAAATCCCCTTTAACGTGAAAGTTGATGCTTTTTAACATGACATTGTTTAAGGTTTTCACATTAAATTTGTCACATTTTAGAGTTATATTAGCATGAAATTCGCTTCAACGTGGAAGTTGTTGCTTTTTAATTTTAACGTAACATTTTTTCAGTTTTTATATGAAATTTGTCATGTTTTATAGTCACGTTAGCATGAAATCCGCTTTAATGTGAAAGTTGATGCTTTTTAACTTGAAACATTCCATGTTATAACACAAATTTGATGTGTATTAATGTGGGAGTTGTTGCTTTTTAATGTAAAATATTTCACGTTTTAACAGAAATTTGACGTGTTTTGTAGTCATATCAGTATGAAATCCGCCTTTACGTGAAAGTTGTTGCTTTTTATTGTAAAAAAATAAACACTTTAACTTGAAACCTGTCATGTTTTAACATGACAGCACCTATTTGCATGAAACCATTTTAACGTGAAAGTTGTTGCTTTTTAATGTAAAACTTTTAATGTTTTAACACTAAATCTGTCATATATTAATGTTCAAATTCTCACTTATTAGCAATAAACCATTTTAATGTGAAAGTTGTTGCTTTTTAATCTAAAATATTTCACGTTTTAACAGAAATTTGTCACGTTTTAACAAGACAATTAGCACGTATTAACATGAAACCATTTAAACGCGAACGTTGTTGCTTTTCGATGTTAAAAATTTAACATTTTAACATGAAATTTATTATGTTTTAACATGACAGTTAGCACCTATTAGCACGAAACCATTTTAACGTGAAAGTTGTTGCTTTTTAGTATAAAAATTTAACATTTTAACATGAAATTTGTCATGTTTTAACATGAAATTTAGTGCCTATTAGCATGAAATCGTTTCATTGTGAAAGTTGCTGCTTTTTAATGTTAAACATTTCACATTTTTACATTAAATTTGTCACTTTTTATAGTTACATTAGCGTGAATCCGCTTTAAACTTGCTTTTTCATGTAAAACATTTCACGTTTTAACATGAAATTTGTCATGTGCTAATGTGAAATTAGTCGCTTATTAGCATGAAACCGTTTTAATGTTAAATTTGTTGCTTTTCAACTTAAACTTTAAACATTTTAACATGAAATTTGTCATGTCTTAACATGACATTTAGCACCTATTAGCATAAAACCGTTTTAACGTGAACATTGTCGCTATTTGATATAAAACGTTTACCATTTTAACATAAAATTTGTCATGTTTTAACGTGAAAATTAGCGTCTATTAGCATAACATTGTTTCATTGTTAAAGTTGCTGTTAATATAAAACTTTTCACATGTTAACATTTAAATTTTTCACGTATTAATGTTAAACTTCTCACTTATTAGCAAGAAACAATTTTAACGTGAAAGCTGTTGCTTTTTAATGTAAAACATTTCACGCTTTAACAGAAATTTGTCATGTTCTAATGTGAAATTAGTCACTTATTAGCATGAAACCGTTTTAATGTCAAAGTTGTTGCTTTTTCAACTTAAACTTTAAACATTTTAACATTAAATTTCACATGTCTTAACATGACATTTAGCACCTATTAGCATAAAACCGTTTTAACGTGAACATTGTCGCTATTTGATGTAAAACGTTTACCATTTTAACATAAAATGTGTCATGTTTTAACGTGAAAATTAGCATCTATTAGCATAACATTGTTTCATTGTGAAAGTTTCTTCTTTTTAATGTAAAACTTCACATTTAAAATTTTCACGGATTAATGTTAAAATTCTCACTTATTAGCAAGAAACTATTTTAACGTGAAAGATGTTGTTTTTTAATGTAAAATCTTTCATGTTCTGAAATTTGTCAAGTTTTATAGTCATGTTAGCATGAAATCTTTTAATGTAAATTTGTTGCCTTTTAACAGAAAACATTTCACGTTTTAACATGAAATTTGTCATGCGCGAATGTGAAATTAGTAGCTTATTAGTATGAAACCGTTTTAATGTAATAGTTGTTGCTTTTCAACCTAAACTTTAAACATTTTAACATGAAATTTGTGATGTCTTAACATGACAATTAGCACCTATTAGCGTAAAACCGTTTTAACGTGAACATTGTCGCTATTTGATATAAAACGTTTACCATTTTAACATAAAATTTGTCATGTTTTAACGTGAAAATTAGCATCTATTAGCATAACACTGTTTCATTGTGAAAGTTGCTTCTTTTTAATGTAAAACTTTTCACATTTAAAATTTTCACGGATTAATGTTAAAATTCTCACTTATTAGCAAGAAACTATTTTAACGTGAAAGATGTTGCTTTTTAATGTAAAATATTTCACGTTCTGAAATTTGTCAAGTTTTATAGTCATGTTAACATGAAATCTGGTTTAATGTAAAAGTTGTTGCTTTTTAACAGAAAACATTTCACGTTTTAACATGAAATTTGTCACGTTTCAAAGTGAAAGCTGTGGCTCATTAGCATAAAACGTTTTCAACTTGAAACTTGTTAAATTTTAACGTGAACTTTATCTGGTTTTAACGTAATCGTAATGCTATATTCTAACATGATTCAATTTTAAATCCCGTCAGCTAGAGCGACTAGACTTTGAAAGATCGTAATTCTTTGTCCTGTCTAATAAAATACCGCTCAATTTTGTGGTCCGCTGTGCTGCGGCAATAAAAATTGTCACCCTAATATGCTTCAAACAGCGCTTGGTACATCTGCGGGGCATCAAGTCTGAAGCTGTTTCTAATATTTCGGTGACCTTATTTAGTCACGAGACGCGACGCAAATATTTTTCAACATTGTTAAATAAAAGCACAAAAAAAGACATTACGAAACAGGTAGTCAGTCACAAAAAAGCAAGCGTAATTTGCGTAAAATCGGCTGTGATGTTTGTTTTCAAATGGATTTTGATGCTTATTTCACGTTTCTTGTACATGAGCTTAGAATGACAGCAATGTTCCGATGAAGGCGAGCAAAAAAATGCCAAGATGTTAATCACGCCGAGTCAAACAAAGAAGTCATTGATGTAACTTTAATCGGCAGAGGAATGCGTGCACCTGCACACGGCCGTCAAAGCAGGAAGTTGACTTCCTGTAATTGAAGAAATAAAAGAAACGCTACTATTAAAGAAGCGTGACACCATCGTAAAAGTTACTTATCATTAGGGTTTGAAGGTAGAAGAAACTGAACTGGCTTCCTGGAATTCTTGACTTTTGGATCTCATCCATTCTCTGGAAATAATGAGTTGACAAATGAATAGTATTTTTATGTTTTTGGACAACGCCACTGTCACAAAGTTTTGAGTGAGGTCGTTATTGCTTCGATGAAACATGTAACATTTATTCATCAAAGGGCGTTGGGGAAATGCATTCAATTGAAGCCAGAGGTTTACATATACTGTGCAAAAACACACAGTTCATTCAGCTCTGCCCTTAGATTTTCAATGGGGTTCAGGTCAGGGTTTTGTCATGGCCACTTCAAGACATTGATTTTTTTATTTTTTATTATAGAAAAGTGGCTCGAAAGATGAATGAAAAACAAACAAAACAAAAAAAATACAGCTAAAAATTAGCAAAATATTAAAAGGAACCCTGGACTTAAAGACTTGTAGGCTCTAATAAGCCAAATTTGTTCTCTTTTACTAAAATATCTTATTTGAAACACGTAAAATATTGCCGTTGATTTTTTAAAAAACTATAATATTTATAATAATTTGACCTACGGAGGGCGCCATGGATGCTTGGCATGATGACGTAGATTGTCACGAACACTATCGGGTTACTGGAATTCTTTCTACGCGGCGATACGTCTAACACATGCGGACATTGGTTAAAAGCGACGAGTCCTTACTATTTGTTACTTTTACTACTTTTCATTGCCTCAAAATACTTTTTGCATGGGTTTCCCTCTCATACTTTTAAGCATTGTGTTTTCTTGTTGTAGCTTTAAAGCAGATTGTTGATGACGACATTAGTCACGTAGGATATTTAAACCACCCTTATTTGATATTACTATGTTTAAGTATTTTATTAAGTGTCAAATTCGCCTCTTTTAGATGTTGTAGCACATTTTGGCAGAACACCGTGTTTTGTTTTTTGTCCTACTCTCATCTTGTCTCATCCCGTCTTTCCTGTTCATTTTGCTTTTGCTGCTCGTTTAGTGAAATATCGACAGTGCTGTCATGCTCATTAATGTTAATTTCGGGTTTAAATTGACAGGGTTGAACAGATGACATGTTTATGTCGCTAGAGTCATACTCTGGAAGCCCAGCAGCGTAACCATGTGACGTCACCGCCCTACGACATCAACAATGGCGACCTACTAGTTAAACTAATTTGACAAATTGTATAAAAACGAAAAGATCAGGAAGGGTTTCAATATCAAATTATTTTAACTCATAATGACGTTTATGTTTTAAGAACACAAGTCTTTCTATCCGTGGATCCCTTTAAGAAATAAATAAAAAGGGAGCAATTTATTAATATATTTCCCCCTTGAATGATCATTTTTCAATTAATATAAAATTAATTTTCTAAATGTGTTCTATTTCTTCTTATCATTTTTTAAAATTTAGGATTTCCCCATTTTTGGTTGCATTTTTCAGTTAAATTTTCATCTAACATATCGGAGAAAATGCCACAGTAACAAAAAAAAAAAATACAATTACGCGATAGTTATGAGGCAGATATCCGTGACTTTTTTTACAGACGCCATTTTTTCATTGTGATATAATTTGTTTAAAATTATGTGAGTGAATAATTTTTTTTAAGTCTTTTTTTTTATTTTATTTTTTTTTATGAAATATGAGACATCAATGATTCTAAACTAAAAACATCAGACATCTTGAATAATAAATATAATTAATTACCTTCGTTTTATGGCTGGGTTGAAACAAAAGTGGTTGCGCGACGTCTGTAAACGGGGGTTTTCAGGGTAAAACGGACAAATTAAAAATTGTTCAGAGGCTTAGTTTTCCATGAATCTGCTTTGGCACAGGGCCGGTCCCAGCCATTTGGGGGCCCTAAGCAAAATAATGCCAAGGGGCCCATATTTTTGGCCCACCATTTGATCACAGTGTACTGTGAAACCCATACATGCCAACCCATACATCCATATTTTGTATATTAATCAGATTTTGTTGCACTGTATACCTCAAACTTCTCACCCCAAATGATTGTCAGTACTTACAGTAGATAGTGCCAAACCTTTTTCTAAAAGAGGAAAAGAAAGAAGTTAAGGAAGAACTTTTATTTTTTAAGCTTGAAATTAAGTATCAAAACTCACAAAAGTCAACTAAAGCAATCTGTAGTACACAAAATAAAATAGAAACAATTGCCAGATTGGGGACCCCCTAGTAGTCAGGGGCCCTAAGCAGCTGCATAGTCTGCGTATAGGCTGGGCTGGCCCTGCTATGGCAGCATCTAGAAATATTGTTCTATCAAACACAACAGTTGTTTTGGCCTAAAATACAGCAGTTTCTTTTAAAGAGGAGTGCAAGAGCAGAAACTGCTTTTTCAGTCTGGTCTGTGTTTTCCGCCATATATATTTGACGGAAAACACTCAGGTGACTTGAAGTTCCACTCTGAGACCCCCAATTTAGCCGAATTTCAAAATTGTCCCATATGCATGTGTGATACATCATTGGAAAGCTTAAAATCTCAATTTTCTGGGGGAAGAACATTTTTGAACATGAGGGCATTTTTTTTTTTTTTTTTAATGTTTTTTAAACAGCAAAACCCTATCTGGAGGTGAGAGCACGCAAGAGCAGAATTAAAGACGCCATGATTTTAATGAGATATTATCGCGTACTTACCTCTTTTCGATCCAAAAACTCCATGTAGCATATATCACCGAGTGTCAAGACACAGCTGTGAATGGCCACAGACGGATTTTGGGGGGATTTTATGGGTGAAACATGGTCATATAAAAAGGGTTGCGATGCAGAAATCGCAGACATCAAGAAGTGGTTGAGATTTTCTTTTTCATTTATTTACCATTTTAAATGTTTTTTTGTTTTTTTTCAATTTTCTTTGTTTGGATCGAATATTTATCATCTAACATATCTAACATATACGCACGAAGAAAGCATGCGCACTCACAAGAAATAGTGCATTTATTCCCGTGATGATGTGGGGGTAAGGATTACAGCTGCAAGGCTACGCGCACATCTGTTGCTTGTGAAGTACCCACAGAGACAACACGTGTATATAACACCTTTTATACAGTTCATTGTGTGTTTTCAATTGTGGTCGAATACTTGGAGCGAGTTTATGGGATTGTTTTTGATGATGTGCGGCCGCTAACTGATACATGCTAACCGTTTGTGTGGACTGTTATGGCTGTATCAGCAGCTAGTTATAAACGCAAATTTGAATTGCTTTTATTGAAGATGAAACTGATTTGATTTCATTTTTATTTTAGTTTCATTCTGCAAGCGTTGATGTCATGAGCAGCTGAATAAAGTCAGAAAACCACAGGGACGTCTGACATCGTCATTTTGGAACTTAGCTCGCTGTCTAGCTAGGACTTAGCTCCAAAGTCTTGGCGAGGATGGTACAATTAAGTATAATACGTGTTTTTGGATAGTTATTTTGAGATTTAGGGGTACTTAAAGGGTTAATTCCGACTTAAGCGGAAATTCGGGTTGTAACTCATTCATAACCCGGGGGGACTACATATATAAGTAAAATGAGTGACTTTCTGTTGCCACTAGTTGGTGCTGTAGGGTTGATTAAATGACCCCTACAAAACCTTTCAGGGTACGACTCTAATCAAGCACGGGAAGTTTGGCTCAGATATATTTTATATCTGCCAAGTTATGATTGTTCAAAATTGGTGGTTTCTACTAATAAAAAAAGCTCAATTTTACAAGTTAACAAAACCCTTCAAGGGCAAATCTCAATTTTGCCTGACGACCGCAATTTGATTGGCCGGAGCAAAAAAAAAAAAAAAAAAAAAAAAAATCTGTAGCAATCTGCACATGTGATTGCATTTAAAAATGGAAATCTCCTGTGAATATAATGCATCTGATTGACGTTATTTCATGTTTTTGAGAAAAATCACGATTTTTGAAGTCTTCCAGATGAAAAACGTGGCACGCCCGCCTGCCGTTTTATGGTCTAGCATGGACGCTTTCTGTAATTGCGACACGATGATGCTCGTCCGAGCCAAATTGAATAAAAAAATTCAAGTCTCGGATTTTTGACGTCCAATCTCACGCCCTCGGTTCAGTTTTTCTTCACTAACGTGAATCTTGTGGCGTTTTTTTTTTTTTTTTTGCAGTCGCTATCTCAACGCTACCAAAAGCAGATTTCCTCAGCGGTCAAAGGTGAGGGCTCCTGATTTCTTCTTCTGTTTTTTTTTTGTTTTTTTTTTTTGACTACTTGTTGTTTAGACGAAGTGTCTCGGGTTCTGCCCTCACTGGTGCCGGAAGACGGAGCGGCGCCGAGACCCAAAGTTGCCGCTCACGTCACGGGAAGCTTCCCGCCTAAAATAGACGGAGGACGAGCCGGTGAGTCGGAAACTGCTGACACATTGTTTGAAAAATCGTTTTTTTTCCCCACATTTTTAAAAATTAGATTAGTCGAATAATCGTAAAAATAGTCGGCTGACTAATCGGGAGAAAATTTGTCGTTTGGGACAGCCCTAATATATATGGCGGAAAACACTCAGGTGACGTTCCACTCTGAGACCCCCGATTTGGCCAACTTTCAAAATTGTCCAATATGCACATGTGATACATCATTGGAAGGCTTGAAACCTCAATTTTCTGGGGGAAGAAAAATTTTGAGCAGGAGGGCATTTAAAAAAAAAAAAAACTTTTAACAGCAAAACCCTAACTGGAGGCGAGAGCATGCACGAGCAGAATTACAGACGCCATGACTTTAACAAGATATTATCGCTCACTTATCTTGTTTCGATCCCAAAACTCCATGTAGCATGTATCATAGAGTGTCAAGACACAGATGTGAATGTGAATTTTTGGGGGTTTTTATGGGTGAAACATGGTAATATAACAAGGGTCACGATGCAGAAATCGCAGACATCAAGGAGTGGTCGAGATTTTCTTTTTCATATATATATTCCCTTTTAAACGTTTTTTTTTCAATTTGTCTTTGTTTGGATAGATTATCTATCATCTAATATATCAGAGAAAATGCGACAGTAACAAAAAAAAAATACAATTAAGCGATAGTTATGAGGTAGATATCCGTGACTTTTTTTTAAAGACGCCATTTTCTTCATTGTGACATATCTTTTAGGGTTGTTTTTTTTTTTTTTTTTTTTAACTAAATATTAGACATCAGTTAATGATTCTAAGCTAAAAATGACAGAGATATTGAATAATAAATATAATTACCTTCGTTTTATGGCTGGGTTGAAACAAAAGCGGTTGCGCGACGTCTGTAAACAGGGTTTTTCAGGGTAAAACTGAAAAATTAAAAATAGTTCGGGGGCTTAATGTGCCATGAATCTACTATGGCAGCATATAGACATATTGTTCTGTCAAACACAACAGTTCTTTTGGCTTAAAATATAGCAGTTTCTTTTAAAGAGGAGCGCAAGAGGAGAAACTGCTTTTCAGTCGTCTGTGTTTTCCGCCATATACTCAGGTGACTTGAAGTTCCGCTCTGAGACCCCCAATTTTACCAAATTTCAAAATTGTCCTATATGCATGTGTGATCCATCATTGGAAAGCTTAAAATCTCTATTTTCTGGGGGGAGAAAAATTTTGAACAGGAGGGCATTAAAAAAAAAAAAAAAAAAAATTTAACAGCAAAACCCTAACTGGAGGCGAGAGCAGAATTAAAGACGCCATGATTATAACAAGATGTTATCGCATACTTACCTCTTTTTGATCCAAAAACTCCATGTAGCATGTATCATCTAGTGTCAAGACACAGATGTGAATAGCCACAGCCGGATTTTTGGGGAATTTTATGGGTGAAACATGGTAACAAGGGTAGGGATGCAGAAATCGCAGACATCGAGATTTTTTTTCATATATTTACCCTTTTAAACTCCCCCCCCCCCCCCCCCCCCCCCCCATTTTTCTTTGTTTAGATCGATTATTTATCGTCTAACGTATTGGGGAAAATACGACGTAACAAAAAAATAAAAAATAAAATACAATTAAGCGCTAGTTATGAGGTAGATATATCCGTGACTTACAGACGCATTTTTTCATTGTGACATAATTTGTTTAAAAGTTTAAAATATGCGAGTGAATAATTTTCTAGTCGTTTTTTTTTTCCTAAACTAAATCTTAGACATCAGTTAATGATTCTAAGCTAAAAATGACAGAGATATTGAATAATAAATATAATTACCTTCGTTTTATGGCTGGGTTGAAACAAAAGCGGTTGCGCGACGTCTGTAAATGAGGGTTTCCAGGGTAAAACAGACAAATGAACAATAGTTCGGGGAATTTGTGAGCCATGAATCTGCTATGGCAGCATATAGACATATTGTTCTATCAAACACAACTGTATTTTTGGCTTAAAATACAGCAGTTTCTTTTAAAGAGGAGTGCAAAGGTAGAAACTGCTTTTCAGTCATCGGTTTTCCGCCATATATATGTACACATACAATACTATACTACTACCGTTTACCAAATTTTAAATTACTGTCATGTTTTAATGTTGAAGCTGTCATGTTTTAACGTAAAAGTTGCTTTTTAATGTACAAGTTATTGCTTTTTAACAAAAGTTGTCACTTTTAACATTACTTATTACGTTTTACTGTAGAATTTATCACATTTTAAAGTGAAATTACTAACGTTTTATTGTGAAACTAACCAGTTTTCAATGAAATTGATCTTTGTAATGTCAAATTTGTCTTGTCCTAACATGGAATTTTTATCTTATTACATTTTAAAGTTAAATTACTAACGTTTAAATGTGCAGGTTGTCCCTGCTTGACTCATTGCCTGCCATTGACAAAAGTAGATGTCTAATCCATTTTGACTGGGAATGAATGTTCATCCACTTCTAGTCAAAATGGATTGGACGTTTGGCGCTGTTAATGGCATCCAATGTTGGTAACACGTGCCTTGCTAAATTGAAATACTGCCATCTAGTGTCATTTATAGACATTTACAAGCCTAATGCTGTGATTTTCCTCTTCGATCTACAGCGACGACAGGGGGCGTCCGTCGTGTTCACGGCCAGAAGATTTCGTGGTGGGAAGGCGAGACGGGTCTCGCCTTCTTGCAAGACGTCCAGCTAGTAGACGGCGAGCTGGTCGTCCCGCAGCCGGGCCTCTACTACGTTTACGCGCAGACTTACTTTCGACACATCCCCTCGCTGGACGAAGACGACGCTCAGGAGGGCGGCGAGGACCGGGGGAGGCCTTTGCTGCAGTACATCTACAAGAAGGTGAGGGCGCCAAATCGCCATTCAGCGCCAGACGGCTAAATATCAGCCGTTTTCCTGCAGGTGAGCAGCTACCCGGTTCCCATCCTGCTGATGAAGACTAGCCGGACCTCGTGCTGGTCCCGCGACTCCCAGTTCTCGCTGCACTCCGCCCACCAGGGGGGGCTCTTCACCCTCAGCCCCGGCGACCGCCTCTTTGTCACGGTGACCAACGCGTCCGCCGTGGATATGGACGAGAAGAGTAGCTTCTTCGGGGCTTTCCTCGTAAGCTAGATCCACGTCGGCTGCCGTTTAACCTTCCCGGTCAAATTAAATTGGACGTCTATCGCCGTCACTGGCAATGAAACATGAAACCTTTAGTCCCTGAAAACAAAATTGCACCTTCATTGTTTGGTGGCAGATATTCAAACTGAGAAATCCATAGAAATTGCTCGCAAGTTGTAAATTAAAAGGAATGTAAATATGTTTTATCTGTAAATGTGTGCAATAAAGATTTTCTGACTTTTTAATTATTAATTAGTTTTTTTTCTTTTTTTACAAACATGTAATTGTGTTTTTGGTAAATATATATCCACACAATTAAAGAGTGATGATTTGACATTGCGCTGCCCCCTGTAGACAAACCCCAAAAGTGCATAAAAAACTCACCAAGAGACTTCCAACCATTTGATTTTCTTTTTGTGGAAATATGTTACATTTATATTACAGTTCTTCCAATGCCCCTGCGAGGTCGGGTGGTGGCGGCGGTGACGATGGGAGGGAGTGAACCGAAAGCGACACCACACACTAAATGCTAAGACGGCGACCCTCGGAAAAAGACAACAAAAAAAAAAAGTCCAATAAATACTCGCGTAACGCACGTCGGGGAAACAAATCCACTACTTCTTCGTCCTTTTTTAGCAGCAAGTTGGCGAGGGTTAAAGAACCACGGGGAGCGCCTAAACACGTACGAGACAAACGTAAACTCACATCACGTCAGCCGGCGGAGGTTTTTTCCTTCGCGTCCCGTCACATTTTTTTCCCTCGCTAGCTAAAAAACCTCCGAACTCATAAAACGGATCCTAATATGTCTTCCGGACGTACAAATCATCCGTGGCGAAACGACGACCGACGTGAGGGACGAACACGCCTCGACGGGAATGTGAGCGAAAGGGGGCGAAGACGGTCAACAGTCAAAGTGCATCTCCAGCGAATCGTCGAAGGAGCGGCCGTCGTGGCCTGCCGCCGACAGGAAGGCGGTGGCCACCGGCGAGCCGGTGGCGGCCGCCACGTTGAGCAGGGCGGCGCCGGGCGGGGCGCCGGGAGGACCCCGCAGGGCGGCGGCGGCGATGCTGGTGAGGTTGATGCCCAGCGTCAGGCGCGTCTGCTCCAGGGCTTTCTCGGGCACGGCGAAAGCTTCCAGTTTCTTCTCGCCGTTGGCCATGTACGAGTTCTGGCAGCCACGGCAGATGCAGTCCTGGCACGCCTGCAACACAAACATTCATGTAGTATTTATTAATCCATAATAAATAAAAATCCACAAGATGGCATTAACATTATAAACATTTTTTCTGTCAAAGGAATCCACAGATGGAAAGACTTGTAATTCTTAAAAGATAAATGTGAGTACAAGTTATAGTAATTTTGATTCCCACAAAAATGCTAAATATTCCTCCAAAACATAATATGAATACATTTTATGAATTCATAAGCAATCATATTAGCGCAAACAAAACCTTAAAATCTTATGTTGGTCTTAACAGGTAGCAGCTGGATCCAGCCATGTCAGGTTAGTTATGTTATATTCACTGTTTCCACAAGAGGGCAGTGTATTTACCCAAATCAATTATATGTAAACACTTTCAAAACCATTACAATGCCACAAATTAAACAAATCCTCAAAGCTGCAAAATTTGATTCAAAGCTTTTTTCTAATCAAATTACTCCAGTTAATTAATCGTTGCAGCACTACATTAGATGTCTCCAAACTAAGACGCTTGAGATAAATTTTTTAATTTTTTTAACTGAAAAAAAGTTTCCTACCATTTTTAAATATATATATTACATGAGGAATAAGACATGTAGTAAGCAATAAGATGCAATCAAGCTAGTATTATAGCATTACATTTCATGTTAAGACAATTATCACAGTATACAAACTTCACACAAAACGCGATCATTTTTATATTATAACGTTACTACTGTTACACCAATACGATATTGGGTTAACGACGCCGTTGGTATCTGGGATAACTTGGAAATATCGCGTTGATTTTGGTAAGTATGTACTTCTACAGATCTAGTTTCTAACTTTCGCCCTACCCAAGATGGCTGCCTGCTACTCACACCACTCTAAAAGTAGGAGCACATGTCACCTCTTCCAACATGAGTTAATTTGCTGTCAACGTCTCACTTCAAATGGATTGGACGTCTACTCGCGATAAACCCGTTTCAAATCAAGGAAGAAGCATGAAAAGAATTTTTATCGCACCTACCAAAACAGCTTCAGGGCGGCCATGTTGGCAGGGGCAATGTTCCCATCAAAGTCATCAAAATGAAATCCTTACTATTATGACTACCATTCGGAGTACTTCCAACGACCTCATTTTAGTGCGGTATTATCTGTACCAACAGAATATCAACACGCTAAAAGTAGTGGTAGTAATAAGTGCTGTAACGATTAATCGATGAACTCGCGTATTCGATTAGAAAAAAATATTTGAATTAAATTTTGCTGCTTCGAGAATTTGTTTAATTAAAGTGGCGTTGTAATTGTTTTGAAAGTATTTGCCTTTAGTTTTATTGATTTGGGTGGATACACTGCCCTGTAGTCTGCCTCATTCACATGGCTGAATCAATTTGCTCCCTGTTAAGACCAACATAAGCTGAGTTTTTGTTTGCGCTAATGTTTTCGTTCATGCATTCGTAATTTAGTTTAAAGGTATATTTAGCCAATTTTTGTAGGAATATGTGTCTGAACCATTTGTTTAGAGCATTGTATAAATAAAAAAAAAAACATTCGTATTTTTATAGCATTTAAGCTAGCGGACTTTTACTATGTAAATTAGTAGAGGTGTGCGAAATGTCCGATTCTTAGATTATTCGCGATTCGGCCGTGGAAGATTCGAGAACGATTCACAAACATCCAAATTCCGATTATTGAAATATGTCAAGTAAAGTGGAAGTAAAACACACTCAGCGCACCGCGCGGTCTTTGGGACGCAATGAGGAACGGAGCGAGAGTAGCTAAACATCATGCTTGTCATTACCCGGCCCCTCGGGTAATGCCAATGCTCAACTCACGGCTCTAGCTCAACTCATGGTGCGAGATAAAAAAACAACAACATACCTACTGCCGCCGAAAGCTGCTACAAAGTACGTCCACAATACATAATGTTAAGGTAGATATCATATTTATATAGGACTAGATGTAGACTAGACTCAGTGGCGATAGCAGCACATGTAGAGAAAGCTAGGTGTGGGCGTTAGTAAACGGCCGCCATCTTAAAGCAGTAGACTTCCCTACAAGGCTGTTGTAGCGAACCTTCCAAGCGAACCTAATTAACTTTTCATCTAAAATACTCCTAAATCGGTAAAATATTGACTTGAATGTATCTTTAAAATTTTGTCGGAAGTAGACAAAAGGGAAATTATGGAATAACAGGAGCAATTTTAACAACTTTAACGGTTGATTGACAACATTAAATTAATTGAATGTAGTTTTAAGCTGCTGATGGGGACTTGAGTATATTATTTATTGTTTTTAACTGTTAACTTGATAATGAAATAGTCGTTAATTTAAGCCTGCGAGGCTTTATTTTATTTTTTATTTATTTTTTTTTTTTTTAAAGTTTTTGTAACCAATGTACAAAACATTAGCAGCTAATAGCGGCTCATGTCATCAATAATCGATTTATTATCGAATCGTAGCCTCTGAATCGTAATCGCAATCGAATCGTTAGGTGCCCAAAGATTCCCACCTCTATAAGTTAGCCAATTGTTCTTTTGTTGTACCTAGATTCTTATTTATTTTCTATACCGTTTGAGGCTCAGCTAAGGTATTTGAATTGTTTATGTTCCTTTTCCGATTACTCGATTATTTGAACTAACTAGTTCATCGATTAATCAACCACTAAAATAATCGATAGCTGCAGCCCTAGTAGTAATGGTGATTATGAGGTTGCTGACCTTGCGGTTGGAGTAGCAGGGGCAACGCTGCCCCCTACAGGTGAGAACCGAGGGGTTCTGCGTAGCCCGTCCGCACTTGCATCCCTTCTTCTCCACGGGCTTCTTATACAGCGGCTTGGAGGGACTGGGCGGGTGACTCAGGGGGTGCGCGTGAGGGTGCGGGGGACCTCGGGGCTGTGAGCGGGGCTTGGGGGCCCTGGCTTTGGCCTTCTTGGCGCCCCCGTGGTGCTCCCCCACCTTCTTGACCGGCTTGCCGCCCGCCTTGCCCACCTTGGGGGTGCCGCCGTTGGGGTGGAAGTGGGGCGCCGATGCGGGGAAGTCGTAAATAGCAGCGGGGGCGCCTTCTGGGGCGGGTCCCCGCAGGAGGCTGTCGATGGGGAGGGGCCGCAGCTTCTCGCTGTCACTTTCCGAACGGGAGCGCTTGCGGTGGCAGCGAGGGGGTCCTCGCGGCAGGGGGGCGGCGGCGGGCTGAGGGCGGAAGGGGTGGCAGCTGCTCTCCAGGGGGAGGGCGGGGCATATCGGCCCATTGACCGACAGCGGCGTGGGCGGGTCGTCGGGTTCCGTGTCCGTGTCCAGAGTCCGGAGAACCTCCTCCACGCTTAACAGCAGCGGCCCCCCTCCGTGTTTCAGCTCCTCGCCGAAACCGATGTCGCAAAGCCCCGTCTCGCCCCCCACCGGAATCTCCGCGCCTGACTCCTCCCGTTTCACGGCTCCGCCAGGATCCGGCGAGGCCGTCAGTCCGTTACAGTCGTGCACGCCATTGACGTCCTCACCGACGGCGTCCGGGGGTGGCGCTTCCTCCGGCAGCGCTTCCTCCTGCGGCGCTTCCTCCTCCGCTTCCGGTTCGCTCTCGGCCAATCGCAAGCCCTCGTTGAGAACGGCGCGCAAGTCGGGCGAGTCCCCGGCGGCGCCGGCGATATGGGCGGCGAGCGGCGAGTGCGTGATGTACAGGCAGAGCTTGCGGTAGCAGCGCACCAACAGCGAGAGCTGGCGGTTCTCCTGGAAGCGCGAGTAGTCCTTGCACCAGCTGCACGACGGCTTCAGCTGCATGCGCTGACCTTTGCACCCGCGACACACGTAATGCTGGCACGACGAGTCCGTCGGCGCCATCGGGTCCTGGAGAAGGTTACCTGCGACGCCCCGTGAAAACACATATTAAAGCACGTTACGTCACGAGACGCATCTAGTGATGACTATTAAATAAAATAAAAACTCATTCTCGGCCCCCGTGCAAGTACTTGTGGTAGTTAGTATTCTGCCATTGACAGCAATAGACGTCCAATCTATTTGGACTTTTTTTAGTCTAGAACTGAAATGAGCACTATTATGTCTCCAATTGATTTACTTCCTGTCTCCTGGCAGCTGCGTTTATTTCCATCCGGCAATGGCGACAAGCCCTCCTTTGACTTTTTGAGCTGGGCTTCCTTAGCAACGGCGGTTGCTAGGGTCTGCAGCTGCAAGATGAAGGCCCATTCATAAGCATTGTGCAGCCGCTTGTATTGATCGCTCACTGGGGCACGCGTTAAATATGAAAGAGGATGTCAATAATTCATAAAAAATCAATACACTCATGTCTGAAATATCTGAGCCGATCGTTTTTTATGGGAATTTATGGTTTTAATTTTCGTGTAACGCTGAAACTGCACAAAGGGGGTGTGTCGTGATGAGCAAGATGCGTTCACTACTTGTGGGAAAACACATGTTGGCACCAACACAGGATTCAGCGCTATTTTCTTCTTATTTTGACTCATTAGATGCCACTGACGGTGCTAGGCGTCCAATCCAGTCAAAATAGATTGGAGATCTAGTGGCACTGAATCATGTTGAGAAAAATACTGTACATTTAAAAATTTTTGGCAATGAGAATAATGGCTCTACTGTAATGTAATGAAAATGCATGTAAAATAGTGCTAATATTTAAAATAGATAGAACGCCATGAATCAAATCACTAGATTTAATATATTATGATAAAAGTATGGATTTTTCATCACAATTGTGGCTTGCAGCGGCGATTTAACACATAATTATTGATTTATTATAATTTAAGTGTTGATTAATTGTAGCTATTCCGTCTTCCGACAGCACTTTAACACATCACTAACACGCTCTCATATGGTAATTATTGATTTATTATATTTAAAGTGAAGATTCAACGTAGCTAGTGTGTTTTCCGACAGCACTTTAATGCATCACTGACATGCTATCGTATTCCTATGGTAATTATTGATTTATTATAATTAAAGTGTAGATTAATCGTAGCTAGTGTGTCTTCCGACAGCACTTTAACACATCACTAACATGCTATCGTATGGTGATTATTGAATTATTATGATTAAAGTGTAGAATAAACATAGGTAATGTGTCTTCCGACAGCACTTTAACGCATCACTAACATGCTCTAGTATGGCACTTGACAACAACGACGCAAAACTTCGGTACATCGAATAGAAATGTATTACGCGCGAAATGATTTATTTCGACAGTACGTTAACGCACCATTAAAACGCTCTCACGGCAATTAACAACCAGTTTTGACATATGAATAATGTGTAGTCGTTGAAAGTGGCTCGTGAACGCACCATTCTCGTGACAGTTGACGAAAACGACGCAAAATAACGCAATAAAATTATGAATAGACACTTTACGAAGAGTCGTTCCACGCCTTCTTCCTAATTTGTGTGACTCACCGCAGACCAAGCAGGACACCGACTGCCGGAAGAAGGGCAGCAGCTTGCAGAGTTCGGCCAAGGCGCGGGGGTCTCGGGGGTCGCACTGCAGCACCGAGCGGCTCGCAGACACGTAGAGCGACGTCGCGTTCACCGGGTTCATCGCAGCGGCCGGTCCGCTCGGTTCCGATGCGTTCAAAGCAGCCACAAAGTGTCCGGGAAACACAAACACAACACGCGGCGAATGGACTCTGGGGGCTTTGAAGACAACATAGAGGGTCCGGGTTCTAATTGCTCTTCCTCAGGGTCCTAATAAATCCATCGTCGATGCAGAGTCGAGGCCCTGGTTCGGTTCGGTGGAGCATAGTGCCCGGTGGTTACTTCACAGCCGCTCGGCAGCGATCCTCACACGGGGGCTCTGCTGCAAATAATGACCCGGTTCCTTACGGCTGCCCCGTCGTGCTTCCATAGTGCGCGCGTGTTGGTCCCGGTTCGAAAAGTGGTCGCCGTTTTGGCGGACTCGGTACCGGAGCGGTCGGCTTCCGCGTCTTGTTATTGTTCGCCGAGATTCATGGCGGCCCACAACAAACCAGGAGGCCGCGGCGTATCCAAAAAGCTCCCTTCGGCGAATAAAAATAAAAGAAACCACAGTGCTACCACAGATTAATTCAAAGACGAGTCTGGAGAAAGTTCGGGTTCGCGAAGAAAGATTCGCGCCTCCTGCGGTTCGGTTGGGGCCGAGGAAGTGACAGCAGCGGAAGCCTCGGTCTCTCGTGACAGCGCTAGCCGTCTGAGCTGCACCGGAAAGCGGACTAGAGGAGCAGGCCGCGAGGGCTCTGCCCGGTAGTCAGCGAGGTTCGGTTTTCTCCGGCGCTCTTTTCGGTGGTCTCGAGGCGTCCAAAAGGAAGCTTGCAGCCCAAATAAAGTCCTCTCGGTGGAAGCAGCGGCGAAGGGAAATAAATTTAGTCCGTGTTTGTGTTTAATGCTACTGCTAGCAGCGGCGTATTTCTCATACCGCCCGTCGAATTTCCCGCATACGTCCACGCGGGGGCGCTGTGGTGCGAATCTCACGAGGACGTTTGTGACGTTGTTTGACGTCACGAAGGCTTATGAATGAACCATCTCGGATGAGATTTTTAAAAAAAATAGATAAATAAAAAACAGAATTAGCGTGGTTAATGCCATGAAATTCATTTTTAAGGACTGCAATAAAATATATTAGAAAGTAGATGCTCTTACAAAATAAAAGCATACATATGAACATGCACCACTTTCTGTGTCTTGTTCAATTTTATTATATTTCAAACTTAAAACTATGATTCAAAAAAATATTCATAATTAGGAGTGGGAACCTCTTGGTACCTCACGATACGATACGATTTGCGATACAAAGCTCACGATAACGATCTGACGATATGGCGATACAACGATTATCGATACGTTGGTTAGGAAATCATGCTAGGATATTCTACAAACAACTAATAAACAGAAAAACAAGTTTCTGCTGTGAATTGGAATGAGTTTATCACGAGTAGACGGCCAATCCATTTGAACTGGGAGGGTGGCAGCGAATGTTCATTCGCTGCCATCCCTCCCACTTCAAACAGATTGAACGTCTATGGCAGCCAATGCCAGGCAATGAGGTAATTTTGAGCCATTTAAGGTCATTTACCTGTTGATTTTCAGTTACTTCCTGTTGATTTCGGAGTATTTTATGAGTCACTTCTTGTTTATTTTGAGTTACAGAACAGGAAGTGACCTGGGAATCACACAAATGAATAGGCAGTGACTCAAACTGCAAGTGACTTGTAAATGCCCCGAAAATCTGACCGAATGACTGAATGCTCTGGTTTTGAATTAACGAACGTTGCCAATCTAAATGGAATGGGTGTCAAGCACCGTCAATGGCAGCCTTAGAGTTAACTGAGACACTGTTATGGTGGAAGATTTTGGTAGCAACTTGTTGGTTCCTTTTTTTAGACATTTACACCTTTTTAAAATGGTATCTAGATTCTTGCAGGAGCATATCGATAACCTTTTGGGATACAAAGTATCACGATATACTGTATCACCATTTCGGATATTTTGTCACACCACTATTCATAATCATTGTATTTGTTTTTCCTGCATATGAGCACTTTAGAAAATGGATGTGTACAAGACAACTGCTAATATAGAGTGGGCCAAATAAGTATTTAGTCAACCACTAATTGTGCAAGTTCTCCCACTTGAAAATATTCGAGAGGCCTGTAATTTTCAACATGGGTACACCTCAACCATGAGACACAGAATGTGGAAAAAAAAAACAGAAAATCACATTGTTTGATTTTTAAAGAATTTATTTGCAAATCATGGTGGAAAATAAGTATTTGGTCAGTACCAAAAGTTCATCTTAATACTTTGTTATGTACCCTTTGTTGGCAATACCGGAGGCCAAACATTTTCTGTAACTCTTCACAAGCTTTTCACACACTGTTTCTGGTATTTTGGCCCATTCCTCCATGCAGATCTCCTCTAGACTAGTGATGTTTTGGGGCTGTCGTTGGGCAACACGGACTTTCAACTCCCTCCACAGATTTTCTATGGGGTTGAGATCTGGAGACTGGCTAGGCCACTCCAGGACCTTGAAATGCTTCTTACGAAGCCACTCCTTTGTTGCCCTGGCTGTGTGTTTGGGATCATTGTCATGCTGAAAGACCCAGCCACGTCTCATCTTCAATGCCCTTGCTGATCGAAGTAGATTTTCACTCAAAATCTCTCGATACATGGCCCCATTCATTCTTTCCTGTACACAGATCAGTCGTCCTGGTCCCTTTGCAGAAAAACAGCCCCAAAGCATGATGTTTCCACCCCCATGCTTAACAGTGGGTATGGTGTTCTTCGGATGCAATTCAGCATTCTTTCTCCTCCAAACACAAGAACCTGTGTTTCTACCAAAAAGTTCTATTTTGGTTTCATCTGACCATAACACATTTTCCCAGTCCTCTTCTGCATCATCCAAATGCTCTCTAGCGAACCGCAGACGGGCCTAGACGTGTACTTTCTTCAGCAGGGGGACACGTCTGGCAGTGTAGTATTAGAGTCCCTGGCGGCGCATTGTGTTACTGATAGTTGCCTTTGTTAATGTGGTCCCAGCTCTCTGTAGGTCATTCACTAGGTCCCCTCGTGTGGTTCTGGGATTTTTGCTCACTGTTCTTGTTGTCATTTTGACACCACGGGGTGAGATCTTGCATGGAGCCCCAGATCGAGAGAGATTATCAGTGGTCTTGTATGTCTTCCATTTTCTAATAATTGCTTCCACAGTTGATTTCTTTACACCAAGTGTTTTACCTATTGCAGATTCAGTCTTCCCAGCCTGGTGCAGGTCTACAATTTTGTCTCTGGTGTCCTTCGACAGCTCTTTGGTCTTGGCCATAGTGGAGTTTGGAGTGTGACTGACTGAGTTTGTGGACAGGTGTCTTTCATACCGATAATGAGCTAAAACAGGTGCCATTAATACAGGTAACAAGTGGAGCCTCGTTAAACGTCGTTAGATCAAGTTAGACCTCTTTGACAGCCAGAAATCTTGCTTGTTTGTAGGTGACCAAATACTTATTTTCCACTCTAATTTGGAAATAAATTCTTTAAAAAGCAAACAATCTGATTTTCTGTTTTTTTTCCACATTCTGTCTCTCATGGTTGAGATTTACCTATGTTGACAATTACAGGCCTCTAATCTTTTCAAGTAGGAGAACTTGCACAATTGGTGGTTGACTAAATACTTATTTGCCCCACTGTATTAGACTATTTCCTTCCTTGTCTATGACCAATTCCTCTTTTTGGGGGGTGTTTAGTCTAAAGCCCCTATTTTTTGATGATTTAGCTTAGTAAGCTAATTTTAAGGATTTATTCTTAGCATGCCGGTGATTCCCCTTGAGTCACACGTTGGACCAAAAAAATCTTTGAGCATATAAGGGCACAATGACGGCAATTTCTTGTGGCTACCGAACTTATTTCCGACCATTCAGTATTTTCCTCTTTACCCATATTTGCACAATATGCATATTTTGGGGTGTGTCGTCGCGGTACTTAAGAACGACACATGTCCAACGGAGTCCATTTCCAGGATGTGGGCCATACTTGACACCAGATGCTGGACGATCCTTCTTATTTTGGGGCTTATGATGATACAAGGTAAAACTTGGACATACCTGAAAATACAAATCAAGAAAATACATCTTAAGTTGCGATGTTTTTACAGTGCAATCCAACGTCCCGGATGTGAATCTGTCTTGCTGTCGTGGCGTCAGTTCCAGGAGGGTTCTAAAAATCGAGCGCTGTTTTGAGCAGAAACCGCGAGAAGACTGTCATCTGCACGCCTTCACGTATGATTTTATTTTATGTCGTGGAAACTTGAGCGACTGTGGCTCAAAAAGCAATAATTGATTTGTTTTGTAGCATCGTAACCAAGAGTGGAAAACAGTGGTGCGTCAGTCCTAATGCCAAGTGGCTCCAAGACAAAATACGAAAGGTGAGAATGTCAGACCGGTCAACAACATAAATTGTTGCATTGATGCAAACACTATGAAAGGTGGGAACCTCTGGGTACGTCCAGATCAGTGGTGATTGCTCAAATACTGCAATGGAAGCAAAATGTCAAGAAATAAGTGATCGAATGTATACTGTTTTGTGTAGACGTCACTGACTAAAGATGTGCTACAACACACTCAACTTTTGTTCAGAATTAGCTTCTTATGACTGGTTAAAATGCAGCTTGCTTTTCATTCATTCGTGCAGCTTCACAGTCCTTTAAGCAGAGTACAGAGTTGTTCCATTACAGTGAAACGGCACGAGTCATTGGCTAAAGGACGCTGTGCATCTCTGGGAGGTCTATGGGCAGTGGCCGGGGCTTGGCTGGCCCGGACGCTCTGCTTCTCTGGATGATGTTTGGATGATTTGTCTGAGGCTAAATCAGTTTTTGATTGACAGCAAAATGAGTGAATCAGTGATCTTGTTTTATTGAAATCCGTGGGAGGCATTTTTCTGTGTACATTTTGTTTTGTTGACTTTCATAATCATCCTAGCGACACTTGTTTTTTTTTTTTTTTAAAAGCGACTAGTGAAAAATTAAGCTTCTATTTGTGGTGGGTTTTTTTTGTAGCTGCTTGTGTTTGGAGACTTGATTTCTGGCACTCTAGTTTCTTTCCCGACCGTGCGCGTAGCCCCTCCCCATCAAAAAGCAGTCACAGACAAAGTTTAAGCTTCTCATTAAAAGACGAGCATCGCCACTGGTCCAGATACGATACGAGTTGTACGAGTTGCTTACGATTAGCTCACAATATAGCGATACATAGATCAGGACCTCAATCTACGGTTGGGTGACCATATTTTGATTTCAAAAAAAGAGGACACTCAGCCCGGCCTTAAGATACTTGAATTCTACTCCAAGTTCACTCAAAGATGCCTATATCCCTTTAATATATTTAAAGTGTACACCCTCACTCTGGATGGAAAAATGCAGTTAAAAAAAAAATATATATATATATATATATATATATATATTAGGGCTGTCAAAATTATCGCGTTACCGGCGTTAATTTTTTTTTTTTAAATTAATCAGGTTAAAATATTTGACGCAATTAACGCAGATGGCCCGCTCAGACAGATTTAAATGACAGTACAGTGAAGCGGTCACTTGTTGTGTCTATGGAGTTTTGACGCCCTCTGCTGGCGCTTGGGTGCGACTGATTTTATAGGCTTCAGCACCCATGAGCATTGTGTAAGTAATTATTGACATCAACAATGGCGGGCTACTAGTTTATTTTTTGATTGAAAATTTTACAAATTTTATTAAAACGAAAACATTAAAAGGGGTTTTAATATAAAATTTCTATAACTTGTACTAACATTTTTCTTTTAAGAACTACGAGTCTTTCTATCCATGGATCGCTTTAACAGAATGTTAATAATGTTAATGCCATCTTGTTGATTTATTGTTATAATAAACAAATACAGTCCTTATGTACCGTATGTTGAATGTATATATCCATCTTGTGCCTTATCTTTCCATTCCAACAATAATTTACAGAAAAATATGGCATGTTTTATAGATGGTTTGAATTGCGATTAATTACGATTAATTAATTTTTAAGCTGTAATTAACTCGATTAAAAATTTTAATCGTTCGACAGCCCTAATTTATATATATATATATATATATATATATATATATATATATATATATATATATATATATATATGCAGACCCATGGAAATGTAGTCCAGTCAATACACATACACACAGTAGGCTATGTGCCAACTAAACATTTTTATAAATTACTAACACTACAATTGTCCTTGACAAATTGTTATTCCCATTCAATTGATATTCTCAATGTTCTAGATTGCACACAAAGACCGAAATAAACTGACAAACTACTCAACCAGCATGTTTCCAAACGTAGCAGATCAAAAACTACGTTTCCCATAATGCCTAGTGTGGTTCAGCTTACTGATAGCTAGCTGAGGCAAAAATCAAACTTTGCTATAAAAGCTTACAATAATCGGCAGCGCAACGATGCGACACCAAATAGGATTTTACAGTCAAAGCTCTGACAGAAGTCAACAGTTGCCATTATATGCATATGTATTTATCGTAAAAAAACTTAACAAGTGGGCAGGCGTTGTAGCCAAATCGTCAACCCAGTAGATGGCGGTAATGGCTCATGATAGGGGTAAACTGCCAACAAAAACAAAAAACTACTCCTTCCTTCCCTCCCTACTACTAGGAGCCATGTCATCGCAGGCAGGCGCTGCTACCCAGCGGCCGGAGGGATTCTCTTCAAATTGGTCCCGTGAAAAAAAAAAAAAAAGACATTTTTATGAATTTATAAAACCCGCCCGGACGACGTGGATACTGCGTGAAAGTAGGACTTGTCCGGGCAAAAGAGGACGTTTGGTCACCCTAATCTACGGTGTTCTAGGATACAACTAAATTTCTCCTTCAAAATTGAAAAACAATGTTTTTTTTTCACCATTGCGGACGATCTGTCAAATACATTTGTCCTCTTCACAGGCTAGGAGAATATTTCCGCCGCGCTGACATCAGCAATGCGTCCAATAGCAGGGGAGAAGTCGTAGCGATATCTGTACTATCAGGCAGTTTCGGTGGACGGATACACACAAATCACGGCCGAGGAAACCTTGATATATGCGCTTTTTAGAATTTTGCCAGCCCTAGGACACCCGAAAAAGGGCTCTCACCTCACAACTCTCTTGGTAAGCTAAACAATAGCTCAATGTGCGTTTGTGTGGAAATTTAGTTCACACACAAAAAAAAAACAAAAAAAACAATTCACCTTGTCACAGAAACTAATAAAACTTGTTACACGCAGGGGTTAAAGTGGGCCATTGCCCTCTTGAGCCAAGCTCCGCCTCCTTAGTCAAATAAACAAATAATTCAATTCAAACTGGCAGTAGTGCCCATAGACTATTTAAAGGTAGTGCTGCGGACTAAATATAATTTTTCGCATAAACAGTCTGCATGGCTCTTTCATATGTAAGCGCGGACATGCTCAACAAATCAGAGCACAGCATCATCCTCTACTAACCCCGCCTTCTTTAACACGCAGCATCTACAGAGTCAGTCAAACCACCAGTGTTCGTTTGAATTATCTATGGTTTGAATTTTTCCGCGGGAGAAGCTGAGCTTCGCTTGTGGTCTTAAAACAATCACCTGGTAAGCATAGGCGGATTTTGGCTTTTGGGCCAGGGGGGTCACAACACGTCGATGACCCCAAAATGCGGCGTCAGCAATAAAATTAACTTACAAGAATATGTATAATAATAAGTTGAAAATGAGTGGGGTTTTTTTTGTTTCCCATCATTCTTGAGGGGAATTCTAAATCAATCTGCTTAGGACAGCTATACTTTTCGCCAAGATCGTCATCCATTGAATATGGTATGCCCGCTGGTGTTGTGCCAATGTAGTTACCCCAGTCAAAAATTGTATCCCCTGGGTGGAGCCATATGGAGGTAGATTTGTGTCTTCATTATTCGATCAAAAAAAAGTGAATGCAAAAATAAATTTGAAACTCAAAAAAATGCATTTAAAAGCTATTTTTCTTTGAATTTTTGTATTGATTAAAAAAAAAAAAAAAAAAAATTCTTTGACTGAAGCAACTTTTTTGATTAAAGTAATTTTGTTTTGCATTTGGGCCACATTTTGGCTAGGACATTTGTGT
The DNA here is from genome assembly GCF_030265065.1 of Corythoichthys intestinalis. Lineage (NCBI taxonomy): Eukaryota > Metazoa > Chordata > Actinopteri > Syngnathiformes > Syngnathidae > Corythoichthys > Corythoichthys intestinalis. The sequence continues at coordinate 12,976,284 of NC_080414.1, forward strand.
CTTTATTATTCAATCAAAAAATAAGTTGCTTCAAACAAAAAATATATATTTCCAAACAAAAAAAAAAAATCACTTCAATCAAAAAAAAAAAAAAAATTTCAATCATAGAAAGTTTTTTAATGCGAAAAAATATTTGAGACTCAAATATTTGCATTTGAACACTTAATTTAAAAAGTTTTCTTTGATTTTAGCTATCCTTTTTGTTTTTGGGGCCATATTATGTGTAGGACATTTGTGTCTAAATCATTCAATACCCAAAAAGGTTGCTTCAATTCCCCAAAAATATTCTCAAAGAAAAAAAAAATCATTTGAAAAATAAAATTCCCCTCCCCTAATTAAAAAAAAAAAAAAAAAATATGCAAAGCAAATGAACATGTAAGGTGCTAGTCACATGATCTGTTTGAAAAATAATTTTGACCCATTATATATAAAAAAAAAAAATTGTTCATTTAATTCATTTTTGTTGTTTGCTTTCATGCTTTACAACTTTTATACATATATAGTAATTAATTACATCCAATGACACTTTTCGGCCACCAGGGGGGCCTGGCCCCCCTTAAACTCCGCTTATGCTGGTAAATATGCTTGCTGGAATCCACCTGGTTTTCACTTCCTGACAGCGTCCACATCAGCTTACGTGACTCCTCCCATTTTGAGCTTGCCGCAGTTCGCTTTTCACATTGGGCTGCCGGTAGTGTGAGGGCCACACAAAGAAAGAAAAATTTAGGACTATGACATAACGTCATAATAGCACGAGATTAAATTCGTTATATTACGTTTCTTTACGTTAATATTTATTGATGCAGTGCGGCTAATTTAGCTAAACTAGCTATAACCGAACATACTTAGCGCTAAAACGCGATCGCAAGTCATTCTCACTCCCGTCAGCACGCGAAATCTGCAGCCTATTAGAAAGCACTTCGCACTCAACAATTAACTTAAAATCTGCGCTTCCCATCTCTTAAAGTGACAGCGTCTCTTTTATAAGCTGTCATCATTGTTGACTGTTTTATAAAGTCAAGCTGTCGTCTCAGCATGACTGCCTTCCCATGTGTTAAATGTTAAAAGAAACCGTTTGCAAGGCAGACCTCTGAAAGCGTTTGTGATGTTTGGAGTGTTTCGATGACAGTCGGAATGTTAAGAGCACAAAAGAAGAAGCTTCCCACTGTGCGTCAATGAAAGAAATATCTTGCATCAACTTCTTGTGCAATCAAACTTCCTCTCTGGCATGTAAACAATTTAGTCTCCTAATAAAACACTCTTTTATGAATACTTTTTGAGGATAAATGTTCAAATGCATGAGTGAATTGAACTGTTTTGTCTGTTTTCCATTTAGAACAAGCTGAAGTGTCCTCCAGACTTGTCAACATGGTCCAAATGAAGACGTCCAACTAAAGACTTCTTGTGCTAATTTTTATTTATTATTAATATTATTTTTTTTTTTACAAGAATATAGCCTTTAAAGTTATTTTTGTAAGCTTTTATAAATTGATTTAAATTGTATTATTCTGAGATTTAAGCCATACGTTGTAATGTTACCAGATTAAAGTCGTAATTTTATGATTAAAAAGATTTGTCTTGTTATTACTCTTAAATCTAGTAATATTATGAGTTTATTCTCGTAATATTACGACTTTAGTCTTGTAGGCCCAAGGGCGTAGGTTTGCATAGGGACGGTAGGGACATAAAACTACCAACTTTTCAGGATGCTCAAATTGTCCCCACCGATTTTTAAGCAGCCTTATTTCCATTGTATAATGACTTCAGTTAAATAAGTCATTTAAATTGTCTTCCCATATGTTGTAAGGATAGAACTGACCCTACCATTATAAAGGGAATTACATTCATTAGGTTCAGACTTACCCTGAACCCTCTTCACTTGCTGAATTTTTTCGCTCAAACGCACGTTTGATTGGCTGATGACTTGTCCCCCCCATGCCCACACACATGACAGAAAAACTGCATTCAGCCTCCTTCGCCCCCTTCGAAAATGAGGAATATTAGAAGTTCTTTTCCGCTAGCAGCAGCCACTGTAAGGAATGTAAAAAGATGTCAATGTTGTGGAGGTGGTGAACACACCACTAATTTTGCTACTGAAAGTCCGACCTGCATCAGAGTTAGCATAACATTAATCTTCGTGAATTTCTCGAACTCGAGTAGAAAGCTTTTCAAAACAAAGGTTTGAATCCAACGGTGCATCACCTGAATCTATATATAGGCACTGCAAAAACACACCTCCTTAAAACTAGTTAAATTCCCTTGTTTTCAGTGTAAATCTACTAGAAATAAGTGAAATGATCTGCCAGTGCTTCAAGTAAATTTTACTCAGATTTCTTGAAATAAGAAAAATGGCAAGTTGAAAATAATCTTAACACTTATTTTAGCGAAAAGTTAGTATATTTCATCTAAAAAAAATAAATCAGAAATGTTCTTAATTCAAGAATTTTTATTGTTTAAAACATTATTTAAAAATCTTTTTTTTTTCTTGATTTAGGTGGCAAATTACTAACTTTTAGATGCATGGGCTTAATAAGAACAAACGGTAACATTTACTTAAAGTAAATGGCATAATCTGATCCATTAATCTAAACTAGTCTTGAACACTCAAAACAAAATGGCGAAAATGATTCGACTAGATTTAAGAACAATGATCAGATTAGGATGTTATACTAACTTTCAGACTGCAAATTTATAAGTCAGTACAGATTTATTTCGCATTGATGATTTAGCCTATAAATTAAATAAGTTCATATTCGTGAAAAATGTAGGCCTGACCCCCATTCACCAAATCTTTTTGGTCTTATTAATGAAGTGTACATGCAGGTTATGCGTCCCTACCAATATTGAGACCAAACCTACGCCTTTGCTGCGTAGGCCTATTTTTATTCTCTTTGTATGGCGCTAATATTCCGTTGTATGTTTGTAATGTTATCGCTAACACACACACACACACACAAAAAAATACTAAATGAATATATAACGCTTGTCCCTGATGTAGTGCTACTTTTGTCCGCTTGATGGCGACAGAGACGAATAACGATATTTTATATTAGCAGAAATAGTCATTTATACAGAAAATTTGCCTTATAAACAGGGGTGAAAGTGGTTAGACTTTCTTGCCGGAACTCCCCAACGTGAAGGTCGCCACGCAGCCAGAAATTTAGTTTATTGATTTATTTTCATTTTGGAGGGGGGGTCAAACCTCCAAACCTCCAACTACTGAAATGCAAAGAAAACTGTTTTGGCACAGTTATTTCTACGACACATACAAAAACTGATTGTCATTCAAAATTGTATTTTTTTTCAATGATTTGCTAAATAAAAGTTAACAAAAACAGCAATAACCCCAACCTCCATCTCCTAATTTTTATTTTTCCTCATTTCCTCACATATTAAATGCCAAATCTCAACTTTAACTACTTAAGATCATAGGATGTATATCAAATTGAAATTAATGTAAACATTTCCTTTAATTTCCTTTTTTTTCATAATAAAGATATAAGTAAAATACATTCAGAAAAATAAGTACAAATGACTTATATTATGCAGAGTGAAATGGAATATATTTTGAATATCGCGCAAACATCGAATTTTTTTTAAATCATAAGGAGATGAATAAGTAGCCTAACATAAATGAAGGAATATAAGTCCAAAGTGCACATTGAGAGCTAAGATGTTCTGAACCTCCCCATCAGAGCAAATAAAACTAAACATGATAAATAAGCCTCCTCAACTCTTTCCCTGCTCTTAAAGGTTTGATCCATTTTCTGTTGTATTGCCCTTTTTTGTCGCATCAATTCAACATTATGTCAGCCAACTGAACGGATAAATGAGTCCAGGTGGTTTGCTTTGCACGTGCATTCGCACATTGACGTCACTCATCATCGTTACACTCAGATACCTGCAGCAGCTGGGGAAACCTCCATCCCGTCCGTAGAATAAAATAAATATCGGTGGAAACGGATTACGCTACACAAGCACGTTATTATGCTTGTTGTTAACACTTGTGTATGTAAATCTGATGTTGGTAGATTGTTTTCTTCGTGGAGATGAAATGCATGTGTGGCAGCTTAGCATTTTTTTTTTTACATTGCGTTTTGACAGTTGCCATCATATTTTTTAAATCAAAGCACCATGTACCAGAACAGCATTCTGGCCCTGAATCTTATACTGGAACTGCGATCCTGACCGTTCTGGCCCACTTTCACCCCTTCCTCTAAAGGCTTAAAAAGTGATTTTCACTTGCTAACGTGACACAGTTCATGATTAAACGCAACCCGCTTGTCAAAAATCAAAAACTTTGACAACTTACATGTTAAAATACATGTATCAATATGTGGGTTTTACATTTTTGAAATCTTTTTTCGTTCACTGCCAGCTTTCAGTTCAAACAGATAGACTTCTATCATTGTCAATATCAGTCAATAAAGCCAAACATGGCATATTGTAACTTTTTTCTCTCTTTTTTTCCTGTCCTGTTCAGCTGCTTAGACCAGGGGTCCTCAAACTTTTTCCTGTGAGGGCCACATAACTTTTCCCTTCTCTGATGAGGGGCCGGGGTCAGTTTGTAACAGAAAAGGTGTGACGATTGCAGGAGTGCCTAAATGTTAAAAATGTATAGTTTTTCAGAAAGCCACAATCAAATAACCCTCTCTGGATTCTTCACGGAACAAAAGCAAATAATATAATATAATATAATATAATATAATATAATATAATATAATATAATATAAAATAATATAATATAATATAATATAATATAATTAGGGCTGTCAAAATAATTGCATTAACGGGCGGTAATTAATTTTTTCAATTAATCACATTAAAATATTTGACGCAATTAACGCACATGGCCTGCTCAAACAGATTAAAATGACAGCACAGTGCAACGTCCACTTGTTACTTTTGTTTTTTGGAGTTTTGTCGCCCTCTGCTGGCGCTTGGGTGCGACTGATTTTATGGGCTTCAGCACCCATGAGCATTGTGTAATTATTGACATCAATAATGGCGGGCTACTAGTTTATTTTTTGATTGAAAATTTTACAAATTTTATTAAAACGAAAACATTAAGAGGGGTTTTAATATAAAATTTCTATAACTTGTACTAACATTTATCTTTTAAGAACTACAAGTCTTTCTATCCATGGATCGCTTTCACAGAATGTTAATAATGTTAATGCCATCTTGTTGATTTATTGTTATAATAAACAAATACAGTACTTATGTACAGTATGTTGAATGTATATATCCATCTTGTGTCTTATCTTTCCATTCCAATAATAATTTACAGAAAAATATGGCATATTTTATAGATGCTTTGATTTGCGATTAATTACGATTAATTAATTTTTAAGCTGGAATTAACTCGATTAAAAATTCTAATCGTTTGACAGCCCTAAATATAATATAATATAATATAATATAATATAATATAATATAATATAACATAATATAATAATAACACTATTAATTAAATGGATAATAACCAAATAACCATCTCTGGGTTGTTCACAGAAAAAAAGCCAGGAAATGAATAACACTATTGAAAAAAAATAATACATTTTTTTTTTTGTTCAGGGGGCCGGACCAAATTTGGCCGCACGCCGGATACCGCAGTTTGGGGACCCCTGGCTTAGACCGAGAGAATAGGAATCAGTGTCCTTATGGTCTGAACAGTTTTAATATAGCACATGGGAGTTTGACGTACTCCCATTGTGGTTGTTCATTATGTTTTATCTATTAGGAGAAAGCAGTGAACAGGAAGGGATTGTGGGCGACAGAAATGAAGGAAGCAGACAGAAGAGGAGAAGAACAAACAACACAACACTATGCTACCTATGAACAAATGATAACTGAGGAGAGGTAGGAGGGAAGGTGAGTCAAGAAGAATACATGATTAGGCGGGGGCGGAGCGTACGTAATTCAGCAATGTCAGGTAGGAACCCCCTATATCAGGGGTGGGCTAACTATTCCACAAAGGGCCGCAGTGGGTGCGGGTTTTTGTTGCAACCCATTAAGAGGACACCTTTTCACCAATCTGCTGTTTTACAAGTGCAATCAGTCGATTGCAGTCAGGTGCTTCTCATTTCTGCTGAAACCACATTGGTTAAACTATCTGTGCTTTGTCAGTTGGAACTGCGACCCTCGAGGAACGGTTTGCCCACCCCTGCCCTATATAATGTTAATCACCTGTAAGTGTGGATGCATTCACAGTGATCACTCATTTTTCGCGGTTAATGAGGACCAAAACCCGGCGCGATAAGTGAAAAACCGTGAAGTGACTTCCATGGGCTTCGGCAAGGATTCATACAATTTATAGATGAAGTCATCAGGAACATCAAAGAAAGCAGTCTTGCATGCCTCCCAGAGTTCATCAACATTCTTGGGTTTTGTCTTCCATGCTTCCTCTCTCATCCTACCCCAGACATGCTCAATGATGTTCATGTCTGGTGACTGGGCTGGCCAGTCCTGGAGGATCTTGATCTTTTTTGCCTTGAGGAATTTTGAGGGAGAGATTGAAGTACGCAATGGAGCACTATCCTGCTGCAGAATTTGTCCCTTTTTATGGTTAGGAATGTAAGAGGCAGTTAAGATTTGTTGATAGTTCAGACTATTTATCTCTCAGGGTGCAGACGATTAAAAAACCGTGTGGCATTTGCCAAGGCCCACAGCCTGTCAAAAGGATGGACGCTGGAAAAGTGGCAAAAGATGGATTTTTCAGAAGAATCTTCCATTGAATTACACCATAGTCACCGCAAATATTGCAGGAGACCTACTGGAGCCCGCCTGAATCTGAGATTCACTCAGAAAACAATGAAGTTTGGTGGTTACATCATTACCAAAATCCTGGTCTGGGGTTACATCCAGTATGGGGGTGTGCGAGAGATCTGCAGTGTGGAAGGCAACAAAAATAATCTGAAATATCAACTAATCTTAGCTGCCTCATACATTCCTAACCATAAAAAGGGACAAATTCTGCAGCAGGATGGTGTTCCATCGCATACTTCAATCTCTACCTCAAAGTTCCTCAAGGCGAAGAAGATCAAGATCCTCCAGGACTGGCCAGTCCAGTCACCAGACATGAACAGGATGAAAGAGGAAGCATGGAAGACGAAACCCAAGAATGTCGATGAACTCTGGTAGACATGCAAGACTGCTTTTTTTGATGTTCCTGATGACTTCATCAATAAATTGTATGAATCCTTGCCGAAGCCCATGGAAGTCATACAAAATAAATTTGGATCTCACAGCACCACTACTTATTTGCTTATGTTATGCAACATATTTTTGTATTTGAAGTACATTTTTTGTTCAATTTTCACACTACTTTCTGTAGGCGACAAAACTTTTGTCTTGCCAAAATTTGACCATTATGTCTTCATTAAATGATAAATCATTTTTCAGTGAAACAAATATATTTTTGTACATTCAACCTCATTTGGGAGGGTCCAATGAAGTGAGCTAAACAAATTCAATTAACTTTTTCTTTAGCACCCTCTTGTGGCCAAGTAAATCTCCTGAAGCGCTTTTACTGTAATGCAATCATTACAGTCACCCTGTCACCACATCCGATCCAAAGTATGACGGTATTACACAAACGCGCATTTTGTTTGGCAAACTTCCTGCTTTCGCATTTCAAAGTTAGGAAATCACCCTTTTCCACTCTTCGTGTCCTTGATTCAGCATTTTTTATTGTCAGTTTGTGACTACTACGAAGCGTCTTCCGTTCGACGGCCTGTTTACTTTGAATTTACGGAACTGAAAAACGATTCATGTGCGGACTTGTTTTCAGAATATTCATTAGCGTAACACAAAAATTAATGATAGCAAGCAAATAGTCTACCACGCAAGCTAAATCGATTTTTGTTTAGTTTGTCATAAGTAGACATTCAATCCGTTTGAAGTAGGAGGGTCCGTTCATTCGCTGCCACCCTCCCACTTCAAACGGATTGGACGTCTATGCAAGTCAATGGCACTGAACAATGAGCATTCACAGTCAACCCTCCTAGTTTAAATGAATAGGCAATCCAATGGAGCCATCTTTGATTTGTGGAGAAATAGCAAAGCGTTGACACATCCAGTCAGAATTGTGAAAGGAACATCATGTGTGTGTGTGTCACCATGTCGTGTCGCCACATGGAAACAATGTCAAGTCCATCCATACGCATGTTTCTCAGTAAAGTGTAGTACAGTGTGTGGCATTACTGTATGCTTTAGTCTGGGGAAAGAAGATGTCATGCATAGACTAAAAAGAGTCTTAGACCAAAATTAAAGTGAATTGAAAAAAATAAATAAATCACACCATGAGTTATTTTACAAGGAAACGCGCATGTTCCTCAAAAACGGGAGCGGTTTGAGATAAAAAGTCCTTTTTAGCTCAAATCCTCCCACGCATGTAGAAGACCCATCACTGAAAAAATACTTTGTTGAGACTTGAATCTAAAAACAGTTGAACTTTTTATGTACATTTTATTCTATGATTTTCATTGTCAAAAATAGACTTTTTAAGGGAAATTATTTGTAATTTTATTCTCAAATAATTACATCTTTAATTAAAAGAAAATACCAATTTACAAAAAATACTCAGATTTATGCAGCTATAATTTAATCTTTAGAAAAAAATATTCTTTCAATTGAATTTTTTTCCCCCTTTTATTCTTTTTTTTTTTTTTTGTTAAAAAATTATGCTAACATTAATAATAATTGCACTGACTTAACCATTTTCTTGGACCAATTCCGATACCTAGCTGCAAGGACGTACAGTGATATGAAAAAGTGTCTGAACTTTTTGGAATTTATCACATTCCTGCATAAAATCACCATTAAATGTGAGCTGATCTTTGTCAAAATCACACAGATGAAAAAACCAGTGTCTGCTTTAACTAAAACTACCCAAATATTTATAGACTTTCATATTTTAATGAGGATAGTATGCAAACAATGACAGAAGGGGGAAAAAGTTTTAAAAAGTTAATGAATGGTCACATTTAATATTTTGTGCCCCCCTTTGGGAGCAGTAACTTCAACCAGACGCTTCCTGTAGCTGCAGATCATCCTGATTGTCAGGCTGATCGATGGACATCGTTGACAAAAAACACATTGGTGGGAGGTCTTGAATTTTCGCTGGCACCCTCCCACTTCAAGTAGATTGGACGCAGAGCGCCGTCAATTACACTGAGAGATGCGGATTGACAGCCAGTCTTGCAAGTTAAAATGAGCTGCATGCCTATCATTTTTTAAGCCCAGCGTCCATTCATTTTATCAATCAATCAAAAAAACAAAACAAAACTGAAAGGTCACTTTCGACTTCTATGACATCGCTCCCTTTTGGTACTTCCGAGCAAACCAGCATTTTGGTCATTCACAAGAAGATAGTCCGGAAAGCGAAAAGGAGGATGACTCAATTCTGGGATGACACTACTTCTGCTTTTTCGACTGCTTAAATTCATTTGTGCGAGCATTTTGTCTTCACACACTCTTCCGACGTTAAAGCCACACAACCCCAAAGACTTCTTATCCCAACTAAAATGAATTGTGGAAGCCTGCAGAGGAATTTTTGCGTTGCCGCCATTCTGGTGGTCCTCATCCAGTGCGCCTATGGACAAGGTAAGACCATTTTTTGGGGATTTACGTTGAAGCGCAACACTTCAACTTTTGTTATGTTCCAGTAGGGAAACCCACTGTATGCTGCAAGGAAGTTAGCACAAAAGAGCTAACAGAGAAAGCCTTCGATTACCAAGCAGTGCCCCCTCAACCACCGTGCCAGAGAGCTGTGATGTGAGTTAGAAAAGCTGAGCAACAGCACCCCCGTGGCTGATCAGTGTCATTACAACTAGGTTTTTTAACGATTAAACTGTTGGTTTGCAGCTTCTTCACCAAAGATGACCATTATTGCGCCGCCCTTGATGCACCGTGGGTCCGCACGAAGATCGCCGCCATTAGGTAAAATTCGCATTCACAATCATTATCTTCATCATCATAATCTTCCTTTCTTTGCTTCCTCAAAGGCGCGCCAAGGCCGCCGCTCGGGCTTTGAGCACCAAAAGCACACCGCTATCCACGCTCAGCTCCGAGGGTTCCTCATCAATGCCACCATCGCCTTCTTCGCCCATGCCGTCATCTTCCTCTTTCTCCCCTCGTCTCCTCGCACGACGCTAATATTTCGCAAGGATTGAAAATTCTTGCATGTAATTATTGCTCTGTTCATGTCATTGACTCGTTATTTAAAAGCAAAATCTAAATTATTTTGGACCTTTTAATATCAGGTTCTATTTATTGATCGTGTTGCTATAGGAGTGTGTGGAGATATTTATTCCCATAAACCGTATTTTACAGATTATAAATCGCACCTGAGTATAAGTCGCACCAGCCATAAAATGCTCATTTTGAAAGGCAATTTAGAATAAAGATAGAATAGAGAACAACAGGCTGAATAATGTTGAAATACAGGCCTTGAGTGCCCTCTTGCGGTTTAAAGCGAAAATAACATGTGAAATGTTACACGGTGATAGTCCACCTCCAGCCAAACTATGAAAAAAACTGCGAATTATCGTCTGAAAAGACTATTAAGGTCAAAGCAGAGAACGTAACATAGCTGTTGCTAGTAAAATTCTACTGCCTGCATATTTGCATTTGGAACAACTATAAGTGGTTGCATTGAAAGGTCGGGACAGAATCTCCTCGAAGGAAATCTAAGGGATTCAGTCTTGAATCGTTTATTTCTTAATATATGTATTAAGTATTTGTATTATGTAATATATGTATATTAGGTGAACATTACTTTCTTTCTTGTTCCTGAATTGTGTGTCGTCATCTCCTGCTCATTAAGCATATGAAAGAACTTGTTACAAGAGAAAATCAACTTTCTCCTACTTTGTTTTTTAGTTGTTGACAATAAAAACTGGAACCGTTGCAAACTTGTTTTTCTCTGATTGTTACACCAAACCAAACTAGAGTTGTCTAATAATGACTTTTTGACCGATATCCTTTTTTTTTTTTTTTTAACCTGTCCTGTTTAGCTGTTTGACGCGGAGAATGGAAGTCTAAGTGCCCGGATAGTCTGAACAGTTTTAATGTTTCACATTGAGAGTCTGACATACCCCCCTTGTGATCATTCAACATACCTCATTTATTATGACAAAACAGCGAACAGGAAGGGGTTATGGGGGAACAAAAGAAAAGAAACACAAGAGAAGAAAGAGAAGAAACACAAACAACAACAAGAAATACATTAAACGCCTAACTACACTAACTACCAATATGTTGGTGCTATCGTCAGCTTAATGTATTTCTGGTTGACACCATGTGGGGGGCCTGTTGACCAGGGAAAGAGGGGGAAGAAGGTGGGGGAGTCTATAAGCTAAGTGATAAAAAGGAGTAGAGTGTACACAAATCATCTCTGTGATCTAGAACCCAGTAGTCGTGTGAATCCATTGTGAGTGTAAGCCCGTTGGCGACCGACCCTACACCACCCCATCGCCAATCCCGGCACCGGGACCCCCCGCCCGAGCGCGCCCAATAACATCCAGCCGCACGCGAGCCCCGCCGGGCACGCAGCAGCCACGCAGACGAGCGGAGACGCCACGCAGGCGCCGACACAGGGCCATGATTTTTAAAGATTTTATTTGCAAATCATGGTGGAAAATAAGTATTTGGTCAATACCAAAAGTTCATCTCAATACTTTGTTATGTACCCTTTGTTGGCAATAACGGAGGCCAAACGTTTTCTGTAACTCTTCACAAGCTTTTCACACACTGTTGCTGGTGTTTTGGCCCATTCCTCCATGCAGATCTTCTCAAGAGCAGTAATGTTTTGGGCATGTCGTTGGGCAACACGGACTTTCAACTCCCTCCACAGATTTTGTATGGGGTTGAGATCTGGAGACTGGCTAGGCCACTCCAGGACCTTGAAATGCTTCTTACGAAGCCACTCCTTTGTTGCCCTTGCTGTGTGTTTGGGAAGAATTTATTTCCAAATTAGAGTGGAAAATAAGTATTTGCTCACCTACAGACAAGCAAAATTTCTGGCTGTCAAAGAGGTCTAACTTCTTCTAAGGAGGTCTAACATGGCTCCACTCGTTACCTGTATTAATTTCGGTACCTGTATTAATTTCGGTATAAAAGACACCTGTCCACAATCTCAGTCAGTCACAGTCCAAACTCCACTATGGCCAAGACCAAAGAGCTGTCGAAGGACACCAGAGACAAAATTGTAGACCTGCATTAGGCTGGGAAGACTGAATCTGCAATAGGTAAAACACTTGGTGTAAAGAAATCAACTGTTGGAGCAAATATTAGAAAATGGAAGACATACAAGACCACTGACAATCCCCCTCGATCTGGGGCTCCATGCAAGATCTCACCCCGTGGCATCAAAATGATAACAAGAACGGTGAGCAAAAATCCCAGAACCACACGGGCGGGCCTAGTGAATGACCTACAGAGAGCTGGGACCACTGTAACGAAGGCTACTATCAGTAACACAATGCGCCGCCAGGGACTGCCAGATGTGTCTCCCTGCTGAAGCCAGTACACGTCCAGGCCTGTCTGCGGTTCGCTAGAGAACATTTGGATGATCCAGAAGAGGACTGGGAGAATGTGTTATGGTCAGATGAAATCAAAATAGAACTTTCTGGTAGAAACAAAGAAAGAAAGAAAGAAAGGTTCTCGTGTTTGGAGGAGAAAGAATACTGGATTGCATCTGAAGAACACCATACCCACTGTGAAGCATGGGGGTGGAAACATCATGCTTTGGGGCTGTTTTTCTGCAAAGGGACCAGGACGACTGATCTGTGTAAAGGAAAGAATGAATGGGGCCATGTATCGAGAGATTCTGAGTGAAAATCTCCTTCCATCAGCAAGGGCATTGAAGATGAGACGTGGCTGGGTCTTTCAGCATGACAATGATCCCAAACACACGGACAGGGCAACAAAGGAGTGGCTTCGTAAGAAGCATTTCAAGGTCCTGGAGTGGCCTAGGCAGTGTCCAGATCTCAACCCCATAGAAAATCTGTGGAGGGAGTTGAAAGTCCGTGTTGCCCAACGACAGCCCCAAAACATCACTGCTCTAGAGGAGATCTACATGGAGGAATGGGCCAAAATACCAGCAACAGTGTGTGAAAAGCTTGTGAATAGTTACAGAAAACGTTTGGCCTCCGTTATTGCCAACAAAGGGTACATGACAAAGTATTGAGATGAACTTTTGGTATTGACCAAATACTTTTTTTCCACCATGATTAGCAAATACATTCTTTAAAAATAAAAAAAATATGATTTTTTGGGGTTTTTTTTGTCCACATTCTGTCTCTCATGGTTGAGGTTTACCCATGTTGATAATTACAGGCCTCTCTCATCTTTTCAAGTGGGAGAACTTGCACAATTAGTGGTTGACTAAATACTTATTTGCCCCACTGTATTTATGTGTTCTTGTACTCATAGAAGTGGTTACGCACAGAGCTCATAAGCAAATAACGACACACGAAGAGGCAATAAATCAGCCACATCCTTCCTTTTTTTGCCGCTTTCGAAACCTGTCCTGACAGTAAGCCATCCAGATTACGACAAGTTATCCGGCTTGATGAGCGAGCAGTGACTTGACATTGTTTCCATGCGCCATGTAGCGACATGTCATGAAGAAAATGATGATAAAGTGTTTAAAAAGTCACAAGAATAGCCGGGCTGATGAGTTATCAGCCCATTTTGCAATATTTCTTTATGACTAGACGTGTGAACGGAGTGCCTTTTTGATGACAAATGTCAAGTTGTAAGACTTCCAAGGCCAATTGTCATGATTCAGGGCTATTGACGCCGCTAGGTGCCCAATCCTTTGAGACTGGGAGGGCCGAATGATTGAATGGTCCCTGTTGCTAGTACGTTTTAATATTTTTGCTGTTTACCGTGACACTTGTCGCTTTTATCGTGAAACTCCTCACGTTAGCGTGATTGTTTAACCATGAAATGTCTTCCTGTTTTATATAACATGAATGTTGTCACGTTTTAACAAAACTTTTCAGTTTTTATCGCGAAACTCGTCACACGATCGACGTAAAAGCGGTCATTTTCAGCGTGAAGCTTTTTGTGTCGTAAAGTTTTCCGGTTTTTAACGTGGCACTGTCACATTTTAAGATTAAATGTTTAAGTTTTACCTTGGAATTTGTAGGGTTTTTAATGGGAAAGTTGTCACGTTTTACGGTGAAAATCATTGTGTTTTAACGTGAACTTTTTCAGTCACCAAATTTTTTAAGAACTTGTCACGTTAGCGTGAATGTTTTACCATGAAATGTGTTCCTGTTTAATATAAAACATGACTCTTTAACATGAAAGTTTTCACATTTTAACAAAACTTGTCAATTTTTATCGCGAAACCCTTCACGTGATCAGCGTAAAATCAGTCATTTTCAAAGTGAAACTTTTTGTACCGTGTTTCGAATGTAAAGTTTTTCAGTTTTTAGATGATTAAATTTCATGTTTTACTCTGAAATTAGGCTTTGTTTAAACATGAAAGTTGTCATGTTTTCACAAAACTTGTCAGTTTTTATAGCCAAACCAGTCACACGATCAACAGAAAATTGATCATTTTAACGTGAAAAATTTTGTGTCGCGTTTCAATGTAAAGTTTTTCAGTTTTTAACGTAGAATTTGTCACATTTTTAGATCAAAATTTCAAATTTTACTTTAAAATTTGTGAGGTTTTGAATGTGAAAGTCGTAGCGTTTGTTGTGAAAATGGTCACGTTTTAGCAAATTTTTTTTTACTTTTTAACGCAAAACGCAAAAAAGTTTTTGCTTTTAACGATTTTGATCATGAAATTTGTCATGTATAAAGATGACATTTCATGTTTTACTGTGAAATTAGATTTTGTTTAAACATGAAAGTTGTCATGTTTTAACGAAACTTCTCAGTTTTTATAGCGAAACCCGTCACACGACCAATGTAAAATCGGTCATTTTTAACGTGAAACTTTTTTGTGTCGCGTGTCATTGTAAAGTTTTTCGGTATTTAACACGGAACTGTTACATTTTAAGACGAAATGTTCAAATATGTCAAATTTTACTTTTGAATTTGTAGGGTTTTTAATGTGAAAGCCGTTTTATGGTGAAAATTGTCCCGTTTTAACGTGAACTTTTTCAGTTATCAAATTTTTTGCCTTTTAATGATTTTGACCGTGAAACTTGTCATTTTAGCGTGAATCTTTTACCATAACATGTGTTCCTGATTAACATGATATATGACTTTTTAACATGAAAGTTGTCACATTTTAACAAAACTTGTCAGTTTTTGTAACGAAACCCGTCACACGACCAATGTAAAATCGGTCATTTTCAACGTGAAACTTTTTGTGCCGCGTTTCAATGTAGTGTTTCGGTTTTTAACATGGAATTTGTCACATTTTAAGATGAATTTTAAAAATTTTAGTTTGAAATGTGTAGGTTTTTAATGTGAGAGTCGTAGCGTTTTATCGAGAAAATCATTGCGTCTTAACTTTTTCGCATCTCAATGTAAAAGTTTTTGCTTTTTAACAATTTTAATCGTGAAACTTTTATGTTTTACTGTGAAATTAAATTTTGTTTAAACATGAAAGTCATGTTTTAAAGAAACGTCTCAGTTTTTATAGTGAAAACCGTCACATGATCAACGTAAATCGGCCATTTTTAACGTGAAACTTTTTGTGTTGCATTTCAATGTAGTTTTTCGTTTTTTAACATGGAACTTTTACATTTTGCGATGAAATTTTCAAATTTTGAAATTTGTAGGGTTTTTAATGTGAAAGTCGTCACGTTTAATCATGAAAAAATGTCGTGTTTTAACGTGACCTTTTTCGTATCTCAATGTGAAAGTTTTTGCTTTTTAACAATTTTGATCGTGACGCTTGTCAAGGAATTTCATGTTGTACTGTGAAATTAGATTTGGTTAGACATGAAAGTTGTCATGTTTAAACGAAAGTTCTGAGTTTCTATAGCGAAACTCGTCACACGATGAACGTGAATTTTTAACGTGAAACTTTTTGTGTCACGTTTCAATGTAAGGCTTTTTGGTTTTTAACTTTGTCAAATTTTAAAATTAAAATTTCAACTTTTACTTGGAAATTTGTAGGTTTTTAATTTGAAATTTAATGTTTTTATTGTGGAAATTGTTGCGTTTTAAAATGAACTTTTTCACATGTAAATATGAAAGTTTTTGCTTTTTTACGATTTTGATGGTGAAACATGTCATGTATAACATAAAATTTCACGTTTTGCTGTGAAATTATATATTTTTTAAACACGAAAGTTGCACGTTTTAGGGAAACTTCAGTTTTTATGGCAAAACCTGTCACACGAGCAATGTAAAATGGGTAATTTTTAACGTGAAATGTTTTGTGCCGTGTTTCAGTGTAAAGTTTTTCAGTTTTTAATACGGAACTGTTACATTTTAAGATGAAATTTTCAAATACTATTTTAATGTGAAAGTCGTCACGTTTTAACGTAAAGGTTTTTGCAGTTTAATGTGAAACTCGTCACGTTAACATAAATGGTTTACCATAAAATGAGTTCCTGTTTAATATGAAACATGAAAGTTTTATTTAATCGTGAAACCTGTCACACGATCAACATAAAATCGGTTATTTTTAACATGAAACTTTTTGCGTGGCGTTTCAATGTAAAGTTTTTTTTATTTTTAATGTGGAGTTTGTCAAATTTTAAGATGAAATTTTAAAGTTTTACTTTGAAATTTGTAAGTTTTCAATACAAAAGTCGTAGTATTTTATCGTGAAAATCATTGCGTTTCAGCGTGAAAAATGTTGCGTTTTTTGCCTTTAACGTCATGTATTAACATAAAATTTCCCATTTTACTGTGAAATTTGATTTTTTTTTTTTTTTAACAAATGTTGTCACATTTCATTTTGAAAGGTAATTTGTCATATTCTAAAATATCTTTGATGAGTTTATCTCAACTATTGTCACCTTTCAGTCCTTATTATTGGATTAAGGTTAGGTCAGTGGATAAAATAAGTTAGTTAAAAATAAAAAAAGAAACTAAAGCACAACACCAAGTTTGGAAAAGTGATTAATTTTGGTCCTTCACTAGAAGAGAGCATGGAAAAAGATTAAAACCAGGTGGGAGGATGACTCCACTCCAAGATAAATTAACTTCTGCTTTTCACGCTTTAAATCTACCTATGCGAGCGTGGTCGCTTCACAATTCACCGACACTCAAACGACGCAAACCGAGCCATCTCCAAACTCCGAGGTGTTAACAACATGAACTCTGGAAGCCTCCTGAAGACTTTTTGGGTAGCTGCCGTTTTGGCGGTCCTGATCCACAGCGCCCAGGGACAAGGTAAGACATATTTATTAGCGTTGGAGAACAACACCAACAACTATTTTTGTGGTCCAGTAGGGAAAAACCCCGTCTGCTGCAAAAGAGTGAGCTACAACGAGCCAGCAGAGGAGGTCTACGCGTACCAACTGCAGAGGTCTCCTCCTCCGTGCTTGATTGCTGTCATGTAAGTCAGAAAACATGCACAACAGTGCCCCTTGCGTCCGATCAATGCCGTTACAATTTTAATGTACTGCAGCTTCTTCGGCAAAAATCGCTACTACTGCATCGCCGTGGACGCTGAGTGGATCCCCGCCAAAATTGCTGAAATCAAGTGAGTTTCACCTTCATCCCGGTGGTGTCGTCATCATCCTCATTTTTATTTTATGCATATTCGCAGCAAAAAGATGGCTAATGCCACTCGGGCGCTGAGGACCAAACGCTCGCTGCTCTCAATCATCGCCAAGCCTTCATCGTCTACACCGTCGTCATCATCGTAATCATATTTCAGCTGGGAATTGAAATGAGTTTAGCGCTAGTAGATGTCCAATCTGTTTCAAGTGGGAGGCTGGCAGCCAAATAGTTAAATTATTTATTACTTTATTTATCTGATTGAGTCTATTATTTAATGGGATAATTTATTTGGGGTCATTAAAATGGTTGATTTTATTTCGTGATGATGGCATGTTAAGTACTGCATAATAAAAAATGGAAGTTTTAAAAAACTGTCAGTGTTTTTATTGCCATTGTAATCACCGATGGGTGGTTAACACAAAGATTTTGGAAAAAGTTTTCGCAGATGAACACGAATTTAGTTCCTGACATCACAAATACAACAATAGATTGAGTAATTAAAATCAGTTTATTTTCTACGTTCATTTTCTTGTTTTAGGTCATTTTTTTATGATTGTGATACAGTGATCCCTCGCTACTTCGCGCTTCAAACTTCACGCCCTCAGTTCATCGCCGATGTATTTTTCTCAAATAAAAATAAATAAATAAATTTGGGCAGTCAAAATTAACGCGTTAACGGGCGGTAATTAATTTTTTAAATTAATCACGTTAAAATATTTAACGCATGCGCGGAACGACCCACTCAAGCATTGCCGCGAACAGACTACATAGCCGCCGTTTGAAGTATATTGAGAACTAAGGACAGAGACAAGCCAGTGGAGTGGACGCAGGTGTTACCAGCACCCGCCAAGGGGGCCGCTGTTATTTTCAATGTGACCGACATTGTCAGCTTGAGCAGTGAGGAAGAAAGTGGTCAAGCGAGAGAGGGAGCGAGAAAGTAGAAAAAGTGCGCAGTTAGCGCAGGCTCAAGTGCTGTGTCCCCCACATGCTTTTGATTTGTTAATAAAAGTACCCACTAAAAGCCATCCAACGCCTCTCGGTGTTTATATGTACGACGCCGTCTGCCTCAGGAGGAAATCGGACGAACCGAGCCAACCAACGACAACGAGCCAACACGAATCGCCGGTCCATAACACTGCCAATTACCAAAAAGGGCGAATTGGTAACGCAGGCATTTATTGGGGCCGCGCTATGTAATGGAATAAGCGGTGGCATCTCTTCCACAACTGTTATAATTATTGTGGCAAGCGACATGGGGAAGAATAACTGGAGATGATCTTTTTCTTAACACCATGTATTGTACTCAACGCAGAGAATATATACCATTTGCAGCAACAACTGTGACTCATGGTTGCTCAAATTCCCATCTTGCATTTGGGCAGTTAAGGACATATAAGTCGCTACAGTATCATTTAGTGAAAGCACAACAAAAATAATATTCCTATCTCTCAAAAATAAAATGTTCAGAAAAAGAAAAACGCTCAATGCAAAGAGATCTGGCATTCCCAATCAAAATAGCTATGCAAAATAATACTCTATTCAAACATTAAGTTTAGCTCAACAAATACAGTAGATGGCAATATTTAGTCACAATATACAAACTATCAAAAATTACTATAACTTGTACTCACATTTATCTTTTAAGAATTACAAGTCTTTCTATCCGTGGATCCCTTTCACAGAAAGAATGTTAATGTTAATGCCGTCTTGTGGATTTATTGTTATAATAAACAAATACAGTACTTATGTACAGTATGTTAAATGTATATATCCGTCTTGTCTTCCATTCCAACAATAATTTACAGAAAAATATGGCATATTTTAGAGATGGTTTGCATTGCGATTAATTGCAATTAATTACGATTAATTAATTTTTAAGCTGTGATTGACTCGATTAAAAATTTTAATTGTTTGACAGCCCTAAAATAAATACAGCATGTTTAAAAATGATCATAATTATTATATTTGAAGTGCTTAAAAACTATTTATTATAATATATATACTAGTATATATAAGAATATAGTTACCAGTAGTTGAATTAGAAGCATAAGGCTTTTAACATATTTTATGGGATGAGAATAAAACATTAATTTTCGTGTGTTTGGGTTTTTTTTATTTGAAAAATTTCAGTAGCTACCATCTATAAAATACCTTTTGATTTTTGTCATGTCGAGACAAATGTCAAATTTTACGTCGGATGTCGAAAAGACAGAAAAGAAAACTACTAAATATATCATTTTGAAGTGCAAGTCCCTTTTTTAAAAAATGGCAGGCTATCCAAGAATGGGTCCACTTCTGCGGGACAGTGGCACACCCATAGACTCAAACTAAAGTATTGTAATATAAAAGTGATTTGGGGAAAAAAATTAATGAAATGAGATATCCAAGGACCGATATACATCTGAGGCATTCTAGACTACCCCAAGACTCTCATGAAATTCTGATGTGGTATTTAATTTCACAGATTTTTTTTTTCATTTCAGTTCATGTCAGAGTCTCTTGCACTCTGAAGCCACCACGTTGGATTACCGTAATGCACATAATGCATACGGTGATCCAAATGAGGGACAGCTAGCTTGACTTAATTGGTCCTTGTGGAGGCTGGAATGACCACAGTAGTTTTTCTGGTTAGTAAGTTCACACAGTTTAATGTTATGCTAACTGCAGGTCAGACTTTCAGTAGCAAAATTAGTGGTGTTTCTGTCATCTCCACAACATTGATGTCTTTGTACTAGGGCTGTCAAATTTATCACGTTAACGGGCGGTAATTAATTTTTAAATTAATCACGTTAAAATATTTGACGCAATTAATGCATGGCCGGAATGACCCGTTCATGTGTTGGCTCAAACGTTTTCAATAACGCCATTTTAGCACATTGAGATCGAAAAGGCAGAGAAATGCGAGTGGACACAGGCGTTCATTGGACCGCGCCTTTTATTGCCTTAATCTTTGGCAGCCACTACTAACAGTCATGGTTGCCCAACTTCTCATCATGCATTTGGGTGGAGCAAGAGACGATCTTTTTCTTAACACGCTTAATTGAACACAACAAAGAACATATTGTATACCATTTGCAACCACTACTGACAGTCATGGTTGACCAACTTCCCATCATGCATTTGGGCGGAGCAGGAGATGTTCTTTTTCTTATCACACCTAATCGAACGCAACGCAGAACATACTGTATACCATTTGCAGCCACCACTGACAGTCACTGTTGCCCAACTTCCCATCATGTATTTGGGCGGAACAGTTAAGTCGCTACAGTATCATTTGGTGAAAGCACAACAAAAATAATATTCCTACCCCTCAAAAAATAATGTTCACAAAAAGAAAAGCGCTCAATGCAAAGAGAACTGGCATTCCCAATCAAAATAGCTACGCAAAAAACACATAAAACATACTAAGACTTTGCCTTGGCTAGATCTCAAATTAATTTAAAACTCGCTATTGACACCTTGTGGTGTATTTCAATCACTACCTTACGGAGTTAAAGACACTGTGGAAGAACGGCAGGGAGCCCGATGTGACATCACCGCTCGGCGACGTCGACAATGGCGAGCAATTTTTTTAAAAAATTAAAAACAAAACAAAAAAAAAACAAACAAAAAAAAACCAATGGCGAGCTATTAGTTTATTTATTGATTGAAAATTTTACAAATTTATTAAAACGAAAACATTAAGAGGGGTTTTAATTTAAAATGAATTACTGGTACTATAACTTGTACTAACATTTATCTTTTAAGAATACAAGTCTTTCTATCCGTGAATCCCTTTAACAGAAAGAATGTTAATAATGTTAATGCCATCTTGTGGATTTATTTTTATAATAAACAAATACAGTACTTATGTACAGTATGTTGAATGTTTATGTCCGTCTTGTGTCTTATCTTTCCATTCCAAAAATAATTCACAGAAAAATATGGCATATTTTAGAAATGGTTTGAATTGTGAGTAATTACGATTAATTAATTTTTAAGCTGTGATTAACTCGATTAAAAATTATAATCGTTTGACAGCCCTATTTTGTACATTAATTACAGTGGCTGCTGCTGGCTGAAAAAAAAGTCAAATATCCCTTCTCTTTGGAGGTGCGGAAGAGGCGATATGTTGTTGACATGTATCTGTCGGGGCTGTGTGAGTGTGCGTCTGTGTCTGTTTGCTCGGTGGTCAAGTCATCAGTCAATCAAACGTCTATAGCCTACATCACTTTTTTTTATACATTGTCACACCCCTATTTTTAATGTGAATTTTTCTTTGAAGTTGTCCAATTTTAATGTGCAACTTGTCACATTTTAACCTGAAATGTTCCAATTTTACTATAAAATTTGCAGGTCTTTAACGTGAATGAAATTTTCATGTATTTCTCTGAAGATTTTTTTAACATGAAAGTCATCACTTTTTAGCATTAAACTGACATATTTAAATGTGAAATGTCTCACATTTGACACATGTCACCTTTCAGCATTTGTCACCGTGTTAGCTCGGCTAAAAAAAGCAACAAATATGCGACATCACATTCGGAAAACTCGTTTCCGGCATCTCTCACGTTGCTCACTTTTAGTAATTCGTAATTTTGGTCATTCGCAAGAAAACAGTCTGGAAAGAGAAAACCCAGGGGTGGATGACTCAGCACCAAGACAACTTTACTTCTGCTTTTTACGCTTTAAATGTGCTCGTCCGAGCCTTGTCACTTCACACTTCTCCGACACTCAAGCGCAACAGACCAAGAGCTTCTAACTCCTGACAAGATGAACTCTGGAAGCCTGCTGAAGACTTTTTGGGCAGCTGCCGTTCTGTTGGTCCTCATCCAGAGCACCCACGGACAAGGTAAGTCCATTAAAAAAAAAATGTTTTGAACAGTGTTGTTGTTCATTAGTTTTTTGGGTAACCCTTGTATTTTCGTTATCGTCATCTTTGACGAAAATGACAATGGTTTTGAAGGAAAATGACAACATCTTTGTTGTGCTTCAGTAGGGAAACCCACCGTCTGCTGCAAGAAGGTGAGCTACAAAGAGATCGAAGAAACGGTCACCGGGTACCAAGGGCAAAGGCCTCATCCTCCTTGCTTGGCTGCTGTCATGTAAGTCATAAATGAAATGCGAAACAGCGCCTCTTGCGTCTAATCCATGACATTACGACTGCATTTTATTAACTGATACGGTCTTCCTGCAGCTTCTTCACCAAAAATGACTTCTACTGCATCGCTCTGGACGCGCCTTGGGTCCTACCAAAGATTGCGGAAATCAAGTGAGTTCTATCTTCATCCTCATGTCATCATCGTTACGATCGTCATCTTCATTTTTATCGTCGTGTCTTCGCAGCAAAGCCAACGCCGCTCGGACGCGAAGCACAAAAACTTCGCTGCTTTCCATCATCACGTCCACTGCCAGGCCTTCATCGTCTACACCCTCATCATCATCGGAATCCTCTGTAGCATCATCCTCACGAGAGACATTCGCGACAACAGTCTATTAGCGTTATTGACGATGACAGATTGTAGATAGATGGGCAATGAAAGGTTTTTTATGCTTTATTTAGTTTGTCAATAGTAGAATGAACTGCCACCCCTCCCGCTTCAAACCGATTGGACGTCTAGCACCGTCAGCAGCCCGCAAGTTATTTATTACTTTATTTATCTAAAGGAGATATTCTATTATTTATTGGTAATTTATTTCATTATGTCATTGAAATGAGTGATTTTTATTTATTGATGATGATGGCCTGTTCTCAAAAATAATAATAATAAAAAAATGGATGTTATAGCAAACTCTGAGTGTTTTATTTACATTTTGGTCTCTGACGTGTGGTTAACTCGAGTTTCGTCTCGTGTTTTCTTCTCCATTGCAAATGCTACACCATCTACTGTCCTTACACTTGTAAAGTCTTTTTATTCTTTACATTATTCATTAGATGCCGATACAATAATTATCAGGAAAAAAAACATTCTAGAATATTCTACAAAACAGCTACTAAACAGACAACAAGCTATTTCATGCTTCTGCTGAAAGTTTATCACTAGTAGACGTCCAATCTGTTTGAAGTGGGAGGGAGGGCAGCGAATGATTCGATGATTGAAACGGTGATTCAAACGGATTGGATGTCTGTGATGTAAAATTAGGTAAATAAAGGTTTCCGGTATGAAAAAAAAACCCATAATAACTGTATTTATTGATAGAATAACAATCAATTCACCGTCCTACAAAACAGTGTTTTATTTTTGTGCAGTAATATTAGTTAATACAGTACATATATTTTTTCTTAGCCTTCTATTTTAGTTGTAAATCTATCATTGACCACCAGATGGGGATACATCCTTTCATGTAAATTCTACTAATGAAAAAACGCTCAGCTTAGTTTTTGCAGAATTTTTTTCCACTTTTTTCCCTTTCAGTTTTGCTTTGTAAGTTTTTCACGTTTTTGTTTATTTTCCTCTGAGTTTTGATGACTTGTAAATATTGTTTTTAAAGTGCAATAAATGCTATAAAAACACGCAAAGAGTGTATTTAATAATTCCACATATGTGTGTTTAAATTGAAATATAATAATAAAAAGAATGGAGAGTTCTTAGAGTGGAGGAACCTTTAAGGGTCGAGATGTCACAGCATAAAGGTCTCCGTCTGCAAGATGGACGCTGCTCGGGAGTTCCTGGGGAACGGGGCAGAGTGCTCGGCGCCGTTGCAGGCCGGCGAGACGACGCCCGGGCGGCACTCGCGACCGCTCACATAACCCTTGAGGGATAAGCTCTTCCACACCCTTCGGAACTCGCACTGGACCTGAAATTGAAACCCAAAAATGTTCACTGACTTCATTCGCTGCAAGCCTCTGGATTGGACATCTATTGTGGTCAATGGCCGTGAACGAGGTAAAAATTTGGTAGAAAAAAGAGAGGACCCTTACCTCGCAATTGAGGAAACAGTACAGCACCGCCACGATAAGACCCTAAAATACATACAAAAGAATTATTTATATGTTTCCATTTTTGTCTATTTCGGTTTTTGCATTTTTGTTTTCAATATATTGTTGAATGTGTCATTAAATCTGAATTTCATTCATGAATTATTGCGATATTTCAGTATTTGTATGGATATTTTTTTATCTGATTTTTCCATTTAAATATTTCACTGGTGCCTTTTTGATTAATTTTATTCACGTTTTAACTTATTTGGGTTTAAATAATGTATTTTTAAATTGGTTTGTTTCTGTTCTGACACATTTATTTTTATGTTTTTGGATTGATTTATTTCAATTAGGGCTGTCAAAATAATCGCGTTAACGGGCGGTAATTAATTTTTTAAATTAATCACGTTAAAATATTTGACACATTTAACGCACATGCCCCGCTCAAACAGATTAAAATGACAGCACAGTGTAATGTCCACTTGTTACTTGTGTTTTTTGGTGTTTTGTCGCCCTCTGCTAGCGCTTGCGTCCGACTGATTTCGTGGGTTTCAGCACCATGAGTGAGCATTGTGTAATTATTGACATAAACAATGGCGAGCTACTAGTTTATTTTTTGATCGAAAATTTTACAAATTTTATTAAAATGAAAACATTGAGAGGGGTTTTAATATAAAATTTCTATAACTTGTACTAACATTTATCTTTTAAGAACTACAAGTCTTTCTATCCGTGAATCCCTTTAACAGAAAGAATGTTAATAATGTTAATGCCATCTTGTGGATTTATTTTTATAATAAACAAATACAGTACTCATGTACAGTATGTTGAATGTTTATGTCCGTCTTGTGTCTTATCTTTCCATTCCAAAAATAATTCACAGAAAAATATGGCATATTTTAGAAATGGTTTGAATTGTGAGTAATTACGATTAATTAATTTTTAAGCTGTGATTAACTCGATTAAAAATTATAATCGTTTGACAGCCCTACTTTGTACATTAATTACAGTGGCTGCTGCTGGCTGAAAAAAAAGTCAAATATCCCTTCTCTTTGGAGGTGCGGAAGAGGCGATATGTTGTTGACATGTATCTGTCGGGGCTGTGTGAGTGTGCGTCTGTGTCTGTTTGCTCAGTGGTCAAGTCATCAGTCAATCAAACGTCTATAGCCTACATCACTTTTTTTTATACATTGTCACACCCCTATTTTTAATGTGAATTTTTCTTTGAAGTTGTCCAATTTTAATGTGCAACTTGTCACATAGTTTATTTTTTGATCGAAAATTTTACAAATTTTATTAAAATGAAAACATTGAGAGGGGTTTTAATATAAAATTTCTATAACTTGTACTAACATTTATCTTTTAAGAACTACAAGTCTTTCTATCCATGGATCACTTTAACAGAATGTTAATGTTCATGCCATCTTATTGATTTATTGTTATAATAAACAAATACAGTACTTATGTATGTATGTATGTATGTTGAATGTATATATCCGTCTTGTGTCTTATCTTTCCATTCCAACAATAATTTACAGAAAAATATGGCATATTTTATTGATGGTTTGAATTGTGATTAATTACGATTAATTAATTTTTAGGCTGAAACGCGATTAAAAATTTGAATCGTCTGACAGCCCTAATTTCAATATTTGAGAGACCTGGAAGGAGCCGAGTCCGAGCTCAAAGAAGATCTTGACCCGCCGCGTGACTGTGTCGCTGGGCTCCATCAGGTGGGCGAAGACCACGTAGTTGATCCCAAACAAAGGAATGAGCAGGAGGGTGGACTTGGCGAGACGCCTGCAAAACACAACAGAAATGACAAAGAGCGACAAGGATGTGAAATGAGTGTCGGTCGGATGATGGGCTTACTTGTACTGCGATTGCTCGTTGCCACCTACGTCGGTGCAGCGCAACTTCTGCACCAGAATGCGGATGATGCTAATGAACAGGATGAAGTTCACCTGACGTGCAAAACACACACATGTTCATTTCATTCACTCTTTACCGTGGAAAAAATTAAATCAATAAACTGTATACATAATAAAATATTTTAAAACTTCTCTTGGATATTTAGACATTCATTTATTGCTTAAATTTTTTTCCTTTTTTTTGTCTATTTAAGTTATCTATTTTAACATTCATTTACTTATTTTTGTCCCTATGACTTTCTTATTCATCTAGTTTGATTGTTGCTATTATCAACTTTTTTTTTGTCTATATAAGTTATTTATTTTAACATTAATTTACTTATTTTTGTCCCTTTGACTTTCTTATTCATCTAGTTTGATTGCTATTGCTATTATCAACTTTTAATCTAAGCTTTATTCCAATATTTGTTTATATATAATTTATTAAGATGACGGTGATGACGACTTCATGCAGTGCAAAGGAAAAGGAGTGCCAAAATGAAATAAATAAAAAAATAAATTGAAAATATGTACATAAATAAATTTGAAAATCAAATAAATGTTAATATAATTACAAAAATAAATGTATAAAAATATATATATATTAATAAAATAATTTTTTTTTTAAATAAAAAAAAATATATAAATATATAAAATGGAACACTGAAATAAATAAAAAGTAGTTGTCCGATATTATCAGGCAGCCAATAATATCGACCGATAAAAGCATTTTAAAATGATATCGGATAAAATCGACATCGGTTTTTCATTATCGGTTTTAGGCCAGTACGCATGTTGCCTTAAAAGTGAATGTAGAAGCCTTCTGCCTTTGGACAAGGGCTGGTCACAGCTTAGCACAGCAGTTATGCTTCTTGACCATTAGACGTGTCCAATTTAAGATCCTTGGGATTTATTATGTGAGCAGACCATTTGCATTCAAGGTGCAAAACTTTAATGAACATTAAATGATTGAAAAATAATGAATTGTAAACTCATTAGTAAATATAATGGTGCGATTTTGGCACTTTTTCCATAACATCCATTGAAGTTGTTCTCTTATTTTTGACAGAATGTTTATTTGAAAAACCTTGAGGTTGTTATATTTATCATTATTAAAGCATCTAGTAGGGCATCACAATACCATTAGCCATAATATGTTAAGTACACGACCGCATATATCGGTACCGGATTCTTGGAGTTGGACAATATCGGGTTAACGGTTAAAGAGTCATTATTGGACAACACTTAAAAATGCTGAAATAATAACATTTAATCATCCATACATTTAACTGGTCCTACATACATTATAGTTTTTAGCGCCCCGCTTGTTGTAGTTAGCATACTTACAACAACACAGGCCAAAATGGGCCAGTCCAACACTCTGCTAGGGATGGGATTATCATTCCTCTCCCAGCACCTGAAATTCACAAAACAACTCGTACTCCTCTTTCCAGGAACTTTTGAACATTCTGCACGGCCTCACCAAGTGTCGTCCAGGTGAATCCGACACAAGATCCACGCTAGCGTGAAGACGCCCGGGATTCCTGCGGGGCACAAAGAGAGCAAAGTGTTTACACTGAAGCTCTGCCAGCTGCCGTACGGGAATACGTTTGATGGATGGCATGTTTAGACGGCCAAGCACAAACACTCAGCGCTTCTGAATCCTACCCCAGCCGATGAGGAGGTAGACGGAAAGCCTGGCGCATCGTCCGTGGACGACCAGCAGCAGCGTGTGAAGGTAGAGCGCCTCCACCAACAGCCAGAAGAAGTTGGCCATGATGGAGTAGTTGAGGAACACTAAGCTGCTCTTACAACCCACCTGAAACACAAAAACACATTCGCCGACGCCATTTTGTTGAGCGATTGGGCCGTGTCGACGACCTCACCAGAGACGGCTGAATGCTGCAGTCCAGCTCGTCCTCCTCTTCGGAGAAGAGCAGGAGATCTTTGGTGAGCACGGCCACGGCACGTAACATGAAGGACGCGAAGAGGTTTATGTGGATGTAGTTCCTCATGCAGTGAAGCCTCCTACACACATAGGAATGATTTATTTTATTTTGTTTTATTTTTGCAAGTACTTTGTGCTCTGCACTATGAAAAAAAACATGATATGCGCATATTTACGGTGGGGCAAATACGTATTTAGTCAACCACCAATTGTGCAAGTTCTCCTAGTTGAAAAGATTAGAGAGGCCTGTAATTGTCAACATGGGTAAACCTCAACCGTGAGAAACAGAATGTGGAAAAACAAAACAGAAAATCACATTGTTTGATTTTTAAAGAATTTATTTCCAAATTAGAGTGGAAAATAAGTATTTGGTCACCTACAAACAAGCAAAATTTCTGGCTGTCAAGGAGGTCTAACTTCTTCTAACGAGGTCTAACAAGGTCTAACGAGGCTCCACTCGTTACCTGTATTAATGGCACCTGTTTTAACTCATTATCGGTATAAAAGACACCTGTCCACAACCTCAGTCAGTCACAGTCCAAACTCCAGTATGGCCAAGACCAAAGAGCTATCGAAGGACACCAGAGACCAAATTGTAGACCTGCACCAGGCTGGGATGACCTAATCTGCAATAGGTAAAACGCTTGGTGTAAAGAAATCAACTGTGGGAGCAATTATTAGAAACTGGAAGACATACAAGACCACTGATAATCTCCATCGAGCCGGTGCTCCATGCAAGATCTCACCCCGTGGCGTCAAAATGATAACAAGAACGGTGAGCAAAAATCCCAGAACCACACGTGGGGACCTAGTGAATGACCTACAGAGAGCCGGGACCACAGTAACAAAGGTTACTATCAGTAACACAATGCCCCGCCAGGGACTCAAATCCTGCACTGCCAGACGTGTCCCCCTGATGAAGAAAGTACACGTCCGGGCCTGTCTGCGGTTCGCTAGAGAGCATTTGGATGACCCAGAAGAGGACTGGGAGAATGTGTTATGGTCAGATGAAACCAAGTTAGAACTTTTTGGTAGAAACACAGGTTCTCGTGTTTGGAGGAGAAAGAATACTGAATTGCATCCGAAGAACACCATACCCACTGTGAAGCATGGGGGTGGAAACATCAAGCTTTGGGGCTGATTTTCTGCAAAGGGACCAGGACGACTGGTTTGTGTAAAGGAAAGAATGAATGGGGCCATGTATCAAGAGATTTTGAGTGAAAATCTCCTTCCATCAGCAAGGGCATTGAAGATGAGACGTGGCTGGGTCTTTCAGCATGACAATGATCCCAAACACACAGCCAGGGCAACAAAGGAGTGGCTTCGTATGAAGCATTTCAAGGTCCTGGAGTGGCCTAACCAGTCTCCAGATCTCAACCCCATAGAAAATCTACGGAGGGAGTTGAAAGTCCGTGTTGCCCAACAACAGCCCCAAAACATCACTGCTCTAGAGGAGATCTGCATGGAGGAATGGGCCAAAATACCAGCAACAGTGTGTGAAAAGCTTATGAAGAGTTACAGAAAACGTTTGGCCTCCGTTATTGCCAACAAAGGGTACATAACAAAGTATTGAGATGAACTTTTGGTATTGACCAAATACTTATTTTCGACCATGATTTGCAAATAAATTCTTTAAAAATCAAACAATTTGATTTTCTGTTGTTTTTTTCACATTCTGTCTCTCATGGTTGAGGTTTACCCATGTTGACAATTACAGGCCTCTCTACTATTTTCACATTACTTGCACAATTAGTGGTTGACTAAATACTTATTTGCCCCACTTTATATCATGATACCGATGCACCAAGATATAATACGTTTTTATTCACATGGAGAACAATGTTTGACCGATATATCGGGGCGATATATAGACTTTTTTAAGAGATTGGTCATCCGCCGATATAATAGGATAATTGTTATGTTCACTGTATGAGTGATGATCAATATTATTTGAGTTTTTGCACTGCATAGTGGTCAGTTTTACAAAAGCAAGTAGCGGAAGAAAAATTTTACTTTGAATACCGTTTATAAATTTAAATCATGAGTGTTTCAATTAACTTTCATAATCAACTTACATTAAAAAAAAAAGTATATCAGCCTGAAATATTGGCTCACAAATTTGGCTAAATTTTATTTTCTATTGGTAAAATCCAAAATCAGTCAACCTCTAAAGTGACACAACAATTATGAAAGCTTTGCCCCCAATTCACTTCATTTTTTAATTGACATTACACTGACGTGCCAACACGGAAAAGAAAAGAGGTCATGCTGGGTAAGATAATTCGAACAGGGGGGTTTTGAGGGGACAGAAACTATAGCGCACTACAGTATCTTCTCCTTCTCGTATTCCCCCCTGCCCCCCTTAATCTCCGCGTATGCTACTATGGCAGATAGGAACCCAAACTGTGGCAAGTCAGTGCAAATTCGATGCCATCTGCTGACCAAAATGCGCATTACAGTAATGGGTCTATTTACGGCGATAGTGACAATAGACATTTTTATCTCATTTTAGCATTATAAATCATCATATCGTACACCACAACAAGGAATGAATGTAAACACTGGATTTGTGTACCTGAAGAGCGCGATGATGACGGTGCTGCTGAGAAGACTGATGAGAGACAAGCTGTGACCCAGCGTGGACAGAACCATCACTACTTTGTAGAACACCAGCTAAAAGCATACACAGAAAATTGCTTCATTACTCATAGGCTGCCACTGAGGGCGCTAGATGTCCAATCCATTTGAAGTGGGAGGGTGGCAGCGAATGAACAAAATGTTCATTCGCTGCCACCCTCCCACTTCAAATGGATTGGACATCTACTAGTGATAAACTCATTAGTGGGACATTGCATTTCAATGACACTGAAACACGATCCACCATGTACATGTTTTTACGAGCCACTTAGCTTTAGGATGTCCATTTTTGGAGACATTTTGTCTTTTTTTGGCATGTTTGTGTTTAACCACTTTACACACACAAAAACTTGTCAGGTCCGCCAAATGTTCCCCAGACAGAAAAGCCCAAAGTGTCCAATGGGAAATAAACACAAACTTCCCTGAGTTGAAGTCAAACGTCTGGACAAGATCACATGCCAGCCGCGAGAGCGCGCGGCACAATGTTTATCGGCGAAGACGACACAAGGTCCTCTTTCATGTCTTCATCCTCCTCACGTAAACACAAGACAGGAAGTCGGCGCTTTCCTTACAGATGTGTTGGAAAGGATCCAAAAAACTGGGATCCCCTCTACGGTTGTCACGAGACAAAAATTTTCAACTCGTTATTGATACTCAAAAAATACTCTGTACCATTTTTAATACTATGTAAATCATTTTTCTTTTAAATTAAACAATATTTGAAAGTTATTGAAGAAAATAAAAAAATAAAAATCCGTGTTCATTAGTTATGATTATTTTTGATTAAAAAAAAAAAAGTGTCCTCGAACTGCCCCAAAATGAATAGAAAGACATAAAATCAACTAGAGGTGACCCGCAAGTGCCCCAAACACAATAGAAAGTGACCTGAAATCAAAAGCTTTTGTTTCAACCCAGCCATAAAAAAAAGGTAAGTAATTATATTTATTATTCGAAATGTCTATCATTTTTAGCTCAGAATCATTAATTGATGTCAAATATTTAGTTTAAAAAAGTGACTTTAAAAATGATTCACTCAGATATTTTAATGTTTTAAACAAATTACGTCACGATGAGAAAAATAGTGTCTTAAATAGGTCACGGATATGTACCTCATAACTATTGCTTAATTGTAGTTTTTCTTTGTTATTGTCACATTTTATGTCACGTTTCCGATATTTTAGATCAGGTATGTCCAAAGTGCGGCCCGGGGGCCAAATGCGGCCCGTGGTCGAATTTCACCCGGCCCCCAGCCTCTGTCATAAGATCAATAACGTCCGGCCCGCACACAGTCTTAATAAATTGGTCAGCAGTACTGCTACCAGCATATGAAGTAGCTTACACATTAAATGCTGCTCCTCATTTACCCACTAAAAGGCAGCAGCTCTATAAGCAACATTACCCCGTGTGACCCTTGACTTCCAATTTTCTAAAATGGAGACGATCAACAACAAAAAGAAGTTGACTGCGACGGCCGATGCTTCAAGGATAGGTGGAAATTGGACTATTTCTTCACTAAAATATGCAAAAAGTGTGTCTGCCTCATTTGCAAAGAGACAGTCACTGTTTTTAAAGAGTTCAGTGTGGGGCGATATTATCAAACAAGACACGCTGACATGTACGACAAGATTACAGGGAAGATACGCAGCAAGAAATTGAAGCACATAGACGCTAGTTTAATTTCACAGCAGCAGTATTTCGCAAGATCCCGAGAGTCGAAAGATAACGCCACAAAGGCTAGTTGAGAGATCTAATCTAATCTAATATAATGAAAAAAATACTAAAGCAAATGTGACACACAGAATTGCTTGCTAAAATTTGCTTAAATATATTGTTCTACGTAAAGGACGTCAGCCAAGGTCGCCCCCCCACATTTTTACCGCACCAAATCTGGCCCCCTTTGCAAAAAGTTTGGACCCCCCTGTTTTAGATGATAAATAATCGATCCAAACAAAGAAAACGGGGGAAAAAAAAAAACGTTTAAAAGGATAAATATTTGAAAAAGACAATCTTGACCAATCCTTGATGTCTGCGATTTCTGCATTGCGACCCTTGTTATATTACCGTGTTTCACCCATAAAATCCCCCAGAAGTCCGGCTGTGGCCATTCACAGCTGTGTTTTAACACTCGGTGAGACATGCTACACGGAGTTTTTGGATCAAAATAAAGTACCGTAAGTACGCAATAATATCTTGTTATGCTCTCATTTCGAGTTAGTGTTTAGGCGTTTAATTTTTTTTTTTTTTAAATGCCCTTCTGTTCAAAGATTTTCTTCCTTAAGAAAATTGAGATTTTAAGCTTATCAATGATGTATCACACATGCATATAGGACAATTTTGAAATTTGGCCAAATCGGGGGTCTTACAGCAGAATTTCAAGTCACCTGAGTGTTTTCCGCTATACATAAATATATATGGCGTAAAACACAAACAAGGCTGAAAAAGCAGTTTCTGCTCTTGCACCCCTCTTTAAAATAAACTGCTGCATTTTAAGCCAAAAGAACTGTTGTGTTTGATAGAACAATATGTCTATATGTTGCCATAGCAGATTCATGGCGCATTAAGCCCCCGAACTATGTTTAATTTGTAACTTTTTACCCTGGAAACCCATGTTCACAGACGTCGCGCAACCGCTTTTGTTTCAACCCAGCCATAAAAAGAAGGAAAGTACTTATATTTATTATTCGAAATGTCCGTTATTTTTAGCTTAGAATCATTAATTGATGTCTAATATTTAGTTTAAAAGAAAAAAAAAACGACTTTAAAAATCTATTCACGCGCATATTTTAAACATTTAAACAAATTGCGTCATAATGAAAAAAATGGTGTCTGTAAAAAAAGTCACGGATATGTACCTCATAACTATCGCTTAATTTTATTTATTTTTTGTTACTGTCGCATTTACCCCGTTATTTGCGACGATGAATAATCGATCCAAACAAAGAAAAATTGAAAAGAAAAAACAACTTTTAAATGGGTAAATATATGAAAAAGAAAATCTCGACCACTCCTTGATGTCTGCAATTTCTGTATCGCGACCCTTGTTATGTTACCCATGTTTCACCCATAAAATCCCCCAAAAATCCAGCTGTGTCTTGACGCTCAGTGATGCATGCTACATGGAGTTTTTGGATCGAAACAAGGTAAGTACGCGATAATATCTTGTTAAAGTCATGGCGTCTTTAATTCTGCTCTCACCTCCAGATAGGGTTTCACGGTTAAAAAAAAAAAAAAATTAAATGCCCTCCTGTTCAAAATTTTTCTTCCCCCAGAAAATAGAGATTTTAAGCTTTCCAATGACGTATCACTCGTGCATATCAGACAATTTTGAAATTTGGCCAAATTGGGCGTCTCAGAGCAGAACTTCCGCAATATGTTTAGGCAATAAAATTGACTGTACTGTAAACAGAAACTTAACAAGCTAAAAAAAAAACAAAAAAACCCAAAACATAATTTAGCTTAATAGTGGATTCCAACCAACATTGAGGTGCAAACCCCCACCTACTGGACAAGAGTGTGCAGCACCCATCTGAAAGCGAGCTGCTCTTACTGTTGGTTTTTATTGGTCAATATCTTGTTCACCTGTTTAATCTTACCTGTACTTGTGTTGGTGCCTCTGGTGCTCAATTACAGTATAGTTTCACAGGGCTTATATCGATTGCGCCAGAGGTATGAAAACAAAGCTATCAATTCATAAGGAGAAAAAAAACAAACAAAACTAAGTTAAGTAATGTGTAACGCAGGCGACAATTTGAAAAGCAATGGAGTAAAAAGTACAGATCCGTGCTGTAAAATGTAGTGAAGTAAAAGCAAAAAGTACCACTTCATACTTGTACCCAAGTAAAGTACAGATACTCAAAAAATGTACTCAAGTACAGTAACGAAGTACTTTTACTTGGTTACATTCCACCACTGGTATGAAATATCGTATATGGATACTTTTGATAAGCCTACTCGCCTCATTGGGTTGGCCGGTGTCGTTGGATGAGCAGGCGGAGGCGATGACAGGGTAGACGTCCGACCAACCTTCCTGGGTGCACTTCCTGCTTAAATTACCTAGCACACAAAACGTTTAGCAAGATTTCTGGAAATTAGCATGACGTGCTAACAGCTCACCTTTCTTTCCAAACAGATGCAAAAGGGGGGCGGGGCAAGGTTGGGTGACCACCTCACCCACCGCCGCGTTTCGCCAACACGAAGCGTTGTCCCACTCACCGACACATCCTGAAAAAGATTTTAAATCATTGCGTAATATTGATTTTGAATTATTTTTTTTGGAGTATGTGTTATGGTAGTTAGCAGAAGTAACATGAGCTGTAACCTCCCAGGGTCCTATTCTTTATTGGGTGCCATTTGTGTCCCTACTATAAATGAAGCTGTATTTATACTAAAGTTGGACAAATACTCATTCAACGTATTTTTTAAATGTATTATCATATCATGAATTCCAGGGTACAGGCTCCTAAATTATATTTCTCAAAAATTCAATTGACTTCTGGTTGAAGGTTGTTATGGAATTTTGCTAGGTCTGCAATAAGTTTCATTCCAATTCAGTCTATAAAAAAATCCAAAATAATTGATGACTTTATTGTCCTGGATAACTAATATTTAATCATGTGTTGTTTTCAATTTAAATATAATGTTTCATTTAAAAAAAAAAAAAAAAAGATTTGTTCATCCCCAGTGTCAATGTCCACTCTGCTAAGTTGCGTTAGTGTCCCTTTAAGAAAATTCCCCATTTATTAATGACATAACTCTTCTGGGATAACATCACATTAGTGGCGGGAACTTCCACTTTGGTCAGCAATTTTATTTTTTTTTACCTCCTTTAAAAAGTATATTTTGCGGTTTTATAGAGTATGTTCAGTGTTGTTGATCTATATGTCAAAGAAATTGATTGAATCATTTCAAGTGGTTTATATGTAAAATTATAGATTTCTCAACAAGTATCAAAAGTCCTTTTAGCTATTATGCTATCAAAGCTAGGCCATTGACTTCATAATGGTATTGACAGGTCAGATCGGTCATGCACTACGCCTCGCATTCAAGTAGGGGGCCGCCCACATCAAGAGGAGCTATTCACAAACACAAGCACGCAGCGATCTAATGCCCGATTTCTGTTGAAAAAGTACGAAAGCTGTACCGCATAGAAACAGGAAGGATTGTCTCAGGAGTGATTCATTTGAATCATACCATACATTTTGAAATGTTGGGGGGAAAAAAATCAATGGGAGAAATTAGCCACTATTACATTGGCATCAAAGTTCGCAATATTTACATAAAGTAAATGCTAACTGCACGTTTTTTTTTTTGCTTTCAACCAAGAATTGAGACTGTTTTACATCCATATCTATAAAGAATTCGGGGATTTAAGCATTTAATCACAAGAATTTTCACAGGAAAAGCTCTGTTTACATAAGGCGGCCGCTAGCTACATTCACTAACAGACTAGCATTGTACTTCGATTCCTAAAATAAATGCTAAATGCACAGTTTTTTTGCTTTTAACCAAGAATCGAGGCTGTTTTACATCCATATCAATAAATAATTCGGGGATTTAAGTATTTATTCACAAGAATTTTTAATGGAAAAGCTCTGTTTACTTAAGGTGACCGCCAGCTACATTCGCTAACGGACTAGCATTGTACTTTGACATATTTACGTAAAATAAATGCTAACTGCACGTTTTTTTTTTTTTTTTTTTTTGGTTTTAACCAAGAATCGAGTCTGTTTTACGTCCACATCTATAAGGAACTCAGGGATTTAAGCGTTCACAAGAAATTTCACCGGAAAAGCTCTGTTTACATATGGCGGCCGCTAGCAAGATTCACTAACTGACAAGCATTGTACTTAGACATATTTTCGTAAAATAAATCCTAACTGTACGTTTTTTTTGTTTGTTTTGCTTTTAACCAAGAATCGAGATTGATTACATCCATATCTATAAAGATTTCGGGGATTTAAACATTTCTTCACAAGAATTTTCACCGGAAAAGCTCTGTACGTTTTTTTTGTTTGTTTTGCTTTTAACCAAGAATCGAGATTGATTACATCCATATCTATAAAGATTTCGGGGATTTAAGCATTTAATCAAAATAATTTTCACCGGAAAAGCTCTGTTTACATAAGGGGGCCGCTAGCTACATTCACTAACAGACTAGCATTGTACTTCTACATATTTATGTAAAATAAATGCTAACTGCATGTTTTTTTGCTTCTAACCAAGAATCGAGACTGTTTTACGTGCATGTCTATAAATAATTCAGGGATTCAAGCATTTATTCACAAGAATTTTCAACGAAAAAAAGCACTTTGTCTGTGATTCCACTTGGTCGGCTATGACGGCCACGCAAACAATGCAGGCCCCCTATTTATTGGCCCCGCGCCCCGTGTCCTGTCAATAGATTATGAAGTCTATGGCTAGGCTGAGGGCTATCTTTAGTACAAAATGTCCCTTTTGTTGGTTTCCACTCTGTGTTATATCCAAATGGCACTCTATTAAAGAAAAGTTCAAATATTTTGGACTTCTATTGCTGTCACTGGCAATGAATAAGCATGCATTTCACCTGCAGGGGGTACTGCAAGCTTCTCCAAACCATCTCGACACTCCAGGCTGGCTTTTTTCATCTCCCATGTGAAGTGGCAGAGTGGAAATTTGCCAGACGCCTGCCAATATTTGGGGAGAAGTCAAAAGTTCAGTTTGATAAATGCGGAAACCGTACTATTGTGGAGTAAAGTTCAAGTCTGTGATAAAAAAAAAAAAAAAAAAAAAAAAGTTTCACAATGTAGTAGACCAAGATTAAGGGAAAAAAAAGGTCACTCATGCATTTTTCGTTTTTAACTTTGGTGTAACAACACACCAGTTTACAGAGCAATGACAACATCCTTTATAATG
The DNA here is from genome assembly GCF_030265065.1 of Corythoichthys intestinalis. Taxonomy (NCBI): domain Eukaryota; kingdom Metazoa; phylum Chordata; class Actinopteri; order Syngnathiformes; family Syngnathidae; genus Corythoichthys; species Corythoichthys intestinalis. The sequence continues at coordinate 13,014,223 of NC_080414.1, forward strand.
TGTCCCTCTTAAAAGAAAATTGTAAAAACACAGCTGCACTGATTAAAAAAAAAAAAAAAAAAAAGAGGCCTTCCTCTTTTCCCATCATTTATGTACACGCAAAATATGAACAACACTTGAACTGATAAAGTACGTCTGTCAAATGAACTTTACTGATAGCAACTGCGTGTGTGTTTAGGAGAGGGTCAGAAAAAGGATATTTACATTAACGCTTACAAGCATTTGAGAGCTGTCAGTGTGTTTACCACACACATAAACACACGTGCGTCTACAAAAACAACTTGGTGTAAAAGAACAATGAATATAAATTGTTGTTTTCATTGGGTACGACACATTTTGTGGACTTATGTGTGCTTTTGCTCCAAAAAGATAACACAGAGAAGATAACAAAGATGAAATATTAACTACTAGATGCTAGCTTAACTTCACATGGGATTTAACTTGTTAGCTGCCATTAACAATGACAGCCGTCCAATCTATTTGGAGCGACAATGTAAAATACATGTAAAAACATGTAAAATAACGTTTCTTTTTTTAAATATTAAAAATTGACGAGTTTCACATTAAAAAGCGAGAAGTTTCGTGTTAAAGAGCGATAAAATTGGATGGTAAAACTTTCATGTTAACAGAGTGAAACTTCATGAAGTTTCACGTTATATAGTGGAAACCTTTACATTTAAACAGATTGAAAAGCGGGTAAAAACAACTTTCATGCTAAAACACGAGTTTCATATTAAATAGCGACAACATTCATATAAAAACTTTCGTAACAACTTTCATGCTAAAACACATGGTAAAAACGTGACAAATGTTTTATATTAAAAAGCAAAAAAAAAAAAAAAAAAACCTTAATAAACTGAAATTGCAGAAATTTTCATGTTAATTCACTGACTGCCAATACAAGTCCAATCCATGTGGACTGGGTGGGTTGACAGCGATCATTAGATCGTTGCCAGACACTGAAACATGATCATTTGGTCGGGTAATCCCGATTATCAATCGATTAATTGCAATTAGGACTAAAAAGCATCCGGTTTTCTACAAAATCAACTCAATCATGATCACATAAAAATTATTGCAATAATAAAAGTCCATGAAATAACAGGCTTCACTAACCTCATGCACGAGTAAAATGAGCATAATGATGAACTTCATGGTCATCTCGTCCAGCTCCTTCTTCTTCTTTTAAATCCAGTCATGTGCTTCCATAAAAAAACAGTTAAACGTTGATTTCATGAATAAATAAATAGTTTTCCAAGCATTTTCGGTGCAGAGGAGCACAGAAGTGAAAGCACACGAGAAGAGGGAAAGTCATAAACGACAGGGATGTTAGTCGACACACGCCCAGGTGTCGCGTGTATTTGAACACAGCGTTCTCTGGTGGACAAAAATGTAACTTGAAGATGTATGAATGATCATAAAAAGAGTAGAAAAATAATTCAAAGAACCATTAAAAAAAAAAAAAGAATTTAAGATGCCGGCTAAAACATTCTACATGTTTGTCCTTTATACCTTTTAATTGCGTACATTTCAGACTCTGTAAACGTATTGAAGATGAATATAAAGTTGATTATTGCGAATATTCTTGCATCAAGCCTGTGTTTGTGTTACAATTCTCAAGATATGGCGTGTTATACATGTAGGTTAACAAAAACAAATAGCTATAACTGTGAAACTATAATTTGAAATGGTTTAAAGTATAACAAAAACAAATATATGAAAATGTCAGATAATTTAGTGCGGAAAAAAAGTCATTAGGTATTATGTATGTTGAAATATAGAGTGTACTCACCTTCGAAAGTCTTAAATTTTCAGGCTGCCATGTTGGATTTACTGTAGCTAGCTGCATTTTTGGAAGAATTAGTTTTCATTCTTTGCCATAACTTTGAAAATGCCTAATTTGCGACGTTTAAATGTATTAAAATCAACTATATGACAATTTAAGACATTTTGGTGTAGAAAAAAAGTCCTTAGTAATTATAAATGTTGAAATATTAAGTGTACATAGATCTGAAAGGCATGAATTTTTCAGGTCGCCATGTTGGATTTTGTTTAGCTAACTGTATTTTTGGAAGAATTTGTTTTCCTTCTTTGCCATAACTTTGAAACAATATAATTTGCAATTGTTAAAAGTACAAAAATAAAATATATGAATAAGACATTTTGGTGATGAAAAAAAAATGCTCAATTTGCGACATTTAAATGTATTAAAATCAAATATGTGACAATTTAAGACATTTTGGTGTTGAAAAAAAGTCCTTAATAATTATACATGTTGAAATATTAAGTGTACATACAGTACATCTGATGGTCTTGAATTTTCAGGCCGCCATGTTGGATTTTGTTTAGCTAACTGTATTTTTGGAAAAAAATATTTTCATTCTTTGCTGTAACTTTGAAACTTTATAATTTGTAATGGTTTAAAGTATGAACATCAAATATATTAAAATTTCAGACATTCTAGTGCAGAAAAAAGTCCTTAGGTATTATATAAGTTGAAATATAGAGTGTACTCACCTTCGAAGGTCTTGAATTTTCAGGCCGCTATGTTAAATTTTTGTGTAGCTAGCTGTAGTTTTGGAAGAATTTGTTTTCATTCTTTGCAGTAACTTTGAAAATGCATAATGTGCATTATTTAAAAGTATTGAAATCAAATATAGGACTATATAAGACATTTTGGTGTTGGAAAAAAAAAGTCCTTAGTAATTATAAATGTTGAAATATCAAGTGTACTTACCTCTGAAAGGCTAGAATTTTAAGACCGCCATGTTGAATTTTGTGTAGCTAGCTGTATTTTTGGAGGAATTTGCTTACATTCTTTGCCATAACTTTAAAAATGCATAATTCGCAACGTTTAAATGTCTTAAAATCAAATATAAGACAATTTAAGACATTTTGGTTTAGAAAAAAAGTCCTAAATAATTATAAATGTTGAAATATCAAGTGTACATACATCTGATAGGCTTGAATTTTCAGGCCGCCATGTTGGATTTTGTTTAGCTAACTGTTTTTGGAAGAATTTTTCATTCATTGCCGTAACATTGAAAATGTATAGTTTGCAATGCTTAAATGTATTAAAAATCAAATACACGGCTATTTCAACAAGAAAATATTCCCATATCAAACAACTTTGAAACTTCAAAATGCATGATTTGCCATGTTTAAATGTATTAAAATCCAAGGTATGAAAATTTCAGACATTTTGGTGCAGTTAAAAAGGGTCCTCAGTTATTTAAAAATGTTGAAATTATAAGTGTACTTACCTCTGAAGGGCTTAAATTTTCAGGTTGCCTTGCTAAATTTTGTTTAGGCAGCTTTAGCTAGCTGTATTTTTTTTATTGCTGACACATCTGCTTGACTAAATTTTCTAAAATGTTTACTTATTTGCTTAATTTCACAAGGGAAAAAATCACAATCAAGTATGACTTGAAAACGGCGTCTCTTTAGCCAATCGAAGCACTTTATTGCACTTGTATAGTGTGACGTGAGCCAATAGAAGACTCTTATAAAAGTGTCATTTTGTCTTTTGAAGTCATGTGTACAAAACAAGTCACACACATTTGTACCGTACAAAATCAACACTATTTACATACAATACACACGCGAGCTAGCACACAGACACACGCACACACACCTGATGGGACGTCCTTCATCGCGCTTTTTCTAAGCACGGCCGCTAAACTAGCTGATATGCATAAAGACTTTCTCCCCTCCTTCAAATAAAGACTCGAGTATGTTATGTATTGAAAATATTCTACATAATCTGCATCACAGTCTGCGGCGTACTGCTAATGGCGCTAACCGACATCGAAACCTCCACCTTTTCGGGATGGACGGACAATATTCAAGTTTATCTGTAATAAATATTCATCTTTATTCTTCTGCATCTGTTCTAGAACGGGAATAAAACATCTGAGTTAGTGCACATACGATGGAGTAAAGTGTTTTGTAGTGAAATACGCAACCGCACGATTTTACTGAGTCTCTGCCGATGTGATTTCAAGTTAATGTTAGCGTAAAAAGTTAAAATCTTCATTTTAAAACCGGGGAAAAAAGGATTTCTGTGATGCAGTACGACATTTTTAATGTCACTTTTTAAAAGTCATGCAAGCTAAATCAATTGTGGTTGTTTTTGTTTAGTTTGTCAGTAGACGTCCAATCCATTTGAACTGGGAGGCTGTGAATGTTCATTCGCTGGCGGTTCTCCCACTTCAAATGGATTGGACGCCTATCGCCGTCAATTAGTAAAGACTTTCCACATAAAACTTTGGGTCTTCTATTGCTACAGTTTTAGCTTCTTGGTAACAGGTTTTGCATGAAAATTAGTGCTTCTCAAACTGTTTTTTAAAAAGATTTCATGGATGCCGTGTACCCGCGTTGGTCCCGGGACCGCAGTTTGAAAACCACAAAAAAAAAAAAAAAAAAAAAAAAGGACGGGAACATGATTTTCTCATTTCCTGACCTTCGTCATGGGTGTCCCTTGTGCAACTCCAAGCGCTTGTCCTTTTTTTCCCCCCTCTCCGCTGGAACACCTGACGACTAAAATTGTAAAGGGGCGAAATCATTTCAGTAAATTTCCATGGGAATTGAAGGTGGGAAATTATGGGGAATGTTTCAAAATTGGAAACTTAGCTGGGATTTTGTTCGGTTGTCATTCGACATCCATGCGAGAACAAAAAACACGCCCACATGCGAGGGTATGACAGTACCGTAATTGATCGCAACACAAAAGCCAAATAACGACAAAGCTTGTGACTAAAAAATAAAAATAATTTGGCTCACAGTTTGCATGAAATCCGTTTTTTACGCTAGGTTTTAACTCACTGGCCTAATCCTCAAATGTATAAAATCCTATTTTGTTCCCGAGGAAAGTTTCCAAGTTTGATATTTTCCGAAATGTTGCACTCTTACTTTGATGAAATTCCCACCAAAGCCACAGCAAATGTCCCTTTGTCACACATTCGCGCTCAAGCATACATAGGTTCTTTAGGGGTGGGGAGAGGGCTGCATATAGGGGCTACTAGACACCTCCTTGGTCTTTTAGTTTCCTCTCCATATAGATTGTTATGTCAATGTACAATATTTATATTTTTTACAAGAAACTCCTCACTGCTTTTTTTTCCCACGAGGCCGCCCTGGCGAAGGTCACGCACACGAAACACGCTACATGTTGTAGGCCACGTAGATGGGGTCCAGTTGGTCCTGCAGGAAGCCGTCGCGGAGGTGCATGCGTTGCTTCTCGCCGCGAGAGTTGATAGGAATGACGCCGATGTCGGTCACCACCACCACGCCCACGATCAGGTAGTGCTCTTCCAGCACCGCCTTGGTCACCATGGGAACCAGGTCCAGCGCCTCTTGCTCCGAGCCTTCTAGTTCCACCACCACCACCAGAAGGTTGGTCCAGGGGAACACGGCGCTGAAAGAGTCGCAAAGGTTAACGTTCGGACTCGAGGGTGGAAAGAGAGGAACATACCACTCCATGATGCTCTTGTGAGCGCGGATGACCGATGTTTCGATGTCGATGGGGTGGTACCGCATGCCCCGGAGCTCCATAGCCTCCTCCAAGGCGCCCACCACGAACAGAGCGTCGTGTCTCTCTGTAAAAAAACGTGCAACTTTTACGGACTGATGTGCAGAATATCTTCCTCAAAGGTTTAGAAACTGTATTTGAACCTCATCTGGTGAAACGTTTGAAAGTGCAGATGGTCGATATGTGAACAATGCTGTCCCAGCTGAATTACAACATTTTCAATGTCATTGACTTAAAAGTCACGCAAGCTAAATTGATTGTGGCTTTTTGTTTAGTTTGTAATTAATATTTGTTCATTTGCTACCAGACCAAATGGATTGGACGTCTATCCTTTTATTTATTTTTAATTTTTTAAAATTTATATATATATATGTATATATTTATTTTTAACTGCCCTGTTTAAAAAAAAATTAAAAAATGGAAGTCTAAGTAAGTGTCCGGTTGGTCTGAAGTTTTAATGTTTCACACTGAGAGCATGACATACTCCCATTGCGATCATTCAACATACCTCGTTTATTATGACAAAGCCGCGAAGAGGAAGGGGTTATGGGGGAACAGAAGAAAAGAAACACAAGAAAAGAAACAAAAACAACAACAAGAAATACATTGAATGCCTACACTAACTATGAATATGTTGGTGCTTTTGTCAGCTAGATGTATTTCCGGTTGACACCATGTGGGGGGCCTGTTGACCAGGGAAAGAAGGGGAGGGGATAGGGGAGTCTATAAGCTAAGTGATTGGGAGGGGTGTAGTGTACACAAATCAGCTCTGTGATCTAGAAACCAGTAATCGTGTGAATCCCTTGTGAGTGTAAGCCCGTCGGCAACTGACACTACGCCGCCCCATCACCAATCCCGATTGGACGTTTATCCCAGTCAATGGCAGCCAATGTTAAGTTAGACTTTAAATGGTTTGTTGCACATAAAACTGCTTGGAAAATACTGGAGGAAGCCACATGGTGTCCACATTCATTCATTCATTCATTTTCCAGATAAATATAATTAGCTAACGATAGCGCCACATTTCATAGGTACATTTGTACCCATATGTATGTTCATTGTACTTGGTACATTTGTTTCTATATTGTTTTGTCTTTCTGACTTTATACGGTAACGAGCTCTTAGCTTCTTCTACTAAAATTCCACCTTCTTGTGAGCCATTTCATGGGTTAACATGGGGGTCTTTTTGCATTGGAAATGACAAAAAGTGTATGCGTTTAGAGTTCGGGGCAGATCTTCTCGGGTGGGGGGTCACGGGGACATTTGTCCTGGCTGACAAGCTTTTTAATTATTCTTTCTTTAATAAATGTTTCTTTCTTTTTGTTCCTGAATTGTGAGTCGTAATCCCCTGTTCATTAAGATAATAAAAGAACCTGTGAAAAGGGAAAATCTCCTTTTTTCTTTTTCAGTAGCATAGGCGTGTAATAATGTATTTGTTGGTTTTTCTTCTTTTGATTCCTTCCTTTCTGTCGCCACATAACCCCTTCCTGTTCGCTGCTTTCTCCTAATCAATAAAACATAGTGAACCACCACAAAAGGAGTATATCAAACCCCAAGTGATACATTAAAACTGTCCAGATCATAAGCACACTCAGATTCCTGTTCTTAATGTCCAAGCAGCTGAACAGGACAGGTTAAAAAAACAAACAAAAAAGCAAAGGAAAATACTGGCAGAGAAGAAGGGGAACAAAAAGGAGTAAAAGAGGAGGAAGAGTGAAGAGAAGACAAAGAAGGAGAAGAATAAATCATAAGAAGGAAATGGACGAAGACCGAAGGAGAGGAAGGAGAAGAAGAAAGAAAAGGAGGACAAGAAGAAGGCAGGGGCGGATCTACAAGGGTGGCACGGGATGGCAACTGCCACCCTGAAAGACAGGTTTGCCGCCCAAGTTGCCAGCCCACCAAGGGAAAACAAAAAAAGCTCCAGTCAATTTGACATTTACTGCCATCAATTAAGTAGTGGTTTCAGTGAGGATCCTTATATTAATAATAATAATTATAATAATAGAGTGCTTATAATAATCATAATAATAAAAGACTATTGTTTGTAAATGTCACTAGTGCCTTTGTGTACTGTCTTTCTTAGCAAACTCTCATTCAATATGTATACACATCTGTCATATGTTGATGTTAGGGGTGTAACAAATCGATGTGGATAAATACAACAATTTGCCAAGCACAATTGAATGTAATTCGATCAAAATGCAAAATGATTATTATTTCTATATACCATTTTGTTGAAAAAAAAAAAAAAAAAAAAATCATTAAAAGAAAATCTAAAACAAAATGTCATACATATCAAAACTGATTTCTATTTTTTATTGCTTTAGGTAACTTAGAGCTAATTGTGCTGAGATGTCTTCAGAATTTCTTATTAAATCAATCGATGGCCCTTGAATCGAATCGTGGCAGAATATTACAGTGTTTTTCAACCGGTGACCGGTCAATCGCTTTTTTTTTTTTCACGTCATTGGGCAGAGTTGCAGTAGGACGGAAGGAGTAGGTAGAAAGTTCTCGGTCGTCTGCGTATGATCAAGGTATTGCTCATGTCGTGTTCAAAAACAGCCCGATCAGCCACCTTGCTGTCTGTGACAGTATGGACCCCAGCACGTCTATTGTACATCATCTGATTAGACTCGTCAAGTGTTGATATACACGAAAGTGTCCTTTCCATTTTATCCATATGTGACGACCGTCAATCGTCCCCCTGTGTTTTATTCCAACACATTGTCGAGGACAGAAAGGTGGCTGATGGCTTGAAATCCGATCAGTTCTTGAACGCGACACGAGCCAACAGCGCCAAAGTCCCATGCAAACTTAAACGTCATCTCCAAACAAAACACACGTCGTTCCAAACTACGGACTATCTCGTTCGCTAAGCCTGATCGATATACCGTTTAAACATCGCCGTCGCGATGTGCGCATGCGCGATAGTCCCATCGCAAGGACGTGCGATAGTTTTTTATTTTTTTTTCAATCCACAAGCCTTTGTTCTGCTTCATTCGCTCGCACAGCCTCCCTCACCTCCTCCCCCAGCTCTCAGTCACTGCAGCACTTGCTTATTAAAGTTAACGATGTCTTTGATCTTGCCAAAGAAGTGACTTCACACGGGCAGCAATATGTCAATCATCGTTTAACTTGTTAAACAGTTTCGGCAAGGAAGCGCAGGCTGGAATGAATGTGGCGACGTTCGAGACATATAAATCAAACGGCAGGAGTGATCATGAGGAGTTTGTAATTTCTACATGTCACTCCAAGAGTCATAGCCAGGTTAGGTAAACAGAAGCATTTAATAAAGCCAAGCATTTTTCTACTACAGTACTTTATTCTTGTTTAAAAATGATTCGGTGGACAGTTATGTTTAAAACTGATCATAATTGTTACACTTAAAGTGTTAAAAAACCATTTATTAAAATATATAATATATATACATTTTTATAAATCATACTTTGGGGGAAAAAGTGAGAAAAAATTTGTCTTATATGTATCTCTTTCCAATGCTAAATCTGAATAAATACATTGAGCACACACACAAAAAGAAAAAAAAAATGTGGTGGTGAGGGGGCACTACTTCGCGGTTTTTCACTTATCGCGGTGGGTTCGGGTCCCTATTAATCATGAAAAACAATGGAATACTGTACACTGTGGTCATAGTGAGTCATCCAAAGTCTTTCCAAACAGCTATTCAAGTCATTTAGTGATTTTAAAAAAAATATATATATATATTTTTTAATATCGCAATATATCGCAAATCCCCAAAAAATCGCAGCAATAGTTTTTTCCAATATCGTGCAGGCCTATTGTTCGCCTTCGTGAAAACACAGAGAGAGAAAGCCCTCAAAGCCATTTAGCTTGTTGCTGAACTTGTTGCTAAATCCAAAATCCCACACTGTGTCAGGGACATTAATACTACCTGTCTGCAAAGTCATTGTCAGGGAGATGTTCGGCCCTGATGCGGTTAAAGACATTGCTAAAGTCCCCCTGTCTGATAAGTCCGACCTAACTACTATAAAAAAAATAAAAACAGAGACAGACTGAGCTCTGTTGAAGAAGATTCCTGACAGGAGATATCGGCTTTGTGTTCATCTAAGCAGGCTCAAGTTCCAAACTTAGTTAAGTATGAATACTGAGAAATTATTTTATAATTAAATATACTGTACAGAAAGTAATTTTGGAACATTTTTAGTTTGGCGCGAGATTTTTTCCAATGTAAAAACGTGCCGTGACTCAGAAAAGGTTGAAAAACACTGGAATATTGTATCATTACCCAAAGAATGGATAATGTATAATGTCATCATGAAATATTTGCCACTCTCAAAAAGTTCCTATCCCTCTCTCGCACACCCCATAAATATTTTTCTAGATCCGCCCCTTGAAGAAGGAGGAATAAAAAGGAGACGAGAGGATTAAGAAAAGGCGAACCTCCGTTGGCATCGGTGAGCTCAGTGCGTCTGAGGAACCCCAGGTATCCCGTGCGGGCCCAGACGGTCTGCGTGTCCCCGAAGCTGAGGCGCGAATTGAAGTGGTCCGACTGCAGGACCTCCTCGCCGTAGCCGCTGTAGTAGCCGCTGCCGTTGTGGGCACTGTGCACCCAAATCTTGACAGAACACAAAAAAGCCGTTAGCGCAGTCGTCAAGGAAACCGCTTGACAAAAGTGTTCGGGTGTGAGGGATGACCTCTCCCAGGTGCGAGTCGCCCAGGGGGCCTTTGGTCTCAGGGTTGGCGATAATAATTCGCACGCCGGGCAGGATCTGAAACACACCGGTGCCAAGGTGACTTTGATTGAAACTACAATACTCTACTGTTTTTCTGAATTGAACGAAAACCAAAAATATTACGAATTCCAATAAAAATGGCCTTTTTTATGTTGTAAAAGCATATCTCCAGTACATATCAGCAGGAGTGGGAGATTGTCGATCACGGACTGAGTCACTCAACTGTGGGAGGACATGCCGCAAATAGTCTTCTGACATTTACCGCCATGTCTTTCCGGGAAAATACATGTTATTGATTCTCGCTAAAACCTCAAATATAATCTCCTTGCTTGATTCTCATTTCCTCCCTCTAATCTGGTAGCATAAAGAAAGAAAAGTGCATCCTTGCAAGAGTCTTCTCACCTTTCCAGACTCCATCAGAGGCAGACTGTGAGGAGAACCTCTCTCCACTAGACGCACCCTAAAAAAACATACGCGTGATGATTCAAAATGGTTTAACGAATTTAAGAGGAGACCCTCAAAGAGACGAATTCTCTGACCTGTCATGGCGGAGTGCCCTCATGTCCACGTAGACCGTGGTGGGGTCTGGTCCTGATGTACCCTGAACACCAATACAATTCATAGGCATTTCGAAAGTCAAGGGAGTAAAGTACAGTATTTAAAAAAAGATGAGAGGATCTAGCTAACTACCACATTTTTCGATCCAATAATCACACCGGATTATAAATCGCACCAACCCAAAAATGCGCAATGAAGAGGAAAAAAAAATCATACTTTATATAAGCAAGGGCGTAGGTTTGCCTAGTTGGGACATAAACTCCCTACTTTTCAGGATGCTCAAATTGTCCCCACCAACCTTTTAGCAACTTTATATGCATTATATGATAAGTTCAGTGATACAGGGGATTTAGATTGTCTTCCCATATGTTGTAAGGAAAGAATTGACCGTACTATTATTAAGTGAATTATTTTCATTATGTTCAAACTTACATTTAACCATTATCACTTGCTGAATGCGCCGGTTCATTTTCCCCCCTTCAATGCACGTTTGATTGGCTGATGACTTGACCCACCTCCGACACACGCACGCATGCTCACACTCACACAGCCCCGATAGGAATACATGTCCACAACATGCCGCCTCCTCCACCCCCTTCGAAGACAAGGGATATTAGAAGTTTTTTTTCGGCCAGCAGCAGCCACTGTAAGTGATCTAAAAAGACGCCAATGTTGTGGAGGTGGGAAACGCACCACTAATTTTGCTACTGAAAGTCCGTCCTGCATCAGTTAGCATAACATTAAACTGTGTGAACTTGCTAACCTGTAAAACTCGTGTAGGAAGCTGCTTAGAGAGAAGTTCCCTTCTGTTTGTGTTTTCTACTTTTAACATGAATTAAATTGTGAGAAATGTAGTGAACTCAGCTGGAAAGTATAGAACTAGATAAATGTGAGCAAGGTGCTGCTTTGATAGAGACAGGTGCTCCATAACCTCAAATGTTGCTCACACAACGCAACATAATCATAATTAACTAGTATGTACATAAAAAGAAAAAAATATATATATATTTTTTTGGGATGCCACGAGCTACCCACACTAGTGTCGCAATCGATTGGTCTATCGTGATCGACATAATGAGCACCCCTCATTTAGCTTATCAATTAATTAAGTTCATAATGGTGACAAATGTAGCCCTTGCCCTCGTTTACCCAATCTGTTTGGTCTTATTAATGTCCCACACCAAGCAAAAAGAGTACATGCAGGTTAAGCTGTTATATCGTCCCTACCAATGGTGAGACCAAACCTACACCCTGTTACATAAGTCACACCGGAGCATAAGTTGTATTTTGGAGGGAAATATATTCGATAAAATCCAACACCAAAAACAGACATGTCTTTTTGAAAGGCAATTTAAAATAAAAATGGAATAAAGAACAACAGACTGAATAAGGCTAGGTTCAGACAGCAGGTCTTAATGCACAGTTCAGATTTTTTTGGCATATCTGTGTGCCCGTTTAGACTGCCTTTGTCCATTTAGTCCGTACAAGTATTACGCATGCGCACTAATTCGCAGTCCGACACTCGCTGAGCAAACTGGCCCGCATGGGCAGAAGCATCAAAACAAATGAGGATACATGCTGACACATGCTGGCTTTACGTCATTCTCGGGTGATCATATTTTGGTTTCCAAAAAGCGGACACGAATAACAGACATAAATAATCCCCGTTTAGTATAATATTCAAAGTTTATATGGATTGATAGGACACATACTGTCGATTTGTCCGACTCTCGGTCATGTAAGCAATATTGAAATATTGCTCATTTGGCGCACAGGAGGAAAACAGGATATTCTGAGGTTTATCCTCCCCCAACCCCCAGATTTTATGTTTTTTTTAAATGACTGTTGTCTAAACAGCCTCTTCCCCAATAAGTCGAGTTCAAGCTAGGCGCTAACGCGAATCTCTACGCTACGCTCTCTCGCTCCTTGCTGACTGAATTGCTGAATGGATTCTGATTTAGGATACATGACAGTTCAGACCGCCGCCACATTCTAGAAAAATGTGTCCCAGATCTGATTTTAACCACATACAAAAGTGACCTGGATCAGATTTGAAATGCTCCACTTTTTTGCGACCTGTCTAGTTCAGACTGTCAAGTTAATGCCTCACTCGAGTCGGAAAAACATGAAAAAATCGGATTTGTGCATTAAGACCTGTGGTATGAACTTGGCCTAAGTTACATGACGCATAAAGTAACAACAAACTGAGAAAGTTCCCGGTATGTTAAAATAACATAGCTAGTAAGAGTTATTCAGATACGTATAGCAGAAGGAACATACTAACAATCAGTGTCACTCCAAATCACTAAACTGTTCAGCCCCTCTCAGTTGTTTTTGTTTTTAAAAGTTACTGCCAATGTTGAAACACAGGCCTTGAGCGCCCTCCTACGGTTTAGAGTGAAAATAACTTGTGAAATGATATACCTGTAATAATATGTTAAGAATTTCACACATAAATTGCTCCAGAGTATAAGTCACATCCCGGGCCAAAATGTGTGAAAAAAAACTGCAAATTATAGTCCGAAAAATATAGTAATTGGCTGCCATTGATGGTGGAAGTTGTCCAATCCATTTAAACTGTAAAGGTTGGCAGCAAATTGTCATGTTTCAGTGCTTTAACATTAAATCGCAACACGTTTCACATTAAAAAAAGACAGCTTTGACATCAGACAATGATGAAGCTCCTCCCCTCATTTTAACATAGTTCCTTTATAACATCATGCCACTAGATGGAGCCAAAGCAATCATTTTTTTTTCATTCAGACAAAGCAAAAACACAATAAAAAGTGACTGAATCCAATTTTTTTTTACCTGCAAGCAGATGGCCAGGTTGACCCTGCATCCAAACGCGGTGCTAACCGAACGCGGGTGCAATCCCAGATCTTTGAAGAGTTTGGAAAACGACAGCGTGAGGGACATCCTGGGCCTCTCCTCAGCCACAACCACACACGCCCGCACCCGGGACAAATCTAGCCCGCGAGCCTGCACAAAAGCACGCCGTGTTTCAACGCAACGCCGCTTTGTACCGGCGCACCCTGGACCCACCTTGAGGGTTTCCGTCTGCAAGCCGAGACCTTTGGTGCAGAGCTCCATGACGCTGTAGGAGCAGAACGTGTCTCGCACCCTCAGCTGGCTGACTGCCAGTAGCCACAACGCCGGGTTGGACTCCAGCTCCACCGGTGGAATAAGGATGGACTGGTGGCCCGAGTAGACGCTACGCACATATTAAAAAGGAACGTTAATTACTCTGAGAAGCGGAGAGGATATGAGATGTGGCCGTCTGACTGTCATATTTTATAATAATTAGTGTTTCGTCCTCATTAGAAGACAAGATCTTCTATTAGCGAAAGGGATTTGCAAACTGATTTATGGTTGTTGCGGGCCAAGTTTAGATTTCATTCCAGGAAATAAAAGCACACCTGAAAAAATCTTTGTCCTCAAGGGACATTTAACTCATTGACTGCCATTGACAGCGACAGACGTCCAATCAGTGGCAGCTAATCAGTTCAAATGGGCAAATTTATTATAGGATAGTTATAATGAATATCAAATCTAACCTAAAAATCGAATGCATTTTAAAGTTTTAATTTGATTTAGTGTGATTAATTTCATTATAATTCAGAAATTTTTCGGACTATAAGGTGCACCTGACTATAAACCGGACCCACCAAATTTGACACGAAAATGACATTTGTTCATCGATAAGCCGCACCGGCTATAAGGGCAGCTGTCCTCGCTGTATTATGGGATATTTACACTAAAAGATATTAATCGGTAAAACTCATAACATCATAACAATGTCACAAGACCAAATGATCCACAATTAAGCTTTGTGCCAATTGACTGCAAAGCTTCATTACTTCAAGAAGCTTCATTTGGCTGTCACTGCTCCCTTGGGAGAGACAGTGAACCTCTGCTGCCACCTATTGTCAACACTGTTTTCATCCAGCATGCCTCCTAGCATGCATTGCAGCGCTACAGATGTAAATAACAATCAAAATTCATGTTCTGTGCTTATTATTTCTTCAGTTACTGTTGTAGTTGTTTCATTAATTGCTAGTTATGGTATCTGGTAACAATTTGACAGTGGCGCTGTAAAACTGTCATAAGACAATCATAATTATGACACGACACTGCCATTAGTGAATGCTTATGACGGATGTCATTTTGTGTCATCCGGCAAATTATCTCACTTTTGAATGGATGTAAAAGATCCAAGCAGGACATAAATGGAGTTAGTGACATAATTTGTTGATGACACTTAATGACATCTGACATAGGCATTCATTAATGCGCATGACAGTGTCACGTCTTAATTATGACGGTCTTATGGCAGTCTTATGACGCAGCGGTCAAATAAAGTGTTACCTATTAACCCAAATAAAACAATAAGCCGCACTGGGCTATAAACCGCAGGTTTCAAAATGAGGGAAAAAGTAGCCATTTATAGTCCGAAAATTACGGTATTTGAATAATAACACTAAAATTTTTTAAAAATAAAATTAAGGTTGTAAAAAAATCTCGTGGCTGCCAGAGCAATAGGTTCCCACTATAAGGTGGTTTTAACCATTTAGAAAAGTCATTTCCGGAAAGGACACGGTTAAATGGTGGAAAACTGACATTTTTATATTTTAAAAACACTGTCCAACCTGCAGAGACACCAGAGAACAAATCCTAGTCCGCAGTACGGATCCAAGCAAATGGCCACCTCTCTCGATGGGTACAATTCACACTGCAGCTTCACCGACCGACAGAACGCTCCCACGGCATTATGGGACATCTGTAAATAGAACACAGATGATGATACCTGAGGCTCGAATTGGGATTATAATAGGGGTTATAAATCCTTGACCTGACCTGAACACCAGCTAGCATGCCGGTAGTGGACACGCTGAAGTCCAAATATGCCAAACCATCTGGGTTGGTGGGTTTGTATAATGCTGGAGGTTTCTTCTTTGGCAGGTCGTCTAAGATGCAAACACGTAAACTCAATGATGCCACAGTGCTGAAATCTTTTGCTCATCTATTTATGTACACATACAATGTAACAGGCTAGCTATCGCCACGCTTCCTTGTTTCAGTCCTTCATTTAGCTAAGATTCTCTACCTTCTAGCGAAAGTGTTCCTATATCCAACACCAACCGGAGTTTCCGAGGGCATTAGCACACGTTCAGAGTAAATTTGTCGAACGTACCGTTAGCTTTGATGCTACGTTGGTGAAAAGAGTTATATACAGGTACATGCAGACATGTTGTCAAGAAAAGCTACTTAGTGTCACCCCAGAAGAACAGTTTAAGTGTATGGGCTAGCCACAGTTTGCCACGATAAAGGTGCTATCAGTGTTTCCCCTAGGATTTTTTGAAGCTGTGGTGGTGGGCTGCATCGGAGTCGGACAGCCTCACCATGTCGTGCCACAGCGAATTTTTTTTTCTTCATTTTTCCCCCCAAGAAGAACCATAACAAAGATATATTTGAAATATTTCATTAGCCAGGCTAATGTTGTACCTCTCAGCTACAGTACATGTATGTAAAATGCGTAGCTGATTACAGCTACGTTACCCGATGTACTAATGCGACTTTTTTTCTCGTGGCAATAGTACGACTTACATCTCGTAGTGACTCAGGGTTGGCAACCCAAACTGTTGAAAGAGCCATATTTGACCCCCAAAAAAACACAAAAAAAACTGATACAGTATGTCTGGAGCCACAAAAAATTAAAAGCCTTGTACAAGCCTTATAATTATCGATACTAGCTATATTAGCCTACTATAGAAATACGTAATTAGCCTTCATGATTAAATGTTTGTTTTCCCTGCAGTGGATCCTATAGAGAATGACGCACCACGTGACTACTCTGTTGTACTATGCCACCACAAGTTTAACTTCATTACAATATTAATGAATTGAAAGAATGTTTGTGTCATGTTTGTCCTCCTAGAAATCCTATTAAAACAAAAAAATATATTTCCCTCCCCCATCTTTTTCCATTTAAAAAAAAAAAAAAAAAAAGCTCCGAAGCATCGCTAAAGAGCCGCATGCGGCCCGAGAGCCGCGGGTTGCAGACCACCGTCGTAGTCCTCCTTTTTCCTTTTATTTGACCCTCATAAGTACTACATTACCACAACAATAACAATCCTTCTGTCAGCTGACCCATTTAGAGCACTGGGGGAATTCTAATAGCCGTGTAAAGAGTTTTACTTGATTCGGTGAGAAGGTGAATAGTTTTTCCCCCGTTGTTCGTAAACTAAATTTCCACACAAAGGCACGTCGAGGTACCATTAACTTAGCAAGGAGAGGTATGAGAGTCATTTTTCGAGTGTCCCAGAGCTCGCGAAATTTGGGTGGGGGGGGGCGCATTTATCAAAGTTTCGTCAGCCGTAATTGTCTGAAGTTGGCGCGCCGGTGTTGTGCCGAAAAATAGCCACTCCACGTGAAATGTCCCCCCTGACGGGAGCGCCCACACGTCACTCGTACAAACAGCCTTTTCTTACCAATCGATGGACACAGAAACGACGTTCTTGTACCGTGAATATGTATCATTTTACTCCGCTTGAACTAATAAATCGTTTACTGTGACCAACGCTCTGAAAATAGAGCAAGGCTTTATTTTGGGCCCCGCCTCTCCGCAGTCTCTCAGCGCAAGTTAGTCAAAGTTTGCTTTCCGTCCAAGACGGCCGTCCACCGCTCACTTTCGCCGAAAAGTCCGATCCAAATTATTGTAATGCCCCGGATATGGGCAAGAAGGAGAGAAGTCTGTATTTGCTTACCCACTTTATTGTGGTAACAATAATAAAGAAAAACAATAACAAAATAACAGCGGGCTGCTACAACATGCGACCGCTATCTCTCGCTATCTCGCTCGTTCTCCCATTCTTCCTACTCGTTCCCCTTGCGTCTCTTAAGGGGGGGCCTGCATAGTTACGAACATTAGGCTACAATACACAATGAATAGGTGTCCGCTGAACTCCTCCCACTCGGCTGCCGCTAGTTTGAAGCGGCCTTAAAACATTTTTTTTTATTTAAATAAATAAATAAAATACATCTCATTTGCCAGGCGTGGCGGCTTTCATTTTAGTGTGGCGGTGCGCCACAATCTGTTGAATATAGGGGAATCCCTGGCTATGTTAGCACACTGCAAGCAAAGTTCCTTAAATACTCACTTCTTTTTAGAACTAAAATTAAGGCTAAACAGGTGTGTTAGATAGATTTGAATATAATGGACATCCACTGTCTGCTAGAACTAAGATGCTATGCTAGCACAATGCTAGCCAATTGTGTTATATACTCACTTATGAACACAAATACACCTGCAACTTATAGTTAGAAGTGGCTTTTATGTGTATTTTTTTCTTAAATTGTATGAATTTTGGGTGCAGCTTATACAGGGTGACCCAAAAAAAAGTTTACACTGCCATAATACAACTTAAATGCCATGTTTATTCATCTTAGAATTAGAATTTAATCACAAATTATACATTATTGTAAAGAACATGTACAGTACACTCTATTTTTCAATGTGTCCTCCCTTAAGTGTCACAACAGCCTTCAGGCGCCAGCGGAACGCTTGACAGGTCTTCTTTATGTAGGATGCTGTCATCTTTTCCCAAGATCTAACAATGGACCTCTCCAAGGCTGCCACAGAAGTTTGTGACTTCTTACAGGCACTGTCCTCCCCAGTTGCCCATATGCTATAATCCAGGGGATTGAGATCTGGACTCTGGGTGGCCACATATCACCTTGTCAATCAACTTTTTGGTCCCCACATATCGGGCACTTCCAGACCCAGGTTTTCGTGAGGCTGTTCCAGTATCTTTCAGCTTCTTTTTAACTTTGTAGACTGCACATCTGGATATTCTCAGATTTGCTGCAATCTCAGTAGGTGTCAGACCGGCACGCAGCAATTCAGGTACAGCTAAAGTTTTCTTCATTTTCAGCAGAAGCACAGGAATTGTAGAGACGAGAGATTACCAGCTGCATTGAGTGACCTTAATGAATCACTTAAGCATGACAACCTATTTAGATATGTTTCAATGGCTTTTAAACAAGCAGTCAACTGAGTGTAAACTTTTTTTTGGGTCACCCTGTAGTTGCGTGCTATATAGTGCAAAATCTACGGGGTTTGTGTTACCAGTGTCGAGGACAGGGGGCCAGTTTCTGATGTCCACGGTGGCCGTGGCCTCTTTGGAGCGCAGAAGCTTGCAAATGACTGCCGTGGTCATCACGCAGGCCGAGTGGCTGACCTGGGCAGAGAGCAGGGACAGGTCAGAACTGCTCTACGATGGGAAGAAGTTAATCCAGTCGCACCTCCACGATCATCTTGACGGTGGGCAGTGTTGTGGAGATGTTCTGCGGGTGCGGCGGTCGCACCGTGATGGGCACGCAGCCGGCGTATAACGAGCCGTAGAAGGCGGCAATTAGGTCGATACCTAAGGGGGAAGGGGTGTTCAGAGTTTTGCTGAAGGAACAGAACTGCATCCAAGGGGTGACGCAGACCTGGTGGGTAGACCAGAGCCACGTGGTCTCCTTCCTGGAGACCTCCTCGTTCCATTAGTAAGGCTGCTACACGTTCTGCACGCTTGTGAAGTTGCAGACAAGTGAGGGAGCTGGAGACTGCCCCCTATTGGGTAAAGAGGGAAGAGCAGCTTGTCTTATTCCTGAACAACTCATTAACTGCCATTGACTGGGAGTGCTGGCAGTGATCATTCGCTTTGAAAGGCAGCCTATGAGAAAATAATTCCAAAAATTGGCTTTATAAAATTTGAGACTACAAGGCCCAAGTCTGTACAAAAGACATTAAATACTCTCTAACACAACCAATCAACTCATTTTTGGTTGTTTCATGAAGTATGACAACCGTATTCTTACCCGTGAGCTGAGCAGCGTGTAGAGAACGTGATCCGGCGTGGTCTGAGCTCGCCATTGCAAAACCTCTGACAGGAACAGGAACTACAAGGAGACAAATCCTCAGCGAAATAAAATTCAGATCAACTTGATGGTTCTCACCTGGTCGTTGTCGTCAGTCTGTCCCAAATCTCGCCCGCTAGCCTGAGCGATCCTTTTCCCCGACACCAAATTTCCCACCATCACGGAGGCGGGGCCGATCTCTGCCACACACGAACGCAGTTGAACCGTCGAGTGTACTACGCCACGCGCAATCTGCGATCGTGGGGCTCACCTGGTTGCTTCTGGCGAGGTTTGGGCAGGTTGGTGACACAAGTGTGGGGGCACATGAGGACATTGCAGGGGTGCAGCCCCCCTTCCAGGTATAACTGTTTGATTTCAGACAAGTGGATGCCGCCCAAGGGGGTCTTGGGGAGCGTGTTAGCCGGAACCAGGGCTAAGCAGAACACGCCCACGCCGTGGATGCTGTCGATGGCCTGCCACGGACCACGTTTTGAGAATTGGGACCGGTCGTTGTGTACTTTAAAGTGTGATGCGGGTGTTTACCTGCAGAACCCGACTCATCCACTGGAAGCTGTCCTCCTCCGTGGAGTCGGGCCGTTGCTCAGCCACCACCACAATCCTCTCGTCCCTCAGGACTGTGACGGAGAACACGGCTATCCTGAAATCATATAAACACTAAGTTCGGATTCGAGGTCCACCTTTTCAGCAAGAGATGAAATTATGTCGTTAAACCTCTTTCATTAGTGCTCCATTCTTGGAATTTATTAGATTTATTGTCATTCATCAGCGTTTGGCTGCTTGTCAAGAGCGAATTGCGTCGTGTTCAATGTGACTTTTAAATGGAGTGTTGGGCAAAATGGCCGTCTAAATAAAAATGTCAAATAGACCAAACAATACACAGTGATCCCTTGTTTTTCGCGGTTAATGAGGCACCTCCCCGCCATAATCGACATGCCCGAAGTAGAAGCGGAGCTTATTTACAATTTAAAAAGAAAAAAAATTGGGGTGTGTTTAATGTATTTATTCAGATTCAGCATTGGAAAGAGATACAAATAAGACTGCCCCCGCCCCCCAAAGTATAATTATACAACTGCCGTATTAAAAAAAAAACCAAAAAAACCCTGCTATATACCAAAACTACCATATTAAAAAGAACTGCCAATGGACAAAAGCCATTTTGCCATATGTCAAAACAACTGGCACGTGCTAAAACAACTGCCATTTGCCAAAATCCATTTTGCCATATGCCAAAACCCATATGTGAAAAAAAACTGCCATTTGCCAAAAGCCATTTTGCCATATGCCAAAAGCCATATGTAAAAAAAAACTGCCATATGCTAAAAAACTGCCACATGCCAAAAATCATTTTGCCATATGTCAAAAAACTGCCATATGCCAAAAGCCATATGTAAAAAAAACTGCCTTTTGACAAAAGCCATTTTGTCATATGCCAAACAAAAACTGCCATATGCCAAAAGCCATTCTGCCATATGCCCCAAAAAACTGCCATATGCCAAAAGCCATTTTTCCATATGTCACAAAATACTACCATATGCAAAAAGCCATTTTACCATATGCAAAAAAAAAACCTGCCATATGCCAAAAGCTAATTTGCCATATGTCAAAAAACTGCCATATGCCAAAAGCCATTTTGCCATATGTCTAATCCCACTTTCTGTTAATGCTCTCTCCAAATCCACTCACGCTGCTTAGAACAGCACAACACACACCCGCTAGTGTTTAACAAGCTAAACGACTCCGCGCTTTTGAATGGTAGCGCTCCCAAGCTTCTCTGGCAAGATCAAAGTAGCACCCTTGTCACTCATCGTTTACTCAACTTTACTCAACTTTAACAAGCTGCAAGAAAAGCAGCAGGTGGGAGAGTCAGAGGCTGTACGTGATCAGATCGGGACATCTGTATAAAATACTGTAATTTTTTTTTTTTTAATTGGAAAAAAAATCTGCGATGGACTGAGGGCGTGATGTTTGAAGCGCGAAGTAGCGAGGGATCACTGCACTCACATTTTCCAGTCTCAACTTATACTTATATACGCTTTTTTTCCTTTGCTGTGCATTTATTAGCTAGAGCGACTTATACACAAGTGCGACTTATACAGGTAGTCCAAAACATTATGTATATTTATGGACGGAAAGGTTTATTCTGTACGTGTGTTTTTTTTTTTAATTCGATGATATTTGGGTGGTGTGACTTACAGCATAGTCCAAAAAATACGGTATCTGTGGGCGGAATAGTTTAAATTTAAATTTGAGAAAATCTTAGTGGTGGTGCCACTTACAGTATATAGTAAAAATATCTTATTCATGAATTAATGTCTTAAAGGTTTTTTCCTTACATGTGATAAAATTTGGTGGGTGCGACTTATAGTCCATTGCGTGCTATACTGCAGCATTTATGTTAAGTGAAATAATCAAATATTTCAAATCAATAGGCTTTAGTAGCTCACCTTCCCCTGTAGACGAACTTCATCGGCTCGACTGCCAAGGCTGTAGCCACAATGTCATCGGCGTTGTGCCGCCGCCCGCTGACCATGATGAGTCCGTCCATCTTCCCCGTGATGAAGACCAGACCACCGGGTCCGATGAAGCCCAACAAGCCCGTCCGCACAAAGGCGTACTCGCTCACCAGTCCGCCGCTACCGCTCACTGGATACACCTGAAAGTGAAGGATTTTTAACCAACATGCAGTGGTAGAATGTAACGAGGTACGTTACATTCCACCTCAGATGTGTACTGCACACTCTTGTACAGTAGGTGGCGGTATGCACCTGATAGTTGCTTGTAATCTACAATGAAGCTAATTTTTTTTTTGTTTTCTTTAGCTTGTTAAACTTCTGTTTACAGTGCAGTCAATTTTATTGCATGTTTTTCGATTCTACAGTTTTACATAAAATTGAGCAGTCAATGAACTTTTTGGTTCTATGAATATTGGCTCAGACCTCTGTTTGTTACACAGGTAGTCCCTGGGTTATGACCGAGTTCCGTTCCTGCGCTGGCGACTGAAGCCAAATTTCAGAGTAAGTTGGAATTAACCCTTTAAGTACCCCTAAATCTCAAAATAACTATCCAAAAAGTCCAAAACTATTGTATTTTGTTTAATAATGGAGGGTATATCGCCAACATGTGGCAGCGTTGTGTCTGGTTGGACTGTTGCCTTGTATGACTGAGAAGCAGACTCGTATGACATGGATAAAGGACATCAGCGCTCTGGTTTGGTTTCCACATAAGGCTGTAAGTTGTTTCAGCTAATAAATGTTTTTGTATTCATTTGTTTAGAGTTACAGTTTGTGGAATTATGTGTGAGCAATTTGCCATGAGAATTGTAAATACATTCGGCAAAATCTTGTCTTGAATCTATCTTTAAATGATGAAACAGTTTTAAAACTTTGACATGTCAAAAGGAGACAGAAGGGAAATTTTAACAACTATAACGGTTGATTCACAACAATAAATTAATTGAATGTAGTTTAAAGCTGCTGATACAGAATGGGGACTGGAGTATTTTATTTACTGTTATTTTTGTATATTTGCTTACTGTTATATGTTAACTTGATACTGAAATAGTAGTTTGGTTTAGCCTGAGAGGATTTTTGAACAATTTTGGAACTAATGTACAAAACATTTGAAAAAAAAACAAAAACAAAAAAAAGGAGGGGGGTGCATCAATAATCGTTTTATAATCAAATCGGAGCCTCTGAATCGTAATCGTGATCGAATCGTTAGGTGCCCAAACATTCCCAGCTCTATTGTCAAAAGTGAAGGTAGTATAAAGCTTTAAAAAGCACAATTGCCTTTTTTGCTGTCTGTCAAGCTGAACAACTTCATGTTGAGTGAGGACAGAACATGTCATATTAATAAAGTAAAGGAAAAAATAAGATACTATGAGGTACAATAAGATATTGTTTACGCGACTCAAAAAAAAAAAAAAAAAAAAAAAAAAAAAAAAAAAAAAAAAAAAAAAAAACTACTGGAGACTCCGCTGTCGTGAAGTCAAAATCACCAAAGTCGAGACCGTCGTGACCCGAGGACTACCAGTATATAACTTTGTGCAGAGAAAAAAAATACCATTGTTTAAAAAATAAAAAATCAAACATCTTAAGCAGTGACTCACAATGTTACTCGTTACTCCTCAATTCCCATAGTCGACCAGAGACTCACCTCAAAGGTGTTCTTGGTCATGCCGGTGAGTCCGTAGTAGGACGTGCCGGTAGCGACGGCGCACACGCACAACTCGCCGATTTCATCCGTCTGACACAACTGAGGGACGCCTTCGGGCTTCACCACACACACCAGGCCTGGACGAGTCACAAAATGGCTTCTAGTGTTGAGCGAAAACTACCTATACATTCGCGGGCACAACAAACACAGACCTCCTGGCGCTACCGTGCCGACATCCTGCACGGTTAAGACAGACAAACGTTCCTCCGTGTCCACGCGTACCACCCCGTAGCTGAGACCCTGCATGGATAGCACGCCGCGACCCGGTGGTTGACTGCTGTCCTCCACCGGCCTGGAAACAAAGATTGTTGCAATAACATAAGAAATCCGCACATTTCTGTAATAACTCATCAACGTACCTCCTGATGGCGACCGTCAAAGCCTCGGGCGAGCTGGCACAAGGACAGATGACCTCCGCTCGCAGGCCTTTGGTCTGAAAGACGTTGAGGAAGGCGTCGCATGACGAGATGGACCCTGACAACAAGGCAAATCTGGTTGGAAAACTTGAGAGTTCTTACAAAGGCAAAACTAGACTAAAAGGTTTGATCGTCACACTTGGAAAGACTCAATGAGATCAATTACGCTGAGAAGTGGTTTTAATTAAAATGAGGAATAAATTATGCTGAGTTATTATGTTATAATGGGATAAAACATGAAAAGCGACAAGCTATTTATGGACCGAGACGTCTCATTTTTACAGACGAGGCAGACTTTTGTTATTTAAAAATGACTCAAATGTCTCCACATTAGACTCATTATTTAAAAATTATATTTAAAGTTTATTTTAAAAACCTTTAGCGTCTCAGTTTTTTAGTCACATTTTCATTAAATTCTTCATTTTTTGGGGTCAATTTAAAGGGAAATTTTGTCTTACAAGGGTTGGACCCGTCAGCCACCAGCAGCATTCTCAGGGAGCTCAAATTGATGTCCTTCTGGTCCTTGTGGGCCACCAGAGCCCAGTGCATGTCTCTGGACTTTACACAAGACACCTTGGCTGCAGGCGGGACGGACATCAGCATTTAATTAATTGACGGACATGAAATGAAGTACATTCTCAACCTTACCTTTGTACTGGCAGACTTTTTGGATCCACGAGAGCGGGTTGACCTTCATCAACGAGTATGGCACGCTGATCACGTGCATCATGTTCATCACACTCTGCGCACACCGGTGTATTTACAGTCACTTTCACAGATTAAGGTGCTATGAAATGCTATAGCAAGTGACTTTAAAATGATAGAAAACCATATTTTTGGTAAATGCTGAATAGAGTTACACTTGTATAGCGCAGTTCCACCTTTAAGATACTCAATGTTCTGTGACACTACTGTATATTTTCATTTACGCACTGATGACGAAGTATCAAGAGCAATATGGGCTGCAGTATCGTGCTCAAAGATACTTATACGAGGTCACCAGAAGAGGGAATCAAACCCACGACCTCTACCATTGAGCCAGGCCCCACAAAATCAATTCTGCTAGCATGCTATCTATTAGGGCTGCAGCTTTCGATTATTAAGTAATCAATTAATCTATTGAATGGTTAGTTTGAATAATCGAGTATTCGGATTAGGAACATTTAATGTGTAGCAGAATAAATTTCAGGAGATGTAAAACAAAGGCTTGCCAAGATTGCACTTAGCAAAGCTCGAGTGTTTTCTCAAACTATGCATAACTGCACCTAATATTAATAATATTAATATTATTAATTAAAATAAATTAAAATACCTGAACTTAGCTTCAAACGGTATGAAAAAATAATGAATAAGGATCGAAGTACAACAAAAGAACAATTGGCTAAATAGTAAAAGACTGCTAGTTAAAATGCTACATATCATTTAAACACATATTCCCTCAAAAATTGCTAAATTTACTTCTAAACTAAATTACAAATGCATAAACAATCATATTAGCTCAAACTAAAACTTACAACCTTATGTTGGTCTTTTTACAATGCTCTTAACATATCGTTCAAACACATATTCCCTCAAAAATTGCTAAATTTACTTCTAAACTAAAGACTTAATGCATAAACAATCATATTAGCGCAAACAAAAACTTGCAACCTTATGTTGGTCTTAACAGGGAGCACCTGGATCCAGCCATGTTAGATGAGTTATGTTATATTCACTGTTGCCACTAGAGGGCATCAATGAAACTACATGAAAACACTTTCTAAATCAACCATTACAATGCCACTCTAATTAAAGGAATTCTTGAAGCGGCAAAATTTGATTCGAAGCTTTTTTCGTATCAAATTACTCAGGTTAATCGATTAATTGTTGCAGCACTACTACTCATACTCATACTTCGATTCTGTTGCTGCAGTATGACTGTTCTGTCTTTCTGTCAACATGTGCTAGCTAGTGCAGCACTGAATCATCAATTCTGGTTGTGACATCACAACCAGAATTACAAATAGAGTGATGAATGCTTTTGGATGGAATAACTGAGTTGATAAATGACAGTGTGACATTGGTGCAGTCATTTTAATTTATTAACATGGTCACCATTTCTTAGCATCTTTGAAACAACGTCAAAGGTGCTATGAAATACGACAAAAAGCGACCTTAAATTGATAGCAGAGCATATTTTGGACACAACTAAGTGACAGAAAAGGATTAATATTGAAATTATATCCCAATTAGTCTTCCTTTCTAAAATGTCTTGGCACCGCCAATTTTTTAGTCTGCTAGCCTGCTATCCATAGGCTTTATATTCTCTGGTTGTCGTGTGAACATTCTGTCAACATGTACTAGCTAGCCTAACACTGGAAAACTAGACATGATCATCAATTTTGATTGTGATGTCACAACCAGAATTGCTGAAAAAGTGGGTGTACCCTGATGCATTGTATTGGGTAGAAATGCTAAATAACTTCCGAATTTGAATACAGAATGTGTTCTACATGTAAACTTATTGCAGTCATTTTCATTTTTTAACATGGTTACCATTTCAAAATAAAACGCTTTACCGTCAAGATCCCGTGCCACAGGCCCACATCCTTCTTAAAGTCCAAAACGTTGACGATGGTCTCAGCTGGGGACGAGAGACGTGTTCAGAAACTTTTGCGATTAGCGTGCGGTTAGCGTACGTGTCTTACCCTCTGTGTAGCAACAAGACTGAGTGAGGGCCTGGCAATGTGTGAGCAGCGCAATCCTAGTCACCGTCACGCCTAGCACGCTGCCATCCTTGCAGGTTTTATACTGAAAAAGTTTCCAGGTGAAGCCAGTTCGCGTAGGTAAGCCTCCCACATATAATGTTAGGAACAACTGTCATAACCTACAGCTCACCTCTATGTAAGCCGTATCATTGTTTGCGTCTTTGATGTGAGGGAACCAATCTCTGGGCGGCTTGGACAGGTGCTTAGATTCGGTGACGAACCACAGCAGCTTGGGCCAACCTTTGAACTGAGGGATCTCCCCCGTAGCGCTCTTGGGGAGCCCCTTATGACAGGCGTCGCTGGTTAGCGCCACGGTGACGCCGCAGCTTCCCAACAGGAATCCAATCTGCTGACTTCCTGCGTCCTACGAGACCAAAAGCATGCGTTAATGTGATTTTCTAGAACTGTTCAGTTCTTTCTCATAGCCGCAAAAAAACAACTTCTCGCGCCGACTAGCTTAAATGCTGCGTCGGCGCGAGCTGTTTGTCCATCTGTGGCGCATGTGTGATTTGACATAAGTGGGAAGAACGGTTACCACAGCGACACTTTCCGAGAGGCTTTTTTTAAACGGCATGTTATTACCTTGCGGCTGAGAGGCACCTCTATGGGAACCGGGACCACCTCGGCTAGCAGGCAGCCGTAGAACGCCACCACGAAGGCCACGGGGTCATTGTTGGGGAATACTAGGGCCACCTACAGGAATGAGAAGGGTGAGAAATTACTTTTAATAGCGCTGAATCGGAGGTGTCAAACTCATTTTGTCGGCCAAGGTATGTTAATGGTTAAAATGTGTGTTGCTGCCATTGACTGTGCTAGATTTCCAATTCCTCCCCGTCAAAACGGTTTGGTAAGATACAGCTGCCATGATTGAATAGTCGATTAACAAATGAAACTACAATTATAATTTTTATCAATAATTATTATTACATTATAATTATTATATTATAATTAATTTGATCGTAGATGAATCATTCAGAGACTTTTTTAACCACAAAATTGTTTAGAACTTTTTATTTTATTTTATATTTTTATAAGTGGAAAAACAGTAAATATTTTGTTTTTAAAATTGTTTTAAAGTTTTTGGTTTCATTTGTTAAAAAAAAACATGGCAAAACATAACTTTTCACTTCTAAGCTATTTATTAATTTTTCATTTTTATCTTATTTATTTACAATTTTTAATTAAAAAAGGGGGCAAAAATAATAATTCAAAAAACAAAAAAAAAGGTGGAATAAACTAAAACTTTTTTTTTAATTATGGGATTCGATTAAAGAAGGGAAGACATTTGTATTGTTTTCATTTTGATAAATTGTCCTTTTTTTCTGGATTACAGAAATGTTATTTTAGAGATAAAAACAAAAAAGGAAAACTAAAAAAAAATCTCTTTTTAATTTTAAGATTTAATTAGAAAAAAATAAAACAAAGCGAAGGAAAACACAGTAAACATTTCATTTACATTACAGGTAGTCCGCGGTTACGACGTACTGGACTTTACAACGTCGGAGTCTCGTCCGTCATTTGTCTCCAGTCATTTTTTTTAGTACCTTATTGTACCTCAAAGTATCTTATTTTTTTCTTCACTTTATTATTGTGACATGTTTTGTCCTCACTAAATTTGATGTTGTTCAGCTTTACCGCAAGGCAATTGAGCTTTTGAAGCTTTTTACTTCCTTCACTTTTGACAATTTGTGAAGCTGTAACACACGTATGTACACTTAGTTTAAAACGACCCGCATTTTAACAATAAAACACTTGATACAAAACAATTAGTGTACAAATGTCCAACTAGTCTGATCAATATATACATTTAGTAGCTTAAATTACCTAACAAAAGTCCGCTAGCTTAAATGCTAAGAATGCTAACGTATTTACAATTCTCATAGCAAATCGCTCACACGTAACTCCACAAACAGTAGTTGTAAACTTAATTACAAATGCATACACAAACATATATTAGCTGAAACAACTTACAGCCTTATGTGGGCCAAACCAGAGCGCAGCTATCCTTTATCCATGTCAAACGTCTGAGTCTGCTTATCAGTCATACAAGGCGACAGTCCAGCCAGACCCAACGCTGCCACCAGAGGGCAGTGTATCCCCCATCATTAAACAAAATACCGTACAATACTATTGGGACTTTTTGGATAGCTATTTTGGGGTACTTAAAGGGTTGATTCCGGTTTGCGCAGAAATTCGGGTTACTTCGCGAGCGTAGGAACAGAACTCGTTCGTAACCCTGCAACCAACCGTATACATTATGATTTATCTGTTATTTATCTTGCTAAAAACTGTAAATAACCTGCAATTTCAGGACTCAAGAAATTTTATTTTAATTCTATTTTCAAGAACAACATAAATTTGATGTACATGACTCAGTTTGACGGACCACACAACATGATAAGACGGGCCAGATCTGGACCCCGGGCCACCGATTTGACACCTGTGCTCTAAACGATATGTGTAACATGGCTATGTAGCACTTACCCTGTCTCCAGGCCGCACCATGGGCTCCTGCTTGCTACCCAGTTTGTGGAGAATGTTGTAGGCCAGTTTGATACTGCGTGACCAAAGCTTTCCTGAACAGACACGCATGCATGAAGTGAGCTTGCAGTGGCTACAAGGGGGAAGCGAGCGCTTACCGTAGGTGAGGACATAAAGGGGCTTGCCAGCCGTGTCCAGGCTTGTGAGGCAGGGGGCTTTCGGGGATATGGTTCCCCAGCGTTGGAGGGCAGCCTCCAGCGAAGGCGGCCAGTTGGTGACCACGCCCAAGGCGTCGCCTCGCACCAGCAGCATCTCCGCTCCCTCGGGACGTGGCTGATTGGGGTCCGGCTGTTGGACTGGACGGGAAGTGACGTTATTCAGCAGTACTTTTGTGCTGACTTCAATATTTTGTTGCATTTTTAATTAAAAATTAACTTTTTTTTTTAAAAACATTGACTGCCTCCAGAAACATTCACACATTTTTACAATTCCAAAATCATGTCATCTCATCATGTCTGTAAACGATGAATTCATTATCAAAATAATTCAATCGTCAACTATTACGAGTTCCCGACTTCTTACCTTCCAAGAGTTCGTCAAAGTCATCGACGAAAAACTCTCGTAGAGGTGGCCGGCGAGGTTGCTTGAGCGTGTTGACGAGCTGCTGAATCTTGGCCGACACGCGACTGCTGACCGGAACGCCTGCCGAGCAAAAAACAAATAAGATGTGAGTCGCGCTGTCACATCGCTGGCCTCGTGTCAATCTGTCACGATGCGCGGAAAAACTTCATCCTACTGTTGTCACCATATGAAAATTGAAAAAGATTTTTTCGAAAAATACTCAATACTACTGTTACTGAAATTATGATTTAATACTAGAGAACTAAAACACAGATAAAAAAAAACCAAATATTTTTTTATGAACTCTTTTAGTGTTTCTTCATTAGTGGTCCTTGATATACATGTGCCGATTACCTGTTTTAAGGTATAGCGTGGTATGAAAACTAAGCTTGAGAACGATAAACCGATACGACCGGATATCTACCGGTGAGAGATACAGCTGTATCGATAGTAAAGTTACCATTCGACAGTAATTAGCCATTAAATATTCAATGAACCGATAGTAGAGATAGAATTCGGCTATCGCGAGCACAAGAATCGGCTTCTAATGCCTAGTTCAATCCATTGCTTAATATGATAATAATTTAGCTTTTACCTCACATGCTGCGCTTGTGTCATTCACCACACACCGCACTTAGATTGTGACCGCCGTCATGGTTGCCTCAACTTCCCATTCATTTCGGCTGAACCGCTAGTAGTCGCCGTCATTACCCGATCGTCACGGGCGTGTCATAACAACACGAGAGCTAACAAAACCACTGTAACGCACGCTCCGTAGAGTTTTCTTCACAGCCCAAAACGAAACTAGTAGTGGCAACGAAGCAACATGCTAAAACAATGGACAGTTTGCGCACCACGCCAGCGACGTGCAGCGATTGGTTTTCAACGCACCCAGTAAAACAAAAGTCGGACTTTGAAGTGACAAAGGCAGCCAGATCTGTTCGCATGGGACAGAGCTAGTGTGAAGTGGTACAGAGATCGTGAGTTTTTAACCCTGAAAAATAACCCACTACAATGGTGGAAAGGGCAGCACGATCTGCTGGAGATATTGTTTCCACGAAACGCAGTCTATTTAAACATGAACATGTGGATCAGTTGATCTTCCTCATGAAAAATCTGCCCTTCAAAAGAGCTATAGACAGTGATGAGGAATAAAAAAATGTGGACGCACAGGGATAAGTGAATGACTTTGCTGTGTATAAGGTTAAAGTAATGATTATAGACCTGTCCGTCAAAAAATGCCATGTTTTTATTCCCCCAGTTATACCAGTGGTAAAGCATAATTCATTATTTATTTATGATAACACTAACAGGTTTAATTCTTTTTTTTTCAAGAGCTGCTGCATATAATATTTTTTGCTTGTAAGATGTTTACGTTGAAAGTTTGCACTCAAATTACTTACCTATTGTGTTCAAAACACCAGGAAATACAGTAATTAAATTACTGCACTTTATTGTTGTCTGTAACTGGAGTTTTATTGTATTATCAATCCCATCCAACGAAATGACGGTCATATAGTAAGCCTTTTTTTTTTTTTTATCCTAAAAAAATAAAACATAACATTGGTATGAAATTTTGTTGTTTAATTTTGCTATTAAAAAATGTGGTCTTTTTTTATAGTTTTAAAATACTGTGCGAACACACACAACAAATGTTTACTATCGTATCGTTTTCACTCTGTATCGAACCGTATCGTTCTTAAACTGTATCGAATCGTATCGAATCGCTCGGCCTTAAAAATGTTATCGTTTTTTAATCGAATCGTAACCTGTGTATCTAGATACATATCGAATCGGCTTCATGCCAGAGATTCCCAACCCTAATGAAAACACCAAGGTTTCAAAACCACAAAAATTTTCTGTCTTACAGTCCCTAAGATATTAGCTACTTTTTGTGTCCAAAAAATGCATGGAGAAATCCCTTGCTTGCAGCTGCAAGGATCAACCCTCCCCCACCTGTTGCTGCTCAGTGTCAGTGAGTCAGCTGTGCTACACAATGGCTGGAGGAGGTTAAACTCAGAATTTTTTTTCCCCATCGAAGAAAACAAAATCGCTGGTATGGGAATAATTTTGTCTACAGAAAAGTTACAGACAGCCGCGGCTTAGAGTAGGAGGGCCAACCAACATATTTGCGGAGGGTGGCTGCCTAGGAGGCAGTACCTCTAATATGATTTCGCATTAAGTTAAAGTGCATACGACAGGATAAAAAAAAGTCTTAAATAGCATTACTATGTGAATTTGAATCATATTTTGAGACAATTCGACTATATACAACAATTTGGCAAAGCGCAGATGACGAGAAATTAGTCTTTTAATCCGCCGTTTACCCACGTCTACGCTCTAGCGTCCCCAACAGGAGGATGACGTCGGCCGGGTAATGGTTTTATTTGATTTACAATTCAACCCATTGAAGGGAATTATTCAGAACGAGGAAAACGCGCCGAAGAGAGCCGCAAAATGTCATTGTTTCAGTCTCTCTACTCCAATATTTTACAGGATATTCTTTTTATCCAAGTATTTCCCCCAATTGCTAAATAAATGGTATGGTCATTACAAATAGCAGTCTTGTGCTAAATGTAATATGAAATAATAAAAATGCATTTATTTAGTACGACATGGCAAAATTACCCCATAATGGTCAAAACCTTCGACTTCACCTTTACTGTCGCACTTCCCGAACTATATTTTATGCCACCGTAGTTAGTCAGGCTTTTGTCATTTCCCTCCCCCAGCTTCGGAGAATGTAAACAAACCAAAAGGCGTGACAGCTAGCCGACATGCTAACCCGAACCGAGTGACGTCTCAAAGTCTTATTTTCGCTTTTCGAAGCGAAAAATCACACAAAACTAGCCCTGGTCATCTCAAACGGTGGTGGGGTTGTCGATTGTCTTTGCCGATCGGCAACCCGCCCGGCGGCGAGCAAGTTTCAGCTCGTTCCCCTGCGACTACCAACAGGAGAGCTCTCCAGGGAAGCAGCTGGAGAGTACTGCCGGACAAACCGGCCGACATCGGAGGAGCACGTTGCTGCCACATGGTCAACACGAATATGGTGTAAAATAACGCTTTACTACACGGCAAAGACGTAAACAGAGACCGGCGTGAAGTTGTTGTGCAGCTAACATGGCACATGTTCCTCCATGATCAAACGTAAGTAAATAGTCCTTTATTTAAAGAAAATTTGTAGTGTTTACTTTGTAATCGCTGTATTCCCGGCTATTTTTAACACCAAGTTGCGATTTCTGATGGGGCTGAAAATTTGACAGAACACCGGGCACATGAAGAGGGCAATAAGCCGAGTATAGCGCTCTCCCGGCGGGGGTGTGTGTGCGACAAGCTGCCGGTTGTCGGCCGAGTGGCATTTTCTGTGGACAATCAGCCACAAAATGCAAGCCACCTCTGTATTAAAACGTGTGCCATGATCCCAGTATTTGACATATTACAAAATACGATGTTTACTCACTTCCTCATAAGTCCAATGGTCCCACAGTAGAAGGGCTTGTTTTGGCCAATATCCGCTGTGAACGGGAACCTTTTGAAACCCAAAAAGGCTCACACGCCTCTCCCTGGTGCGGCAATAATTTTCTGCAGCCATTTGACTGGCGTGATGCGAAAAATGAATGAATTAACCCGCAAAAACAGCTGAATCCGCAGTCTATCTGCATGCTATAAAGCAGTACTGTATTGTGAGATGCTGACCCTGATGACATCACATTCACGTTTATCCTAAACCCGAGACTGAACCCGGAAGTCACTCATTTTCATGGCGCGGGATTAAAAAATTGAATATATAAAACGATCGCTTCCACACACATCCAAGCAGTCCATTTCATTCACGAGCCGCATGAAATATGAAATAAACCTGCTTTTTGGTGTCAAACGCCCTTTAAAGGTTAGTAAACAAGGTCATGAACATTTCCCACCAGCTACGAGAGTTAACTCCAGTGTGTTTAGTGTGTCTAGCGGTGGTAAAACGTGGTGTTTTTTTCTCTCTGGCAACTGTCTGTGTTGAGAAAGAGTGTGTGTACAATGTAAGCATGATGCGAGTCATACACACGTGCTTTTTATGGAAAATAATTGGGAGGATTAGCCTAAGTGCCTTTGATGGCGTTAAGACGTCCAATTCATTTTGATTGAGAGAGGCGAACGAATGAATTGGACGTCTAGCGCTGTTAATGGCAGCTAATGAGTTAACTAGTAAAATGCACAGCTAAAGTAAAAAAAAAAAACTAATATAACAAATGACAACAAGTTTCTGGTGCAAAAACTATAGTTTGTTAATCAAAGCTGTAGCCAGATACAGCATTTCAGTATCGATACTTTTGACAAGCCTAGTTAGTACAGACACCAAATACAAGACTTACCATCGCCGGTCTCCATTCGCTCGGCGTTTCCGTACTTTTGCGTGTTACGGGCGATAGTACCCATGTTGGACATGGGATGCCGCTCCGTGTGGGAGTGAGGCGAGTCTGACGAATAGCCCGTTACGTCCGGCGGGCCTGAGTGGTTTTCTAAAGTACGGGAAAGAATTTTTTTAGTTTATTTTGGAAAGAATTTTGGGAGATTTCAAGTGCCAACGTACCGTCAGACTCCAGCGGTGGCGGCCAAAGCATGTCGGAGCCGAACTCACACGACCGCCGCAAAGATCCGCCGTTCTCAGCGACGCTCAGCGCTCCTTTCCTCTTTAAAGACAGGTGTCCGATACCTGCCATTTCCAAAAAATCTCTCAGTCGTAGTCAGAAGTGCGTAGTAACACGTTACATTTACTCCGTTACATTTCATGGAGTAAGTATGGAGAAAAAAGTACTTAAGAAAAAACGCTACTCTTATTTCGGGCTTCATTAGTCGTTACTTTTTGCCTTTTGACTTTATTTTTCCAGCTCGGTGGCTCTAGCAGTTTCAACGATAAGATATAAATTAGGGCTGTCAAACGATTAAAATTTTTAATCGAGTTAATCACAGCTTAAAAATTAATTAATCGTAATTAATCGCAATTCAAACCATCGATAAAATATGCCATATTTTTCTGTAAATTATTGTTGGAATGGAAAAATAAGACACAAGACGGATATGTACATTCAACATACCGTACATAAGCACTGTATTTGTTTAAATCAACAAGATGGCATTTACACTATTAACATTCTGTTAAAGCAATCCATGGATAGAAAGACTTGTAGTTCTTAAAAGATAAATGTTAGTACAAGTTATAGAAATTTTATATTAAAACTCCTCTTAATGTTTTCGTTTTAATAAAATTTGTAAAATTTTCAATCAAAAAATAAACTAGTAGCTCGCCATTGTTGATGTCAATAATTACAAAGTGCTCATGGTGCTGAAACCCATAAAATCAGTCGCATCCAAGCATCAGCAGAGGGCGACAAAACACAAAAAAAACACAAGTAACAAGTCGACAAGACACTGTGCTGTCATTTTAATCTGTTTGAGCGGGGCATGTGCGCTAAATGCGTCAAATATTTTAACGTGATTAATTTAAAAAATTAATTACCGCCCATTTACGCGATAATTTTGACAGCCCTATATATATATATATATATATATATATATAAATATATATATATATATAAATACAGTCACATGACCACACACAAGATTGCAGTTGCAAGTCCTATGATCACGCCGGTGTAATCAGTCAATTGGCGTCTTAAAAGCTCTGTAAATAATAAACCATTTGCGACAGAGCGGTGCCGTCAACATTAGTTGAAAGTGCCAATTTTAAACTCGTTCCCGGTTTTTATTTGGCACCGATAGACCATGGAAAACCGGAGGTATGATCGTTTTAAATTCATGGTAGAAAATATGCTTATCTGTGTACGAGTGTACACTACGGGGCACTCGGTTTCCTGTATATTTTTCCAGTCGGAATTTTATGATTTTGGTGTATTTTTTTGGCCTTATTAAGTCATTAATAGGAAATAGAAAAGATGACGTCGTTCAGAGAAAAAAATACCATTGTTTTAAATGTAAAGTACTTGAGTAGTGTTCTCACCGAATACTTTTTTTACTTATACTTAAGTGAATCTTTCGGATTTTTACTTAAAAAATATTATTTTGAAGTAACGCTACTTTTACTGGTGTAAAAATGTTGGCTACTCTACCCACCTATAGTGGTAGTTTTAGCGAAATGGGCATGTTTTTGTCCTACCGTGATGCGACGGCACAAGGTGCGCCGGCCCCATGTGCGCCAAGTGGGCCAAGTGCGAGATGTGCGCATGGGCGAGGGAGTCGGCCAGTCGCCCGGCGTTGCCGCTTCCGCCGCTCTGCGTTGACGAGGAGGAGGAGGACGTTGAGCCCAGGTGAGCCGGACCAAGCTGGGACGGGCGGCCCATCCAGTGCTCGGCGCCCGACATGTCATCACATGGGCCCGCCTCCTCCTCCGAGCCCGAAGAGGAGTCTGAGCACAGGGGCGACAGGCCTAGTGAGGGTCAGCTAGGTGCTCGTCGCGAATGCAGTACGCTCACCTGGCGGCGTGTAGGCGTCCATGGAGGTTTGGACCACCAGGGAGCGACGTTTGGACGGCATGGGGACCGCCACTTTCCGCTCCACGTGGCGAGCTAGCACGGCTTGGACCGCTTCTGTGTGTACGTCTGAGACAGAGACATATTCAACGTATTTACATGCATTGCTGATGTCGGACATCCCCATGCTTTAGATTTTTTTTATGTTAAAAAGAAATACTTTCATGTAAGTAACTTTCAGCATCAACATTGACACTAAAACATGAAAAGTTCATTTAAATAAGTCACGTTTAAAAGTGACAACGTTCATATTAATGTACCAATTTCCATTAAAATGTCGCATTTTCACAATTTAACGTGACAAGTTTGACATAAAAAACAAGTTTCATGTTAAAAAGTGACAATATTCACGCTGAAATATGACATTCCCACATTACAAGTTTCACGTTAAATAGCGACAACTTACTTTAAAACACGAAAAGTTTCACATTAAACAGCGACAACGTGGACGTTTAACCACGACAACTTTCGCGATAAAATGCAACGAGTTTCACCTTAAATGGTTACAACGCCAACATTAAAACGCTATAAGTTTCTCATTTTAAAAACTGACAACTTCAGTAAAAAATGTCGCAACTTCACAAACAAACGTGATAAATTCCACGTTAAAAACTACGAAGTTTCTCGTGTGAAATGAAAATATTTATATTGAAGTGACAATGCTACAAGTTTCACGCTAAATAGTGACAACGCTAACGTTAAAACACGAAAAGTTTCACATCAAACAGCAACAACGTTGAAGTTTAACCACGACAACTTTTCTTTTAAAATGCAACGTTTCACATTAAATAGCGACAACGCTAAGTTTAAAACACATACCTTGAACAGCTTTACATTAAAATATCTCAATTCCAAAATTTTACATGCTAAATTTCACGAAAAAAACATTTTCACATTAAAATATGTCAACTTTTACTTTAATGAGGAAAATGCAACAACTTTCACGTCATATAGCGACACCACTAACATTAAAACACATAACAACAAGAACTTTACTACATTAAAATTTCGCAATTTCACGATTTAGCATGCCAAATTTTACGGCTTCATGTTATAAAAACAATTTTCGTGTTAAAAAATGCCAACATTCACATTTAGAAGCAGACTAGCATTAAATTGCAACAAATTTCACGTCAAATAGCGACACCACTAACATTATAACAGATACTGTACCTTGAACAACTTTACATTGAAATGTTGCAATTTCACAATTTAACATGCTAAATTTCATGTGAAACCAGAATCTTCATGTTAAAAAAAAAAAAAAATTTCACATTAAAAAATGCCAACTTGCACATTAAAAAGCGAATAATTTAACATTATAATGCAACAAATTTCACACCAAATAGCGACAACGCTAACTTTAAAACATAGATTTAACAACTTCGTTAAAAAGTCAAAATTTCATGATTTAAAACGCTAAATATCTTTTTTTTTTCATTAATTAATTAGTTTTGACATTAATAAATGCCAACTTTCACATTAAAAAGTCAACTTTTACATTTAAGTTTCACGTTATATAGCGACAACTTTATGTTAAAACAACGACATCTTTCATATCCATTTGAACTGGGCGGGTGTCAACCTTCCCACTTCAAATGGATTGGACCTCTATGCAAGTCAAATGGCAAGCAATTACCTGACCGGTAGCGTTCGTCTCTGGTGCCCGACGTCCGCCGGCGGTGGAAACGGGCGGCAGAAGGCGGGCCCAGCGGAACCCGGTGGGACATGGGACCTTCCATCCCTGTAGAGAGCATCACGAAAATGGACACACAGACATACACCATCGTACGAACGACACAGAATTTGCCAACACCAGGAGAGCACAACGCAAAAAATATAACAAAAAAACAAAAAATGAAGATGATTCATCAGAAAAATATCATTTTTCTGTTTCAAATGATGTGATCAATCAAAATCTCCAAAGGAATGTGATCAGTAAAGTAAAAAGGTGATTGGCTGTCGAGCAGGCCCAAGCTGAGCTCCAGGGAGCGCGTCGCCGACTTTAGCTTAAGAAAGCGCCGTCGTATTTTTGTGGTGATTGCCAATCCATCGGTCTACGTGACTTGAATCATTTTTTTGTATTTGTTAATTATTCTACATTTGCTGTGTGAAGCGGCTAAATTACCTCCGGCATGTGGAACAAACGCTCTGATCAGCTTGGACCTCTTCTTCTCATAACCCTTCTGAGTGATGTCGCCTGCAAACACACACAGAGCGTCTCGGCCAATCAGTGACTGGTGTCGGGGTCAAAGGTGACGATGAAGAATGGACCACGCCGGATACGCTAGCTCATCCGGACAAAATGAATTGGGCGTTCAACGCCATCAATTCAAATGGATATGAAAAGAATAAAACTAAAAGAATTATGAAAATCGGCCGATCAAAGCATTTTAAAATGATATCGGATAATTTTGACATCTGTTTTAGGCCAATATGCTTGTTGCCTTCAAATTAAAAGTAGACGCATGCAGCCTTTTTACAAGGGTTGGTCACAGCTTAGAACAGCAGTTATGCTAATTGACCATTAGATGTATCAAAAATAAGGTTCTTGGGATTTGTTATGTGAGCATCATTATTAAAGAATCCAGTGGGGCATCACAATACAATTAGCCATAATATGCTAAGTCCATGACCGCATATATCAGTATCGGACTGATATCAGCAATGGATTTTTGGAGTTGAACAATATCAAGATATCAGTTAAGGAGGTATGATCGGACAACTCTAACACATTTTTTTTTCAAATTCATAAATTTTTAAATAAAAAAAATAAATCAAATTGGACATCTAAAAAAGGAAATACCTTTATTAAATGAACTCACTCATTACCATTAACAGTGAGTGGCATTTGAGATGGGATTGAGTAACCAGGTTTCCCTGCTATTGACGGCGCTAGATGTCCGATTCACTTTGATTGAAAGGGATGGTAGCGCCGTCAATGGCAGCCAATGAGTTCAAATAAAAGAAACAGTTAAAATCAAATACAATTGACATCTAGTTTCACTGGAAGTACTTTCGTAAACTGAAAATTCCTTAAATAGAGATGCGTTTTCCATGTAAATGCCTTAATCTGTTCCGAGCCCCCCAAAATCCAGATATCTTTTATAAAACGTAAAAATGCATCAAAACATGCAACAATTACGTGTTACAATTAAATTGTTGCACAATAAAGATAAAATGAGATTTATGAGAAATTTGAGAATTATGGCTTCCTAATGTTCTGGTAATGTGCCGATGGTAGATGTATTAAACTAAACATGGGTTGCACAGGCGACCGAAAAAAAACGTTTGGTCGCAATGCTTAGCGGGAGGGAGGTGTGAGAGGCTGAGTGGACTCACTCAATAAAGCATTTAATACAGACAAGCTTTTTCCTATGTTATTCTTGTTTTAAAAAATACTTCACATTACGAAGGCTGCACAGTGGTTAGCACATCTACCTCACAGTTGTGGGATCGTGGGAGCCCTTCCTGTGGGGAGTTTTCATGTTCATGTTCTTCCCCTTGCCTGCGTGAGTTTTCTCGGGGTTTCTGTTGATTGAACACTCCAAATTGTCTGAAGGTGTGTGTGTGTGTGAATGGTTGTGTGTCTATATGTGCCCTGCAACTGGCTGGCAACCAGTTCAGGGTGTAACCCGCCGTCTGCCTGGAGTTAGCTGTGATAGGCTCCAGCACCCTGGCGACCCTCGTGAGGAGGATGAATAAATGAATGAATTATATTAAATGTATAGAGAGTGATTAAAAGTATGGCGTTGAAAGTCATGCAATGAAAAATGTGTGGGCGCCTAAATTTTGTGCTGGTGCACCTTAAAGGGATCCATGGATAGAGAGACTTGTAGTTCTTAAAAACTAAACGTTATTATTAAAGATGTCCCGATCGATCGGGTCCAATCACGCCATTTTCAAAGTATCGGAATTGGCAAAAAAATATCGGACATGCGTTTTTTTAATATATATATATTTTAATTAAATCGTTTTCTAATTGTATTTAACGTTACAGACAAAATGTCTCACATTCATCCAGAGTCTTTAGTTTTGGCTTAAAGTAGGGCTATCAAATTTATCGCGTTAACGGCGGTACTTAATTTTTTTAAATTAATCACGTTAAAATATTTAACGCATGCGCTGCACAACCCACTCACGCATTGTCGCGTTCAATCTATAATGGCGCCGATTTACTTATATATAGAGCTAAAAGGCAGCGTAAAATGAGTAGAGTGAATTTTAGCAGTCTTTGGAGCGTTTTTTTAATTGGCTAAAGCCTTAAAATCCCTCTCTCAACAATTAGAAATATCGTGGGGAAGCAATGTGGAGAAGAAAGGTAGTAGTTAATCTTTTTCTTTACACCCTATGTTAGTTTCCAACGCAGAGAAGATATATCAATCGGTGCCACTATGCACAGTCATGGTTGCACTTCCCATTATGCATTTGGGCAGAACATTTAAATGGCTACATTATCATTTACTAAAAGCTCAACAAATACACTAGATGGCAATATTTAGTCACAATATACAAAGTCACATTTATCCTTTAAGAATTACAAGTCTTTCTATCCGTGGATCCCTCTCACAGAAAGAATGTTAATAATGTAAATGCCATCTTGAGGATTTATTGTCATAATAAACATATACAGTACTTATGTACTGTATGTTGAATGTATATATTCGTCCGAGTTTTATTCATTTTTTTCTTAATGCATTGCCAAAATGTATATGATCGGGAAAAATTATCGGGAATGATTGGAATTGAATCGGGAGCAAAAAAAAAAGCAATCGGATCGGGAAATATCGGGATCGGCAGATACTCAAACTAAAACGATCGGGATCGGATCGGGAGCAAAATAACATGATCGGAACAACCCTAGTTATTATGAGTTCAAATAATTTGATATTAAAACCTCTCTTTATGTTTTGGTTTTTATACAATTTGTAAAATTAGTTTAACTTATAGGTCGCCATTGTCGCAGGGTGATGAAGTCACTGGGTTACGCTGCCGAGCTTCCAGAGTATGACTCTTGCGACATAAACATGTCATCTGTTCAATCCTTTCAATTTGAACCCGAGAGTAACATTAATGAGCATGACAGAACTATCGTTCTTTCACAAAACGAGCAGCAAAAGCAAAATGAACAGGAAAGATGAGATGAGACGAGAGTAGGAAAAAAAAAGTGGTCTGCCAAAATGTGCTACACTGGCGAAACGTCCAACAGGAGGCGAATTTGACACCCAACGTACTACCGTGCACTGTCCGCTTCTTTTGTTTAGATGCATACAGACAGAACATGGTAAAGATGCCTTAAGAAAATATCTAAATATAGCAATATCAAATAAGGATGGTTTAAATACGCTACGTGACTAATGTGGTCAAAAGATCAACAATCTGCTTTAAAGCCACCACGAGAAAAGTATGAGAGGGAAACACATGCAAAAAGTCTTTTAAGCAATGAAAAGGTCATAAAAGACTCAATAAAAACACAAATAGTAAGTACACGCTGCTTTTAACCGTTATGCGCATGTGTTGGACGTCTAGCTGTGTAAAAGGAATTGCAGAACACCATTTTGTCTAGTGACAGTGAAACACTATGTCATCACCCTAAGCGTCCATAAAACATGGCGCCTTATGTAGGTCAAAACGTACTAAATAGTATAGATTTTTGAACCAATGGTAATATTTTATGTGTTTCTAACAACATATTTGAGTAAAAGAGAACAATTGTGGCTTATTAGAGCCTACAAGTCTTTAAGTCCGAGGTTCACTTTAAGAAAAAAGTTAGGCGCACCACTGCAACCAATGCAAAACAAACGTGTAGAGTTTTGGCAATATATACGTATATATACACTCACCGGCCACTTTATTAGGTACACCATGCTAGTAACGGGTTGGACCCCCTTTTGCCTTCAGAACTGCCTCAATTCTTCGTGGCATAGATTCAACAAGGTGCTGGAAGCATTCCTCAGAGAGTTTGGTCCATATTGACATGATGACATCATACAGTTGGTGCAGATTTGTCGGCTGCACATCCATGATGCGAATCTCCCGTTCCACCACATTCCAAAGATGCTCTATTGGATTGAGATCTGGTGACTGTGGAGGCCATTTGAGTAGAGTGAACTCATTGTCATGTTCAAGAAACCAGTCTGAGATGATTCCAGCTTTATAACATGGCGCATTATCCTGCTGAAAGTAGTCATCAGAAGTTGAGTACATTGTGGTCATAAAGGGATGGACATGGTCAGCAACAATACTCAGGTAGGCTGTGGCGTTCCAACGATTGGTACCTAGGGGCCCAAAGAGAGCCAAGAAAATATACCCCACACCATTACACCACCACCACCAGCCTGAACCGTGGATACAAGGCAGGATTGATCCATGCTTTCATGTTGTTGACGCCAAATTCTGACCCTACCATCTGAATGTCGCAGCAGAAATCGAGACTCATCAGACCAGGCAATGTTTTTCCAATCTTCTATTGTCCAATTTCGATGAGGTTGTGCAAATTGTAGCCTCAGTTTCCTGTTCTTAACTGAAAGGAGTGGCACCCGGCATGGTCTTCTGCTGCTGTAGCCCATCTGCCTCAAAGTTCGACGTAATGTGCGTTCAGAGATGCTCTTCTGCCTACCTTGGTTGTAACGGGTGGTTATTTGAGTCACAGTTGCCTTTCTATCAGCTCAAACCAGTCTGGCCATTCTCCTCTGACCTCTGGCATCAACAAGGCATTTCCGCCCACAGAACCGCCGCTCACTGGATATTTTTTCTTTTTCGGACCATTCTCTGTAAACCCTAGAGATGGTTGTGCGTGAAAATCCCAGTAGATCAGCAGTTTCTGAAATACTCAGACCAGCCCCTCTGTCACTAA
Source organism: Corythoichthys intestinalis (assembly GCF_030265065.1). Classification (NCBI taxonomy): domain Eukaryota; kingdom Metazoa; phylum Chordata; class Actinopteri; order Syngnathiformes; family Syngnathidae; genus Corythoichthys; species Corythoichthys intestinalis. The sequence goes on from NC_080414.1 coordinate 13,057,820, forward strand.
CAACCATGCCACGATCAAAGTCACTCAAATCACCTTTCTTCCCCATACTGATGCTCGGTTTGAACTACAGGAGATTGTCTTAAACCATGTCTACATGCCTAAATGCACTGAGTTGCCGCCATGTGATTGGCTGATTAGAAATTAAGTGTTAACAAGCAGTTGGACAGGTGTACCTAATAAAGTGGCTGGTGAGTGTATATCGCAATGTTAATTTTTTCCAATATTGTTCAGGCCGATACCAAACACAGCTACTCAAGTTATCTAGTGAAAAATCTTTCAGTTTTAATATCACAATATAATATCGCAATATATCGCATACCCCCCCAAAAATCGCATTGATAGTTTTTTTCCCAATATCGTTCAGGCCTAGCACGATCGGCCCGATTGCCAATCACATGATTAGACCAGGGACATCCCCAAAATAAACTCTTTTCTTCTTCTATTATTCTTCTTTTTACCATTACTTATTTGGGGTCCAAAGTGAATAAAAGTTAATAAACTCATGCAAAGCTGCCGGAACACCTCATGACTAATGAAGAGGACGCTGGGATACACACATGCACATACAGTAGAGGTCCCTCTTAGTCAATTGGATGCCAGGAAGACGCTAGGCAATAGCCGAGCAGCTATATGTATGTTACGTTCAGAGTAGCAGCCCGTACTGTTTTTTTGCTTTCGGATCCTGAAATTTCTTTCGTAACAAGAGGCGATTTTTCCTGTTGAGGTGTGTCATAAGCTGAAAATTCTGTATGTAGAGGTACCACTGTATCAGGATTTTGGACTTTTAGGTTGCCTCTGTGAGAAGCCCTCCTCCCTCCCGCCACTCAGCGAGCCCCAGGGTCCGACTAACAGCGCTAATACAGCTAATTCCTCCGCTTGTACTCCATTAAACGCAGCGCTCGACTAATTATTGATCGGCTGACTCCGGGACAACACAAAACCGCTGTTAATAACTACACGGCAGTGAGAGTAGAAGCAGCGCCGTCCGTATATCATCAAAATAAAAGCCAAATACATCATTTGACTACACAAAGCGGCCAATGATAGCACGCAGACATCTGGACGCGATGCGCTCGGCTTTGATCGGCTACAAAAACATCCTTCTTTGGTTTCACGCAGCCAGCGGATCCAGGGGGAGAAGCCATCTTCCACCGACGGCGCAGTGGAACAGGGAGGGAGTTGCCTAGCAACGCTCCAGAGATCGGACGGCCATCTTGGATGTGGGCCGTCAGATGGGAGAAGTGGGCTAATGAGACCGATGCTCTCGTTGCGGCGCGGCGCTGGGAGGAGATGAATCATCTGGTGTGCATGCAGGAATGGTCGCCGACCAATCGCTGGGAATTAGTTTGAGCTAAAGACGAGTTGCTCACTTGCTAATTTCAAGCAAAAAATGGGCTCGTCATTAAAAAAAGGATGGTAGAGCTGCCACAATTGATAATGATAGTAGTTGATTAACTCATTCAGAGCCACTGACGGTGATAGATGTCCAATCCAATTTGAATGGAGGGCTGGCAGCCTTTGCAGTTTTGTTTTTTAAAATTATTTCGGCAATTGGTCAACTTGTCAGTTTATGTATAAATCATGTGTAATTCAGTTGAAATACATTTATATAATTTTAATTTATTTCAGGCAGTGGCATTTATTATGACTTACATACAGTTCATCAGTTTCCAATTGCAAATAAAAAATATGTATATATGAATAAAATTAAGAATTCTATTATAAAATATACGAATAAAAAAGAATAAGTCTTTTTATGTAAAATATATATATTTTTTAGTATATAGTTTTTCACCTTAACGTTATTAAAAAATCTAAAACAGTGGCTTTTTGTGGTTTACATTTGACAAATTATTAAACCAGATTAGTTACTACTGAAAAAAAAAATATTTGGAGCATTTTTAGCATCAACCTCACCTCTCGACAAATAACTATCAAAATAGTTTCCATTTAATTAGGTAATTGTGAAAACCAAATAAAAAGAAAATATTTTCCGTTTCTCTTGTGTTTGCTTTTTTAATTTAAAAAAAAAAAAAAAAAATCCAAATAAAAAAACCTTCAAAAATGGACAAAATGTTAATCTGAAATACATACTTTTCAAATAAACAACAAAATATTTAGCGTTTCCCAGTTTTTATCAAAAATATTTTTAACTAGATTTTTTTAAATGGAAAAAAATCTGATAGTATTGCTTAGTGCTGCAACGATTACTTGATTAGAAAAAAAGAATCGAATGAAATGTTGCCGCTTCGAGTACTTGTTTAATTAAAGCTGCGTTGAAATGGTTTGTTTTGAAAGTGTTTGCAATTTGTTTTATTGATTTGGGTGGGTACACTGCTCTCTAGTGGCAACAGTGATTATGACAGAACTCATTTCACATGGCTGAATCCAGTATCTCCCTGTTAGGACCAACATAAGCTAAGTTTTTGTTTGAGCTAATGTTTTTTTTTAATGTATTCAAATTTTGTTTTGTATGCATATTTAGCCGTTTTTTGTGGAAATATGTGTTTGAACCATTTGTTAAGAGCATTGTAAAAAAAAAAAAAAAAGTTGGCATTTTATAGCATTTAAGCTAGCGGCCTTTTGCTATCTAAGTTAACCAATTGTTCTTTTGTTGTACTTAGATCCTCATTTTTTCATTTTTAAAAACCATTTGAAGCTCAGCTTAGGTATTCTAATTGTTTATGTTCCTTATCTGATGACTCGATAATTCGAACTAATTAGTTCATTGATTAATCAACTTCTAAAATAATTGATAGCTGCAGCCCTACTGGAGTTACTATTAAAAGGCTCAAAAAATGGATATGGACAATTTTTCATGTCAGCAACGTCCTTCCAACAATAATCCAAAAATTTTACAATTAATTTGATTATCGTAGCAGCCCTAGTCCCATAGCCAATCCAACTATCTTTCCCGGGCACCTGAACCTAACAACACCGTCATGTTGTTTTTCACGACAACAAGCAAGAAGACGCGCTCTTCATCTCCATCCCCCATCTTGCTCCTCTTTGTTTCCTGATTTCTACATCCTCTTTTATTTGATCTCCTTTTTCTCCTCAGATCACAAAGACACACATCCATAAGCTCCATGGAAACAAGATACACGCACTCACACACACATACTAGCATGCGTCATGCGCTGGGACCTTGGGCTGTCACACTCACATGCAGGGACCCGTGTGGTCGGCCAACTGATTAGCTTGCGCGTGTACAAGCTAGACCGGCGTCAGCAGAAAAAGCAAGTAGGTCTCGCTGGTGATTCAGTGGGTCAAGACGTCAAGAAGGGTAAAAATAGCAGAAGACTTCAGGGGGATGAAAATAAAACGGATGATGGGGTGCTGATGAGAGGAAAGCAGCGCTAACCAAATGACGATGGAAGATTACAATGCAAAGCGGCGATGAATGGATGAACCGCTTGGACTGGGAGGGTTGGCAGCAATTGAATTAGACGTCAATGGTGCTGAAACAAAATTATTTGATGTTAGCCCTTCAAGTTCAATTGGATTGGATGTCTTTCGCCGTCAGTGGCAGCAAATGAGTTATCATTACATGAGTTTATCACGATTAGACACCCAATCCATTGGAAGTGGGAGTATAGCAGCGAATTTTCATGCGCTGCCAGCCTCCCACTTCAAATGGATTGGACGTCTATTGCCGTCAATGGCAGTTAATGAGTTAAAATAAACTAATAAACTGGACTATCTATTAACTGGCTATCACTAATCGTCAGTGAACGTTTTAATAACTTGATGAGGTAAATCGCAAGAAAATGAATGATGTCATGACCCAAAACATTTGAAAACATATTTTTGTAAAAATACGTAAATTGGACTTTTTAAAAAAATGTAAAAACTAGGGCTGCAACTAACGATTATTTTCATAATCGATTAATCGGGCAATGAATTAAACGAATAATCGGATAAATGTCACTTCTTTCAATTACCTTCACAATTTCGCTTAGTCTTTTTCGGCATGTTCAACTGTATCGATGATCAAATTCGTTGGCAACTAATTCATTAATCGATTTAATCGATTAGTTGTTGCAGCCTTACGAAGAAGCTAGTTTGAACAGATTTTCGAAAATTGGCAAAAATATGAATTGTTTTCAAATGTAAAGGCGAATTTTTGTTCATGTCCTACTTTGACATAACAAACATATAATTAGGAAACCTGATAAGGTCTACAACTGGGAAGTTTTATCTATGTTATAATTTTAAGAATTCAGACAAGTTTAAAGTGAGGAAGGTCCTAAACGATTAATCAGTTAACAAAATAGTTGTTGATTAATTTGCTAATTGATTAGCTGTCCATTAATTGTTGCACCTCTAGTAAAAACCCTCCGGGTTCAAATGGATTGGACGTCAATCAACGTCACTAGAAGCCAGAGTTATTATTACGTGTGTTTATCACGAGTAGACGTCTAATCCATTTGAAGTGGGGGCAAATAAATGAATGTCCAATCGATTGGACGTCTATTGCCGTCAATGGCAGCTAATGAGTTTAAAATAATAATAATAATAAACTGGATCGCAAAAAAACGAAGGAGAAAAAATGAGTAGATATAAACATAAATGCGCTTAATAACTACCTGTCAATGACAGCGATAGACGACCAATCCCTTTGGACTGGAAGCTGCCAACCTCTCACTATTCAAATAAATTAGACGTCCATCCCTGTCAATGCCATTGAAACATGATCATTCATTCAACCTTTCTCCACGCAATCCTTCACCATGCAACAGGTGATGAAAACTGTGATTTAAACAACTTCCCGGGACTAAGTTTAAGCCATTTTGCCCAAAAAAAAAAAAAAAAAAAAAATCAACTTCTCAAACGACTAAAAAGCGGATCCAAATGTATCCGACCCGCAACTGGACTCAAATTGGATTTGCCGCACCGCACGCACACTTCAGATGTGCACACTTAAAGCGTGTGCTGGATCATCTCCAGTGGGTTTCTAGGCCGTGCGAGCTGCTATGAATAAAAGATGTCGCTTCCATTATATAAGGCACAAATGTTCCAATGTGAGATGCTTGCTATGTGTTCGAGCAGCTGTGACTGAGCTCCGCATGCATGCGGGCCCGCTCTGTGGGAAAAGGGGGGAGGAAAGGGGGTGAAAAATCTCCCCCAGCATCCTCCTCCTCCTCCTCAGAGCAGGCCTCAAATGTCGGCCGTCAGAAGGCCAAAAAAGACGGCGCCGAGCTGCTGCATCGCCGTGCAGTCGACGCGCGCGCTCCCGCGCCTGACGTGCACACGCACAGGTACCAGTGTCAACATCTCAAGGTCAAAGCGGAAACGTAAAAAGGGGTGAGGAGAGATGTTGTCCTCACTCCCGAGGAGCGGACAAAAGAGCCAAAGTAGGGGACCGGAGCTCGCTCTCGGCCGCCCCAGGCTGAGGCTCGCCGTCGCCGGCTACGCGGAGCCGTCCGGCCCGGTGACTGCCTGACAAACATCTGGATGGGAGGAGCAGGCGGGAGGTGGAGGAGGGGCGGGAGGAAGAGGAGTAGGGAGGAGGAGCGGGGGGTGCTAACAATTAAATTCCGTTAGTGTCGGCGTGGATGGCGATGAGATAACAGAGCACTCGGGGTTCGGTTGAGGGTGGGGTTGGCTACAGTAAGGGGGGTGGTCTTACCCTCTGACAGCTCCAGCTCCAGCTCCGCCAGGCGGGCTCGGATCTCCAACGGTATCGGCGACGCCTCGCGGTCCGCCATTCCGTTGAAAACACCTTCAGCCTCCGCCTCCTCGCTGACTCCTCTTCGTCGCTTCTTCCTCGGCGAAAGGCGCGCGCGACGACCGCGAGGAGAACAAAGAAAGAAGGGGGGAAAAGTGTCGCCTCTTAGCGGGGGTCCGCCATGGCGTCCGCCGACCTGGAAAGGCAGGAGGTCCCTCGCGGCGGGTGCTCGCTCGGACGGGGCTGGTCGGGCTACTCGCGGCGGGGATGGGGATGAGGATGAGGACGAGGCGGCTGCGCTCGCCGAGCTTTGCTGCCGCTTTGCTTTGCTTGCCAATCGGGTCACGTGACGAGGAGAAAGCGGAGGAGGGAGGGAAGGAGCGAGGGAGGGGCTGCGGGGACGCTCGGCGCCGGAGGGGGGCGCTGCTAGCAACCACACCTAGTTAGCAGTGACGTGGAATCGTCCTATTCCTAATGGGGCTGGTGTATTTTATCAGTTGTTTTTGGAATTGATGCTATGAATTACGGCAGTTTTCATGGAAAACATTTTCTGTCATTGACGGACAGAGACAAACCAATGTTGCTATAAAAAGTGACAAAACAAAAATGGCATTAAGTTTCTCACCTATTTCCTATTCTAGGCTATCCAATGACACTTATTATTCGGGCTGCAGCTATCGATTATGTTAGTAGTCGATTAAGCCATCCTATCAACTAGTTAGTTCGAATAATCGAGTATTGCTTAAATGCTTACTAAGATTACACTTAGCATTCAAATACAAAATATTATTCCCGAATGTTTCTTCAAACTATGGAGGATTGCACTTCTTTAAAAATAAATTAAAATACCCGAGCTTAACCCCAAACACTATTAAAAAATAAATGAGGAACTAAGTACAACAAAAGAACAATTGGCTAACTTGCATAGCAAAAGTCTGCTATCTTAAATGCTATGAAATACTAGCTTTGTTTTACAATACGCTTAACAAATCGTTCAAACACATATTCCCACAAAAAGCTAAATATACCTATAAACTAAATTACAAATGCATGAAAAACAAACTTATGTTGGTCTTAACAGGGAGCAGCTGGATTCAGCCATGTTAAATGAGTTATGCCATACTCACTGTTGCCACTAGAGGGCAGTATATTAACCCAAATCAATAAAACTAAATGTAAACACTTTCAAAACAAACCGTTACAACGCCACGCTCATTAAACGAATACTCGAAGCAGCAAAATTTGATTCAAAGCTTTTTTCTAATCGAATTACTTGAGTTAACCTATTATATATATATATATAAAAAAATCTTGATTGGCTTTAAGCTTGCTTTAAAAATCAACTCTTTGACTGCCGATGACGGCGTTAGACGTCCAATCCATTTGGACTGGGAGGTCCTGGCTGCGATCGTTTTAAATCAGTGTCGCTGAAATATGCCATGCCAGCCTTTCCAGTTAAGATGGATGTGGCATCCAATGCTGTCAAAGGCAGTAAATGAGTTAAACACTAGCAGTGTGCTTTAAGATAGCAAGACAAAAAATACCTAATGTAATTTAACGTTTCAAACAATTCAAATACATTCTACTTAACTCATTGACGGCAATAGGCGTCCAATCCATATGGATGTCTATTTGTTACAACAACTAATTTGTTACAACAAATAACAAACTGAACATTTTAAAAATGCTTTTTGATTATTAACAATTATACATTTTTCCAGAAAACAATCATCCCAGATTAAATAAAAAAACAAAAAAATACAATAAAAAAACTGCATCAATTGGACATCTATGACCGTCAATGGCAGCCAACGACTTCCAATTTGTACATAGGCAAAATAGGTAACAAACGGTCTAGGACAATTTTGACATATGTTCAGCAAATGCAATGAAAACACATTAAACTATGAAAAAAAAAAACTTGAATTCTCGAAAAATGGAACTCACCTGCCATCTAGTGGACGCCCAGTCACAATGCAACATTCCTGTTTTGACCCAAATGTTAAAGCATACATTGAAAAAAGTCCTATTTTTACCAGGCGGTACGGACTGAATATATTGAAAGCAACACAACTTCCAGTCAAAAAGGCACTTGTTTAATATTTTTCACTATTATATACATCTTGGTTTACATTGAAACGCTTCCAAAAACAATTCAAACAAGTCAAATTCAAGTTAAACATGAAGACCAGTGCTTTTTTTTTTAAGATGACTTAAATGTTTACATTGACAAAACTTTCGTTTCAGTGTAAGGAAGTGAGTTAAATAACATCAGATCTTGGTAATAATACAAAAAAAAAAAAAAAAAAAAAAAAAAAGACAAAATTATCACTAGTGGATGTCCAATCCATTTGAACCCTCCCACTTTGAATGGATTGGACGTCTATTGCTGTCAATGGCAGCAAATGAGTTAGGGGCCATTTTGTGTATGCTGTATATGTATTTTCGTTAATATATTAAAAGAGCTGAAATGATAAAATCAGACAAAAATATACATCTTGGGTTGTTTCATTATCTAAAACTAAAAAGGAAATGAACTGAAAATTAACCTCTTAATGCCTGAATTTACATTGAACAAATATACATGAAAAAGGATTAGAGGGATACATAAGTACATCAAAATAATAATTTAAAAAAATATATGAATCGGAAATTAAATTGAAAAATACCGACAAAAATTACGAAAATCTGTCATTAAAATATTCATAAAAGATTTTGAATAAATAAATAAACAAAAAGAAATTGAGAAAATATCGAGCTTTAATTATTTATATTTATATTTCAATCAAAAATGAATTTAGTAAAGTCCTCCTTTTTTAAAAACGTATTTAGTAATTTTGAAACAATTTTTTTTTAATTACAATGAATTTCTTTATATCTTATTTCTTATTATTTTGCATCTTCATATTTTAGGATTTTCTCATTTTAGCTGTATTTTCTTTTGAATTTTTTGTTTTTTATATTTAGTTTAAAAAAAAAAAAAAACTTTTATGTGCTCATGCATTCCTCTAATACTCTAATATTTTTTAAAATGTAGATTCAGGGATCAAAAGGGTTAAAGTGATGAACCCCGTGAAGAAAGAAATCAAATAAACATCAAGATCTTTCCCTCACCAACAGTAGAACATGAGTTTAACACAAACGAAGAATCAGAACAAATCCAAACAATCCTAAAGGGAAAAAAAACATGTGAAACCCAAGACCAGTGCACCACAAAATCCACCAGGTGCAGGCTTAACGTTACCGTTTCGGTTTACTTGTCTTTAACAGGTGATTTCTGGCAGATGGCGGCGTAGCTCAACTTCTGTGAGGCCTGTCCAATGACAACTCGGGGTCAAAGCCGGCCCGGAAATTTTGTCTATTTACGGGATTTTACCTCGCCAGCAGGGTCTTCGGTGGAGTCGGACAAAGATTCCGCAGGCCCAGAGGTCTTCTTAGCATCGAGGGGAGGAAAGTTGGACACGCCAAGCTCGATGGGCGTGGGTGGACGAGGCGGAGGTCCTTTCTGCGAACGCGAAGAAAAGCAGTCAATGTCAGGGATGGTTCAGAGTCGGTATAGACTTACATGGTGACCTTCGACGGTCTTGGTGGCAGACCACGGGTTCTCCCGCTTCCTGGGACCACCGTTGACAGATCTGGAGTAAAATTTTAAAATCAGAGAAAACTCAGCAATTGAAGGTGGAAAATAATTCCTTAATTATTTTATACTGTATGTACAGTGGGGCAAATAAGTATTTAGTCAACCACTTATTGGGCAAGTTCTCACACTTGAAAATATTAGAGAGGCCTGTATTTGTCAACATGGGTAAACATCAACCATGAGAGACAAAATGTGGAAAAAAAACCCAGAAAGTCACATTGTTTGATTTTTAAATAATTTATTTGCAAATCATGGTGGAAAATAAGTATTTGGTCAATACCAAAAGTTCATCTCAATACTTTGTTATGTACCCTTTGTTGGCAATAACGAAGGCCAAACGTTTTCTGTAACTCTTCACATGCTTTTCACACACTGTTGCTGGTATTTTAGCCCATTCCTCCGTGCAGATCTCCTCTAGAGCAGTGATGTTTTAGGGCTGTCGTTGGGCAACACGGACTTTCAACTCCCTCCACAGATTTTCTATTGGGTTGAGATCTGGAGACTGGCTAGGCCACTCCAGGACCTTGAAATGCTTCTTACGAAAGCCACTCCTTTGTTACCCTGGCTGTGTGTTTGGGATCATTGTCATGCTGAAAGACCCAGCCACATCTCATCTTCAATGCCCTTGCTGATGGAAGGAGATTTTCACTCAAAATTTCTCAATACATGGCCCCATTCATTCTTTCCTTTACACAGATCAGTCGTCCTGGTCCCTTTGCAGAAAAACAGCCCCAAAGCATGATGTTTCCATCCCCATGCTTCACAGTGGGTATGGTGCAATCCAGTATTCTTTTTCCTCCAAACACAAGATCCTGTGTTTCTACCAAAAAGTTCTATTTTAGTTTCATCTGACGATAACACACTCTCCCAGTCCTCTTCTGGATCATCCAAATGCTCTCTAGCAAACCGCAGATGGGCCTGGACGGGTACTTTCTTCAGCAGGGGGACATGTCTGGCAGTGCAGGATGTAAGTCCCTGGCGGCGCATTGTGTTACTGATAGTAGCATTTGTTACTGTGGTCCCAGCTCTCTGTAGGTCATTCACTAGGTCCCCCCGTGTGGTTCTGGGATTTTTGCTCACCGTTCTTGTTATCATTTTGACGCCACGGGGTGAGATCTTGCATGGAGCCCCAGATTGAGGGAGATTATCAGTGGTCTTGTATGTTCATCTATTTTCTAATAATTGCTCCCACAGTTGATTTCTTTACACCAAGCGTTTTACCTATTGCAGATTCAGTCTTCCCAGCCTGGTGCAGGTCTACAATTTTGTCTCTGGTGTCCTTCGACAGCTCTTTGGTCTTGGCCGTAGTGGAGTTTGGAGTGTGACTGACTGAGATTGTGGACAGGTGTCTTTTACGAGGTAGTAGGTGTCATAATTTAATTTAAAAAAAAAAAAAGATCTAAAAAAATTAAAAGAGACAATATTTACTGTTAACTATTTAGATTCCATTGATGGCACCAGACATCAAATCCATTTAGACTAGGAACGTTCATTTGCCCCCCTCCCATTCCTATCCAATCCAATCCATTTAGACCGGGAACGATCATTCGGCACCTTCCAGTCAAAATGGACTGGACGTCTAGTGCCGTGGATGTCAGCCAATGAGTGCCCTATAATAGGCTAACATTTTGATCATATTTACTTTATTATTATACTGTATCAGAATACTGCTTCAAATAATGCTTTTCATACCTTCCGCCCAGTGACGGGGCCGCTGTAGCCGACTTGTTGGCACGCCTGTTGCTTGGCCCGATGCCTCTATAACCGGACCACCCTCGACCGGACCTCCAGGAAGTGCCAACAGCCTCCGAAACTTTCTCCGCGGAATCCTTCTGACTCCTGAATACATCGGCGCCGCCCGTCCTGGAAGCCTTCCATCTCCGTCGTGGGACGTGAGGTTGAAAGTAAGCCGGCGTCAGTACGCCGTTGACGGCGCCGTTGGGCTGGAGCGACTGTGGATGAAATTGGAAAACTTCGAAAAGCTCTCCTAGACGTGACGGAGAACACGACTCACCTCGGCGGCGTGTTCCGAGTACCCCGATTCCGACCAGGCGGGGTAGGTGGTGAATTCGTAAAGCGGTTGGTAGGCGTCGGGAGGTAAAAAGGAAGTCTGGTAATCGACTAGGACGTTAGGCGGGCCGAAGCCGTTAGGGGGCGCGTGGGACGTGAAGGTCGTCGATTTGGCTTTCATCCTGACCATGATGGGCTTCCCCTGGAACACTCGGACCTCCTCTCGCAGGTACACGAAGGCCTGAGGACATGCACCACAAATGGAACATTATCTTCGATTTCTCTTATATAATAAAGAGTCGCACCGATACGACATTAAAATGCAGGAATCGGTATTGGCGAGTATAGGGGCGTGATGATATATCGAAAAGGCAATACTGTGTATCGCACTACTATATAGCTTAAAAGATTATCAGTATACTCCTGCCAAGAATTGATAGATCATTTAAAAAAGTTGTCACTGTTTAAAAAAAAAGGAACCAACAGGTTGCAACCAAAATCTTCCATTAGATAAGCGTCTACGTTAGCTCACCGGCGCTAGACATCCAATTCATCTTAACTGGATTGGACTTCTAGTGCCGTCAATGGCACTGAAAGCACTTTTATGGCCATTTACAGGTCAATTCCTATTCATTTTAAGGCATTTACAGGCTACTTCCTGTTCATTTTGAGTCATATCTTATTCATGTGGGGACATTCTTGAGTCACTTCCTTTTCAGTAACCCAAAATCAACAGGAAGTGACCTGTAAATGCCACAAAAGGAAAAGGAAGTGACCAAAAATTGACAGGAAATGACGTGAATGCCCCAAACTCAACTCACTGCCTGGAATTGGCTGCCACAGACGGCCATAGACGTCCAATCTGTTTGAAGTGGGAGCGAATGAACGAATGTACATTTACCGTAATTTCCCGAATATAAAGCGCACTTTTTTCCCCCAAAATCAACTTGTAAAATCATGGTGCACATTATACACGGGTACAGGGGGGGAGACAGAAATATAAAGACCGATTTTTTTATTTACACAGCCATGTTGTGTTAAAGAAAACGTATGCGGCGATCCGTTGCGGACCATTACGGTACATGACGTCACCATTTTGTTTCGGTAATACTTCACTCTGATTGGTCGAACGATTTCGTCTGTGTTAAATTCTGCTTTTTTCACTCTTCATAAAGCACAGAATTTAGTTTCTTGAACTCATTTGAGTCAACGTTTATTGCAACACGGCAACTCGGACCATAACAAACGTAACACAACACAGACTTCCAGTGTCCGTCAATTATATCTGTCCCTCGGGAAACTCAAACCCAAATAACAATAGTTCCTCTTGTTAGTCAACAGCGATGCACTCGTTCCGATTTCAGACTTCAGTCCCCACTTTTATTTTACTGTATCAATCCATGGAAGAAACATTTATTCATCGTGATGAAAGGAGCAAGTTATACAGCAGCCTTTAAAAAAAAGTCACATCTGTTTTGTTTTCTCCTGGATTCTGGTAAGTTGGAAAAGTTGTCAGATCATATTATTACCGTGCATATTGTCATTTTACGGTAATGTTTTGATCTACCAATGTTCTATGCTTGTGCTGTGTTTCACCAGTCAGTAAAATGACATTTCTGTATCTGTACACGAGCTCTGTTTTCTTGTATTCTTCTATTTATTGGTGCTAAAATTAGGGTGCGCGTTATACACGGGTACAATAATTTTCCCTAGATTTTACAAGTAAATTTGGGGTGCGTGTTATACACGGGTGCGCCTTACATTTGGGAAATAACGTTAAGTCCAGTTTTAGAGGAGTTCAGTTTTTTGTCACCCATACCAGGGTGTTAAGCAGTGTCTCACTAAGACAATACAGCAAATAATATAGTTGCAAGAGAGTATCAATATAATATTGGCACTGGTATCTGTGCAACACTCTCAATTGATTTGATTTTAATCAGTGAAATCACCTGGTAGGCGTCGGCCTCCGATCTGAAGGTGATGAACCAGTTGTCGCTGCTCACGAACTCGCAGCTCAAAAACTCGGGCAGCTTCTCGGCACGGAAGAGCGCTTCCACCTCCTGTGTGGCCAATAGTTACTTTAGATCAGAAAAAGAGCAACGGAGCACGATAGAGAGTTAGGTAGGTCTTTCCTCGCGAGGGGTGCTGCTAGGAATCTCCCGCAGGATGAGGAGGTATTGACTTTGGTTTGCGCGCACTTTCTGCTGGCACGGCGACATCTGGACCTGCGGTAGAGCTGCGAATGATAGAAATTCATTTTTAACTCACTGACATGCATAGACATCAAATCTACTAGGTGCTAAGTGTTTTTCTTCCACTGATTGCGATAGACGTCCAATCCATTTTTCCTGGGAAATCTGACAGCAATCGATCAATGATTAGTTGTTCAATATATTATTCATTAAAAAAAAATCTTTTCTAAATATTATCGTCAATTTTGGACTATTTGGGGGCCAATAGCAAAAAAAAAAAAAGGGAGGAAAAAACTCCCAAATTCTGTTCTTATGGGTGGGCACAGTAACATCTCATCACATAAAAAGAACAAAACAGCAATAGCATATAAAAACCTAGCACTCGCGGAGTAAGGACACTGACTTTTAACGACACTGGCGACGAGCTGCAAATCGGCACCGAGGCTCTTGACGGCGTGGAGGTCAGCCAGCGTCGCTAAAGAAACGTACTGCTCGTCGTCCATCTGAGACTGCAGGTACGAGTCCTTGGCCAAGTTCTCCCTGGAATCAAAAACAGTAGCTTGCGCAAACATGCGGACGCCGAATTGAGGAGAAATGTTCTCACCTGCTTAGACAGATCTCCAGAACAGCCCTTAACGGCTCGACACGTACACCTAAAAGCACAACAAAGCTTTGAGCTCACGCACAAAACCTGCCATGAAAACGACGCGGCCCAGGTGTTCACCGGTGTCAGGTTCTGATTGGACGCAGTCTCCCGCTGCTTTGGGTTGAGCTTCAACCTCAGCCACGCTCATGTGGTCCATCCCTACGAGCAGACCCTGGTCTAGAGAGGAATAGCAGCACATTGACATCACACTGGTCATTAAAAGAACAAAGATGTGATGTGATGGAAGCTCACTTTGCAGATCTATCTGCTCACTCGGGAATTGCAACCACGGCTGCTGAGGCTGTGAGTAGCTGAAGCCACATCCGGTCCAGACCTCTGCCTCTGGATTGAGGGTCTGCGTAGAAATCAGGTTGCTAAAAGGCGCGAAAGCTTGTTCATGTTTATCTCAAAGAGCAACACTTACGACCTGAGGGCGCTCCGTGTGCCAAGCCCACTCGCACGGTCCTGGATGAGAAATAACAGTACTGTACGGGAACGCTCCCAGCAGGACCGCATCGGGTTGCAGTGCTACGGCCGTCTCGTCCTGGTTCGGGGGCGCCCCATGCATCCACGCCTGGGGGCCGTCCTCCACAGTGGCAACCATCCAGGCCTGGTGCTCCAAGTGGTACACGGAGGGGTCGGCGTCCTCGCCCAGAAGATCCGACACCATCTCCCTCATGCCGCCCTCACGTTCGCCTTCTTCGCTGGGTGCCTCAGGATCCAGGAAATGGATCTCGTAAGATGGTGTTAGCGCATGAACGTCCAGCTGGTCCGGTTCCAATGGGACGGCGATGTCCTGACGCTGGCCTGAAACGTCATTCGTACTGCTTGCATTAACCGTTTGAGCGTCAGATGTTTTGGAATCATCTTCTGGAGGCAAGAATGCCATTTCTTCATTGTCAATTGATGATCCATTGTCTGATGTCTTCGTCTCTTCTCTTGGACATTTCAGGCCGTCTCTGCTCCTCTTCTCGAATGATGAGAGGCTTGAATCAAGATAACTTGTCTGCGCCACCTCGAAGTCCAACTCAAGACAACTTCCGGGACTTGTGTGATGCACAGAGACGACTGCAGGTGGACTGACCTTCATGTTCATTTCTTCATGATCCAGACCAGGAGATTCTGAACTTTGATCTTGATTGGGTGAGGCTGAGAGGACAGAAAGAGGAGACCCTGGTGAAAGAGTCGTGCTGATTTGGATTAATGGGTCTTCTTCACGTTTACTTGCAGGACCATCTACTCTCTGTAGTGAACATGGACTGCAGCTCAAACGGATTAGAGGGACTTCTTTGAGATTGTCACCTGCTGGCTTAGAATGTTGGATATTTTCAGACTGGATTGCAGGAGTTTTCTGTGAGGTTTTGATATCTGAAGAGTTGTCTCCATCATCTAGTCGAGGATATTCAACTCTCTCGCATGCCTTCGTGTTTATGTGAACGAGACCATCTTCTCTCTGTGGTGAAAATTTGTCTTCGGCTTTGTCGTGGTGCTCCCTGATGTCAGGTTCTGCAAAGGAATGGATTTCTTTGAGACTTTGACTAACTGCCGGTGAGTACTGGAGGTGGTCCAACTGGTTTTCCTGGAAGATGGCAGGTGTTTCTATTAAGGTTTGGCCTGCTGAACATGCACGTGGCTCTGTCAGCGTCGAATGGGTCAAAAAAGCATCTTCATTTAGTCGAGGAGACTCGTTTGACAGGATTGGTGAAGCGGATTGCTTTTGGAGAGTTGGGTTTTGCAGGAAAACCTCGTCATCCTGGTGTTTATTTGCAAAGCCGCCATTTTCCATCCCAAGTAAACATTTTTCATCCTTGTCACCCTGCTCCGTGAAGTCCATTTCAGAACGGAAATGGACGTCTTTGGGACTCTGATTAACAGGTTCTGAGTGCTGGACAAAATTTATTTGGTTCTCCTGGAAGGTGGCAGGTGTTGGCTTTAGGATTTGCACTTCCGTAGGCATATTCTGCTCTGTATACGACATAGAGTCCTCTTCTGGGTTTGTCAGCAACGACACGTTGACTTCTGAGGTTCCACTTGCCATCTGCAGGTCAACTTGACCGCTGGTCTGTGTCGGCGGGTGTGTGTTGAGAGGCTGCGGAGATACAAAAGGAAGAGGTAAAGCCGTCTGTGATAGGCCGGGATCTGTGCAAGTTTCAAAAGTTTGGGCCAGGATGTGTTCATCTCGGTCAAGGTCGTTGGTGTCAATAGAGCAGATGCTATAAAACCTCTGCGTCCGCGTTTGGAAATCCTGACCCAGTGTTGTTGTGACAATACAGTCTTCGCTGTTAAAGGGAAACTGATCCCGTCCCAAGATGGATGACACATTTGAATCCTGTGTCAATTCCGGGCCAGTTCCGGTAGGACTGGCCCAACAACTTTCCGGCTGGAGAATCTTCTGCGTGAACCACAGCGCTCGGCGTGTCGCATTCTCCACGATGTTCTGGCGGGCCGGACTTTGGGTGAGTACCTCCATATAGGGCGCCGGTTCACAGCTGTGCGAGGGATTGCTGCTCACAGCTTGGGTCGAGAGCGCCGCGGCATCGCAGATAAGAATGGCCGGCTCCTCCTCGTGAGAGCTCCTCACCTGGGGATTCTTCTCGCTGTCCGGTCCTGGATGAGCTTCCTCATGACCCGGTCCTGCTTCTTCTTCTTCCAAACACACGTGTTGCGCTACCGCCACGGCCTGTTGTCGGACTTCCTCCACGCTGTCACTGATGTTGTCCTGACACGGGTCGTGTAGCAGGCTGCTCCTCTCGCTGGCCTGGGCCGGTACGGCCTCCTTGCTGAAGCAGCAGCCCATCTCTTCCTGCCAGAGGGGACAATTCAACGCAAGAACACGCGGAAAGGTCCTCGCGTGGTCTCACTCACATGCGGAAGGACAAGAGGCTCTGCCCCCCCCTCGATCTCACACCCCTAACCCCCTCCCTTACCCAGAATAGCACATGTGAAGGGGTTCATATGTCCCTGCCACTCAACGCAACACTGGTTGTGACTCAATGTGTGTGTGTGCGGCGGGTCAGCACATGGTCCAGTGGCCCCCAATCACAGTGCAGGACTCCCCCTCCCACTCTTCCCATTATTCGCCTCTCCTCCACTCCTGCTGCTCCCTTTCACTTCCACCAACTCTCACGTTGGCCCCTCCCTCAGTGAATATGTACATTAGTTCTTCGTGGCTGCAGGATGAAAGTTACCCCCTCCCACATAGTTTAGAGGTCAAATCAAGTTCGGCTCTGAAAGTTACAAGCTCTTATGCATCTTTTTTGTGAATGGTTTATAACAATGTTTCTCAACCAACACAGATTAAGCAAGTTTTTCTCTATAGCTACCACTATACTATTAACCAACCCCCCCTTAGCAACAACACTTACCTGAATTTACTTCATCTTAGACTCATCATTAGGGTAGGGCATCGAGCATTGAGCATCGATGGGACCCAGTTCTAACACGCCGGTTCTCCCGGAACCGTTCGAATTTTAAAATTTCGATTCAATATTTCGATGCCCTGACCGCCGAGCGGGAAAAAAAATGCTGCCGAAAACCACGAAGAAGCCACAAGAAGCGCGTGGTTGTGCATTGCAACTTGATTACAACCGTGGACACGGTGCGGTGGCGCTCAAAAGTTTGGCTACTTTCCCCCCCAAAAAATGACCAGTCAGCTCAGTGCAAAATTTGCAACACAACTATATCATGCAAAGGGGGGTGCACGACCAATTATGCACGACCGGCTTCATGGAATATAGCCTAAGTGCCAAGTGCAAAGCTAGCCGAGTGATAGTAGTTGACACGCTGCTCCGTCAGAACCAGGTAAGTGAAAATACATTACGTCTGTCTTCTGCTGTTCCCGCAATCCGACCCCGGATTAAGCAGTAGATGATGGATGGATGGGAAATAGTACGAGAATAAGTCGTATTATTACGCCGGGCTATAGTCCTGTATATAGAACTAGTTGCAAAATGACAGACTCAGCGGCGTTAGAACATACAAAGAGAAATAGATGCAAAATGAGACTCGCTGGCGCTAGCAAACAGCCGCCATTTTAAAGCAGTAGACGCCTCCGTTAAAATCAACAGTATTATAAAAGGATTTTTGTTTTGGAATCTGTTGTGCTGCTTATTTAGAAAGAAGCATTATGCAGAATGAAGCATTCGATTACTTTTTTCATGAACTCGAAGCAGTGAAAACATAGCATCACATCACAAAGCATCCTAGCCAGACGCTCTCATCTCTTCTTCGCCGCATTATAAATACACACTCCTACAGTGCCACTCACTGGCATAGCTGGTATTGTCACAATATAAACATTTTATGTGTCTGTAAACACAACAGAATCCGTTTTACAAATAAGGAAACCTTATTATTTTGCCTCATCTACATCAAATTATAATAAATAGAAGAATTTATGCTAATGCTTCGTTACAGCTCGTTGTAGAATATAAGTAAATGTTTTCTCCGTGAGCTTTGGAAAAATAAACATTGTGAAAGTGCACTCCTGAGGAAAGAAACTTCATCACATTCAAGTTCAAAGACTGATGTGTTAAAAATAACCCTGTGAGAAGTTCATATAATTTATAAATTTCATATTAATTGTATTAATAATAATAATAATTTTAAATTCATATAAATAATAATAATACATTTGAAAATTATATAATTTTTTTAACAATTGAGAAGACATTAATATAAACTAATAAATTTTTAAACTAGATTTTTTGACACTGGCTTTTTTTTTGTGTTTTTGACCCTGCCTCTTAAAAGAATCGGAATCAAGAATCGTTCGGAATCGAAACATGGAATCGGAACCTGAATCATTAAATTTCAAATGATGCCCAACCCTACTCATCATAGTATTTGTACTTCTGTTCGTATAGACCAGGGTATCCAAACTAGAGTTTTCCCGACTAGTCGACGTCATCGATGACGTAAATGCGTCGATGAGCACACTATCCCATTCATTCATTTTCCATGCCGCTTTTCCTCACGAGGGTCGCGGAGGTCCTGGTGCCTATCCCAGCTAACTACGGGCAGTAGGCAGGGTACACCCTGGACTGGTTGCCAGCCAGTCGCAGGGCACAAGGAGACATACAACTGTTCACACACACACTCATACCTACGGACAATTTTGAGTGTTCAATCAGCCTACCACACGTTTTTGGGACGTGGGAGGAAACCAGAGTTCCCGGAGAGCACACTATCCCGTCGACGGTTAATAAAGGGTTAAAAAATATATGAGTGGAAAGTTGAGAATGGTGGACGCTCGGGATTGAAGCGGGGAAAGCGGCACAAAGCGAAACAATTGAGGGTACACTGTCGTGTGCTGTCTCTTCAATGACAAGCTTGCAAACAATGGCAGCACATTGTACGTGAATGAACCGTCACTCAGGTATAATTTTGGAAGACGACAGAAGACAACAAGCTGGCGGATCATAAGTCCATATGACAACATATTTTATTGTAGTTGCCTTTATGTGGGTCGTACGACAGACTATTAGGGGCTAATGTCGGGCTAATGTAGCTGAATAAGTGGCTATGTACTTTACGTACTGTGTTGTCGCCTACGTTAATATCAACAATATTGAAAGCATCTTGTGTTTTACAATTGGTTTTACAAATAAGAAAATCCTTATTATTTTTGCTTTATTTACATCAAATTATAATCAATAGAAGAATTTATTCTAATGCTTTGTCAAAGCCCAGCAAAGGTACATGTATGAAAAGTGCGTAGCGGCACATAGCTACATTACCCCTACCTAATAAGGCGACTTTTGTTTCTCGGAGCAATATTACGACTTTAATCTCGTTCTTTCTTTTTTTTAAAAATGTATTTATTTGGCCCTAATACTCCATTGTAGCGTCGTATCAACGTCCATCGTAAAGTTTTTTTTCCACATACTTCAGTCATACGTGACATTTATTTATCTACTCTGCTGGTGCTCACTCTAATGGTGAGAACAATATAGGCATACTACAAAAACAGAAAGTAATTGTAGAAAGTACTGTATTGGCCCGAATATAATATATATATATTTTTGCATTGAAACAAGACATTTCATCTAATCTTGAACCATTTTCAGGCAATCAATGTATTTATTTTCGATGTATATTGTTGAAAACAGCCAACATTGCATCTCAGATGTAACTAAAATAAAATAAAAAAAAAAAGACTAATTCACTGCTTTCACTCAAAAAACTTTTAGATCTTATTAAAAAATATATATATCTTACCTAAAAATGCCGTTACGCTTGATAACACACATCACTGAAAAGTTAGGATTTTTTCCCACGTGTTTCAATTGAATTTCTATTTGTGTCAAGCCATTTTTAAGTTCTAGTTACGTTTTAAGTTAGTCTAAACTGTAAGTCCTGATAGGATTTTGAATTTTTGCAGTGTTCAAAATAAATGTACGATACAGGCTGTATTGGAGCGCATTAGGGACCAGTGCTACTTGGTGCTTTATCCAGCAGTGACTACTGAGCTAAAATTGATAGTTAGCATTATTAAGTTTTTATTTTACACCCTCATCACTCCACAATGCTATGTTATGTTAAAGCCTGTATGTAAGACACGTTAGCCACGCATCGACAGTGGTCATAACTAATAGAAACCTAGCCCTCCGCAGGGCTAACGTTACGTGAGCTAGTAGTGACAGTAACGTTAATCTTATTTATTAGCGCTTAGCGCTCTTTATTAGCGCTTAGCGCTCTACTGCTTTAAGATGGCGGCTGTTTACTAAAGCTGCCCACACGCGGCTGAGTATGTCATTTCGCATCTAGTTCAACATACATGTGATCTCTATGAGACGCATCAGACGCTACCTGCTACCAACGTAGCATCGTGCGGGCTAGTATTTAGCAACGTCGGCGTCATTTGTAGCGGCTGTCGCCTGCAGTAAGTTTTTGTTTTTTTTCCTTCTTCCTTTCCGCACGTGACAGCGCGTTGTCCCGCATTAAAAGTAGTCCGAGCAAAACGTGATGCTTAGCGCTGTCAAAATAAACGATTACTCGAGGTGAATAAAATTACTCGGATCAGTTTTTAAACTCGAGTTACTCGAGTATTCGTTTCAGCTCTAATCACAATAGATTGGTTTATTTACATTTCAAAAACCAGAAGCCATTCATTTACGAATGTGATTGTACTTTAGTTTACATATTTAAATTTTCAGATATTAAGATTTGAATGAGGCAAAATAACATGTTTTTTCTCTCAAATATATTGTTACAATCATTTTTTTCGGATGTACTGTAATTATTTTCTGTATAAAAATTAATTTGGTGTTCAAAATGTCTTTTTTTCAAACTTGAGTCTTGAAAAAGAGGGGCTCGTCTTATAATCAGGGCCGTCTTATATTCGGGCCAATACGGTAATAATTGTTTTGAATCCTGTTGGAAAAGTGAAGTCACAGTGTTCTGAATCTGTTTAGATTCCATTCTTTTGCACTAGTTAATGCCATCAGCATTTGACTTCATTCTTTATTTGTGATTTATTATTGTTATATGTGTTTATTTGTACTTCAACAAAGAATTTAAGTGTTCCAAAATGTTTTTGTGAATTAATAATCATCTACAAAAATCTAATTGCAAGTTTACAGTAATTTTCGGACCATAAGGCGCACCTGACTTTAAGCCGCCACTCACCAAATTTGACACAAAAATGGCATTTGTTCATGGATAAGCCGCACTGGACTATAAGCCGCAACTGTCCTCACTGTATTATGGGGTATTTAGACCAAAAGATTTTAACCGGTAACACTTTATTTGACAGCGGCATCATGAGACCACATGAACCACCATGAAGCTTTGAACCAATTGGCTCCAAAGCTTAATTGCTTCAAGAAGCTTCATTTGGCTATCACTGCTCCCTTGAGGGAGACAGTCAACCTCTGCTCGCAGCTGCAGTCAACACTGTTGTTGTCAAACGTGCCTCCTAGCATGCATTGCAGCGCTACCGATGTAAATTACAATCAAAATTCATGTTCTGTGCTAATTATTTCTTCAGTTACTGTTGCAGATATTTCATTGCCAGTCATGGTATTTGGTAACACATTATTTGACAGTGGCACCATAAAACTGTCATAAGACTAGAGCTGGGAATCTTCGGGCACCTAACGATTCGATTACGATTCAGAGGCTCCGATTTGATTATAAAACGATTATTGATGCACCCCCCTCCTTTTTTTTTTTTTTTTTTTTAAATAAAGTTTTGTACATTAGTTCCAAAATTGTTCAAAAATCCTCTCAGGCTAAACCAAACTACTATTTCAGTATCAAGTTAGCATAAACCAGTAAACAAATATACAATAATAACAGTAAATAAAATACTCCAGTACCCATTCTGTATCAGCAGCTTTAAACTACATTCAATTAATTTATTGTTGTGAATCAACCGTTAGTTGTAAAAGTTGCTCCCGTTATTCCATAATTTCCCTTCTGTCTGCTTTTGAGATGTCAAAGTTTTAAAACTGTTTCATCATTTAAAGATAGATTCAAATCAAGATTTTGTCGATTTAGGAGTATTTTAGATAAAAAGTTAATTAGATTCGGCACAACAGAGCCTTCTAGAGAAGTCCACTGCTTTAAGATGGCGGCTGTTTACTAACGCTGGCAAGTCCGTCATTTTGTATCTCTGTTCAATAATACGTGTTCTAACACCGCCGTCGTCTGTCATTTTGCATCTAGTTCTACATACATATGATCTACTGTAGCCGTTTGTTTGTAGCAACTAGCAACCGGGCGTTGTTTGTAGCGGCTGTCGACCGCAGTCAGGTATGATTGTTTTTTTTCATCTAGCGGCATGAGTTGAACATGATATTTACTCTCGGTCCGTTCCTCATTGCGCCCAAGACCGCGCTGACTGTGTTATACTTCCGCTTTACCTGGTATAATTCAATAATCGGAATTTGAAAGTTTGTGAAACGTTCTCGAATCTTTCACGGCCGAATCGCGAATAATCTAAGATTCGGAAATTTCGCACACCTCTATAAATGACAATCAAAATTCATGTTCTGTGCTAATTATTTCTTCAGTTACTGTTGCAGATATTTCATTGCCAGTCACGGTATTTGGTAACACTTTATTTGACAGTGGCACCATAAAACTTTCATAAGACCATCATAAATATGACATGACACTGGCAAGAGCATTAATCAATGCTTATCACATGTCATTAAGTGTCATCTGGCAAATTATCTCACTTTTGAATGGATATAATAGGAGTTAGTGACATAATTTGCCGGATGACACTAAATGACAACCGTCATAAGCATTCATTAAAGGGTATGTCAACCCCTGGGGAATGTTAATATTCCATCATTTATCCATAAACGCATGCCTTTTGTATTCATATCATGCCACTTCGTGTAACTACACACAAGAAAATGAGAGAAATTTGGATCGATTGTCAAGCTAAAACGACCGGCGCCCAAGATCTGGCAGACTGTGCGTGACGTCATTACAAGTGAAGAGAGTGCCACCGGCCACTAGGGCGGCAGCGCCTGTCTGCATCAATATAATTCCTTCTAGTGAGGGGAGAATTAGGGGTGTTTTGAGCTGTTTATGCTGTTGCATTGTGTTCGTCCTGCACATATTCCAGGTTCCCTCATGAAGAAACACCCCTCGTTGTCAATAAAAGAGAATTCAGAATTGACAGTGAGGGGTGTTTCTTCAACAAGAAAAAGGCTCAGTGCTTTAATACTGAATGGCGGCGCTAATGGCAGACAATTTCGTTTCTAGTTTCAGCGACGAATCCGACGTAGAAGGACGTAACGAATGTTCATCTAATGGTGACGAGGAGAGTTACGAAGCTTTAGTCGGTGTTTTAGGTTAGCAATTTGAGCCCAAACGAACGCCAATGCAGCGTAATGAAACGGTCATTGAGGGGAGCAATGACACTGATGAAACATCGGCAGCAGATCGTGTGTGAAACACCAATGATTTGTTTTGCATTTCTTTTTGTGAAGCTGATGCACCGTGACCGCAAAATAAAGTAATGTATAGAATAATTATCATTTATTGCGCTATCATAGCTTTTCGCTCTGCCAACAGACACAAATATGAATGGGATCAGAGGATTTGTTCTATATATTTTACGAGCGATAATTTATACATGTGTCCAGTCCTGTATCCAATGCGTGATATTTTTTTTATTATAAAAGAGTACTCACTCTGGCCATTTCGAGCTTGGCTGCTCCCCTCCTTTGCTTAGCCTTACCCTCCTTTGCCAGTCATCTTCCTCTTTCTTGATATCTCAGGACATTTAGGTGGCTGCGCGTGTATGGTGGGCACCGCATCTCCTTTGAGCAGCAATCTTTTAGCAAAACTTGATTTCACTTGTCCATATATCGAGAAGCTTTCAGGTGGAAAATGCGCACCACAGAAAACCGTGCCGGAGGCAGTGTCTAGAAAATTATCCCTCTTTGCACGGACGAACTTTACCCATTGTCTGCGTAGTCCAGCTTTTTTTTTCGCGTTCGGGAACTCATGGATACTATATTCCGATAAATAGCTATTTGTACACCACATAGCACATCAGTTTTGAACCATTTTAGTGATGTTTTGGTCAAACAAACCCGAACGCTACTCGCTTGTCGATAAAAAACAATGGCACCTGGCTCCTCCTCGACTTTCATTCACTTGTAGTGACGTCCCCGCCCCATTTCCGGAACACTTTCGGAAATGTTCGTCATTTTCGATCCATTTTCAATAATTGCTCATTAATGTGATTGATTTTTTTGTTAATTTTATCAATATTTGTTATCTTGGCACATAACGGTTCTAATCATGTCTCACACCCCCTTTGCGTACCCTTTAATGCCCATGATAGTGTCATGTCATAATTAATACGGTCTTACAGCAGTCTTGTGACGCCACTGTCAAATAAAGTGTTACCAACTAACCTAATATATCAACAAATAATCCGCACTGGACAGTAAGCCACAGGATTCAAAGTGAGGGAAAAAAGTAGTGCCTTATAGTCTGAAAATTATGTTCTTAAAAAAGTTTTTTTTTGAAGTTCATAAAAAAACTATTAGACTAGTCGACTAATCGTTAAAAACGTCTGCAGACTAATCGGGAGAAAAACAATATTTTGGGACAGCCCTAGTCCAAACTGTTGCCCGCAAGACAATTTTCAAGTGCCGGCAGCAACATTATGAAAACTGAGTATTGCCAACACAAGAAGTTTGAGCTCAGCCTCCACTCTGTTGTACTTCCCGGTTTCCACACTAGATGGACTTAAACAGACTCCTCTAGTCTCTTCTGTAAACTGTACATTGTGTAATTATCAAACAGCAAAAGCTCTCATTGTGTACAAAAAACTATGTTCATAGTGTACAAACCTGGATAAGTAGACCTCATGTTAACATGATTATACACCATCTTATGCCTCAGAGGCAACGCTATTCTAATTACTACTCGTGAACATTTGGGTTAATCTGCATTTTTTTTTTTGCCTTAAATATATACAATTCCATGCTAACTTCAGTTTCAACATGTTTCAGTTCCACATAATTAGAACACAAGGCACCAAAGCACAGTGTTTAAGTCAGTCTAATAGTAGTAGTTTTATAAGAAAATTATCTTTGTTATTATTTTTGGTTTGTGTAAATGCACAGTGCCGCATCAAATGAAATGATTTTCACATGTCAGCACAAAAAAGGCATTTTCTTTTTAAACTAACATCAAAGATGGCTCAAGTACTAACAGTTTGTACTTAGTTGGAGCCACAAATTCTTATGTTTCAAAAAATAAAAGGCTAGTGAAGGAGTACTTACTGCTGACAGGAGTTGAACGTCCAGATATCTGCTCAGAAAAATATGGAATTAAAGTAAAAACATAAATAATTAAGAACAATTACGTAAAAATATAATTAAACAGGAAAAATGCTTTGACTCTCGATTAGTATATTTTAGCATGGTACAGTATGTAATAACAAACAGACAAAATAAGCCCTAAAAGCAGTATTTTTGCACAATATTAGTTTGACTCTTGTGTAAAATATGTTTGTAGTAGTGCTAGTTAGGTGGCCATTTAATGTCAGCAAAACCTAACTTAAAAACTGGATTTAAAAAAAATTAGCTCACCTGCTGTTTGTCTTGCTAGTTAGCCTCGCTAGTTAGCTATGTCCATCTCGAAAATTCCGTCCGACTAAAGTAACGGCAAGCGTTAACTAAGTCAACTCAACATTAAACTTGAATGAAACACTAGGTTAACATTTATATATGGCTAAGAAGTAAAGTAGAATAGTGAATTATTGGCGGTTGTGTAACGCGCCTGTGAACTTTGCAGTTGTCAATTGACGACAAGACTACGCGGGCTGACCTCCACGTTAGTTGCACGCGCCTGCGCAATAGAAAAGAAGTGACTTGTTGCCATGGCAACAGCGCAATTGCTGCGTTACGTCGCTGACGCAAAGTTAGCAAACAGACAAAAACACTTTCCACAACTCCTATCAAAAAATACAAGATTTATAACAAGTAGTAGCAAGATTTTTATGAGTTTTGTGGTGGTCAGATAGCGGTAACTCAAAAATATGCATCCACATCTCTTATCTTTTTATGAACTGGGCCTCTTTTCAAAGCGAATGACTCACTTGTCCTTGTAAGAAAGATACAAATGTAATGAAAACAAAGAAAGAGGCGTTGAGTGACTCATGAAGTGGTTTAATCTCTTTATTTTGTAGTGGCTGTTTACATACAGTTGCAAGAAAAAGTATGGATTACTTTAATTTATTCACTCAGAAGGACAATGACAGTAAACACATCCATTGACCGCTATAGACGTCCAAACTAGGGCTGTCAAACGATTAAAAATTTTAATCGAGTTAATCACAGCTTAAAAATTAATTAATCGTAATTAATCGCAATTCAAACCATCTATAAAATATGCCATATTTTTCTGTAAATTATTGTTGGAATGGAAGATAAGACACAAGACGGATATATACATTTAACATACTGTACATAAGTACTGTATTTATTATAACAATAAATCAACAAGATGGCATTAACATTAACATTCTGTTAAAGCAATCCATGGATAGAAATACTCCTAGTTCTTAAAATATAAATGTAAGTACAAGTTATAGAAATGTTATATTAAAACCCCTCTTAATGTTTTCATTTTAATAAAATTTGCAAAATTTTCAATCAAAAAATACTAGTGGCTCGCCATTGTTGATGTCAATAATTACGCAATGCTCAGGGTGCTTAAACCCATAAAATCAGTCACACCCAAGCGCCAGCAGAGGGCGACAAAACACAAGTAACAACTGGCCATGACACTGTGGTGTCATTTTAATCTGTTTAAGCGTGGCATGTGCGTTAATTGGATCAAATATTTTAACGTGATTAATTAAAAAATTAGTTACTGCCCATTAACTAATTTAATTAATTTTGACAGCCCTAGTCCAAACCCATTTTAACTGGGAGCCGCTGTAAACCCTTCCCAGTTAAAATGGATTGGACGTCTATTGCTGTCAATGGCTGCCAAAGACTTAAAAATAAAAATCCATGTCATTGTCATTGTTACAGTATAAATTCTTGCAACTGTAAATAACGTGAAGCTCATCAAATTCAAGTATGAGTAAGAATAACATACAGTTGTAAAAAAACATTTGAAGCGAGTTTGCACGCTGGCTCCCTCTGGTAGTTGGTGGAAGAATCGCTGAATTCAAAGTTTACCAGTCCAGTTATTTTTTATCTCAGGAGTAGAGACTCCAGTAGATGGTGTTGAAGAGGAGGTAGGAGAGCGGAAAGGCCAGGCGGGAGTACGAGTCGATCATGTAGCTGTTGCTCACCAGGAGGTCCACATTCTCTCGCACTGAGCGCTGCCGGCGCAGCCGCGTCCCCTCTGGGGGCCGAGGCTCTGGCGGCGGGGTCGCCGAAAGACGCTCGGAGTTCACGCCCAGGGTCGCCCGGGTGAATGACGTCAGCTCCATGTCGTTGTCGTGGAAGCAGCCATCGAAGGCCATGGCTTGGCTGGCGTTGAAGGTGGACGGGAGCTAAAAAAAACGATCCAAAAAGTGCTGTCATTTGCCCAATCAGGGGCACTGTTTTCATCTTATTCACCTTCCCTCTTCTCATCTTCCTCATCTCCTCCAGAGTGGTGCAGTAGTTGACTGCCGCGTACTCGATGACTGACAGGAAGACAAAGAGGAAGCTGGTCCACAAGTAGATGTCCACCGCTTTTACGTACGACACCTGAATACGCAAACGCGTATGATTTGACAGGAAGTAGGCAAGATCGAGATTAGGGCAGAGTGTTGTTACCTGAGGCATGGACGACGAGACGCCTGTGATGATGGTGGACATGGTGAGCACCGTGGTTATACCTGTGCAAATACACTGCATGGATTAAAGTATCAGGTCTAGGGTTGCACTGATACTGATGCCGATACAGCACTAAAATGTCAAACATAACGGTATTAAGGAAGACTAAGAAATAATGTGCCGATGCTGTGCAGTGTGTATTTTTCGAGAACTAGTTTGCAACCGCTGGTTGCCCTACCCAAGATGGCCGTCAGGTACACATAATACTGTAAAAGAAGAAGCTAATCATCCTTTTGCTCTCAAGTTTATCACTTGTAGATGTCCAATCCAGTAAAAATTGATTGGACGTCTAAAACTGTCAATTGCAGACAATGAGTTAAGCAGCGTCTGACTAATTCATGATCGCAATTAGCAAGTGAGTAGGCAGTAATTTAATATTTTTTAAAAAGTTTATTCTATCAAAAAAAAAAGTAGTATCAGTACATTATCGCCAGGGCGTCTGAATCGGTATCAAAGCCAAAAAATGGTATCGATGCAACATCAATCATATCATAGCACTTACGATATGAGTATGAACAAGGGATGTCCCCGATCCAATCACGTGATCGGAAATCTGGCCCAATCAAGACATTTTCACAGGATCAGATGCAAAATATCACATTTTTAAGATTTATTTACTTTTATTTTCAATTTTTAAGGGCTATAAGTTAAAGCAACACATGGTAACTTTTCAGCTTTGTTCGATTTTAGCGACGCCGGTGGACAAAAGTGGTATTGTTTTGCCTTTAGGAAGACTGCGTTTCCCATGAGGACCAGCTCACACTATATGTACATAATATGGGAATATTTTCCACTTGGATGTTTTTCATTTCTTCTTTAAAAGTTTGTTCGTTCATTTCCCGGCCAACTCTCCCACTTCAAATGGATTGATGGATTGGACGTCTATTCAAATCAATGGCAGCCAAAAAATAACTTGACTTTCTGCCTACCCAGAGAGACGCGGGCCGGCACGGCCCGTCGGTCGATCCAGAAGGAGACCCAAGAAAGGACCACCATCAGCATGGTGGGGAAGTACGTCTGCAGCATGAAGAAGAAGATGTGCCGCCGCAGGAGGAAGTTGATGAAGAGACGATTGTACCAACCTGACCCGCGCAAAATCCACATGCAAAAAGTGGGCACATCCTCAAGAAAATGGAAGTTCAGATGTTCTAGTAGGCTTTCAACATGGAAGTAAATCTGTGCCAGCGAAGTTTGAATTAGAATTTCTAACACTGAATTTCGCAAAAAATCAGTTGTAAATAATTCATTTGGAAGATCAGGGATTGATTGTTTCTCTCTGGTTATCTGAATGGTTATCAACACTATACTATACACAGTATATAATACTACACTAAACTACACTACACTACACTACACTATACCATACTATCAACTAGGGCTGCAACTTATAACTATTTTCGTAATCGATTAATAGGACGATTGATTAAACGATTAATCAGATGAATGTGACTTCTTTCAATTACCTTCGCAATTCACATTGAAGTTGTTTTAGGCATGTCGTAAGTAAAAAAATGAAGACAAAAATGATGACTATTTCCTTGAACTGTATCAATTCTCAAATTCGCTGGCAACTAATTAATTAATAGATCTAATCGATTAGTTGTTGCACCCAAATAAGAAGCTAGTTTAGACAGTAAGATGTCTGAAAATTGGCAAAAATATGAATTGTTATTTTCCAAAGTAAAAGAAGATGTCCTACTTTGACTTAACAAAGATATAATGAAGAAATCTGATATTTACAATTGAGAAGCAGGGCGAAGCAATCAATCCCAGATCTTGCTACTGAATGTTTTACAAATTTTTTTTTTTTTGCAAATGAATATCTTGGAACTTAATTATTTGCAACCATTGATTCCTTCTGCCTGGTTATCAACATTGAGATAACCAGGCAGAAGCAATCAATCAATCAATCAATGCAAAATTCAGGTCCAAGATCTGGGATTGAATTTGAAAAAAAAAAAAATCTAGGTTTGATTACTTCTCTCTGGTTAACTGAATGTTGATAACCATTTACTCCCTGCTTATCTGAATGTTGATAACCATTCAGATCCCCAGGGAGAAGCAATCAATCCCAGATTTTTTTTTTTTTTTTTTTTTTTGCAAATTCAAATCAGATCTTGGAACTGAATTTTGCATTGATTGATTGAATGTTGATAAACATTCAGATAGCCAGAGAGAAGCAATCGATCCCTGACCTTGCAACTGAATTTTTTGTGAATTACTTTTTGCAAACGAACTTCTTGCAGCTGAATATTTGCACACTTTGATTGCTTCTCCCTGGTTATCTGAACCATTTGGATTGCTTCTTTCTGGTTATCTGAACCATTTGGATAACCAGGGAGAAGCAATCAATCCCAGATCTTACAACTGATTTTTTTTTTTTTTTTTAGCAAATTCATTTGCAGAACTTGCAACTCATTTTTGCACCGATCGCTTGCTTCTCCTTGGTTATCCAAATGGTTATCAAGATTCCAATAACCAGGGAGAAGCAATCGATCCCAGATCTTCAATTCAATTTGTTGCGACTTCATTTTTTCTGACAGAATTTATTGCGACTGAATGTTTTTGCAGCTTAATTTGGATGCTGAAAACAAATCGGTGTTTGAATTTCAACGCTGGAAAAAAAAATACAAATTCTAACTCCTGGTGGCACTGATTGACTTGACCATAATTTGATGCGAACCTGTGCTGCTGTAGAAAGCCAAGCCGCTAGAGGGATGAAAGTGCTCGATGAAGAACTGGGACAAAACGATCTCGTCGGTCCTCAGCGAGTCGTTGCCGTTTTTCCAATACAGCATCAAGTCGTTTTCGTTGTACGCATCTGCCAAAGAATTTAATTTACTCAGTGAACTGTGTAAATGTGTTTTTTGCTTGCGTCTCACAGCTTTCCAACTCCAGCGAGCAGTTCTGCGTGTCAAGAGGGAAGCTGCTAAAGTCCATGGAGCACAAAGACGTGACAGTGACCCTGAAAACACAAAAGTGAAAAGTTTTCAGTGGCCAGACAGCATCCATCTTGATCTGGGGTGACCTTTTTGGTGGTGTTGCCATGGCGATTGGGGAGCAGCTAGTAAAAATCTTTATTAGGGAAGGAAAGAAGATGTTTTTTGCTTATAAGTAAAAGTGAAAAAGCGGTCTGAGACTGGAAAATAACTCATTCAGTGGAAAAAAAAGTATTATTTAGTTTGATTAGTGCTACAACGATTAATCGATTGCTTCGAGTATTCGTTTAGTTAAAGTGGCGTTGTAATGGTTTATTTTGAAAGTGTTTACATTTAGTTTTATTGATGAGGGTGGATACACTGCCCTCTAGTGGCGACAATGAAGATGACATAACTCATTTCACATGGCTGAATCCAGCTGCTCCTTGTTAAGACCAACGTAAGCTAAGTTTTTGTTCGGGCTAATGTTTTTTAATGCAGTCGTAATTTAGTTTATAGATATATTTAGCCGTTTTTTGTGGGAATATAAGTCTGCACCATTTGTTGAGAGCATTGTAAAAAAAAAAAAAAAAAAAAAAGGTACCATTTTATAGCATTTAAGCTAGCGGACTTTTGCTGTGTAAGTTAGCCATTTGTTCTTTTGTTGTACATAGATCCTTATTCATTTATTTTTTCATACTGTTTGAGGCTCAGCTCAGGTATTTTAATTTTTCATGTTCCTTATCCGATTACTCGAATATTCGAAATAATTAGTTCATCGATTAATCGACTACTACAACAGTCGAAAGCTGCAGCCCTAAATTTGATTAAAGTCTGGTGGAACAAATCTTAGATTCTGTTCCATTGTTAAGTGGAACTTTTTGATGTCTATGCTTCACCTGACACTGTACAGGATGTTCCCGTCCGGGTAAACGCGCAGCATGATGTTCTCCATGGTAGTGTCGTGGATGAAGGAACGCTTGGAGTGCGCGAAGAAAACATCCGGCACCCAAATCTTCTTCACTAGGCGCGAGTCGAAGGTCCGACTCTGGTTGTTACGAGACGGGAAGGCCAGACGCTCGTCTTTCCAGTAATGGCGCAGGTACAACGTCATGGTGAAATCCTGCCAAAAAAAACATCAGGGTCGGTGCCTGGCTGGGGCGCGAGAAACGCGGTGGGGACCCACCATGTTGACTTCCGAGATGCTGTCGATGCTCTCCACCTGCACGTCGATGCCCACAGGGATGGCAGCTCCTGTTGGTTGGAAATGATTTATTAAGAAAGCCAAATTGCTTTCAAAATTCTCATTCATCTTCCGAGTAGCTTAACCTAACGAGGGTAGCCGGGGTGCCAGAGCCTATCCCAGATAACAACGGGCAGGAGGCAGGGTACGCCCTGATTTGGTTGCAGGGCATAAGGAAACGAACAAGCATTCAAGCACGCACTCATATCAAAGGACTATTTGGAGTGTTTAATCAGCCTAGCCTGCATGTTGATGGGATGTGTGAGGAAAGTAGACTACCCGGAGAACATAAAAACTCCTCTGGGCTGGAACCCGGGATGGAACCCTTTATTTCAGAACTGCGAGGCAGACATGCTAACCATTCTTCCACCGTGCCACCGCTTTGGAATGTTTTAATTTTATTCCTTTTTTTTTTTTCTTCATTTTTTAAATATTTATTTGTTATTTGTTTATACATTAATTTATTAATTCTCAATTCATCATATTTTTTAAATGTAATAATTTTAAAAAAAAATTGTTATGACATTTTATCCCTGAATTTATATATGTTATTTGTTTTATTTTATTTTGTTATTCCTTTTTTATCTTTTTATTTATTTGTTCATGTATTTATAAATTCATTTTTTATTTTTTATTTTTAGAAAAATGTTTGAGTTGTGATGCATTTTTATTTAGCTTTTTGTTTCATTTATTGCTGTGCGTATTTTAATCTTTTTATGGATTTATTTTATTTTACTTGTATTGATTCATTCCCTTTTATCTTTTTTTTTGTTTTTTACACCTTTTTATCCTTGAATATATGTGTTTTTATTTGTTCCATTACACTTTATTAAATATTTTTGCTTGTTTATGCATATATTTATTTATTAATTTCAAATGTATTCATTTTTTAAAATTTATTTTAAAGTTGAGATGCATTTTTATTTATTCTTATTTTATTTATTTTATTGTTCTGCTTTAAAAAAAATCTTTTTAATAATGATAATAATACATTTTATTTGAAAGCGCCTTTCTGGTACATAAGGTCAGCGTACAATCATTTAAAAAACAAACAAATGAAAGACTGAAAACAGTAAAAATAATTAAGTATATGACTTTTAAGGCAAATTTAAAATACTAAACAGATGAAAAAAAATCCTAACATAAAAATAATGCAATAATTATCAAAATAAAATAATTTAATAAAAATTATTTAATGTGTATATTTCATGATGCATTTCTTTATTCATTCCTTATTTAGTTATTTAATGTATTTTTTATTGGTATGCCATTTAAATACTTATATTTATTTCTTATACATTAATTTCTTATTTCATTAGCTTCGCAATCCAATGTATGCCATAGTAAAAATGTTATAATCTTTTTTTTTTGGGTATAATATCTTATCACAAAACAACTACTTAACAAAATCAGCATTTTTCCTGACCACGTCTGCGGTTAGAAATAACCATTGTGGATCCTAGTTACCGGCTGACCTCGCTAGCTGTTACTTCTACCTTCCTGCGTGAGTTAATTCCACCTGAGCGTCAGCACGACAGCCGCTCAATAAACACTTTGTTTAATGAAGCTCAGAAAAGCTCCCGCGGAGGCCGTCGCCACGACAACCGCTGGTACCGGGAACCACTGCGCGGGTGGGCGGGTGACTCATGCGCTCGTTTCCCATGTCACACCCTGATCTGTTTTAAATTCAGCTCTGAAAAGTCTGTTGTTTTAGCCAAATATTTATTTGAACTTCGCTTGCTCACTTCTTACAGTAACAACTTAAACTCGTTAGCTAGCCTAGCATTTAGAATTTGCTGTTCATCTGGCCAAGATGCACTCTCCATCAATGAGTTTATCACTAGTAGACGTCCAAAGCACTTAAAGTGGAAAACATACACAAATGTCAACAATACATTAAAATCTTGAATATTCCATGTAATAAACAGACAAATACGCTAGCTGTACACGATCAAATCCTGTGCTTTTTTGCCTAGCGGTTAGTGTCCTTTCCTGCCATGCTGGACGCGCTGTGTGACGCGGTACGAGTCCTGACCAGGACGAGGGGGACTCCTTGCGCTATGCAAGGCGGTTCCATGCAGACCGGTTACATTCATACAGTAAAGTTTAACATGGACAATAACCAGATGAATACATATCAACAGCGATGGATTGTGCGAGATTCATTGCAACTTGCTACAATAATGGGATTCCATACGCCATAGTAGTACCACCAATTGGCCTCAAGATGCCCCTATCTCCACTCAATAGCTAACTGTACATGAGTAATGCAAGCAAGACAACTGAAATTTGTAACGCATAGTTATAGTACAGTATAGTATACAGGTATATTTATATCTCTGTACTATAGTATCGTATAGTATAGTATCCAATATACTGTACATATGTAATATAGTATTTTATCTATTTACGTGGTAAAGTATCTGATATATGTAGTATAGTATAGTATAGTATAGTATAGTATAGTATAGTATAGTATAGTATAGTATAGTAGTCCTCAAAAAATTAGCATATTGTGATAAAGTTATATACTATACTACAATTTTAAAAAACTTTATTAAATACTGTATATATATCTAAAATACTATACTATACTATACTATAGAAAAAGGGTGGGCAAACCGGTCCTAGAGGGCCGCAGTGGGTCCTGGTCTTTGTTCCAACTGATTCAGCACAGACAGTTCAACCAATGAGGTTTCAGTGGCAACAAGAAGCATCTGACTGCAATTACCAGATAGCACTTGAAAGAAACCAGATTGGTAAAAGCCACAGCAGTCCTTTGTGGAATAGTTTGCCCACCCCTGTTATAGGACATACATCCTATGACCAGTTTGCCCACCATTTTTCTATAGTACAGTATAGTATTTTAGATATATATACAGTATTTAATAAAGTATCTCATATATGTAGTATAGTGTCATATATATAGTATAGTATCTTATATATGTAGAATAGTATAGTGTGATACATTATATATGTAGTATAGTAAAGTATAGTATAGGAGAGTAAATTATATTATAGTGTCTTGTACTAGTATATACTGTATGTAGTGTAGTAGTTTATTTGTATATAGTATATGTATAGTTTGTATATAATATAGTACAGTATCTTATATACCAGGGGTCCTCAAATACAAATCTTGAAGGTCCACAATTATTTTTTTCATACAAGCATGGGTCCATTTTTAAATGTCGGTCGACTAAAGGCAGGTCGTAGGTGGCAAAGGTGTTGTTGTTTTTTTGACCAAACAAAAATACAGTGTACATTCTGATTAAATAAAAATAAATTAACAAAACATTTTCTTGACATAAATTAAAATTACAAAAACAACAAAACAATACAAAAACATGCAAGTACAATGTTTACACATGTTTACTAAAAAATTGACTAGATCTGTCATGAAGGTATAAACAATAACTATTCACAGTACATATTATAGCTGTAAAACACTGCTGGATAAAAAGAAAACATGCAAGTAGTACATGTTCACATGTACAGAACATAAATGACAAGCTCTGTCATTAAAGTGCAAACATTATAATTATTGACTGTAACTTTAAATGTAAAACACTGCCCAATGAGAGAAATGGCGTTTGGTGGTCACAAAGCTGTTTACTCACATCATCAGCCAGTACTTCAGTGCGTCTTGTGGTTGATGAATCTGAGAGTGAGATTTGATTGATTTTTGTTATCATTTCCTCCTGGACACATATTTGTCAGTCCATTCCTCATTGAAACAGCAATTTTCGTTGTCTCTTGGTCAACTTTGAGCATGCCATTTTGTTAGATTTGGTTTTCTAAGGGTGGCATGTGAACAAACATTGCAAAGTGCCGGGTGTGACTCGTGTCTAACACTGCTGCGGTCTGTCCGCTCTAGCTAGCTAGCAGCATGCAGGCTCTCTCAGCCAATCAGCGCATCCATGTACGCTCTCTCAGCCAATCAGCGCATCCGTGCAGGCTCTCTAAGCCAATCAGCGCATCGTTGTCTTAGAGATGACAACAGAACTGGAAACATGGAAGATATTTGACTAAAAATGAAACAGAATTTAGCGATAGACTAGTAGCGCATAGCGATAGATTGGCAATTCATACAAATGTGTTAAAAAAAATGTGTTTGTTTTTTTGAAAAGTGCATTTTGCGCTGGGTCCACGGAGAGGTGTGCCGTGGTCCGGTCATGGACCGCGTTCCGCTAATTGAGGACCCCGGTTATATACAGTATATAGTATAGTATTAGTATCGTCCGACAGTGTGGAGGCTACAGTCACCTAGCATCAACTTCGCTTGCTAGGCCATGTAGTTTGGATGCCAGAGGAGCGCTTGCCCCGAAAGGTGCTTTATGGCCAGCTCCATCTTGGCTGTCGCTTGATAGGACCGCCAAAAAAAGCGCTATTCAGACCGGGTGAAGGCTGCCATGAAAAAATGTGGTCTTAACCCGATCCAGCTGGAAACCAATGCAGCTCAACGATCCATCTGGCGGCAGCTCATCCAATACGACGTCCACAAACTTGAGGAATACCGAGGTGAACAACGGACCAGGAAACGTCAAAAAAGACATAAAGCCAGTGCCATACCCACATCCCCAGTCAATGTCCTCAACTGCTCTGCCTGTGGCAAGCAGTGTGGATCTCCGATTGGGCTACACAGCCACATGAAGTGGACTCACAAAAAATAGAGATGGATTGTCATCATCGGAAACGATGGACAACCTTAACGTAACGTAAACTAGTATAGTATAGTATCCTATATATGTAGTATAGGATGAGTAATGCAAGCAAGACAAGTGAAAATAGCAACGCATAGTTATAGTACAGTATAGTGTATTATCTGTCATATATATATATATATATATATATATATGTTAGGGCTGTCAAACGATTAAAATTTTTAATCGAGTTAATTACAGCTTAAAAATTAATGAATCGTAATTAATCGCAATTAATCGCAATTCAAACCATCTATAAAATATGCCATTTTTTTGTAAATTATTGTTGGAATGGAAAGATTAGACACAAGATGGATATATACATTCAAAATACAGTACACAAGGACTATTTGTTTATTATAACAATAAATCAACAAGATGGCATTAACATTACGAACATTCTGTTAAAGCGATCCATGGATAGAAAGACTTGTAGTTCTTAAAAGAAAAATGTTAGTACATGTTATAGAAATTTTATATTAAAACCCCTCTTAATGTTTTCATTTTAATAAAATTTGTAAAATTTTCAGTAAAAAAATAAACCAGTAGCCCGCCATTGTTGATGTCAATAATTACTTACACAATGCTCATTGGTGCTGAAGCCTATAAAATCAGTCGCACCCAAGCGCCAGCAGAGGGCGGCAAAACTCCATAAAACACAATTACCAAGCAGTTCACTGTACTGTCATTTAAATCTGTCTGAGCGGGGGGAGTGCGTTAATTGCGTCAAATATTTTAACATGATTAATTAAAAAAATAATTAACGCCCGTTAATATATATATACATATCTATATATACATATATATACTTATATATATATATATACATATATATATTAGGGCTGTCAAAATTATAGCGTTAACGGGCGGTTTTTAATTTTTGTAATTAATCACGTTAAACTATTTAACGCATTTAACGTGTGCGCGGAACGACTCACTCACACATTGCCGTGAACAGACTACAATGTCGCCGTTATATGTATATTGAGAGCTATGAAGGAAGAGACAAGCAAGTGGAGTGGACACAGGCATTCATTGGAGCCGCTCTATTTATTGGCATAAGCTATGACATCTCTTCCACAACTATTATAGCGAGCTATGTGGGGAAGAATGACAAGAAATGATCGCAGAGAAGATATACCCTTTGCAGCCACCACTGACAGTCATGGTTGCCCAACTTCCAATCATGCATTTGGGCAGTTAAGCCGCTACAGTATCATTTAGTGAAAGCACAAAAAAAATAATGTTCACAATAGAAAAGCGCTCAATGCAAAGAGAACTGGCATTCCCAATCAAAATAGCTATGCAAAATAATACTCAGACTTTGGTCAAACTCTATTCAAACATTTCGTTTAGCTCAACAAATACACTAAATGGCAATATTTAGTCACAATATACAAACTCACATTTATCTTTTAAAGATTAAAAGTCTTTCTATCCGTGGATCCCTTTCACAGAAAGAATGTTTATAATGTTAATGCCATCTTGTGGATTTATTGTTATAATAAACAAATACAGTACTTATGTACTGTATGTTAAATGTATACATCTGTCTTGTCTTATCTTTCCATTCCAACAATAATTTACAGAAAAATATGGCATATTTTAGAGATGGTTTGAATTGCGATTAATTATGATTAATTAATTTTTAAACTGTGATTAACTCGATTAAAATTTGACAGCCCTACTAATTATATATATATGTAGTGTAGTGTGGTATGGTAGCTCAATATATGTACTATAGTATAGTATAGTATAGTATAGTATAGTATAGTATAGTATAGTATAGTATAGTATAGTATAGTATAGTATAGCATAGTATAGTATAGTATCTTATACTAGTACATACTGTACAGGGGTGACCCAAAAAAAAGTTTACACTGCCATAATACAACTTAAATGCCATGTTTATTCATCTTAGAATTAGAATTTAATCACAAATTATAAATTATTGTAAAGAACATGTACAGTACACTCTATTTTTCAACGTGTCCTCCCTTAAGTGTCACAACAGCCTCCAGGCGCCTGCGGAACGCTTGACAGGTCTTCTTTATGTAGGATGCTGTCATCTTTTCCCAAGATCTAACAATGGACCCCTCCAAGGCTGCCACAGAAGTTTGTGGCTTCTTACAGGCACTGTCCTCCACAATTGCCCATATGCTATAATCCAGCGGATTGAGATCTGGACTCTGGGGTGGCCACATATCACCTTGTCAATCAACTTTTTGGTCCGCACAGATCGGCACTTCCAGACCCAGGTTTTCGTGAGGCTGTTCCAGTATCTTTCAGCTTCTTTTTAACTTTGTAGACTGCACATCTGGATATTCTCAGATTTGCTGCAATCTCAGTAGGTGTCAGACCGGCACGCAGCAATTCAGGTACAGCTTAAGTTTTCTTCATTTTCAGCAGAAGCACAGGAATTGTAGAGACGAGAGATTACCAGCTGCATTGAGTGACCTTAATGAATCACTTAAGCATGACAACCTATTTAGATATGTTTCAATGGCTTTTAAACAAGCAGTCAACTGAGTGTAAACTTTTTTTTGGGTCACCCTGTATAGAGTGTAGTATGGCAGTTTATCTGTATATGGTATATACTGTATATCTTACGGATATAATATAGGACAGTATCTTATATATAGTATATAGTATAGCATTAGTATAGTACAGTACAGTATCATACATTGTGCACTGCCCCTATTAAATAATAAAAAAATATACGTATGTAGTATAGTATGAGTAATGCAAGTAAGACAATTGAAAATAGCAATGCAAAGTTATAGTTTTAGTATCATATATCTATGTAGTGTAGTGTGGTATGGTAGCTTAATATATGTAGTATAGTATGGTATAGTATAGTACAATATGCATTGTACAGGGTATTATTTTTGCAGTAATACTAAGTTATTAATAATTATTGTATGCTAATTTACTACAGCCTTGAAAGTTAAAACCACTGCCATGTACAGTATTAGTAGATAATTAGATTAGATGTATTTAAACTTGAGGAAAAAAAATATCGTTAGCCTAATAGCATAATTGCCTAAATCATATTTCAACATTTTTGGAAAAATAGGCTTTTTTTTTTTTTTTTTTTTTTGCAAACACATTGATATTTTTATGACTAAGGCAGTGAGTTCTTTTGAACAGTTCTGATTGATTAAGGAGAGAAGCAGTAAGGTAGGATGATGCAGCATTGGTAGCAGAGTAATATTATGTATAAATCTCAATTTGGCAAAAATATGATTTAGGCACTTATGCTGTTTGGCTAACGATACAGTATGTTTGCTACGGTGCTGCTTCTGTTAACACTAGCTAGTTTTAAGTTGCATCACTCCTTGATGCATTTAACATTTAATGTCTATTCAAAAATAAAGTCAGCTCTCATAAGTATATCTTTTTCCACCAAATAACTAAAAATGTATTACATCATAGCATATCGGTATCATGATAAACACTTTTCTTTCTCGAAATCTCACGGCACAAATGCAAAACAAACAATTCCAGAACAAGTTCACGCAAGCACAAAAACACACAATAAAAAAATATCTAATGTTTCCAGGAAGCGCGTGTACTTTTTGTGACCAGATGACAGGTCCTGCCATCCAAAAATTCAATTCCAAGAACATCCCAAGTCTTTTTTTGTTTTGTTAGCGAGATCTTCTGCCACCCCATCCAAGATTATTTATTTACGGAAAGACGCCTCCGCAGGTGACCTCTCGTGTACATTGTCATGCTTGTTTTTTTCCCCCCGACGTCACTTTGTTTCCATCTGTTCCAGACCAGGAATATAATCCAGATTATTGCGCACGACCCCCGACTCACACAATAGCAGCATACTACAATAACGCACGCGAGGGCACACAATCCTCAAGTCGACGCACTGCAATCTGGGTCAATGTTGAGTAACATTAAAGCACTTTTAAATGGATTGAAGGATACTGGAGAGGTGGCGTTTTTAAGGGTGTGTTACCTCCGAAGCCGGGTCGCAGGGCGAAGTCGTGCTCTTCGATGCGAAGGAGCTGTTCGGTTTTGATCAGCAGAGTTTTGGTGCTGTCTTGCCGCTTCAGTTTGTAGTCGATACGTCTGCCGTTGAAAAGTGGAGAAATTCAATGTATTTAAACTGGAAGTAGTGGATGTGAATAACATTGACGGCGTTAGACGTTCAATCCATTTTGACTGGAGCCCCAGTCAAAAAAATAATGCGTTTATGTATTGATTTTTTATTTTACAAAAAATCCACGATGGACTAAGGCCGTGAAGTTTGAAGCGCGTAGCAAGGTATTACTGTATTTCAAGCATGTCGTCATATGGCGAGACAAATGACCAGTCAAATTTTACGTCGGCTGTCAAAACGATCGTATGTTGAAGCGATCGTATGTCAATATACCACTGAACAAGGAAACTGGACCAAATTACACAGTCTATGAGATGGATGGATGGATGGATGGATGGATGGATGGATGGATGGATGGATGGATGGATGGATGGATGGATGGATGGATGGATGGATGGATGGATGGATGGATGGATGGATGGATGGATGGATGGATGGATGGAAATGTACTGATGTAAAGATGTATAGATTTACAGACAGAAGTATAGATGTATAGATAGATAAGATCTATCTAGATACGATCTATCTAGAGATAGAGATGTATAGTTAGATGTAAAGATGTAAATGTATTAATGTAAAGATGTAGATAGATGTATACATTTACAGACAGAAGTATAGATGTATAGTTAGATGTATAGATAGATGAATAGATGTACAGACAGAAGTATAGATGTATAGTTAGATGTATAGATTTACAGACAGTAGATGTATAGATAGATCTTATCTATGTAGATAGATAAGATCTATCTAGATTAATAGAGATGTATAGTTAGATTTAAAGATGTAACTGTACTAATGTAAAGATGTATAGATAGATGTATAGATTTACAGACAGTAGATGTATAGATCTTATCTATTGATCTATCTATCTAGAACTTATAGATAAGATCTATCTATCTAGATAGATAGATAAGATCAATCTAGATAGATAAGATCTATCTAGATAGATAAGATCTAGATATACAGTAGATAGATGTAAATGTATTAATGTAAAGATGTATTGATAGATAGATGTATAGATTTACAGACAGAAAAATAGATGTTTAGCTGTATAGATGCAGACAGAAGTACAGATGTATAGTTAGATGTATAGTTAGATGTATAGATGTACAGACAGACAGATGTATAGATAGATGTATAGATAGATGTATAGAAAGATTTATTGATGTATAGATAGATAGATGTATAGATAGATTGATGTATAGATAGATAGCTAACAGACTCTAGGTCCAGATTACAACAACAAAATATAAGGAAAAGATTCAAAATAAAAACAAAATAATAATAATAAAAAGTGAACTACAGTGATTCAGCACTGGGTCTCCTTGTGACCATCTTCCAGAATCATGACAGGCACCATGTAGAACTGCAAAAATGTTAGACAGGTCCAAGACAACCACATTTTTAGAACCATTCAAGCCACTCAAAAAACAAAACACATCAACATCC
The DNA here is from genome assembly GCF_030265065.1 of Corythoichthys intestinalis. Taxonomy (NCBI): domain Eukaryota; kingdom Metazoa; phylum Chordata; class Actinopteri; order Syngnathiformes; family Syngnathidae; genus Corythoichthys; species Corythoichthys intestinalis. Next base: position 13,100,727 of record NC_080414.1, read on the forward strand.
TTAAAACAGATCTATAAATTGAAGACATTAACTACACGTATTTTAACTCAATATTTTCTTAGGGCATTAGGGATGCACAGTTTGGAAACTACATATTTACGATTCTGTTGGACAAGTTTTCTAAAAAAATTAACATATATTTTTTGTGTGTGTTCTGTTCTACATTTGTGTTGAAGCAGCTACCTCAGCTCAGCTCTTATCTCAAAGCGTCAGTCTCTCACCCTCCAAACTTGAACTTGCTGTTCTCCCCGAGGAAGACTTCCTTGTGCCTCCTGCGTCCCGATCCTCGTCCGCCGCCAGTCACCGCGGCGACCAAACTGGCGGCGGTCAAGCAAGTGAGCACGTCCACCTTCATCTCTCAGAGCATCACCCCACTCCTCTTCTTCTCCTCATCCCCGCCGCATCCTTCATCTCCTCCGGCGTTCGTCAGTCCTTCTCCGCCGCCGCCGTCCCGGTGTCTGCCCTCCTCTCCTATCTCTCTCTCTGATTAAAATCGATATCAATCCGTTTCTCCCGGCGATAGAGGAATGACACTAATTCCACGCTAATCCTCTTATAGCCAGCAATCTTTCGCTAACCTACAAACACACACTAATCGGGATTTTTAGCAAAAAATAAATCAAGCACCTGTTTGGATTGCACCTTCCAGTTTAAAATAAAAAACTCGTTATTCATAAGCGTTAATCCCAACGAAAGGCGCCTAATCTCGCGCCTCAAGTGATACCTCGGGAGAAATCAAATCCAAAACACACGTGCGAACGTCAAGAGTCAGTGGATCAGTAGGTGTGATCTTGTCTGATGGGATGAATCATCCACATTTTCAATCGCGAAAAGTAGACGTCGGTGTTATTTTTGAAATGGGAACAAGCAAATTCTTAGATGGGCTCTCCTATTTTACTCCTATTTACTACCCTCCTCACACCCCTATCATGGTGCTGGGAAGTGCGGGGCGGTAGGTGGCTCTCACACTTTTCTGTATGGTGGAGATCCCGGGGCGGGGTCTCCAGTTTGGTTGCAAGGGTAGGGGGCCCGGGGGCTACGGTCCCAGTAGCAGAGTTTGGCCTCTAGGAGTGTGAATAGGCTGCCTTTGACGGGTAGCACCGTCATTGGCGTTGACTGAAAGATGAGCATTCGCAGACAGTGCTGACAGTTTAAATGAATTGGATGTTGATGTTGATGTTGTCAATAGCGGGCAATGAGCTCATGTTTCGCTGGTTCATGTTAACTTTGGCTGCAATTGACGGCAATAAATGTTAAATTGATTTTGAATTGGAAATATATTGGGAAAAATAATAGCCCAAAATGATTAAAATGTATATATTTTTAAACAACAACAAAAAAATGTAAAGAATTGGATATTTAGGAATATTGATGAAAATAATCATTCATTGTTTGTGTTGTTTTTTTCTTTTATATTGTGTAGGGTTCTTATTTTATTAGTCGATTAATAAATTAACTCGTTAGTTTGAAAAATCAAGTATTCAGATAAGAAACATAAAAAATTAAAATACCCGAGTTGAGCCTCAAACGATACAAAAGAACAATTAGCTAATTTAGCTAACCTACATAACAAAAGTCAGCTATCTTAAATGCTATAAAATGCAAAGTTTTTTTTTTTTTTTTTTTACAATGCTCTTAAATGATTAAACACATATTTTCACACAAAAAAAAACAGCTAAATATACCTACAAACTAAATTACGAAAGCATAAAAAAACATTAGCTCAAACAAACACTGAGCTTTTGTTTGTCTTAACAGGGGGCCGCTGGATTCAGCCATGTGAAATGAGTTATGTCATATTTATTGTCGTCACTAGAAGGCAGTGTATCCACTCAAATCAACATAACTTAATGCGAGTGGAGCCTCAAACGGTACAAAAGAACAATTAGCTAATTTAGCTAACATAACAAAAGTCAGCTAATTTGCTATAAAATGCTAAGATTTGTATTTTTTATTTTTTACAATGCTCTTAACAAATGGTTCAAACACATATTCTCTCAAAAATGGCTAAATATACCTATAAACTAAATTACGAATGCACTAAAAAAAACATTAGCTCAAACAAACACTTAGCTTTAGTTTGTCTTAACAGGGAGCAGCTGGATTCAGCCATGTGAAATGAGTTATGTCATATTCATTGTCACCACTAGAGGGCAGTGTATCCACTCAAATCAATATAACTTAATGCGAGTGGAGCCTCAAACGGTACAAAAGAACAATTAGCTAATTTAGCAAACTAATATAACAAAAGTCCGCTCGCTTAAATGCTATAAAATGCTTAGATGTTTTTTTTTTCCTGTTCTTTTTACAATGCTCTTAACAAATGGTTCAAACACATATTCTCCAAAAAAAACGGCTAAATATACCTATAAACTAAATTACGAATGCATTAAAAAAAAACATTAGCTCAAACAAACACTTAGCTTTTGTTTGTCTTATCAGGGGGCCGCTGGATTCAGCCATGTGAAATGAGTTATGTCATATTCATTGTCGTCACTAGAAGGCAGTGTATCCACTCAAATCAATATAACAATGCGAGTGGAGCCTCCAACGGTACAAAATAACAATTAGCTAATTTAGCTAACTAACATAACAAAAGTCTGCTAGCTTAAATGCTATAAAATGCTTTGATTTTTTTTTGTTTTTTTACAATGCTCTGAACAACTGGTTCAAACACATATTCTCCCAAAAATGGCAAAATTTACCTATAAATTAAATTACGAATGCATTAAAAAAAAACATTAGCTCAAACAAACACTTAGCTTTTGTTTGTCTTAACAGGGGGCCGCTGGATTCAGCCATGTGAAATGAGTTATGTCATATTCATTGTCGCCACTAGAGGGCAATGTATCCACCCAAATCAATTTAACTTAATGTGAACTTTTTCAAAACAAACCATTACAATGACACTTTAATTAAACGAGTACAAAATTTTATCCGAATCGATTCTCTAATCGAAGTACTCGAGTTAATCAATTAATCGTTGCAGCACTAATATTGTTATTTTAATCAAAATGATTGGATGTCTATCACTGTCAGATGATTATTAGGATTAAATGTACTTAAAAAAAATAATAATAATAAAATAAATATTACAAATTTTTTTAGATGTTGAAGGGGAATACATTTATATATTTTAACATTTCATTATTATTATTAGTTTTTTAATTAAATGGATTAGATGTCTATCACCATTAGTTCAAATGGACTGGGGAAAAAATGTAAAAATGTTTTAACAATTGAATGACACTGAAATTTTAAAAAATGAAGAAAAAAAATGGAAATCACATAAAACATAAAAATGAAAAAATGAACATAAACATGATTAAAAACAAAAACAAAAAAAATGGCAATAGATTTGACATCTATTACCATCAAATGGCAGAAAACAAGTTAAATTAGGCAGTCAGTCCTTAGAAGTCATTCATTCACTCCCATCCCTCCACATTCAAACAGATTGGACATCTACATTCAAGTCAATGGCATCCAGTGAGTTCAAAAGATGAATGAATAAAACTGATTAAAGTTCAGTGGGTTAGCATAACATGCTCTTTGAAAACGAACCCCTCTGACATTTTAACAAACAGTCGGCGGGTGAGTGCGTGCGTGCATTCATGCAAACTCCGCCTATTCAGAGTGTGTGCGTGTTGCGTGTGTGCGGTGGAGTGTGCGAGTGTGCAGCCGTTCTATTCTCTAAATAACCTGTTGAGCCAGTCAAGCTCAGAAGCCACATTCGCCAGGCTTTTACCGAGCAACTTCACCTCAAGTCAGAGTAAGTGCACCCCGACTTCCATAACGCGGGAGAAGCTTCCTTCCTGTCTTCTTCTCACTCATTTCACGCATCTGAAATCTGAATCTCAGTGGCTTTGGGATGCCTCATTCCTAAAATTGTTTCCCATCTTTTACAGGTTTTATAAAGTTAAATTGAACACTTTTTAGACTTTACACCAGACCGAATTTCACAGTCGTTAACTCCTGAAAATGTCAGAAAACTGCAGTTCAATGCAATTTAAAATAGAAGGAATTTAGGACCAAACAGATAAAAACTTTCTCAAGATGAGTAAATTTAAGACCTCTCTTGGATGTTTTGATATTTGACTCTGAGATTTTAAGATATCTAATGAAACAATTTTATTAGTCTTAATTACACTCACAGACTGGAACTATTACCCATTATAGAGTGACAGTGACTCAAAGTCTAACTCCTAAGATGTTCTGGTCTGGTGTCAGACTCAGTCTTGGAAGCAGTTTCAGTTTTAACTTCCGAAATTCTTGTTCTTGATTTTAACTGTGATTCCTGATTTTGGGGAAATTTTGGTTGAGTTTAGGTCTCAGTCTTGGTTTTGACTCACAAAAGTTTTGATCCTGACATAGTCTTTCCTGATTCAGAGCAAGGGTTGTTTGGTTTTCGGACTTGAGTCCTTAAAAATTCATTTTTGGTCTAGGTGTTAGTTTTGGTCTTGTTTTAGTCTCAGTCTTGATCTCTAAAACTGTACATCTTGGCGTAATATCTTGGTGGGGTCCTGGACTTGGTCTTAGCTCGTAAGTCTTCAACTTGACTTAAAATCAGGGATCCTTGATTTAGGGAAAATCTGGGTTGCGTCTTAGATTTGATTCCCAAAAGACTTGGTCTTGGTGTCAGTCTCTTTCTTGGTTCTGTTTCAAGGTTGGTCTTAGTCTGGACTCCCAAAAGTCTTGATCTGGTCAAAATACTAGTGGGAAGTCTGTGTCAGTTATTGGACTTGATCTAAAAAGGATTCAGTCTTGGTTATGATTAAATCTAGATCTTGTTTGAGTTTTGATCTTGGTTTTGACACCCCAAAAGGTTCACTCTTTAATTAAGCCTGGTGATTGCTGAGTTTGCACAAGTCTCGGTCAGGTCTGCGTCTCAGTCTTGGATTTGACTCCCAAAAGACTTGATTCCTTAAAAACTAAGTCTTGGTCTTGTTTCAGTCCCAGTCTTGACTCTTAAAACTCTATATCTTGACCTAATATCTGGGTGGGGTCTTGGATTAGATTCTCAGTCTTGACTCCTAAAAGTTTGATTTAATCGAAGTGATTCTTCGACAAATCATGGTTCTATTTTAGACGCCATCCCTAAAAGACTTGCTCTTGGTCTTGTTCTTGGTTTTGTTTCAGCCTTGGTCTTAGTCTGGACTACCAAAAGTCTTGTTTGTGTAAAAATATTAGTGATTCCTAGTTCTGGGCAAGTCTCTGTCAGTTTTGGACTTGATCCAAAAAGGATTCAGTCTTGTCTCAGATTAAATCTGGGTCTTGTTTGATTTTGGTTTTGATTCTCAAAAAGTCTTGATCTTTACTTTATCCTGATGATTCCTGATTTCGCAAAAGTCTTGGACTCGATTACCAAAAGACTTAGTCGTGTCACGGAGTCTTGGTCTTGACTCGTAAAAGTCAATTCGTCAATCCTGGTGATTCCTGATTTTGCACAAGTCTTGGTCGGGTCAAGGTCTTGATTCCTTAAAAACTAAATCTTCGTCTGGGTGACAGTCTTGGTCTTGTTTCAGTCTTAGTCTTGACTCCTAAAACTACATCGTGACTTAATATGTTGGTAGCGTCTTTTACTAGATTCCTAAAAGACTCGGTCTCGGTTTCAGTCTTAACTCGTAAAACTCTTGATCTTGACTTAGGATCAGAGATTCTTGATTTTGGGCAAATCTTAGTGTTGCGTCTCTGTCTTGGTTTGGTTTAAGCTTTGTTCTTAGTCTAGACTCCCAAAAGTCTTGGTCTGGTCAAAATGAGTCTGGGCAAGTCTCTGTTAGTTCGTGGGCTTGATCCAAAAGGTATTGAGTATCGGCTGGGTGTTTCCTGCACCGGCGGGGGACCCTGCCCGGCCCTGGGCTTGGTGGGCCGCTGGGGGTCTTGCGGCGTACCATGCCGGTTGGGGGGCTGCGGCTCGTGGCCCGGGTGGGCGGGCGGGGTTGGAGGTGGGCGTGGGGTTGGTGGTGCGTCCCCTCTTGCCGTCCCTAAAGGCCGGTTGATGGGTGCGCGGGTGGCCACGGGGGACCACCCTGGATCCCGGGGTGGGGTGGGGACAATGGCTCCTTTTCTGGGCTGCGGGAGGAGGGATGGGCTGTGCTGAAACACCCCCCCCCCCCTCCCCGACTGACCTTCCTCTGTGGGCTGGCTGGGTGGGGGCCCCTGGGTTGGCTCCGCTCGTCTGCGTGGCTGTCGCGCGCCTGGTGGGGCTTGTGTGCGGCTGGATGTGATAGGGCGCGCTCGGGTGAGGGGGGTCCCGGTGCCGGGATTGGCGATGGGGCGGCGTAGGGTTGGTCGCCAACAGGCTTACATTCACAAGGGATTCACAAAATTACTGGGTTCTAGATCACAGAGCTGATTTGTGTACACACTACCCCTTTTCAATCATTTAGCTTATAGACTCCCCCAACCCCGTCCCCCTCTTTCCCTGGTCAACAGGCCCCCCACATGGTGTCAACCGGAAATACATCTAGCTGACGATAGCACCAACATATTAGTAGTTAGTTTAGACGTTTAATGTATTTCTTGTTGTAGTTTGTGTTTCTTTTCTTTCCTCCTTCTCTTGCATTTGTTTTCTTCTGTTCCCCCATAACCCCTTCCTGTTCGCTGCTTTGTCATAATAAACGAGGTATGTTGAATGATCATAATGGGAGTATGTCAGACTTTCAATGTGAAACATTAAAACTGTTCAGACCATCTGGGCCCTTAGACTTCCATTTTCTGTGTCAAACAGCTGAACAGGACAGGTTTAAAAAAAAAAAGAAAAAAAAAAAGTATTCCGTATTGATTCGGATTAAATCTTGGTTTTGTTTGAGTCTTAATCGTGGTTTCAAAACTCAAAAAATCTTGATCTGTACTTTATCCTTATGCTTCCTGATTTTGCAGAAGTCTTGGACTCCATTACCAAAAGACTTAGTCTTGTCACAGAGTCTTGGTTTTGACCCGTAAAAGTCTCAGTTTCTCGGTTTCAAGTCTTGATCGTGTCTCGATTGTGGTCTTGAATACAACACTACTCTGTAATCCGGAACAGTCCATTACTCACGCTCATACGTGACTTTCAGTCTAATGGAAATTTACCAGCTTTTTCCTTGTTTGTTAAGGAGGGAATTTGTTTCTTCTCTTGTCAATCAAATAACTTCTTAAGAGGAATCAGGGGTCACAGCCAGTGATCAGAGTGTGACAAACCGCGCTGATAAAGGGGTTAATAATAAAGCAGTTATTAATACCAAGTGCTGGCTCGACTTATGGAGTCTATCAACACTTGTTTAATCTCCGGCTTGTCATTGATTCCACTGATCAGCTGCCTGGAGAGCTTCTAGTCATTGCAGTGATTTGTTTGAAGAGTCGCAAATGTTATCGCATCAGCAGCTGCAAAGGTTAGTTACACTTGCGCTTTTTTTTATCAAGTGTCAATCAGCGCGCTTTATCTGTTCTTGCATCGGAGCGTGACGAGAAAAAGTCAAACAAAGAGTGCCGGATTTTGAAGAAATGACGTTTTCAAACTTTTGATTCTGGTATTTGAGGTGATGAAAAGGAGAAAAACCTGGATTCTCCCTAAAAAGCACCACATGTTCTGTCACGTTTCCGTCTCGCCGCGTCCACATCAGCCAGAACCGCTCTGTAATTAAGGCTTCCTGCTCTTTTTTTCTCACAAACCGCACAGATCCAAACAAAAATCTGAAGCGGGAAAGAACATGGACTGAAGCTGACGTGAGTTGGAAAACCATGTCGGCGTACTTTTGGATCTGGGCCTGCTTGTTGCTACGGATCAGCGCCGTTGCCGGGCAGGACAAGACAGCAGGTGAGACACAAATACGTCTTTGTGCCGCAAGCTTCCCCTGAGAGGAGAAGTGACCTAATTGGATCACATTTCTGGATGGAAACTCTAAAACATGAGGCCTGATTTACTAAAACATGCTTAACTGATTTATGTGCTGTAAATTGAAATGAGTTTATAGCTAGTAGACGTCCAATGCGTTTGAAGTGGGAGGATGGCAGCGAATAAACGTTCGTTCATTCGCTGCCATCCTACCCACTTAAAACGGATTGGATGTCTATGGCCGCCAATGACAACCAATGAGTTAATTTTTTAAGTGCCAGTAGCTTTCACCCACTGGCATTGAAATGATGCCATGTTCATGATCCCGGTTAAAATGGCTTTGACGTCTATCGCCATCAATTGTCGTGAATTAAATGCACTCCCTTGTACCTCAGTGTCTCTCAAGCAAGGGCGTAGGTTTGCATAGAGACTGGAGGGACATAACACTACCGGCTTTTCAGGATGCTCATGCCGTGATGGGGGCCCACAAAGAAAATTAGAACATTACGTCATCGTTTGCAAATTTAAATATTAATCATTATAATTTTAATAGGAATAAAACGAAGGGTTTCTTTTTCTTGTTTTGTTTTTGGCAAAAAGTAAGCACCCAGAGAGCATATGTATTGCCAGCCCCCCCCCCCCCCCCCCCAACCCCTATATTTTCATTAAATGGTTTGGTCTGCCCTTTCTTTGATCAGACCGGGAGCAGCGGTGCGCATTTACGCCAGTCAATGACTCGGAGTGTGCGGCGCGCGGTACTGCAGAAATGTTTTCAAAACAAAAATCGGGTTTTCAAAAGAGGAAAGAAAAGAAGGCAAAACAGGAGATGGGTAGAAAAGGCCAACAGGATGTGACAAAGTACTTCACAAAGGAAGGTTGGTGTCAGTGTAGTGCTGAAAATTAACCTGTTATCTTAGCTCTGAAGCGAGGTCCCAGATCACTCCGTAAGAAATACGGGATTTTCCCAGCCTCAATGAGCGACATTCACCTATTCAAAAACATGAATTCCAAATATTTTTTTGGTATCCTACAGATGTAACTTGAAAGTTGGTGTGGAAATGTTCTTTTTTTAAAATCGGCTTTAATCCAGTTTGTCAAGAATTTCTTGAATTTAGTTTGTCATCAATTGAATTTAGTTTGTTAACAAGGGACCTCGCTTCGGAACTGTAGCCTATAGTGGAGATCGCGAGTTGCCAGATGGGGCTAAGCCTACTCCATAATGAAATACTGTAATTGTTTGCTAGCTAGTGTTTGCGCCATTTTTTAGCTTATATCTAATCAGTACAGCAGGCAAACCCTTAGCAATCTCTTCATACTAAAACAGTTGTACACTGTATACTGTAATGTGTACTGTAGTATAGCTAAGTTAAAATAAAACATTTATTCTAAGTCATTCATTATGGTGTTTGCTTTGAGAATATTTCCAATAAAAATATATTTAGATTGTAAAAGATGGCCTTCAGTACATTTCCTATAGATGATATCACTCTATTCATTCTTGCTCTATATGCTGTATGTTTACATAAATATATTTTCATCTTAAATTAATGCAGAAAATGCACAAATTAGTGTGTAAAGATTCACCAGAATGCAGGAAATGACCTAGTTAATATTCTAAATGTGTGTGTGAGTGTGTGTGTGTCCTGGCACTGGTGGTGGGGCCCAAAATCCCTGGCCGCGCCCCTGATTTTCATTATGTTCAAACTTAAATCTAACCCTTTTCACTTACTGAACGTGCCTGTCCCATTTTTGCCCCCTCACTCGCATGTTTGATTTGCTGATGACTAGACCCACCCCCGACATACACACGCACTCTCACATTCACACAACCCCGACAGAAATACATGTCAACAACCTCCTCCACCCCCTTTGAAGAGGAGGGATTTTAGAAGTTTTTTTTGGCCACTGCAGTCACTGTAAGTGATTTAAAAAGTCACCCATGTTGTGGCGGTGGGAAACGCACCACTAATTTTGCTACTTAAAGTCCGACTTGCATCAGGGTTAGCATAACATTAAACTGTGTGAACTTGCTAACCTGCAAAATTCGAGCAGGAATCTGCTTAGAGAAAAGTGTCCTTTTGTTTGGGTTTTCTAATGTTAATTAAAGTGTGAGAAATGTAGTGAACTCTGCTGGAAACTATAGAACCGGAAATACGTGAGCAAGAAGCTGCATAGCCTCATATGTTGCTTACACAACACAACATAATCATAAATAACTATGTACATTAATATATATATTTATATATTTGGGGGGGGGGGGGGTGCCGCGAGCTACCCACATTAGTGTTGCAATCGACTGGTCGATCGTGATCGATGTAATGACCACCCCTAATTTAGCATATCGTCATATTACGGTTCCCCGGAAATTTGACAAAAACTTGCCCATTCAATTTTAATGAGAAAAAAAGTTTCAAAATGTATCTAGTTAAATTTAAATATTTTAAAAAAAACAAACAAAAACTATCCACTTTGTTCAATTGTGTTAGTGTGTGATCATTACGTGTTCACTCTGTTAATGCTATGTATCAAAGAAATTAATTGAATTGGATCATTTCAAAAGGTCCATTTGTAAAATTATAATCATGTATCCAAAGTCATGTTAGCTATTATGCTAACAAAGCAAGGCTAAGGACTAACTTTGGCACAAAATGCCCCCTATGGTTTTGTCCACTCTGTTATCTCCTAATGGCAACCTATTAAAAATTGACGAAAAAATGTCTTGAATGTCTCCTGAGAAGAAACGAAACTCACCGATTTTCAACATCGACTTTGTTGGGACGTCACTTTTTACAATGACGCATATTACTTGAAATTTCCACAAAAACACATTGCTTCATTGTTGACCTGGCAAAAACGCATAACTCCAAATGTCACAATCAGGCATCTTGAACCTGTCGAGACAAGTCGCAAGGGTTCAAAAATGCGCTGCGGGGTCTGTGCTGACCTTTTCTTGTCCCTAAAGAGCACGTGAACAACATTTGTTTTTATTTTGGCTTTGCTAAAGTGAGCAGTCAGTGAGCCAAGTGACTCAGCGCTTTGCTAGCGTGTGTTCTGTGGCGCAGCCAAAGAATGACGAGAACGTCCGTCCAGTCTAGAAGCGACTGATGCCTGGGGAAAGTCATGCCGGGCCGGGAGAGTCAGAACCTGATTTTAGAGCCTCGGGGAGGGCAAACAAAAACGGGAGTCATTTGTATGCAGGGGACGCCTCCACTTCGCTACCAGAAAATATGAGGATGTGCTCCACTTCCTCGTTTTCACAAAAAAACCCTTGTCATAGTTTCAATGTGATGTTGTGAAGCAAGACGCAAAGAGGAAGTGACGCCTACTTTGTGTGTCACTACAATGAGGTTGCGAAATTTACGATTTCATTGTGTTATGAGCTCGGAGATTGAAAGTCAAGGTATCACTGTGTAATACATAGAGCATCAGTTTACCTCAAGCGCTCTGGAAGCATTCAAAGAGTTCACAGTGTGATCTATGTCTTCCTCTAGTGGACAAAAATATATTGCAGCTGTAATGTGCTCTCACATGAGTTACTTGTTAAAAGTCTTGCTTTGAACAAGTAGAGATTTGACATAAAACCAGTACATAAATCCATAGACTTCATTATCAGTTGACGGGACACGGGGCCTATTTTCAAAAACTAAAAATTCAAATATTTTCAAAACCAAAGCCGCAAGCGACCTTAAACCAAAACAGGCACTTCCCTTAGGTATATATGAGTCTCCATGAGCAGCAACATATAAAAATTCAAAGACTTTCTCTAATAAAATCCCGATTATTTTTTTCTATAGGTATAACAACTTTTAAAATGGCTATAAAATTCTCAAATTTTACCCTAGATGCACAAACATCACCACATGCAGAGATAATCACATAAACTTTCAGGATCAAAAGCAATATTTAACATATCAGACATTTTTTTGCCCAAAATAGCAACTTAGTTTTTTTTTTTTTTTTTTAATTACGTTTTCAATAGCTAATAAATCACTCAATTTTCACATCAGAAACTTAATACATGAAAAAAAGCATAGAGAATCATCTTAGTTTTACTAACAAAACCAACACTTGCATTTTTCTGTACACAATCACAACTTGATTAGGTTGAATTCCGATGCTACTTTTGCCTCAGCACGTCTTGCCGGCTATCTGTCCATCGTCATTTTTAGATTGAAATGGCTATTTTTTGTATAGATGCAGAAATGTCTAAATTAGTAATTTTTTCGCCAAAAAAACGAGCAGTTGGCTGAAAATTACCTGATCATTTGAATGTAAAGTTACGCTATTGTGTGTGGATACAAAATAAAAATAAAAGCAGAAAAATGGGCAGTTCATTTTACGTAAATACTTCAAGCTAAATTTACGCAAATTTTTTCCCATTCATTTTTTTTTACCACATTTCAAAGTGCATTTCCTGGGGATATGTTATATAATAATGACCTTGAATCCTCGACCAAATCACTCGAGACACTCCTGCCTGGTTGTATGCAGTAAAACGTTCAGCTTTTTCCACCTAAATCCAGCGTTTGAACGCAGCACCTTTGAGTTTATAGCAGTGAAAGCTACAGACATCTACGGGAAGGCGTGGCGCAATGTGAGCTGAATCTATGATAAAACATAATCAGTCAACGTCAACCCTTTTCTGGCCTTTGACCTCGTTAAATTTAAACACTTTTTCAGTTTCATATTACGGACATATCTTGCCTAAATTTGATAATAATCTTTTTATTTGTTCTTGAGTTATCTTGAACATAAACATAAAAACAGACATTTGGAACCAATAACATAAGTTTCGTAGATTGAAAAAAATCAACTTTTTATATGTGTTATAGTTAGTAAAAAAATACAGGCATAAAATTTGGTGGAGGCCCAACTTGACTTGCAGGATTTTTGCCAGATTCATTTTAGTCCTACTAGCTTAAAACAATTAGAGACTGATAGCGAAAAAAAGCTAACTTATCATGCTAAACTTCTAACCTTCTCTTCCCACTCCAGATGAAACGGTCACCTGTTTGGTGTCCAAGGAGTGCCACCTCCCCTGCACGTTCCCGCCAGCTCCAAACACCAGCGTCCGCTGGTTCCGACAGGACATTTTGATGTACAGCTTTGGCCAAACACCGGGGCAGAACCAAACAGGGCGAGCGGCGGGTTTTCTGCAAATGATTGAGGACGGCAATGCCACGCTGGTCCTCAAGGAGGTGGGACTCAAGGACCGCGGCACGTACCGGTGTCACGTGCGCACGTCGCAGGGGAAACACAATGCCAAGGTGGTCCTGAAAGTGGAGGGTACGTTTCAGGTCTGATTTCCGATCAGAACGGAACAGAACTCTTACACAAAAACTAGTAGTACTTTGAACCTGCTACTTTTTGTACTTTTACTGTACTTTTTTGTTTGCGTAGCACCTGTCCAAGGTCTGTCCCTGGAGTTGTCGCGGCTAAGCGGTTATGAGGAGATGAAGTGCACAGTACGAGACGTGTTTCCGCCGCCCCGTGTCACCTGGGCGACGGAGCCGCCCACCTTCGAGGACCTACGACCTGTCACGCGCATGCTGGCCGACAAGCGGGGTCTGTACACGGCCGACAGCAAGCTGAGGGTTCTGAAAGGACAGCCAGACCTCATCTACATATGCAAAGTCAGCACCTCCTATGGGGGGCCGACGTGGACATCCTCATTGCGGGAGAGAGGTACGCCCAGAAACAAAGTTGCAAAGTCTCACCTATTTCACAACTTGTCTGACTGTTGTTCGGTTGGATTAGTACCTTCTCTAAGTAAAACAATTAAACAATTCTTGAGTCTAGTATTTTCTTATGGCATTTATTCTGGAAGGAAAACCTGCTGTGAGAACCAGAACCTTTTCTCAGAACTACAGCCTTTCCCAGTGATCAGTGATCACCTTGTCCAAAGATTTGAACCTTTTTTCAGGACTTTCTTCATTCCGGACTCGACTGGGACCCTCCTGTAGACGAACAGTTTCTTGGGACTAATACCTTCTGTCTGGACTACAACCATCATTTGGGACAAGAACCGTATATCAAGACTAAAACCTTTTCTTGGATGGCAACAATATCTTCGGACTCATGTCATCTCTTGGGATGGGAACGGTATCTTGGGACAAGCACCTATTCATTAAACGAAACAGCTTCTCGAAAGACTACAAACTTCATTCAAGACTAGAACCTCCTCTGAGGACTAGCCCATTCTGTTGGTTATGGTACCTCCTTTCTCAATCCTTCACTTGGAACGTGAACCTTATGGTTAAGGTTCACTATAATTAACTTCACCGAGTGCTACAACTAGAACCGTCTTTGTGGAGGAGAACTCTCTCTGGACTAAATCTTGGGACAAGAACCTTATCTTGGGGACAAAACCTTGTTCAATACTAAACCTGACAGGTATGAGACTGGGGAACCAGTTTCGTATCGCAAACACGGGATTTTATTAGTGTTTGGCAGGCAATAAAAGCAATCAAGAACTGGAGGAATGGCGTGGTCGAGTCAAAAAGGCTGGAGAACTGGTGTGGTCGGGTCAAGCAGGACAGGTTGAGCTTACTGTGTCTGAAGTGGTGGTCGGTCAAGGACGGTCGATGAGCAGGAACGTGCTGAATCGGTGACAAACTCAAACTGAATGCTATGAGGCCGTGCCTTAAATGCACAGCTGGTAATCGGTTGCAGGTGGTGGTAATTAGGAATGATTGGAAGATGAGCTTCCTGATAAGTGGAGTAGCAGCAGGCTGAGGCTACATCTACACTAGGACAGATCATTTTCTCCAGGGTACTCTGCAGACTATTTTTATACCTGTCCACACTTCGTGTAAGGTGCGTTTAAGGGGCCTCCCCGCTTCTGCAAGGTTCGCATGCATTTGCAAACTACGCATGCGTAAAAAGGAGAATCTTCATGTGTTACGTCATCGCCCGCGCGTTTTACCTCTGAACCGAAAACTCATTCCTCGCCCGCGGCAAATTTTGAAATTACTAGACTGTCATTATTTTGTGTTCACTGTTTTTTTTCGTGATCGCAATTAAACACATCACACAGGAGCGAGAGTGGAAGGGAGAGCACGCTCTGCTTTTACGAGCAGGCGCCGTGTTGTGATTGAAATAAATCTTTATAAAACAACAAAAGCCTGACATCATTACTTGGGATGTTACAATCGATACTCAGTTGCGCTCTCACCAATAACAAATAGAACAATATGGTGTGGCGCTGCGTATATGACCTGGAAGCAGCAACCAGGACTGCTTGTGCATACAAGTGGCGATCCTGGAAGTGGCAACAGTTTTGACAGGCAGAAATGTCTGGGAAAAAAACTGATCGCGTGCCTCTTTGACTGGGGGTACCACGTAGATCACTTTTCGGGGTTTAATTTTCCTCTACGCATTTTTATATACAGTACTCATGTTCGGTCGGCATTGAGTTGGGAGGGGCCACCCCAGCAGCTGGCTGATCGGAGACAATTGGGAGAAAAGCTCTGCAAAAAACGCTCATCTCCACCTCATCCCGGGATGCGAGGACCCCAAACGGGCACTGTTAAGCAGGTGGAAAAGCGCTATATAAGTATAACACCATTTACCATATTATTGAGACGTAGTTTGAAGGTTCAAGAAAAATGTGTGGAAAAGAAAAGAGCAGGAATGCCCCATTGTGATCGTCCGCCTCCATTGTTTACGATGCTGTCATGCCGCACTAAAAACAGTGACGGCATGACGTCCCTTCCCGAGTATCCGAATGTTGTACGATGACAGCAGTCCATATTGGGCGGCGCGTAGGCTGCGGGTAACATTACCCGCCGACATTATCCGTCTAACAACTAATCCGGATAATAGGCATATTAGTGTAGCCGACATGCCGTATAGTCCAACTAATTACACATTTAAGGCCATTATCCGTCCTAGTGTAGACGTAGCCTCAGTGTGATGGAATATGCTTACAATTAGTGAAAAAGGGCAAAGCAAATGACAAAACCTATTGAACCTGCAAGACGAGAATGTTGTTTCTTGATACAACAACCTTATTTTGGGACCAGAATTTCCGAGGACTTGAATCTTCCTTGGGGATGAGCCCATCTCTGGGGACAAGAATCTTCTCTAAGTATGAGAATAGGAATGCAAATCAACTACTGTGAACTTAAACCTTCTCTTATGACTAGGCACTCCTCTAGAAATGAGAACAAACTCTTCAGAATAGACCCCTCTTTGAGGATTAGTACCACCTTCCAAGATTAGAACCTCTTTTGTTAATTTAAACCTTTCAAGACCACAAACCTATCACAAGTGGCTACCCGCAGTGAGGAAAATGAGCAAGTTCTCCCACTTAGAAATGATGGGTGGGTTTGAAATTTTCATGGTAGGGACTTATCCACTGTGAGAGACAATCTAAAAAAATCCAGAAATCCCAGTGTATAATTTTTTAACTATCTTTTGCGACATCACACATCTTCTCTAGATCAATCAGGTTTCTGGGCGTTCACTGAGAAACACAGAGTTTCAGCTTACTTCAAAGATTTTCTATTGGGTTCATGTCTGGAGCCTGGCTGGGCCACTTCTGACCCTTGACATGCTTTTTACGAAGCCACTCCTTAGATATTCTGGCACTCTGCTTCGGGCCATTGTCATGTTGGAAGACCCAGTCACGACCCATTTTCAATGCTCTAAATGAGGGAAGGAGGTTATTCCCCAAAATCTCACAATACATGGTCCTGGTGATCTTCTCCTTAATACAGTGCAGTCGTCCAGTCCCATATGCAGAAAAAAACAACAACGCATGTCCCAACCACCCCTATGCTTCACAGTAGGGATGGTGTTCTTGGGATTGTACTTATCATTCGTCTTCCTCCAAACACTATGAGTGGAATTAAGACTAAAAAGTTCCATTTTGATCTCATATGACTACATTACTTTGTCCTATGACTCCTGGATCATTCAAATGGTCATTGGCAAACTTAAAATGGGCCTGGACATGTGCTGGTTTAAGCAGGGGAACCTTCCGTGCCACGCATGATCTTAAACATGAGGTCTTAGTGTATTACCAACAGTCACCTTGGAAATGGTGGTCCCAACTCCTTTCAGGTCATTGACCAGCTCCCCCTGTGTAGTTCTTGGCTGATTCCTTACCATTCTTAGGATCACTGAGACTCTACGAGGTAGATCTTGCATGGAGCCCCAGTCCGAGGGAGATTAACAGTCATGTTTAGCTCTCTTCCATCTTCTAATATTTGCTCCTACAGTGGATCTTATACCACCAAGCTGCTTGGCAATTGCCCCGTAACCCTGTCCAGCCTTGTAGAGGTTTACAATTCGGTCTCTGGGGTCTTTGGAAAGCTTCTTTTGACCATGTTAGGAATTGGAGTCTTCCTAACTGTATGGGGTGGACAGGCGTTTATACGCAGCTAAACGCCTCAAACAGGTGAAAAAGTCAGACTCAAAAAGTCCACCTCCACTCCATTTGTTCATTGGACTTTTTAAAGGGGACTAACAGGTCTTTGAGGCTCACGGTTGTAGCTAATAGATAGGTGTTCAAATAGGTATTTGCAGCAGTATAATACAAAATAATCTTTAAGAACCATACACTGTGTCTCTCACCGTGGAAATTTCAAACCAGCCCATCATTTCTAAGCGGGAGAACTTGCAAAATCGCAGGGTGTTCAAACACTTAATTTTCTGACTGTATATCCTGTCTCCAAATATGTATCTTCCACAGCGATATCAGGAAATGAAGGTCACGATCTGACCATCCCTTGCTTCGCCCCGCCGTACCTGAACAGCCCCACCCTCCACTGGAACTTCTCAAATGGCGAGGACCCGGCGCACATCCTGACCTACGACAGTCGCTCGGGCCACTGCATGTCGGAACCCGCCTGGGACCGCTACGTGGAGCTGGACGGCTTCAGGGTCCCGTTCGGGGACGGCTCGCTTCGCCTGATGGCCCCCGAACACGCCCGCCATGAGGGCACCTACAGCTGCTTCTTTGCCATGCCGTACAACATGCACACGGAGCGCACCGATGTCACCATCTACACAGCTAACGGTGAGCAGAACGAGGCGCTAACAGTTGAACAAACGGTTGGAACGTGATGACCTTGCAGTCTGAACTTCATGTGTGTTTGCAGCCACTCGTAGCACTTCACAGACGTCCTACTGGTGGATTGTCGGCCTGGTCGTAGCCGTGTCGGTCCTGGCATTGGTGGCCATGTTGGTTTACTTGAAGATGAGAGGTGAGCATCACACATGTGTGTACTGCGTGTGTGTTATGTTTACAACTTGTGCGTGTCGCAGGAAACACGGCAAAGCCTCCGTCACATGACCCCGAGGAAGAGACCGAGCTGAATTCAGTCAAAGGTACTAAAACTACAAGAATATTAACGTGATGCATTCATGGCCACTAGATGGTAGTATTGTGTTAAAACCCAGCACGATTCTAATGGACCACATAAGAAATCACATGAATAATAACAAATAGCGTTTTTTAAAATTCCTTTTTATTTTTTTTTAACAGAATACAAATAAATAAAGAAAATATTGGCAGTTTTATAGTTTTGGTTTAAACTATCTTGAAAAATAAAATAAAGAAAATATACATAAATATATATAAAATACATTTTAAAACATTTGTTTAAAAAAACTAATAAATTCAAACTAGCAAGACCCATAAGAAATCACATTATTAACAAATAGCATTTTCATGTACATTTAGAAAAAAATTAATGACTAAAAATAAAGAAAATATGGGCAGTTTTATTTTTGTTTAAGCTATTTAAAAAATTAAATTCAAAATAATATAATTTAAAAAATGTGTGTGTATATATACATATACCATAAAATACATTTTATTAAAAATAAATAGAGTATTTGCCGTTTTTGTCCTATTTTTCTTTTTTAATTTTAAAATAATGTGTTAAAAAAACAAAAATTAAAAAAATGGATAAATTCAAACTGGCAAGACTCATAAGAAATCACACTATTAACAAATAGCATTTTTATATACTATATAAAAATATAGTATATAATATATATACTTATATATATATATATATACTTTATACATATATATAATACATTTTATCAAAAAAAATAATAAATAGGAGAGTATTTACTGTTTTTGTCCTATCTTTTGTTCTTTAATTTTAAAAAATGTGTTAAAAAAATAAAAAATAAAAAGCTGGCAAGAAGGCGGATTGGTCACACATAGCATTTTTTATATACGTTTAAGAAAAAATAATAAATAAAAATATTAGCAGTTTTATCATTTTTGTTTAAGCTATTAAATATATATATATATATATATATATATGTATATAAAATAATACATTTTATATATTTTTTAAAAGTAGTATTTACTGTTTTTTGTCCTATTTTTGAATTAAAAAAAAAAAAAAAAACCTTAAAAATATAATTTCAAACAGCCCTAAGTCCCCTTCCAGTCAAAATGAAATGGACGGCTCACGCTGTCAATGGCAGCAAATGAGTACCCAATAAATGGTTCAAGTTTCATCACGCTAGTCTATCAAAATAATCATATGTGAAGTAGTTTCTCTTATTTTATTAAATATTTATGCTATTTTCCTGTCTTTTCAGGCGTTCAAGGCGAGCATGAACCCAGCAACCGTTTTTCCGCCGGAGGCCACAACAGCCAATCAGGCCTCTCCTGATTCCGCCCCTCCATCATCGCCACTTGCACTGAACTATGTGCATACAATTTGTATGACGTGACAGTACATACACGACTCACAAAAAAAAGTTAAGAAATTGAACCTTTAGGTTGAAACTTCAGGATCTTCTGAATTTTTGAACGCAGCTGTTCAATGTTGCAGTACTTTTTGCGCAACTGGCTTTTCTCCTGGGAACTGAAGGGCAAAATTCACATATGAAAAAGTCCCCTTTCGTTACAGTGTACTCAGCTGTTGCGACAGCAACACAACAGCCAGATGAGATGACAGAGAAATTCAATCCAGATGTTTTTCGAGGAACGGAGGCTAAAGTGGAATGTGGGCCGGGTGAATGCCTCACAAGGCTTGGAATGTTTTCTTATCGTCTCTGCCTACGTTGGCGGAACATCACGTGGTCCAAGAGCGTAATCGAGTCAGCGTGGCTAGAAACAACAGCAACATTTTCAACTCGAGACAGCTGACCTCGTGTCTCCTCCGTAGGGGGGACAGTAAATGTCAACAGGCAAACTTTGGGAAGTGAGCCGAATGCATTTCAATGTAAAGAAACACCTCTGTGGGATCAAATTAGTGCCAGAGGCAATTCGTATTGGCAAAAATGTCTAAAAATTGCGCTTGGATGAAGTAATTTGTCCTCGTAAAAATATTTTGTGCACTCGTAAAAAAAAAATTAAAAAAAAAAAACTCGCAAAAACTTTGGTGTAGTTGCAAAAATATATATACATACTTTTTAAATTCACATTCAAAAACGTGTACTCACAAGAAGTGCATAAAAAAAAAAAAACACGCACAAAAATATTTTTTTGCTCAAAAACAAAAAAGTCACACAAAATTATGCAATTGCAAGAGTTTCGTGATGAAAGATAAAAATTCACACTCTCAAAATAATTTTGTGTTTTTGAAAAAAAAAAGAAAATGTGTTAAAAAAAAAACACACACAAAAAAACATGATGGCAAAATAATTAGCACATATGCCAAAAAGAAACTGTTACTAAATTTTAAAAAAATAATAGTGAAAAAAAATTATGTTCGCAAAAGTGTACTTACAAATAAAGTGCCTACAAAAAAAGACGCACTCATGTATTTGGGAAAATGTACTTTTTTTTTATAAAAAGAAAAAAAAAAAAGTTTCACTTGCACAAAGGAACTTGCAAAAATAAAAATTCTCTCACAAATAATTTTGTGTTTATGAAAAAAATATTTTTGTGCATAAAAACAATCACACTCGCAAAATAATTTGTGCATTTGCAAAAAAAAAAAAAAAAAAAATTTTTTAAAAAGTGTACAGTACTTACAAAAAAAAAGTGCCTTCAAAAAGACACTCATGCATTTGGAAAAAACATTTTTTTCTTTTTAAGAAAAAAAGTCTCACTTGCACAAAAATACTTGCAAAACAAATTCACACAAAATAATTTTGTGTACTTGCAAAAAATAATAATAAATAAATAAATACATTTCCTTAAAAAAATTCATGTTCGCAAAAGTACCCTCACAGTAAAAGTGCCTACAAAAAAACACACTTGTGCATTCGGAAAAAAACACTTTTTGGTAAAACATGTCACACTCGCACGAAAATATATTCACCGGCAAAAGCTGCGTTATTAAAAAAAAATCACTTGCAAAATAATTTTGTGTTCTTGAAAATAAAATTTTTTGTGTATAACAACAATCACACTCGCAAGATAATTTGTGCATTTGCAAAAAATGTGCCTACAAAAAGACACACTCATGCATTCGGAAAAAACTTTTTTTTCTTAAAAAAAAATTGTCTGACTTGCACAAAAATACTTGAAAAAACCCAAAAAACACACTCACCAAATTATTTTGTGTTTTTGCAAAAAAAAACATTTTGTGGTAAACCATGTCATACTCGCACGAAAATATCCGTACAATACTTGCAAAAGTGTCGTTATTTAAAAAAAAAAAAAAAATCACAAAAGAATTTTGTGTTCTTGCAAAAAAAAAAATGTTTTCCTTAAAAAAATTCACTTTCGCAAAAGTGTCACAAATTACATAAAAAATGTCACACTTGTGCAGTCGCAAAAAAACTTATTTTTTGGTAAAACATCACACTCACACAAAAATATCTGTACCTGCAAAAATTGCGTTATTAAAACAGATGACTAGGAAAATAATTTGTGCACTTGCAAAAAAAAAAAAATTCATTCACGTTCGCAAAAGTGTCTTCACAAAAAACTAACACTCGCACATAAATATGCGCACTTGCAAAAGTTGCGTTATTAAAAAAAATCCAAATAATTTTGTGTTTTTGCAAAAAAAAATTGCTTTAAAAAAATTAACTCACAAAATTAGTGCACTTGCAAAAAATGGCGTACTCCCCCAAAAATCCACTCAAAAAATACTTTTGCAAGCGTACAAATATTTTTATTGCAATAAAATATTGTCGAACCAAAAATAATTTTTTGCAACTGCACAAAACCTTTTTACGTTCACAAAGAATCTTTACAATCACATTTTTATTTTTTTTTGCAAACACGAATATTCTCTGGCACTAATGTGACAACTCAAACATCTCCATGACAACTGCTAGCTTGCTAAGGGCAAAGTTGATGGACTGTTCAAGCAAGTCTCCAGACTTAAACCCAATCGAAAATCGGTTGGATAGTCTGATGACAGGACAAAAAATTGTGGATAAACAAAATATGGACACTTTGGTCACTTCAAATTGTAGTAAAGTCTAAATTCTTGAGTGATATCCAATAAAAATAAACATGTTTAGAAAAATTCTGAGGAAAGATTTGTAAGCAATAGAGAACATGGACTGCATCATGTCGTGAATGGATATTGCTGACATAAAGCAGTGCGAGCAGCTGTGTAAAAAGCTTGGACGGTGAAACTATGCTGTGTGTGTGGGTGGGATTGAAGGAGAATGCAAGAAATCACTCCCTGAAACAGCTTTTGGTTGAGCTCACACATGAGAACACGCTGAAGAGCGGAGTTTGGAGGTTTAAGGGATCGAGACGTCTCAATTACACTTGTTCTGGACTTTTTCCTGTCAACCGCACAGAATGTTAGTTGACCTGCTTACGGATTTTTGCTTTTCGTTCGACTCGACCGCAAGATGATGAAAATGAGGATGTCTGCGGTGGGCTTGGCGGTCGCCAGCTTCTTGTGGCATCTGGCCACTGGAGGTAGGGAGGATCCTGACAATTCTTTCTTTCCTCAGTGGCAGGAAGTGACACAGATCAAATTCTATGTCGCTGTGCTCAAGTTGGGTTATGTTCAGGTATAGAAGTTTTTTTTCTGGCAAAATTAGAATTTTAGTCCTTACATTTGAAAGGATTTCTACTCCTTACTAGATTAAAATGGACTTGTAACTAAAGATGTCCCGATCGATCTGCATCCGATCACGCCATTTTTCAAAGTATCGGAATCGGCAAAAAAAATATCGGACATGCCTTTTTTTGATATATATATATATATATATATATATATATATATATATATATATATATATATATATATATATATATATATATATATATTTTTTTTTTAATTAAATCGTCTTCTAATTGTATTTAACGTTACAGACAAAATGTCTTACATTCATCCAGAGTCTTTAGTTTTGGCTTAAAGTAGGGCTACCAAATTTATCGCGTAAACGGTGGTAATTAATTTTTAAAAAATTAATCACATGAAAATATTTAATGCAATTAACGCATGCGCTGCATGACCCACTCACGCATTGTCGCGTTCAATCTATAATGGTGCTGTTTTATCTACATATAGAGCTAAAGCCTTAAAATCCCTCTCTCAACAATTAGAAATATTGTGGGAAGCAATGTGGGGAAAACCGGTAGTGGTTGATCTTTTCCTTAACACCCTATGTTACTTCCCAACACAGAGAAGATATATCAATTGGTGCCACTACGCACGGTCATGGTTGCACTTCCCATCATGCATTTGGGCAGAAGAGTTAAATGGCTACAGTATCATTTACTGAAAGCTCAACAAATACACTAGATGGCAATATTTAGTCACAATATACAAAGTCACATTTATCCTTTAAGAATTACAAGTCTTTCTATCCGTGGATCCCTCTCACAGACAGAATGTTAATAATGTAAATGCCATCTTGAGGATTTATTGTCATAATAAACAAATACAGTACTCATGTACTGTATGTTGAATGTATATATTCGTCCGAGTTTTATTCATTTTTTTCTTAATGCATTGCCAAAATGTATGTGATCAGGAAAAATTATCGGGAATGATTGGAATTGAATCGGGAGCAGAAAAGAAGCAATCGTATCGGGAAATATCGGGATTGGCAGATACTCAAACTAAAACGATCGGATCGGGAGCAAAAAAACATGATCGGAACAACCCTACTTGTAACTATTAACTCCTGCTAATGACGTGACATTTGAAACTAGATGAGTACTCACAGAGAGCAGACTAGCAGCAGAATTCACAGCTTTGCCATTTTTTGTAGAGTGGGCACTCACTTTAACTCATTTGCTCCGAAAAAGGTATGCATACGTTCTATTTTTAATTGTTTCAGTGTCCCAAAAACGTATTTATACATCTTTTACAATTTTTTCACAAGAGGCATCTCTAGGTTCTGATGCAACTTCGCTCCAAAGCACAATGCTCAAAATCCATTTTAAAGCAACAAAACTGGCCACTGGAGGGCAGTAGCGCATTTGGTAAGAACTCATATCGAACCATGAAGGGAAGTGAAGTGAAGAGAAATAGTCAGGAAACGGAAGTTGGAAGAAGTAAGAAGCATGAGAAAAATGTGGAGAACGATGTAAAACACAAGGTAAACGACACTGGAGGAGTGTTTTGTAAAGAAGATGACACAATCGTGAAAGAAAGATTAAAAAATCTATCTTAATGAGACAGGTGGTGATGAGCGAAAAGTTTACCCCATCTGCCGAGACAGCCGCGGCCACGACAGCATCATCTCTCAGTTCAATAGTTTAGTTATGTGTAAATAAATTGTTACTATGCTATCAAAAGCTCTATTTGTCTTGTTGTTTTTGTTATTTTGTAGAAGGAAACCCTTATTCAGATGTTTGGGATGTCACAAAAGCAAAAAATTGCTGTGTTAAAGTCAAAGTTATGTTTGAAATGTATGCTTTTACAAAAAGCTTAATTTCTCAGTTTTTTCATCCGAAATTGGAAAATTGCTCAAACAGAGCTATTTTCTAATGTATGGAGGTATATTTGTGTGTTGTTCAATCAAAAAAAAAGTTGCTTCAATCAAATAAAAAGTTGCTTCAATCAAAATATACATTTTCAATCGAAGAAAAAGTCACTTCAATCAAAAAAAATGTGTTTGAATGCACAAATAAATTTGAAACTCCCAAAAATATATTTGTAAACAATTTTTCTCAGAATTTTTTTTTTTTTTTTTTTAAGTCAAGGGTTTTTTGGATTGAAACAACATTTTTGATTGGAGTCATGTAATTTTGCGCTTGGACCACATTTTGGCTAGGACATTTGTGTCTTTACTATTCAATCAAAATATAAGTTGCTTCAAAAATATATAAATATAAAATAACATAATATAAAATATTTTTTTCAAAAGAAAAATCACTTCAATCAAAAAAAAAAAAAAAATCAATCGTAGAAAAAATGGTTTGAACTTTTTTTTTGATTGAATAATAAAGACACAAATGTACCTCCATACTAATGGTGATTTCTTAAGAATGGAAAAAGATATGAACTAACTTTTTTTTTCCTGCTGAAAGAAGAGAGTCTAATCTTTCTTTTAGTGGGTTCCATGTTTATATAGCAATGGAACAGAATTTTCTGTGGGCCTTGCAAAATCAGTCAAAATCCAGTAAAACGGCCAGGAGCGAAGGTGAAAATGGCTGGGAGTGAATGAGTTAAGTATGAAACTAGTAATGATGACATTCCATTTTGGACCTAAGTGACTTTTGACCTCATGAACAACAACAACAACAAAAATCATCTCTTCCGTTTGATATTATAAACATATACTACAAGTAATAATCCCAATCTTCGTCTTCAGTTAACGCAAAATGTTTTCTGACCTCTGTGACCTTTGACCTAATGACAAAATGCAATGACCTCTTCTGTTTCGTATTACGAACATATCCGACTAGTTTATCAATCCCTTTGAGTTTTTGGGAATTTCGTTTTTTGACTTCTTTGACCTTTGACCCCATGACAAAGAATGTAATGACTTCTTCTGTTTAATTTTCCAAAGATATTCTGCTATGCTATTTTATCTGTTCTTGGGTTCAAGCAACACTAGGAAGCTTTTCAACCTTTATAAAATATTTTCCTAACGTTTGTGATGATATGTTGACTGACAACTAGTTGAATGACACCTCATTCATATCTTGACGGGGTCTGTATCGCTTTCACCAGCACTAACTTTGAGGAGGGTGGCAGGAACCACACAAAAAAACCACAAATGTGCTGACTGCTTTACGGCATACGTCACTTCCCTCTTTCCTCATTTATTATAAAGACGGTGCTAATGCTTTTGCACAAATTCTCCAAAGATGGCAGAGTAACAAAAGAGACAAAAAGTTTTGGAAACAGAAAAGTCTTTAAATCCGTCTGCAGGCGACCGGGAGATCATGATTTTATGACACTGCGCGGGTGTGCTCCGGTCCCCATGGGAAACGCAGTCTTCCTTAAAGCAAAACACTACCGCTTTTGTCCACCGGCGTCGCTAAAATCAACCAAAACTGAAAAGTTACCTCATGTTGGTTTAATGCGAAATTTGTTTTCTAACCTCTGTGACCTTTGACCTGTTGACAAAATGCAATGACCTCTTCTGTTTCATATTACGAACATATCCGACTAGTTTATCAATCCCTTTGAGTTTTTGGGAAATTCATTTTTTTGACTTCTTTGACCCCATGACAAAGAATGTAATGACCTCCTCTATTTCATATTACAAAGATACAAATGTTACAAAGATACAAAACTACAAATGTGCTGACTGCTTTACGGCATACGTCACTTCCCCCTTTCCTCATTTATTATAAAAACGGATGTTGGTGCTAATGCTTTCGCACGAATTCTGCAAAGATGGCAGAGTAACAAAAGAGACAAAGCGTTCTGGAAACAGAAAAGTCTTTCAATCCGTCTGCAGGCGACCGGGAGATCATGATTTTATGACACTGTGCGGGTGTGCGCCGGTCTCCATGGGAAGCGCAGTCTTCAAAGCAAAACACTACCTCTTTTGTCCACCGGCGTCTCTAAAATCAACCAAAACTGAAAAGTTACCTCATGTTGGTTTAATGCGAAATTTGTTTTCTGACCATTGTGACCTTTTGTTTCTTATTATAAACATATCCTGCAAGTAATAATTCTATTTTTTATGAGTTAACGTGAAATTTGTTTTATGACCTCGAGGAACTTTGACCTCATGACCCCAAAAATATTTAACGACCTCTTCTGTTTCATATTACACATTCTGCTAGTTTGATAATCCCTTCATATGTTGTTGAGTTAACGCAAAATTTCTGACCTCTGTGACCTTTGACACCAAAATGTAATCATCTCTTCCGTTTCGCATGAACTCACTTACTGCCATCGACAGTGCTAGACATCAATCCATTTGAACTTGGATGACTGGCATTGAGAGATCATATTTCATTGCCATCGACAGTGCTAGACGTCGAATATAATTGGACTGAGGAGCTAGCGGTGAACTCCCAGTCAAAATAGATTTGAAGTCTAGCCCTATCAAAAGCAGCCAATAAGTTAAAAAACCTCCATGAGAATACAATACTAGGGCTGTCAAAATGATAACATTAACGGGTGGTAATAATTTTTTAAAATTAATCACATTAAAATATTTGACGCAATTAACGCACATGCCCCACTCAAACAGACTAAAATGACAGTGCAGTGTAATGTCCGCTTGTTACTTGTTTTTTGGTGTTTGGCTCCCTCTGATGGCGCTTGGGTCCAACTGATTTTATGGGTTAGTACCATGAGTGAGTGTGTAATTATTGACATCAACAATGGCGGGCTACTAGTTTATTTTTTGATTGAAAATTTTACAAATTTTAATAAAACGAAAACATTAAGAGGGGTTTTAATATAAAATTTCTATAATTTGTACTAACATTTATCTTTTAAGAACTACAAGTCTTTCTATCCATGGATCACTTTAAGAAAATGTTATTAATGTTAATGCCATCTTGTTGATTTATTGTTATAATCAACAAATACAGTACTTATGTACCATATGTTGAATGTACTGGACTGTCTCAGGAAATTAGAATACACAATATTCTAATTTTCTGAGACAGTCCTGTATATTGTTCTATGTAAAGGACGTCAGCCAAGGTCGGCCCCCCACATTTTTACCACGCCAAATCTGGTCCCCTTTGCAAAAAGTTTGGACACCCCTGCTTTAAATGGTGGATTAATGTACAGGACTGTCTCAGAAAATTAGAATATTGTGTATTCTAATTTTCTGAGACAGTCCAGTATATATCTGTCTTGTGTCTTATCTTTCCATTCCAACAATAATTTACAAAAAAATATGGCATATTTTATAGATGGTTTGAATTGCGATTAATTACGATTAATTAATTTTTAAGCTGTAATTAACTCGATTAAAAATTTTAATCGTTTGACAGTCCTATACAATACTGGTATATCTTTACTATTGAAACAAAACCAATTTCAGTCTTGATGGTACTGATGTTTTCCAGATCTCGACGTTTGGTGTCGGTGGAATACCAGCTGCGTTTTAGAGGTAAACTTTACTATCGGAGATGAAATAGTCATCAACTGGCAACAGCAGTCAAAGGCGGGGAAAGTCTACGTTCATTCGTTCTACAATGAAGCCGACCAGTTGTCCAACCAGAACGAGCGCTTCAAGGGTAGAACGTCGCTGTTCAAGGAAAACCTCAAAGAGGGGAACGCATCTCTGCTGTTGAAGAACATTGTCGTTGGAGATGAAGGGAGGTACATGTGCAACGTGGAGACCCTCACGGGAAGAGCTGAGGTCTATCTTCAACTCCATGTGGATGGTAAGCCTTTGCGGACCAGTTGATTGGTCATTTCCCTTCCTAGAATTGAGACTTTTTTGCTTTCCAGCTCCAGTCGCAACAATCTTAATTGAAGAAATTGAGAAGAAACTAATCTGCAGCACAGAAGATACTTTCCCTCAACCAAAACTCCACTGGTCCACTGAGCCTGCGCTGCCTTACACCCTCCAAGGCGACACGTTCTACGACAACACGATTAAGCAACTTTACGACATCGATGGCATTGTCAAACTCCAGGATGACGCGGAACCTGACGTGGAATACATTTGCGACATCAGCAACTCCAGAAGCAGCAGGAGAGGCACGTGGAGGAAGACAAGTGAGATGTTCTACTCGCCACACCTGAGCCAGTGTTGTTTTTGGAAGCCCTTTTAATTTTCGCCTTAGTCTTTTCGACGAAATAGTCCTTAGTCAAAATCATAATTTAGTCATTTCAAAATGGTATTTGTCTTTGTTTGATTTTGATATACGAATACTGAAAAGGTTTTCATATGTCAAAATTCAAAAGGTTTCAGACCCTCCCCCAGCACCCGAAAAAAATAAAGATTTCCAACCACTTTGAATGAATATTTACAGACGAACACAAATTGTGGCGACTATAAGGACGCCAACTTTGTGAGAGTTTTCCAATGGTTTTACAGTGATCCCTCATTTTTCGCACTTGAAGGGAACCAGAACCCAGCCCAATAAGTGAAAAACCGCGCCCCCACCCCCCAAAATATTGTCTTTTTGTTTTTTGTTTGTGTGTTCAAAGTATTTATTCAGATTTAAGACTGGAAAAAAGATTATGGGATATTTACACCAAAAGATAACTGATAACACTTCATTTGACACCGGCATCATCAGACTGTCATAAGACCAAATGAACTACCATAAAGCTTAGAACCAATTGGCTGCAAAGCTTCATTGCTTCAAGAAGCTTCATTTGCTCCCTTTTAGGAGACAGTCAACCTCTGCTGCCACCTGCTGTAAACAATGTTGTCGTCAAACATGCCTCCTAGCATGCATTGCACTAATACAGACGTAAACAACGATTAAATTTGATGTTCTGTGCTAATTATTTATTCAGTTATTGTTCTAGTTGTTTCATTAATTGCTAGTTATGGTATTTGGTAACACTTTATTTGAAAGTGGTGTCATAAGACAGCCATCAGACCGGCATAATTATGACATGACATTGCCATGAGCATGAATAAACGCATATTGCAGATGTCATTTTGTGTAATCCGGCATATTATCTCACTTTGAATGGATGTAAAAGATCCGAGCTGGACATAAATGGAGTTGGTGACATCATTTGCTGGATGACTTACTAACATTGGTCATAAGCATTCATTAAGACGCATGATAGTGTCATGTCATAATTATGACTGTCTTATGGCAGTCTTATGATGCTGCTGTCAAATAAAGTGTTCCCTATTAACCCAATAAATCAACAAATAAGCCGCACTGGACTATAAACCACAGTATTCAAAATGAGGGGGAAAAAGTTGCGGCTTATAGTCCCAAAATTACAGTATATATTTTAATAACTGGTTTATAAGCACTTAAAATGTAATGATTATGATAAGTTTTAAACATGTTACTGTCCTACCATATTATTTTAAAACAAAAATAACGTAGAAAATGCTTCTTTATTAAATGCTTCATTGAGGGAGTCCACTCAAATCCGCTCACGCTGCTCACTTACACACAATGAGTTGCCACAGCAAGTGTTTAACAAGCTAAACGATGATTGACACATGCGGCGCTTTGAAATTTGGGCTTCCAAGCGTCTTTGGCAAGATCAAACCTTAACATCTGTCAATCAATCGTTAACTTTAACAAGCAACTCCAGTGCACTGCCTGAGAAAGAAGAAGAAAAGCAACAAGAGGGAGAGTGAGACGACATGATCGCATCGGGACAGCTCACCTGTATTTATTAATTTTTTTAATTAAAAAAAAAATCAGCAATGGACAGAGGGCGCGAAGTAGTGAGGGATCACTGTATTTGCAACCAGAAGCACAAAGCTCTACTACTATAAGCCGTAGCTGACCAAGAAACAAAACAACACAACAACAGTTTAAGAGGATGCTCGCTAGGCTAAAGTTAATGCTAATGCTAAAGGGAACGCTATGCTAACACTACGAGTTACACTAAGTGTGTGATGATCACTCAGCACAGACGTTTACTGGACTGTCTCAGAAAATTAGAATACACAATATTCTAATTTTCTGAGACAGTCCTGTACATTAATCCACCATTTAAAGCAGGGGTGTCCAAACTTTTTGCAAAGGGGACCAGATTTGGCGTGGTAAAAATGTGGGGGGCCGACCTTGGCTGACGTCCTTTACATAGAACAATATACAGGACTGTCTCAGAAAATTAGAATATTGTGTATTCTAATTTCCTGAGACAGTCCAGTAAAGGCTAAAGCAACATTGCTTATTGTCACTTACCAAAATGTGAAAACAAATCTCACCATGTGTATCAAAACGAGCGAGCCTGGAGCGCAGTTTGCCTTGAAGAACGTCATTGTGTACACGTCTTTGGCAGTGACAGTCAGGGTGGGTATGGGGCGATAGACATGTCACAAATAGTGATAAAACCGAAACACTGCTACAATGCATGCCAACTAACAACACGTACAATAAGAAAATGTCACAAATTGTGAACATATGACAGAAACTATGATGCATTTTCGTGTCTTAGTTTTCCAGGACACGTTTTTAGCTTGTCTCGTTATCGTCATCATTGAAAAAAACAACAATACTGAGAGCTTTTCCGTTTGTCACAAAGCGATTAAATCTGAAATGAATTCCGTCTCCTCCCAGCTTTGAACATCTCCCACTCAGCGAAGAGGATCGAGTGTGCACCCGTGAATGATGAAAGCAGCCTCGTGTGGACCTTCAACTACACCGACGTGATAGTTAGCAGGCACGCCGGCCAGAAATACAACATCACAGACGACTGGGGGAAGTACGTGAAGGACGTGTCGGATGACGGAAGCCTCTATTTACGAGACCTGACACCCGACCGAAGCGGAACGTACAAGTGCGCTCGGAGTAACGCCACGCAAACGAGCTTTAATGTCGTTTTCTTAAGGGTGAAGAAGCACGGTGAGATCAGCGCAACGTTAAGTCAAAACTCGCTAATTCACGAAAATTCTGAATCACATTGTACTCTTTATTTTCAGGTTACCCCAAAGCGGTGCGCGTTGAAGTGTGGGTGGTGGTAGCGCTGTTATCAATCGTTTTGCCGTGTATTACGTATTGTGTCCTGAAGAAATGTGAGCGCTGCTGCCACTGTAATCAGAAGTCAAGCCAAAGGGAAGGAGTCTTGTAAGACTTTCTCAGGTAAGAAGCGCAAGTAAAAACTGAACTTGACATCCGTGAAGTTGGCCACCCATCAGACGCGATTTATATAAAAATGATGTCCATCGCTTGTGCTGCGATCCTTATTTACTGTAAATTTACAATTCTTTTATCGATCAAACTGAGGTCAACCAACCCCACATTTTTTATTAGAAATTGCTTAAAATGGCGTCAAACGTTTATGCTTTGTTTGTGCTGTAAAAATGTCAATTTGTGCTGCTATTGTTTATGAGCAGGGGTGAAAGTGGGCCAGAACGGTCAGGAACACAGTTCCGGTATAAGATACAGGGCCGGAACGCAGTTCCGGTACACAGTGCTTTGATTCCGAAAATATGACGGCAACTGTCAAAACGCTGTTTAAAAAAATAAATAAATAAATGCTAAGCTGCACACATGCATTTCATCTCCAAGAAGAAAACAGTCAACCAACATCAGATTTACATACACAAGTGTTAAGAACAAGCATGATAAAGTGACAAAAAAGGGCAATGCAACATAAAATGGATCAAATCTTTAAGCGCAACGAACGTTAGGCTACTTATTCATTTCCTTATGATTTAAAAAATGTTTGCGTGATCTTCAAAATATATTCCATTTCACTCTGCATCATATACTGTAAGTCATTTGTACTTATTTTTGTGAATGTATATCCGTATTTTTCTAACTATAACTCGCAGTTTTTTTTCCACAGTTTGGCTGGGGATGCGACATATACTCTGGGACGACTTATGTGTGAAATTATTAACACATTACTAAATAATTTCACATGTTATTTTGGAGTGACACTGCTGGTTTGGTAAACTTGTTAGCATGTTCTTTATGCTATAGTTATCTGAATTACTCTCAATAGCTATGTTACGTTAACATACCGACCACGTTCGCTTTTCGTTGTTCATTCATCATGTAACATTATCATACTGTACACTTACTCAGCATGTTGTTCTCTATTGTATTTTTATTCTAAATTGCCTTTCAAGATGACATATCTGTTCTATGTGTTGTAATTTATCAAGTAAATTTCCCCCCAAAATGCGACTTATATTCCAGTGCGACTCATATATTTTTTTTCCTCTTCGTTGGGCATTTTATGGCTGGTGCGACTTATACTCAGGTGCGACTTATAGTCCGAAAAATACGGTACTTATGTCTTTATTATATAAAAAAAACAAAGAGTAAATGTGTTCTGAATGTATGTTACTTATATCTTTGTTATTAAAAAAAAAAAAGTAAATGTTTACATTAACTTCAATTTTGATATACATCCTATGTTCTTAAATAGTTAAAATTGAGATTTGGCATTTAGTATGTGAGGAAATGAGGGAAAATAAAAATTAGGAGATGGAGGTTGGGGTTATTGCTGTTTTTGGTAACTTTTATTTTAATCATTGAAAAAATAAAATTTTGAATGAAAATCAATTTTGTATGTGTTATAGAAATAACTGTGCTAAAACAGTTTTCTTTGCATTTCAGTAGTTTAAGAGGTTTGACACCCTTCACCCTCCAAAAATGAAATAAAAAAAAAAAAAAATAGATAAAATTTCTGGCTCCGTGGCGACCTTCACGTCGGGGAGTTCCGGTAAGACATTCTAGCCACTTTCACCCCTGTTTATAAGATATTGAGATATTAATTTCAAGTAATCACGACACTCGCAGCTTTTCTGCGTCTGATGGAGCATACCAACTCTCTCAACAATAGAGGGGTCTCCCAACAAGTAGCGCAAACGTAGCACAAACAAATGGGACCCCTTCAGTTCCATTTTGTGGGGCTTGAGATATTGTGCTATGTTTGCGCTAGTTGTTGGGACACCCCTCTGTTATTGAGAGAGTTGGTATGCTCCGGCAGCCGCGACGGAGGGGCTGTGACTGATGTCTTCAGACGAAATTAATATCTCAATGTCTCAAAAACGATAGCAGCACAAACAAAACATTTTACAGCACAAACCTAGAACAAACGAATGGAACCATTGTGGTTCCGTTACGCCGTAGTGACGCCATCACTCGAAATTAATATGTCAATATTTAAAAAATGATAGCAGCACAAATTAAAAAAATTAACAGCACACACCAGCTCAAACGTAGCACAAACGATTGACATTGTTTTTGTATAAATTTGCGTCTGTTGGTGTGATTGGCTGTCAAGGAAGAGTAAAGAACTAGAACCAACCACACGACAGCTCTGGATGCTAACAATCTACATAATTATATTGGGAAATGTTTGAAAACGCAATATGCTTACCTTGAATATCTGCTAATAAAACCGGAGTTCCAAACAGCATACTCTCGCTCCCAACTGGAGTTCCCAACAGAACTCTCTCGCGTCACCAGTTTTGCCCAACTTTTGTCTTATCAGGTATTTGCTGCACGCATTTCTCCCTGATGCTCGTCTTGTGAACGACCAACAGTGCTGTCCTGCTCTTCACTTTTCAGATCTGGTTCAAATAGGAAGGGTAGAACTGACGACATGTTGGGAAAGCTAACGAGTGACACGCTGGAATTTCGGCAACGGGACCGGTGACGTCACGCACTGCGACGTAACAAGAATGACGACCTATCACTTAAAATAATTTTACAAACTTTATTGAAACAAAAACATTAAGAGGGGTTTTAATATCAAATTATTATAACTAATACTAACATTTATCTTTTAAGAATTACTTGTCTTAAAAATAAAGATCCCTTTAAGGTGCCTTCCAACCTAAAGTGGTAAATCGGTACTGTATGCTTCTCTGTTGTCTCTTTTGTTACTATATTGTACTTACTGACAAAATAAACAGGTCGTTTGTTAATAGGTGTCATTTATGTTCATGCCATTTCTTCTGTTTTATGTCACTCTGTGTTTACATGTGGTGACCATTTGGAAAATCACCCACATGAGAACAAAATTTCCTACTGAATGTTAAAAATTAATTCAGTTTCATTGTAAATTTCTATGGTCCTAGATCATTCTGCTGTCATAAAGCAATGTGACTGAACAGCTATCTAAAGTATGTGACGTGATAAAGGAGTGTTTGGGTGTGTTCTGAGAAGCAATTCAAGGCCTCACTGAATCAGCTGTTCGTCAGAATACAAGTGAAAATGTAGGCAGAATTCCGAGATTTTAAAAGATCAAAAGTTTATTTGCACTTCTTTCGGACTTGGCAGAATGTTTTTTTGATCTGTTTGTGGAGTTTTGGACTTTTGACACAAGATGTTAATGAGGACATATGCGGCAGGCTTCCTGATCGCGACGTTGTATTGGCAAAGTATCATTGGAGGTAAGAAGGAACTCGACAATTTTTTATTTTTTTTAGGCTCAGTACAAGCTCCTTGTTGTTGTACTCATATTTTCCGGTGAAGCATTTCTTTTTTTGACAACTTTACTCCTTACATTTACAAACTGAAAATGGACTTGTGACTTTCAACGTGAGCTGACAACAGATAACCATGGAAATCATGGTCATGACTGATTGAGAGAGGCGAACAAACAGACCGCTAAATCTAATCTTATAAAACACATACACGAAAAGTATTTTTTTCAGTTTGTATGATCACATTTCATGTCAAGTAAAATTTACAGTTGTTATATTTAAATACACACAGGAGTACAAGTAATTCACAAGTTGATAGTGTAGCTTCTTAGAGAATCAATGCTGGAATTGTTCGACTCTTGCAAGACAATTCCCAAGTTTTTATTTCATTTTCAATTGCTTGTTTTATTGTGTGTATTCTACAAACCCTTTTTTTCCTGTCATGACTGAACTATGATCTCAATCAAGTAGTATATGAATCACAGCAGGGATTGATTTCAACAGCAAAAAGGAAGCAATACATTCTATTTGACTTCTTATTTGTGGCACTTTTTAAAAAACATTCTAATGTTAATCCACAGTTTAAATACTCAAAATATTACTATGAATCTCAATAATATTAAAATTACTTTGAAAGTACCGATACCGATATTAATAGCGGGCTGTGTGGTATCGACCAATACTGTACCAATACCTCGGTTTTTTTTTTGTTTTGTTTTTTAAATACAAAATACAGTGGTACCTCTACATACGAAGTTAATTCGTTCCAGGACCTTGTTGTAAGTCGTAATGGTCGTAGGTTTAGCAGGATTTTCTCATAAGAATACATTATAATTCCATTAATTCGTTCTACAGCCCGAAAACCTACACTAAATCCTTAATAAATGCTGCTGGTACAATTACAAATGGCAATAACACATAGCAAAACAAATAAATTATAGATAAAAATCGGAATATTAATATCATAATAATTCCTGTAATAATGTAACTAATAAAGTTCTAATGTGGTGGGTGTGTTTTGCGTGCTGCAATTGAACGCACCTGTGGCTGACGTGACAAAGTGAGAGAGGTGTGGTTGGGATTTTACTTTCTCTTTGGCGTCAGATGCAGCTGTTGTTGACAGTAGGCGTGTTCTGTTGCACAAGTTCTGAAATAAATGATTAAAAACCAAATGAAGCTGGTGATTTCATTGGCGACATTACCACAATAATAATTACCACCTCAACTAATAGAGACTGGCGAACAGAGGTTGAAGGAGGGCCGTCGAGATCGTACACATTCTATGGCCGTATTGTCGAGCCAGTTCACGGACGCGTACGCCATTTTTGTCTGATGTCCATCTTCATTTCAATGGTAAGCGTCACCTTTTTGATTTTTTTTCACCACCTGCACGAACATTGTTGGAACCCATGTTGATTTCTCTCACAAGAAAATCCGCCGTACGTCCATCTTAGGGCAAAACAAACTGCGGCCCTGTCATAAATCGTATTTCGAGCATGTCGTCGGATGTCGAAACAAATCGCGAGTCAAATTTTACGTCGGATGTCGAAAAAATCTTGTGTCGAAGCGATTGTATGTCAAGGTACCACTGTATATAAATTTTTCTTTCTACTAAATTTCAGTAAACTCAAATGTAAGTAACTGTATTTTCCTATACAGATATCCCGCGTTTTTCGCGATTAATGGGGACCAGAACTCGCCGCGATAAAGGAAAAACTGCGAAGTAACGCCCCCCGAAAAAATAAAATAAAATTTGTGTGTGTGTGTTCAATAGATTTATTCAGATTTAGCATAGGATAGCATAGCACTTTTCCTTATCCAAAAGTAAATAATAATAAATAAATAAAAACGTAGGTATGTACGTAATATATTTTAATAAATGTTTTTTTTTTAAATTAATTAATTCATTCATTTATTTTATTTTTTATACCTGGCCTGTTCAGCTGTTTGACATGGAGAATGGAAGTCCAAGTGTCCGGTTGGTCTGAACAGTTTCAATGTTTCACATTGAGAGTATGACACACTCCCATTGTGATCATTCAACATACCTTGTTTATTATGACAAAGCAGCGAACAGGAAGGGGTTATGGGGGAACAGAAGAAAAGAAACACAAACAAAAACTAGAAATACATTGAACCCCTACACTAACTATGAATATGTTGGTGCTATTGTCAGCTAGATGTATTTCTGGTGACACCATGTGGGGGGCCTGTTGACCAGGGAAAGAAGGGGAGGGGGCTGGCGGAGTCTATAAGATAAGTGACTGGGAGGGGTGGAGTGTACACAAATCAGCTCTGTGATCTAGAAACCAGTAATCGTGTGAATCCCTTGTGAGCGTGAGCCCGTCGGCAACCGACCCTATGCCGCCCCATCGTCCATCCCGTCACCAGGGCCTCCCACCCGAGCGGAGACGCAGCGCGGGCGCCTCCCCAGGGCCACGGCCCCCAACCAGCCAGCCCGGGGCGGGAGTCAGCGCAGCCCATCCCTCCTCCCGCAGCCCAGCAAAGGGGCCATCGTCACCCCCCGGGATCGGTGGACCACCCGCGTCCCCATCAACTGGCCTTCAGGGATGGGAAGATGGGACGCACCACTGACCTCAAAAGAAATCCGCGATGGACTGAGGGCGTGAAGTTTGAAGCGCGAAGTAGCGAGGGATCACTTTATTGCACTTTTTGTAGTTCAGCTCGGGCACGACTTATACACTGAAACATTCTGTAATTCTATCAAAGCTTGTTCATACACTGCTTAACTCATTGTCTGCCCGTGACTTGGCTAGACGTCCAATCCGTTTGAAGTGGGAGGGTTGACAGCGAATGAACAAACACCCTTCCACTTCAAATGGATTGGACGTATACTAGGGGGAAACTCATTGGTGGGAGGGTGTATCTTAGTCATTGACTAAAAACAGTAGAAATTCTCTTTTTTTAAATTTTGGATCAGATAAAACATTTTCATTTAATTTAATTGTAGCTATAATACATATTGCTTGTTAATGTTTTGCAGATGGAGACATTTGGTGTCGTTGGAATACAACCTGCATTTTAGAGGCCAAATTTCCAATTGGAGATGACATCGTTGTCCACTGGCGCCATGGGTCAGTGAAGAAAGTATACGTTCACTCATTCTATCATGACGCCGACCAGCTGGCCAATCAGAGCGAGCGCTACAGGGGAAGAACCTCGCTGTTCAAGGAGAAGATCAAAGATGGGAACGCATCTCTGATGTTGAAGAATGTTGTCGTTGGAGATGAAGGGAGGTACGAGTGCTACGTAGGAACAGTAACACACACAACAGAGTCTTTCGTCCGACTCCATGTTGAAGGTAAGCTTAAGGATCCGTCTAATCCGTCCAGTGATAAGTTGTCTCCCAGTCCAGAATTTAGACATTGTTCTTTCCGTATGTTTGTTCATCAGCTCCAGTCACTACAATCCAGATCCAAGAACTTGATGACAAGCAACTGATTTGCAGCTCAGAGGGAATCTTCCCTAAACCTGAACTCAGCTGGTCCACCGAGCCCGTGCTGGCGCAGGCACTGAGCAACGACAGCAACATCCTACAAGACACGCGGACTAAACTTTACAGCATCAACAGCTCTTTTGACCTCTTGGATGACATGGAATACATCTGCGACATCAGTGGCTTGAACAACAGCAGGAGAGCCACATGGAAGAAGACAAGTAAGACGTTCACTTGGTTGCTCTTCGAGTGTGACCATTTATGCCAACCTTTTCTATAATCCAATACAAAAATAATTCAATCCTGAAACTAATTCCATCTCCTTCCAGACTTGAGTATCTCTCACTCAGTGAAAAGGATCGAGTGTGCACCCGTGACTAACGATAGCAGCCTCTTGTGGACCTACAACTATAGCGACGTCATTGCTAGCAGGCATGCCGGCCAGATTTACACCATCACAGACAATTGGATGAAACATGTGAAGGATGTGTTGGAGGATGGAAGCCTCCGTTTACAAGACCTGACACCTGACCAAAACGGAATATACACATGCACTCTGAGTAACGCCACGCAAACGCGCTTTAACGTCGTTTTCTTAAGGGTGACGGAGCACGGTGAGATCAGCGGTATGCTCAGTCAAAACTCGCCAATTCACAAATATTTGTAATCACATCGTAATCTTCATTTTCAGGTTACCCCAAAGCAGTGCGTGTTGAATTGTTGGTGCTGGCAGCACTGTTGTTAGTAGTATCGCCGTGTATTGTGTATTGTGTCTGGAAGAAATGTAAAAGCTGCCACTGTGATCTGAACTCAAGCCAAAGTGAAGGAGTCTTGTAAGACTTTACAAGGTAAGAAGCACAAGTAAGAGCTGAACTTCTGCTGGAAAATATACTGCTCAAAAAAATAAAGGGAACACTCACATAACACGTACATCTGAATGAATGAAATATTTTTCTTAAATACTTTGTTCTTTCCATAGTTGAACGTGCTGACAACAAAGTCAGACAAAAATTATCCATGAAAATGAAATGTATAGATCCATGGAGGTCCGGATATGGATTTATACTCAAAATGAAAGTGGAAAAACACACTACAGGCTGATCCAACTTTGACGTAATGTGCTTTAAACATGTCAAAATGAAGCTTAGTAGTGTGTTTGACGTCTGCATGCTTGTATGACCTCCCTGCAACGCCTGGGCATGCTCCTGATGAGGTGGCAGATGTTCTCCTGAGGGAATTCCACCCAAATCTGGACCAGCACATCACTGAGTTCCAGGACAGTCTGAGGACCAACCTGTCATCCTGTAGGAGACTCCAGGAGACAGGTAGTTACTCCAGGAGAGCTGGACAGGGCCGTAGAAGATCCTTAAACCCTCAGCAGGATCGGTATCTACTCCTTTGTTCAAGGAGGAATGGGATAAACACTGCCAGAGCCCTACAAAATGACCTCTAGCAGGCCACTGGTGTGAATGTTTCTGACCAAACAATCAGAAATGGGCCTGACATCCTGTAGAGAGCCCTGTGCTCACTGCCAATCACTGGAGAGCTTATGAGGCATTTGCCATGGACCACCAGAATTTGCAACTATGCTACTGGCTCTGTGCTCTTCACCGATGAAAGCAGGTCCAACCTGAGCACATGCGACAGACGTGAAAGGGTCCGGAGATCCCATGGAGAACGTTATGCTGCCTGCAACATCATTGAACATGACCCATGTGTTGGTGGGTCAGTGATGGTCAGGGAAGGCATATCCCTGGAAGGACACAAAGACCTCTACAGGTTAGATGATGGCACCCTGACTGTTATTAGGTATCGGCATGAAATCCTTGGACTCATTGTCATAAGCTACGCTTGTGCAGTGGGACCTGGGTTCCTCGTGGTCCACGACAATGCCCAACTTCATGTGGCTGTAGTATGTAACAGTTCCTGAAGGAAGAAGGAATTGATAACATTGACTGGCCCCCACTTTCGCCTGACCTAAATCCAATAGAACACCTCTGGGACATTGTGTTTAGGTCCATATGGCAGAGCCAGGTTGCTCCTCAGACTGTCCAGGAGCTCAGTGATGCCCTGGTCCAGATCTGGGAGGATATTCCCTGGGACACCCTCCATCGTCTCATTAGCAGCATACCCATGCGTTTTAGGGAGGTCATCCAGGCACTTGGAGGCCACACACACTACTGTGCCTAATTTTGACTTGTTTACATGAAAGTTGAATCAGCCTGTAGTGTGTTTTTACACTTTCATTTTGAGTGTAACTCCAAATCCAGATCTCCATGGGTTGATTCATTGATAATTTTTGTGTGATTTTGTTGTCAGCACATTCAGCTATGGAGCGTACAAAGTATTTAACTCATTTGCTCCCAAAAACGTATTAATAAGTTCTATTTTTAATTGTTTCAGTGTCCTAAAAACGTATTTATCACCAGAGACATCTCTAGGTTCTGATGCAACTTCACTCCAAAGCACAATGCCTAAAATCCATTTTAAAGCGAAAAAACTGGCCACTAGAGGGCAGTAGCGCATTTGGTAAGACCGGCAACCCGATTCAACGAAACGAATGGCCGGGCAGAAGACGACTGAATGGACGATCAGGAGGACGTCCAGGACGCCAGGCGCGGGAAGTCCGAGCAGGATGACCGGGAGGACGTTGGGGACGCCAGGCGACGAACGACCAAGTGAGACGACTAGGAGGACGTCCAGGATGCCAGGAGGCGGACGACCGAGCAGAACAACAGGGAGGACACCCGGCTTGCCAGGCGCTGGACGACCAAGCAGAACGACCGGGACCACCAGTACAGCGGACGATGCCGTTGAGTCCGTGCTGCTCACCGAGCAGAGCCCGCGGCACCGTGCTTGACCGCTCGCGTCCCCCACGAACCTCCAGTGTCCCGTGACTCAGCCGGAAAGGCGCACGGCCAAACCAGTTCCCCCCCAGGAACACAACACACCCCACATAAGTTCCCCAGGCGAACTCCGCCACGAGTCAGTGGTCATCACAAAAGAAAGACTCAAAAAAATCCATCTTGATGAGACGGGCGGCGATGAGGGCGTCATCTCTCAGTTCAATAGTTTAGTTATGTTTAAATAAATTGTTACTTTGCAATCAAAAGCTCTATTTGTCTTGTTGTTTATGTTATTTTGTAGAAGGAAAACATTATTCAAATGTTTGGGATGTCACAAAAGCAAAAAATAGCTGTGTTGAAGTCAAAGAGTTGTACTCTTTTGGGTAGATTATCTTTTGTTGGTGTTAAAAATAAATCAATAAATAAAACATTGAAACATTAGCATATTTAACTTCGGGGATTAAATATATATGTTGAAAATGATTTTTTGTTTTGTTTGACACTTCTACCAGGTCACATCGGATACGGCGCACTTAGTACTGAAACTGCTGAGAGGAGGCTTTAACATGGCGCAAAAATTAATTTGCGATTTTTTTCTTTACAAGAAAGGGAAATTTTCGAAAATTCAATTCGAGGTTGAAAATAAAGATGATGGACATTTTAGATTTCAAATGTGTTTGTGTGTCATTGCGCCGTTTAACTGTGGGGATTTGCTTTATAGTACTCGGGCGCCTTTATTTCAAATACAAAAACTCTAACTCACACTGTAGGTGTAATCAAACGCTGTCTTTGTAGTAGCCTAGTAGTAGTACGTAAACTATCCAGCATCCGTTTGTACTGCCATTGTGCACGCCTTATGGAGAAGAAGCATGAACATGACAAATTTGGACCAAAACTGTTGTTTGTGGGTGGGAAAAACAAAATCCTCAGCACCCGGCTGGATGTTGCCTGCTCTGGCGGGGGACCCTGCCCTGGGCGGACGGGGGTGGGCGTGGGGTTGGTGGTGCGTCCCCTCTTGCCATCCCTGAAGACCGGTTGATGGGTGCGCGGGTGGCCCGGGGGACCACCCTGGATCCTGGGGGGGGCTTGATGGCTCCTTTGCTAGGCTACGGGAGGAGGGATGGGCTGCGCTGCCCCCCCCCTCCCGGGCTGGCTGGGTGGGGGCCGTGGCCCTGGGTTGGCGCCCGCCCTGGGTTGCCGCCCGCGTGGCATCTCCGCTCCTCTGCGTGGCTGTCGCGTGCTTGGTGGGGATCGCGTACGGCTGGATGTGATTGGGCGCACTCAGGTGGGGGGTCCCGGTGCTGGGATTCGCAATGGGCCAGCATAGGGTCTGTCGCCAATGGGCTTACACTCACAAGGGATTCACACAATTACTGGGTTCTAGATCACAGAACTGATTTGTGTACGCTCAACCCCTTTCAATCACTTAGTTTATGGCTCCCCCACCCCCCTACCCCTCTTTCCCTGCTCAACAGGCCCCCCACATGGTGTCAACCGGAAATACATCTCGCTGACGATAGCACCAACATATTAGTAGTTAGTGTAGGCGTTCAATGTATTTTTCTTGTTGTTGTTTGTGTTTGGTTTCTTTCCTCTCTTGTGTTTCTTGTCTTCTGTTCCCCCATAATCCCTTCCTGTTCGCTGCTTTGTCATAATAAACGAGATATGTTGAATGATCACAATGGGAGTATTTCATACTCTCAATGTGAAACATTAAAACTGTTCAGACCAACCAGGCACTTAGACTTCCATTCTCCGTGTCAAACAGCTGAACAGGACAGGTTTAAAAAATAAAATAAAATAATCCTCAGCACCCCCTGCTGTGAGTGAGTTCCAGCGCCCCTATGTGGCGACCAGTTGGAAAATCACCTGCCTGAGAACAAAACGTTCCTACTGAATGTTAAAAATGAATTCAGTTTCATTGTCAACTAGAAACTGCAATTTCGGGAGAAATTACACACCTTGGTCTTTCCTCTGTGGAGATACAGATCTTAGCCCCACTCAGGTCTATCAATAGAATGGACCATAATGCCAGTCAATGGCACTAAACAATGTAAAAGCCATTAGAAAAAGATTGGGAGAATTGGACGTCCATGTCCGTCAATGGCAGCACCCTCCATAAGCGTCAATGCAATCGGGGACATTTGGGGGACACGTCCTAATGATATGTAGTCATTTTCTGTTGATTGGGGGGAATTCCCATTGAAAATGAATGGGAAAAATTTTGGACGTCCATGGACGTCA
Organism: Corythoichthys intestinalis; assembly: GCF_030265065.1. Classification (NCBI taxonomy): domain Eukaryota; kingdom Metazoa; phylum Chordata; class Actinopteri; order Syngnathiformes; family Syngnathidae; genus Corythoichthys; species Corythoichthys intestinalis. The sequence goes on from NC_080414.1 coordinate 13,144,408, forward strand.
ATGGTATCAACTTACATAAGCGTCAATGGAATCCAAGTACATTGGCATCAATAGAATGAACAAACATGAAGAAATGCCAATGGAAATGAATGGGAAGTTTGGACGTCCATGAACGTCAATGGCATCACCCTCCATAAGCGTAAATGGAATTGGGGAAGTTTGGGGGACACGTCCTAATGATATCTAGTCATTTTCTCTTGATTTGGGGGAGAAAAAAAAAATCCCATTGAAAATGAATGGGAAAAATTTTGGACTTCCAGGGACGTCAATGGCAGCACCCCCCATAAGTGTCAAGGGAGTTGGGGACGTTTGGGGTATACGTCCTATTGATATCTGGTCATTTTCTGTTGATTTGGGGAAATTTAGTTTTTTCCCCATTGAAAATGAATGGGAAAAATTTTGGACGTCCATGGACGTCAATGGCAGCACCCCCTATAAGCGTCAATGGAGTTGGGGACGTTTGGGGGACACGCCCTATTGATATCTGGTCATTTTCTGTTGATTTGGGGAAATGTAGTTTTTTCCCCATTGAAAATGAATGGGAAAAATTTTGGACGTCCATGGCCGTCAATGGCATCGACATCCATATAGTCAATAGAATCCAAGTACATTGGCATCAGTAGATTCGACATGCATGGCCGTCAATGGCATCAATGCAATGTAAATTCCATAGAAATCCCATTGAAATGAATGGGAAATTTTCCCATTAGAAATGAATGGGATAGTTTTTGGCAAATTACCGGGGAACCGTAAATTTTTACCAAATTCTGTATACAACTTTTATGCCCCTCACCGTCCCGGAATTTTTGATACCCAAATTATGTGATTTGGTCAAAAATTGTAGGACTAGATACATTTTGAAAAAAAAAAAAAAATCTGGAAAATTGCCGTTTGCGGGAAAACGGAAAATTTTTCGGGGCCCTTTTTAAAAAAGCCATCGTCGCGCAAAAATTCCGGACGTTTCGATATCTGAACGGTGCCGATCGGTGCAGCGGTTCGGGCTGTGCGGCGCGCCGAAAAAACGCGGAGAATAAGATGAATAATAATAACTAGAAACTGCAATTTCGGGAGAAATTACACCTTGGTCTTTCCTCTGTGGAGATACAAATCTTAGCCCCACTCAGGTCTATCAATAGAATGGACCATAATGCCAGTCTATGGCACTAAACAAAGTAAAAGCCATTAGAAAAGATTGGGAGAATTGGACGTCCATGGCCGTCAATGGCATCACCCTCCATAAGCGGCAATGCAATCGGTGAAGTTTGGGGGACACGTCCTAATGATATCTAGTCATTTTCTGTTGATTTGGGAAAAAAAAAAAAAATTCCCATTGAAAATGAATGGGAAAATTTTTGGACGTCCATGGACGTCAATGGTATAAACTTACATAAGCGTCAATGGAATCCAAGTACATTGGCATCAATAGAATGAACAAACATGAAGAAATGCCATTGGGATTTAATGGGAAGTTTGGACGTCCATGGACGTCAATGGCATCACCCTCCATAAGCGGCAATCCAATCGGGGACATTTGGGGGACACGTCCTAATGATATCTAGTCATTTTCTGTTGATTTGGGGGAAAAAAAAAAAATTCCCATTGAAAATGAATGGGAAAATTTTTGGACGTCCATGGACGTCAATGGTATCAACTTACATAAGCGTCAATGGAATCCAAGTACATTGGCATCAATAGAATGAACAAACATGAAGAAATGCCATTGGAAATAAATGGGAAGTTTGGACGTCCATGGACGTCAATGGCATCACCCTCCATAAGCAGCAATCCAATCGGGGACATTTGGGGGACACGTCCTAATGATATCTAGTCATTTTCTGTTGATTTGGGGAAAAAAAAAAATTCCCATTGAAAATGAATGGGAAAAATTTTGGACGTCCATGGACGTCAATGGTATCAATTTACATAAGCGTCAATGGAATCCAAGTACATTGGCATCAATAGAATGAACAAACATGAAGAAATGCCATTGGAAATGAATGGGAAGTTTGGACGTCCATGAACGTCAATGGCATCACCCTCCATAACAGGCAATGCAATCGGGGACATTTGGGCGACACGTCCTATATATATCTAGTCATTTTCTGTTGATTTGGGGAAAAAAAAAAAATTTCCCATTGAAAATGAATGGGAAAAATTTTGGACATCCATGGACGTCAATGGTATCAACTTACATAAGCGTCAATGGAATCCAAGTACATTGGCATCAATAGAATGAACAAACATGAAGAAATGCCATTGGAAATGAATGGGAAGTTTGGACGTCCATGGACGTCAATGGAATCACCCTCCATAAGCGGCAATGCAATCGGGGACATTTGGGGGACACGTCCTAATGATATCTAGTCATTTTCTGTTGATTTGGGGAAAAAAAAAAATTTCCCATTGAAAATGAATGGGAAAATTTTTGGACGTCCATGGACGTCAATGGCAGCACCCCCCATAAGCCTCATTGGAGTTGGGGACGTTTGGGGGACACGTCCTATTGATATCTAGTCATTTTCTGTTGATTTGGGGAAATGTAGTTTTTTCCCCATTGAAAATGAATGGGAAAAATTTTGGACGTCCATGGACGACAATGGCAGCACCCCCTATAAGCCTCAATGGAGTTGGGGACGTTTGGGGGACACGTCCTATTGATATATAGTCATTTTCTGTTGATTTGTGGAAATGTAGTTTTTTCCCCATTGAAAATGAATGGGAAAAATTTTGGACGTCCATGGACGTCAATGGCATCGACATCCATATAGTCAATTGAATCCAAGTACATTGGCATCAATAGATTCGACATGCATGGCCGTCAATGGAATCAATGTAATGTAAATTCCATTGGAAATCCCATTGAAATGAATGGGAAATTTTCCCATTAGAAATGAATGGGATAGTTTTTGGCAAATATCCGGGGAACCGTAAATTTTTTCCAAATTCTGTATACAATCTTTATGCCCCCCACCGTCCCGGAATTTTTGATGTCCAAATTATGTGATTTGGTCAAAAATTGTAGGACAAGTAGCGTTTTGAAAAATTTTTTAAAAATCGGAAAATCGCCGTTTACGGGTGAACGGAAAATTTTTTGGGGTCGTTTGAAAAATTCCCATCGTCGCGCGAAAATTCCGGTCGTGTCGATACTTGAACGGTGCCAATCGGTGGTACGGTTCGGGCTGCGCGGCGCGCCGAAAAAACGCGGAGAAACCATTGCATAATAATAATAATAATAATAATAATAATAATAAAGTTGTAGAATAACATAACCTTGTTCTTTCCTTTGGAAAGACCAAGGTAATAATAAAAATAAGTACGATAAAGTTGCAGAACAGCATTACCTTGTTCTTTCCCTTGGAAAGACCAAGGTAATTACTAAATGAATCAAAGTCATTTTGCTGTCATGCAGCAATGTAGCTGAACAGCTATTTGAAGCATGTGGCGGTGATAAAGGAGTGTTTGTGGGTGTGTTCTAAGAAGCAATTCAAGGTCTATCTCTGAATCAGCTGACAAACGTCAGAACTAGAGTCAGAAGTCAGATATTTTTAAGGATTAAAGGTTTATTTGCAATTCTTTCAGACTTGGCAGGATGTTGGTTTATCTGTTTGTGGACTTTTGGACTTTTGGCAGAAGATGTTAATGAGGACATATACGGTGGGCTTGTTAGTCGCGACGTTCTTCTGGCAAATGGTCATTGGAGGTAAGGAGGAACTGGACATTTTATTAATTTTTAGGGCTCTGTTCATATCCTTTGTTGCTGTACTCATTTCTTCAGGTGTGGTTATTTTTCTGACAACTTTACTTCTTACATTTAAAAACTGATTCCTACTCCAAACTTTATTAAACATGGACTTGTTACTTTCAACGTCAGCTGACAAAATGAGATAATAATTGCTACCAGTCATGATAATCACTGATTGAAAAAGGTGGCAAAACAGACAGTTAAATCTAATCTTATAAAACACAAACACAAAAAGTTTCTTTTTTCAGTTTGTATCATTCCATTTCATGTCAAGTCAAATGAAGGTAAGTTATATTAACAACGGTACATGTGTACTTTTTTTTTTTTTGTCACAAATGAACTATGATTTCGGTCAAGTATGTGAATCACATGATTTCAACAGCAATAAGGAAGCAATACAATCTATTTGACTCCTTATTTATGAGCACTTTCTTTACATATTCTTATGATTAAGCACAGTTTAAACACTCAAAATGTTAATATGAAACTCAATAATATCAAACACACTTCATACTGATACCATTTTTTGACTCCCAATACAGATACCTGGCTGTGTGGTATCGGCCGATACTCTTTTTTTTTTTTTTTTTTTTTTTTTAAACATATATAAAAAATATCTTTCTTTTAATACTAAATTCCAGCATACTTATTTAAATGTAAATTACCATATTTTCCGGACTATGTTGCACTTTTTGTAGTTTGGCTAGTCCTGCGATTTATACAGGTAGTCCCTGGGTTACGAACAAGTTTTGTTCCAACGCTGGCGACGTAAACTGAATTTCCGCGTAAATCGGAATTAACCCTTTAAGTACCCATAAATACTCCATAAACCTCTACATAACTATCCAAAAACATGTATTATATGTCATATTAATAAAATGAAGAATAAAACAGAGATATTACATCCCTCCGGTAACATCGATCACATCATAGTTCTTGTTACAACTTTCATGTATTAATTTGTCACCGTCCAACTACGAACACAAAATTAGAAAATACAATAATGACAAAGAGCGTACAATAATGCTTTAAAGTAAATAAAGTGAGACATATTTGCTTACAAACAACATACTTCAATGGCTGCATAACAATACCAAGGGAAATATGGTCCAAACACCGGTCCAGGGGTGAAAATGAACGTTGTTCAATAAGCTAGCGGGCTAATAGCAAGCTAACAGGGACGGTCATCACCGAGCCGGTGTCGTTTACCCAGTGAAGGAATCTGACCTTTTAGCCAGATTGCCGGAATCACGCCAGCCGAACCGCCAGACGTGCGCTGGCGCAGCACCAACGACCCGGGCCGGCGGAATCCCGACAACCCGGCCAAAAGGCCAAACTCCGCGCGTTCACCTTAGTCTAAACCCATTGTACTGACTCCATTTTGGAAGCTGGAAAAAGCTTCGAAGCACAAGTTGACAATTGATTCAGGTCGACAGCAATCAAACAGCAAGGCGAAACAGAAACAGAAACAGGCAGACTCGTTCCAAGGTCACCAAAAGGTTCCCGAGAAAAATGACAACGATTAGTTAAACATTCAGTCTTTTTGAAGGCTCTCGTGTGCTTGGGTGTTGTTTAGGATTATTGTCTGTTTGTGGATTGGACAGGAGGATTCGGGAGTTACTGTTGTCAGGGCAACGAGGGTTGTGGATTTTACCATCTCATTGTCAAAGGGGCTCTTGGAGTCCTATCAGTCGTGATATCAGTTGGATATCCTGCGTTCTCCGGTGTTCCTTGTGTTGGGAAAGGACATCCCGCCATTTGTTCTGGACTGTCCGGGAGAATTGATTGTGGGAGTTGGTGGTGCAGATATGGGCTTGTAAATGTCTTGCCTGGTCAGCGTCAATCTTGCTCAGTCAGTTGCATGACGCAGACGTTGGGCTTCTGTGATAAGAAGGCGTCATGTATCTCTTATGCCCTATGGCAAATATATTCTGCTTGTTTTTCTTAAACTTTGGTATAAGTGCTATTTATTTTATATTGGATGTGTTAGAGTAATACAAACAGTCAAACAGTAAATACGAGAAAAGATACTATTCCCTGATTGATTACATTAAGTGTGTTAGAGTAACACAAACAGTTGATCGGTAAATACAAGAAAAGATACTTCCCTTCAGAGGTGGGTTGCTGAGTAATATAAAAGTAATTTGGAAAGCAATTAATGAAAAAAAAAATTGAGATATCCAAAGATCGATGTATATCTCAGGCATACTAGACTACCCCAAAACTTTCCTGAAATTCTGATGTGTGATTTAATTTCGCAGAGTTTTTTTTTCATGTCAGGTCATGTTCATGTCACTGTCCTTTGCACTCTGAAGCCACCACGTTGCATTAACGTAATGCACATAATGCAAACAATGAGTTTAAATTAATTGTTTACTCTGATGCAGGTCAGATTTTCAGTAGCAAAATTAGTCGTGTTTCCCCCACCTCCACAACATTGATATCTTAGTACATTAATTACAGTGGCTGCTACTGGCCGAAAAAAAATTCTAGTATCCCTCGTGGATTAAAAAAAATAAAAACGATCGCACGTCCTTGCAATGGGACTATCGCGCACGCACACGTCGGAATGGCGATGTTTAAATGATACATCGTTCAGGCTTAATCAGAGGTTGCGCTAGACTTTTTCATTGTCTGTCATTGACTGACAGGGTCATAAAAATCCGGTCATAATCTATTTTTACCCGTCACTTAGATTTTTTAAATGATAATAATGACATATTCAATAGCAGTGTTGGTCAAAAGCGGTGCGTTACTTACTCAACTCTGAATAAATTGAAGAAACTACCAGCCATGTTGTGTCTACTCTCTGCTCTGTTGATTTGTCATCCTAGACTCAGGGTCCGTTCAGGTTTGAGAATAGCGCACGTACTTCTGACTCCAAGCTGTTTGTCCCTGCTCATTCAATTAGGCTACGTTCATACTACAGGTCTTAATGCACAAATCCGATTTTTTGTCATATCCGTTTTTATGGCGTGCGCGTTCAGACTGCTTTTGTCCATTGAGACCATTCAAGTATTACGCATGCGCTCTAATTCGCAGTCCGACACGCGCCGGTGCGCAGAAGCATCAAAACAAATGACAAGTCATCCGTCATTCCAGGGATATCATATTTTGCTTTTCAAAAGGAGGAGACAAATAACAGACATAAATAATCCCCGTTTAGGCTTATATTTACAGTTTATATGGATCGATAGCATGCACACACTGTCCGTGCATGTTACACACACATACAGGCAGTTTGCCCCGACTCTCCAAGACAGGCTGCAGCCAGACCCCTCTCCCGACTCTCGGCCGTGTAGGAAATGTTGAAATATAGCTCACATAGAGCAGAGAGAAAACCGATCATTCTCATGCTTATCCTCAACCCATTTTTATTTTTTTATGACTGTTGTCAAGCCCGGCCCTTCCCCAAAAGCCGTGTTCACTGCAAGCTAGGCGCTAATAACGCACAGCTGAAATCAGATTTGGGACACTGGACGGTACAGACCGCCGCAACAGTCTGGAAAAATGTGGCCCAGATCGGATTTGAACCACATACAAAAATGACCCAGATCGGATTTGAAATGGTCCACTTCTATGCGACTTGTCCCGTTCAGACCGTCAAGTTAATGCCTGACTCGAGTCGGAAAAACACGAAAAAATTGGATTCGTGCATTAAGACCTGTAGATTGAACGTAGCCTTAGACCAGGGGTCAGCAACCCTGGTCCTCGAGTGCCACTATCCAGCTTGTTTTCCATGCCTCCCTCCTTTAACACACCTGGATCAAATAATCATGATCGTTATCAGGCTCCTGCAGAGCTTGCTGATGAGCTGATCATTTGATTCAGGTGTGTCAAAGGAGGGAGAGATGGAAAACAAGCTGGATAGTGGCACTCGAGGACCAGGGTTGCTGACCCCTGCCTTAGACAATGCTCTCCAAAGCTTCCTAACGTTTCCGTGTTTGCTACACCTGAATGCTAGTTCGGACATTTTTTCGAGTAAGGCCAACAACGTCATGCATCAAGAGAGACAATAGCTAATTAATATGCTCACTCGCCATCCTGTGGTCTGGGGTGTGAATTGCAACCTGTCAAAATGACAGATGGACCATTTTTTTCCGTCACCATTTTTAAAAAACGGTCAACGACGGAAAATATCCGGTTAACGCGACCCCTGGGCTTAATATATATTATAAAAAGGCATGGCCGATTTTTTTTGCCGATTCCGATACTTTGAAAATGACGTGATTGGACCCGATCGATTGGGACATCTCTATTTATCATCAATGATAAGAGGTGGCGAACGAGACACAGCTACGTGACTTAAAAGCAAACAAACATAGGAGAAAAACAGCGAAAAGGAAATCATGTAAGTCGGGTACGTGGTAACCAGGGACTACCTGTAGTCAGGAGCGACTTATACACTAAAAAATACAGTAATTATATTGCAATCCATTTTAAGTGGGAGGGTTCGTTCATCTGCTGCCACTCACCCAGTTCAAATGGATTGGACGTTTACTAGGGATAAACCCATTGGTGGAAGGGTGTATCTTGCTCATTGACTGAAAACAGCCACGATTGGACGATTTCTTTTTGGGGTGGGGTGTTGATCCCATGGACAAGGTCAAAAATTTCTACCAAGTCGCCTTATCATGCCGTAGTCATTTTCAGAAGGAATTCTTTCGGTATGAGATTTTAAATTTTCCATGTTTTCATGCTTGTTGATGTTTTGCAGATGGGGACATTTGGTGTCGTTGGAATACAAGCTGCATTTTAGAGGCCAAATTTCCAATCGGAGATGACGTGGTTGTCCACTGGCGCCATGTGTCAGTGAAGGAAGTCTACGTTCACTCATTCTATCATGAGGCTGACCAGCTGGCCAATCAGAACGAGCGTTACAAGGGCAGAACCTCGCTTTTCAAGGAGAAGATCAAAGAGGGGAACGCATCTCTGCTGTTGAAGAATGTTGTTGTTGCAGACGAAGGGAGGTACAAGTACTACGTAGGAACAGTAATGCTCACAACAGAGTCTTTCGTCCGACTCCATGTTGAAGGTAAGCCTAATCCAGGGGTCCCCAAACTACGGCCCGCCTCCACATTTGGTCCGGCCCCTTGAACAGAAAAAAAAAAAAAAAAATTCCCCTCAATAGTGTTATTTATTTCCTGGCTTTTTTCTGTGAAGAACCCAGAGAGGGTTATCTGGTTATTATCAATTTAATTAATAGTGTTATTATTATTTGTTATATTATATTATATTTAGGGCTGTCAAACGATTAAAATTTTTAATCGAGTTAATTACAGCTTAAAAATCAATTCATCGAAATTAATCGCAATTAATTGCAATTCAAACCATTATAAAATATGCTATATTTTTCTGTAAATTATATATATATTCTGTAAAATAAATTGTTGGAATGGAAAGATAAGACACAAGATGGATATATACATTCAACATACGGTACATAAGGACTGTATTTGTTTATTATAACAATAAATCAACAAGATGGCATTAACATTATTAACCGTTAAAGCCATACATGGATAGAAAGACTTGTAGTTCTTAAAAGATAAATGTTAGTACAAGTTATAGAAATTTTATATTAAAACCCCTCTTAATGTTTTCGTTTTAATAAACTTTCAATCGAAAAATAAACTAGTAGCTCGCCATTGTTGATGTCAATAATTACACAAAGGTGCTGAAACCCATAAACTTAGTCGCACCCAAGCGCCAGCAGAGGGTGACAAAACACCCAAAAAGACAAGTAACAAGTGCACATGACACTGTGCTGTCATTTTAATCTGTTTGAGCGAGGCATGTGTGTTAAATGCGTCAAATATTTTAACGTAATTAATTTAAAAATATTAATTACCGCCCGTTAACGCGATAAATTTTGACAGCCCTATATATTATATTATATTCAGGGGTGCACATAAGTGGTCCGCATGCGCACATGCGTACCGGACGTAGACAAACGCGCTGGCCCTCAACGACTTCCATGCGCTTTTGCGTACCGATGGCTGACCACCGTATTTGCGGCGGACACGAGAAAATAACTTCTCAAAATGTCAAAGAGGCAGGCCACACTGAGTAATTACTTCCGTGTTCCCCCACCCCCGTCAAAAGACAGACAGACGACAGAGACGTCACCGGAGCTACCGAAAAAAAGGACTTTTGCTGAAAAGTAGGAGGTACCATGGCTAGAAGCAAATGATGCCCGCACGGAAATGCGGTACAAAATGTGCTGTGAGAATCCCAATGTCGCCGATAAGAGCAGCGCATTTTATGTAGGGTCAAAGAATTTCAGCCATCGAAACTTTGAAAACCACGAAAAAAACAGAGCATGTGGCAATTAAGCAAACTATCGATGTCAAACAGGACCCCGCTCACCCTATGGACAAGTGGCGGAATAAAGGTAATGAACAGCGACATGCACTGACAAACGTGTTTTTGCTCGCATTTTACAAAGCTAAACATGCACGTTCAATAAGGTCTTATGAGGAGGACATCCCACTTTTAAAAAGGGTTGGAGTTAATGTGGGAGCCACATAATGCCCTTTATTTTGAATTGGTGCTTTTTATTTCTTTACATTTCACTTCAAAGTAATGCCAATTTTGTTGTGCCAGTTGATGTTAATCAAGCATTAATTGTTAATATAATTAATTAATGTTAATTGGCTCTAAGTAAAGCTTGTCATGAATTTATCGCATCAGGCGACAATAAATTTTTACATTTAGGCACTCCTGCAATTGTCACACCTTTTCTGTTGCAAACTGACCCCGGCCCCTCATTAGAGAAGGGAAAAGTTATGTGGCCCTCACAGGAAAAAGTTTGGGGACCCCTGGTCTAATCCATCCAGGGATTGGTTGTCTCCCTTTCCAGAATTTAGACATTGTTCTTTCCGTATGCTTGTAACTCAGCCCCAGTTACAACAGTCCAGATTAAAGATATTGGCAAGCAACTGATCTGTAGCTCAGAAGGAATCTTCCCTGTACCCCAACTCCATTGGTCCACCGAGCCTACGCCGGAACAGGCACTGAGAAACACCAGCAGCATCCACCAGGAGCCGCGGACAAAACTTTACAGCATCAACAGCTCTCTCGACCTCATGGATGACTTGGATGACATGGAATACATCTGCGACATCAGTGGCTTGAACAAGAGCAGGAGAGCCACGTGGAGGAAGACAAGTGAGACGTTCACCTGGTTGCTTCGTAGAGCTTGACCATTTATGTCCCAAATCCAAGACAAAAAATGATTCACATCAGAAACAAATTCCGTCTCCTTCCAGGTCTGAACATGTCCCACTCAGAAAGCATCAAGTGTTCACCCGTGACTGACGAAAGCAGCCTCGTGTGGACCTTCAACGATAGCGACGTCATCGCTAGAAGGCACGCCGGCCAAAAACCCACCGTCACAAACACCTGGACAAAGTACGTGAAGGACGTATCGGAGGACGGAAGCCTCCAACTGCAGGATCTGACACCCGACGAAAGCGGAACGTACACGTGCACTCTGAGTAACGCCACGCAAACGCGCGTTAACGTCGTTTTCTTAAGGGTGACGGAGCACGGTGAGATATCTATAATGTCACAAAAAAAGTGTCAAAACTCACCAATTCGTGATTAATCAGTGTCACAAAAGTGCTTATTCAGCACATCTGTTTCTATCTTCATTTGCAGGTTATCCCAAAGCGATGGACATTGTATTGGGCGTGCTGGGAACACTCGTATTAGTAGCTGCGCCGTTTATTGTATATTATATCGAGAGGAATCGTCGATGCTGCCACCGTGCTCTGAAGTCATCCAAAGGTGAGGGAGTCTTATAAGACATTCCCAAGGAGCAAGTAAGAACTCAACCTTGAGCTCAATGAAAAAAACATTCAAAATATTCAACTACAAAAATATTTTTTGAACGGCTGTCTAGAGAGGGCGAGTGAAATTCAACCGGAGATGTTTCCTCTGAGTGAAGGAGTGAATCCTATGGAAGATTTGGCCAACAAACCTGAAGAACACAACAACGGGAGATGACCCAGATGGTAGAAACTAAGGCACATGGAGACAATCGACAGACGAGTTGCCAGTCAGTCACCGGGCACACAGAGAAACAAGCACTAACACTGTTACCAATTCAATTCAACAAACATGTTGATGACCCCAAAACGTAGTGTCAGCAATAAAATTAACTTACAAGAATATTTGTAATAATAAATTGAAAATGAGCGATTTTTTGTTTCCCATCATTCCTGAGGGGAATTGTAAATCAGGCTGCTTAAGACAGCTATACTTTTCGCCAAGATCGTCATCCATTGAATATGGTACGCCCGCTGGTGTCGTGCCAATGTAGTTACCCCAGTCAAAAATTGTATCCCCTGGGCGGAACCATACGGAGGTAGATTTGTGTCTTCATTATTTGATTAAAAATGTGTTTGAATGCAAAAATAACTTTGACACTCAAAAAAAAGCATTTGAAAGCTATTTTTCTTTGAATTTTTTTTTTTTTTTGATTGAAGCAACTTTTTTTGATTGAAGTAATATTGTTTTGCGTTTGGGCCACATTTTGGCCTGGACATTTGTGTCTTTATAATTCAATCAAAAAAAAAAGAAAAATTTCAATTATAGAAAAAACATTTTTGAATGCGAACAGATATTTGAGACTCAAATATTTGCATTTGAACATTCAATTTTTAATTTAAAAAGTTTTCTTTGATTTTAGCAATCCATTTTCTGGAAACAAAGTGTCTTAGAAATAAGACTTCTTTTAACCAATATACTTTGTTTTCACAGATTTCTGTACTATTTCACATGTTTGTAGTGTTACCGCTGTACTTAATCATGGTTTTACACGTTCTGCATATGAAATACACGTTAGCGAATTAGCTAATTAGCTTAGCGCTCGGCACTAACTATTAACATCTCAAAAACAACAACAATAAAGGCTAAACAGTAAAGGAGGGTTCGTGTACTCACCTCATATAGATGCACATGGGTCTTAGCAACACACTCAGGACATTTTTTAATTGAAATGCCTTAAAACTACTGCTGTGCTGCACACCTGAAAGACAAGGCGCAACGAACTATCTCTCTTCCCCTCTTGCTCTAAATAATAACTTGTGAAGGGACGCGCTTCTGTCCTGCCTGTCTCATACACAAATTTATTTTTCAGTCTTTTAAAAAGGAGTAAATCTCTCTCAGTAACCAGCAGCATCCATCATAACGTTAACGGTGCCCGGGCGGCAGACGTGTCTTGAATTTCGGTCTGCTACGAGCGGCTGCCATAAAGTTATGAGGGTAAAATAATCGTTTTTGAACCTTTATGAATCGTAATCGAATCGTCACGTGTCGAATCGCGATGCATGTAATAATCGATTTTTGGGAACTCCTCCAATACTCAGGTGCGACTTATAGTCTGAAAAATACGGTACTTGTACGTGGGATGAATTGAAATTTTAACCACTAGTGTCACTAGAAATTGGACAAAGATGGAGACATTGAAACTACCTCATGCTGCCTTTTAAACACAAGTGGGAAATGGGTGCATTAGATTTTGCTGACTCTTTAATTTAATGAATTGTACATACTGTATTGTAAAATAATAAAAGTGTTTTTCTTAAACATGTCCTGTACATTCATACAACTTGTTCTCTACTTCAAGGATAATCACTGTGTTTTATTTTACCTGGTACTTGCCCGAGGACAAAACTTCCCGAATTTTACCAATTAATGGACTATTGTATTTATTTCTAGTTCAAAAACGATAAATGCCTAATGTACTGTAATTTAATGATATTTCACAAAGGTCAACAGGCTGCCAACGAGGATCTCTGCTCTATTGTCCTAAATCAAAGTTTAATCAATCGAATACATTTTTTAAAAGAGAAGACGAAAGCTGGCTATTGTAAATAGTGTGAGCAGTCAAACAAGTAAAACTGGTCTATTTCATTCAAGATGTCTTTTACGTGCTTCAGATGTGACACTACAAGGAAAAACCAAAGTGAAACAACTTTATCACAGACCAAAAGTCACCTTTTATTATAGAGTATGTGGGTGGAGTAAAGCCAAAGGCGCGAAAAACCAAATTATGTATACCAAGCTAATGCCTCATTGTTCATTGAGTACAATGAAGACCTCAGAAAGACTTGAGATTTTCGGTGGGGATTGAGAAGTTTCAGGTGCACGTGTTCATACTAGTTTGTGGGCTTTTGCTAATGGTTTGATTGACCACATGTTGAGAATGACGAGGACATCTGCTGTCGGCTTGGTGGTCGCCACGTGCATGTGGGCAATGGTCATTGGCGGTAAGAAGGAACTCGACAATTCTTGGTTTGCACTTCAGTGGCATAAAGTAGCAAAGTTCAAATTCTTTATTGCTTGACTAAAATTGATTTTGCAGGTGTATGTACCTTTCTCAATATTTTTTTTCTGGATACTTTTTCCTCTTTACATTTAAAAACTAATTTCTACAATTGCATTTGTCAAAATGTGCTTGTTATTTTGGAGCCTGCATGTTTCTCATCTTCTTGTAAAGGACTCAAACTACTGCAGATTCATGAAGTGACTGCAGATAACCACAAGATGACAGCAATGCATCCCATCTTGCTTCCAGTACTTTTACAATCAAATAGCGTTCCTCTCATCAAATGCCAACTCATTAAATTGCGCACTTGTGGATGTGAACCTGTGAAATTAGTGTCGTCAATGTAGTGCGAATTCTTATTTTAAAATTGGGGAAACGACTGAACAATGTCTCTGCAGCCAATAAATATAACTGTTGAGATCTTACAAATTTCAGAGTTTGCATTTATGTTTGGTGATGTTGTCACTTGTGGCCTGTTCAGTAAAGCTGTGGGGTAAACTAGACAATGCAATTAATCAGAAGTAAGTAACTCCATAAAGTCCTTTCCACACTAGCATCAGCTCAGAGTGAAGAGCGGCAAGCGCAAAACGGGAGAAGCCACATAGCCAGACGTAGACGCTGTCAGGAAGTGAAATGCGGCAAGCATATTTGTTACCATCCCAAGCACCAATGTGTTTATTTTTCTATTTCAAGGAATAGGGGGCATTATAATCGGGTGACCAAACGTCCTCTTTTGCCCGGACAAGTCCTTCTTTCACGTAGTATCCTCGTCGTCCGGGCGGGTTTTATAATTTCATAAAAATGTTCGGTTTTTATGATTTTTCACGGGACCAATTTGAAGAGAATCCCTCCGGCCGGTGGGTGGCAGCAGTTGACATGGGTCCTAGAAGGGAGGGAAGGAGTAGTTCTTCTTGTTTTTGTTGGTAGTTTACCCCTATCATGAGTAAGGATGGGAATTGATAGGATTTTTACGATTCCGATTCCATTATCGATATTGCTTAACGATTCGATTCTTTATCGATTCTCTTATCGATTCTAATTTGGGGAAAAAGAAGAACAAACGTTTTGATTGGCATCGAGTTTGTTTAATCAGAACTCACAACCTTACAAACTCACAACGAAATCAAAAGAGGCCCAAAGCCTCAATGTTAACTGTGGCAATAAGTGGCAAATACACAAGAATGTGTAACATTTTACTGAAACATTTATCTAATAGAAATAAAAAATATTGGCATATATTGGCAGATAGGTTGTTGTTCTGCCTTTGGCAATATGTGTTAAAGCAGGGGTCCCCAAAATTTTTCCTGTGAGGGCCACATAACTTTTCCCTTCTCTGATGGGGGGCCGGGGTCAGTTTGTAACAGAAAAAGTGTGACGATTGCAGAAGTGCATAAATGTCAAAAATTATTGTTTTTCAGAAAGCAACAATCAAATAACCCTTTCTGGATTCTTCACGGAATGAAAGTAAATAAAATAAAAATAATGATATAATAATAATAATTAATAATAAAAACACTATTAATTAAATAGATAATAACCAAATAACCCTCTCTGAATTCTTCAAGGAAAAAGGCCAGGAAATATATAACACGATTGAGAAAAAAAAAAATTCAAAATGGTCGGACCAAATGTGGAGGCGGGCCGTATTTGGGCCGCGGGCCGCAGTTTGGGCACCCGAAGAAATGCCGCATCCAAGCGAGTGAGCGAGCGAAGTGAGAGAGGGAAACACTTCTACGAGCCTACGTTCTTTGTTAATGTTAATATCTACAGAGGCAACGCCTGTATGTATCATCTTTTGTGTTGTTGTGTTTCCACTCGCGATCGGACACTTAAATCCAGTTGTGTAGTGGTTTGAACGATGTGCTAATGCTAGCGAACGAATGCTAACCATACTGTTATTAGCAGCTAATCATCGCTGATTTACGTTGATGCAAACCTGTTTGTTATCGGGGACGAAATTGATTTGTTTCATTTCTATTCTTAGTTTCACTCTTCAAGTGATGGTTGAATAAAGTCAGCAAATTATACCAACGTCTGCTGCATTGTCATTTGGGAGTTTAAAGCTGTATAGCCAGGACTTAGCCTTAGCGTCTCGGTGAGGACACTGCAGTCGTATTCCCTCCCGATGCAGTTATCTCCACCTTGCAATGACTGCAAGTCGCTTTGTTGTAATTTTTCCTCCTGAAGTGAAGACACACTTTCGAGCGTTTGAACCTACGTGCTGTCATTGTTATGTTTATGGCTGCAATGCTCGTGCTTACCCGTCGTAACCTTTCATTTTCACACTCTTTCCTGGTGAAGTGTACTCAAACTTTGGAGCGAGTGGTTCTTGGCGCCATGCTAGTTTGATGCGTCTGGACAACAAGACACGTCACGACGCAATACGCGTCTTTAGGAATCGTTAAAGGGATCGTTAAGGCTTTTTCATTGTGATGTCGAGGCCTCGAAACACTCGGAACCGGTTCCGAATTGGAATCGGATTTCGATTCCCATCCCTAATCATGAGGCATTACCGCCATCTACTGGGTTGACGTTTTGGCCACAACGCCTGCCCAGTTGTTACGTTTTTTACGATAAATACATATATAATGGCAACTGTAAACTTCTGTCGGAGCTTTGACTGTAAAATCCCGTTTGGTGTCGCATTGTTACGCTGCCGTGATTGTAAACTTTTATAGCAAAGTTTGATTTTTGCCTCAGCTAACTATCAGTAAGCTAAACCACGCTAGGCATTATGGAAAACGTAGTTTTGAACTGCAACGTTTGGCAACATGCTGGTTGAATAGTTTGTCAGTTTTTTTTTCGGTTATTGTTTGTGTGCAATCTAGAACATTAAACGAGAATATCAATTGAATGGGAATAACAATTTGTCAAGGATTTGTCAATTTGTTGCTATAGTAATTTATAAAAATGTTTAGTTGACACATAGCCTACATTTTGTATGTGTATTGACTGCATTATATATATTTTTTTTTCAAAAATGCATTTTTCCATCTAGAGTGAGGGGGCACACTTTAAATATATTAAAGTGATATAGGCATCTTGAGTGAACTTCGAGTAAAGTTGAAGTATCTTAAGGCCGGGCTGAGTGTCCTCTTTTTGGAAATCAAAATATGGTCACCCTACATTATAATGGCAGCGTAAAGAGTTTTACTTGTTTCGGTGAGAAGGTGCAGAGTTTTTTTGTTGTTGTTCTTGAACTACATTTCCACACAAACTCACATTGGGGTACCATTTAGCTTAGCAAGCATGGGAATGAGAGTCATTTTTCCCAGAGCTCGCGAAACTTTAAAATAAGTGCATTTATCAAGGTTTCACTAATTGTGCAAGTTCTCCCACTTGAAAATATTCGAGAGGCCTGTATTTGTCAACGTTGGTAAACCTCAACCATGAGAGACAGAATGATGAAAAAACCCCAGAAAATCACATTGTTTGATTTTTAAAGAATTTATTTGCAAATCATGGTGGAAAATAAGTCTTTCGTCAATACCAAAAGTTCATCTCAATATTTTGTTATGTACCCTTTGTTGGCAATAACAGAGGCCAAACGTTTTCTGGAACTCTTCACAAGCTTTTCACAAACTGTTGCTGGTATTTTGGCCCATTCCTCCATGCAGATCTCCTCTAGAGCAGTAATGTTTTAGGGCTGTAGTTGGGCAACACGGACTTTCAACTCCCTCCATATATTTTTTATGGGGTTGAGATCTAGAGACTGGCTAGGCCACTCCAGGACCTTGAAATGCTTCTTACGAAGCCACTGCTTTGTTGCCCTGGCTGTGTGTTTGGAATCATTGTTATGCTGAAAGACCCAGCCACGTCTCATCTTCAATGCCCTTGCTGATGGAAGGAGATTTTCACTCAAAATCTCTCAATCCATGGCCCCATTCATTTTTCCTTTACACAGATCAGTCGTCCTGGTCCCTTTGCAGAAAAACAGCCCCAAAGCATGATGTTTCCACCCCCATGCTTCACAGTGGGTATGGTGTTCTTCGGATGCAATTCAGTATTTTTTCTCCTCTAAACACGAGAAGCTGTGTTTCTACAAAAAAGTTCTATTTTGGTGTCATCTGGCCATAACACATTCTCCCAGTTCTCTTCTGGATCATCCAAATGCTCTCTAGCGAACCGCAGACGGGCCTGGACATGTACTTTCTTCAGCAGGGGAGACATCTGGCAGTGCAGGGTTTGAGTCCCTGGCGGCGCATTGTGTTACTGATAGTAGCCTTTGTTACTGTGGTCCCAGTTTTTTGTAGGTCATTCACTAGGTCCCCGCGTGTGGTTCTGGGATTTTTACTCACCGTTCTTGTTATTATTTTGATGCCACAGGGTGAGATCTTGCATGGAGCCCCAGATCGAGGGAGATTATCAGTGGTCTTGTATGTCTTTCATTTTCTAATAATTGCTCCCACAGTTGATTTCTTTACACCAAGCGTTTTACCTATTGCAGATTCAGTCTTCCCAGCCTGGTGCAGGTCTATAATTTTTTTTTTTTTTTTTGTGTCCTTCGATAGCTCTTTGGTCTCTTTGGCCATAGTGGAGTTTTGAGTGTGACTGACTGAGATTGTGGACAGGTGTCTTTTGTACCGATAATGAGTTAAAACAGGTGCCATTAATACAGGTAACAAGTGGAGCCTCGTTAGGCCTCGTTAGAAGAAGTTAGACCTCTTTGACAGCTAGAAATCTTGCTTGTTTGTAGGTGACCAAATACTTATTTTCCACTCTAATTTGGAAATAAATTCATTAAAAATTAAACAATGTGATTTTCAGGTTTTTTTTTCCACATTCTGTCTCTCATGGTTGAGGTTTACCCATGTTGACAATTACAGGCCTCTCTAATTTTTTCAAGTAGGAGAATTTGCACAATTGGTGGTTGACTAAATACTTATTTGCCCAACTGTAAGTATGGCTGACCCTCAGCTTTTAGATACATTGTTGACGTCAGCGCGGCGGCGCTCTCTGCAAATAGAGCAAGGCTGAGTATTGAGTCCCGCTTCTTGGCGCAATTTTATTCAAACTTGCTGTTCTGCCATAAACGACTGCCCATCGCTAACTTTTGCAGAGAAGTCCCCTCCCACATACACAATCAACGCTGAACGCTTACCCCCTTCACACTAGGCTGCTGCTATTTTGAAACGGCCTTAAGTGGCGCAATTTTCATGGAAGTCAGACTTTTGAACTATTGGGCCGTTAAAGGACTATGGTCCTTGTAATATATAACTACCCCAATAAACTCTACACAATGAAACAATTCAATCTAAAGACACTGCAGTAGCAATAAGGAAGCATTACATTTTAAGGACACTTTCTTCTTTTCACCTCACTGCCTGCTATTGACTTGGATAGACGCTTAATTAGAAATCTAGATTCAGATTCAGAATATTTATTGTCATCATTACAAAAAGCACAACGAAACTTTGTTTGGAGCAGCCATACAGCTAATGCAGCTAATTTGGTAAAGTGCAAAACCCATCAAATAAATACCCATCAGTACCAAGTGTAAACAGTGACACAGTTTATGTACACCAATGGAATTTGGTCTGTATATACTGTACCATCACGGGTGCAACACTGGAGCCGACATACACATAAAAAATTGCAGGGTCAGAAGAAGACCCAGGGTCTCCTGCTTGTTCTACAACTGATAAACTCATTTAAGGTCACAACAAAAGAATGAAAACAGCCACGATTGGACGTCTATCATCGTCAATGGCACTGAAAGAGCTGTTTCACAGATCGTGACGTTTGGTGTCGTTGGAATGCGAGCTGCATTTTAGAGGTCCAATTTCCCATCGGAGTTGACGTGGTTGTTCACTGGATCCAGCAGTCCGTGGAGGAAATATACATTCATTCCTTCTACTATGAGGCCGACCAGCTGGCCCTCCAGAATGAGCGCTTTAGGGGAAGAACCTCACTCTTCAAGGAAAAGATAAAAGAGGGGATCGCATCCCTGCTCTTGAAGAATGTTGTCATTGGTGACGAAGGCAGGTACAAGTGCTACATCCGAACCAACGTGACTACTACGGAGTCCTTCATCCGATTCCACGTTGAAGGTAGGCCGAAAGATCCATCTGGGTTGATTGGGCGTCTCCCTGTCCAGAACTCTGACTTTGTTTTTTCCGTATGTTTGTTTATTAGCTCCAGTCACTACAATTCAGATTAAAAAAATTGGCAAGCAACTGATCTGCAGCTCAGAGGGAATCTTCCCGAAACCTGAACTCAGCTGGTCCACTGAACCTGTGATGGCGCAGGCACTGAGCAACCTCAGCAACATCCTACAAGACACGCGGACGAAACTTTTCGGCATCAACAGCTCTCTCGACGTCAAAGATGATATGGAATACATCTGTGACATCAGTAGCCTGAACACCAGCAGGAGAGCTACGTGGAGGAAGACAAGTGAGACGTTCACCTGGTTGCACCTTAGAGCTTGACCATTTCTCTAATCCAATACAAAAATGATTCAAATGGGAAACGTATTTCTATGGAGATAGAATAGTGCCAAAAGAAGTGAGGTTGTAAAATGAAAATTATCCCTGTAAAATGACCAATTTTAACTAAAAAACACTTGTATTTCCAAATTTTGCGTTGTAAAATAAACATGAAAAAAACTCGAAGGAATAAATTGTTCTACAAGTTGTTTTTTTCTGTTTGCAAGTTTTTTTTTTTGTTCTACAGGTGTTTTTTCTTCACTACGGGTTAAAAATGACCAATTACAAGTGCACAAGTTTAGTCACATTCTTGTCGAGTTTTATGAGCCAAAAAAGATACTCGTAACCTAGTTTTAAAATTTAAAAAAATACCTGTAAAATGACTCATTTTACTTGTAAAACAAAAAAACCCAACTTGTATTTCCAAATTTTGCGTTGAGAAATAAACATGAAAAAACAATGTAAAAAAAAAATTCTACAAGTGTTTTTTTTTCGTTTACGAGTGATTTTTTTGTTCTACGGGTGTTTTTTCTTTGCTACAGGTTAAAAACCACCAATTACAACCTCACGAGTTTTGTCTCCCGCTTGTCGCGTTTTCAGAGACAAAAGCCACTTGTAACCACAGACGAAAAAAACTACTTGTACATCGAAGTAATCTGTTGTAAAACACACACACAAAAATATCATTCCAAGTCGTGGTCAAAAAAAGACGTTGTTTTTTTCATATTTATTTCATAACGCAAAATTTAGAAATAAAAGTTTTTTTTTTGTTTTGTTTTACAAGTTAAAATTAGTCATTGTACAGGTATTTTTTTCATTTTAAAACAAGGTTTCGAGTATCTTTTTTGGCTCATAAAACTCGACAAGAATGTGACAAAACTTGTGCACTTGTAATTGGTTATGTTTAACCCGTAGTGAAGAAAAAACACCTGGTAGAACAAAAAAAAAATACTCGCAAACAGAAAAAAATAACTTGTAGAACAATTTATTCCTTCGAGTTTTTTTCGTGTTTATTTTACAACGCAAAATTTGGAAATACAAGTGTTTTTTTTAGTTAAAATTGGTCATTTTACAGGGATCATTTTCATTTTACAACCTCACTTCTTTTGGCACTATTCTATCTCCCTCTCAGAAAAGAGCATCGAGTGTGCACCCGTGACTGACTAAAGCAGCCTTGTGTGGACCAGAGGTTGCGCTAGACTTTTTCGTTGTCTGTCATTTTGACTGACAGTGTCATAAAAATCCGGTCATAATCTATTTTTACCCGTCACTTACATTTTTAAAATGATAATAATAACATATTCAATAGTATTTAGTTTTCATTCATTTTTAATTAATATTCTGTCCGAACAAGCTTAACAAGAGGGAAACAGACAACGGAGTGCACCAATCAGCGACGGGCAGACGTGCCGTTAGCAAAGCGACGAGGGCAGGACGAGGGACTTGCGCGCGGAAGTAAACATACGAGGAGAACGGAGTTTATTCAACATGGCTAGCGCGAGACAGACTGTTGTCAATGACTCGTGTCGAGGTGTTTTAGCTCATTTAAAACTGAATTTACCGCGGATTGGAACATATTCTCGGCTCTCCCGCTCGCCATCCGTGTTGTTCTAGAGACGACTTTCGGCGCGCAAGATGACGTTGCTCGTGAGGAACACGTCACGCAAATAAACAAATCTGATTTGTCGATTGATTTTGTACCAACTCGAGAGGCTGTGTCCCAGACTTTTCTCTCAGTGTTTGAAAAATACAGGGAGAACAGTCTGGCCGTGCTAGGCAAACACTCAGTTGCCTTGACATTGTTCCGAGTAAAGCCAACGACGTCATGCATCAAGAGAGACAATAGCTAATTAATATGCTCACTCGCTACCCTGTGGTCTGGGGTGTGAATTGCATCCTGTCAAAATGACGGATGGACTTCATTTTTTTCCGTCCCCGTTTTAAAAACCGGTCAACGACGGAAAATATTCAGTTAACGCGACCCCTGGTGTGGACCTTCAACTATAGCGACATCATCGCTAGCAGGCACTCTTGCCAGATTTACACCATCACAGCCAATTGGATGAAATATGTGAAGAACATGTTGGACGACGGAAGCCTCCAACTGCGGGTCAGATCCCGCAGTTGGAGGCTTCCGTCGACCAAGGCGGAACATACACGTGTACTCTGAGTAACGCCACGCAAACGCGCGTTAATGTCATTTTCTTGAGAGTGACGGAGCAGGGTGAGATATAATGTCATAAACAATTAAAGAAACCTGTCAAAACTTGCCTATTACGTGAACATTCAAAAGTGGTTATTCAGCACAAATGTTTCTATTTTCCTTTTCAGGTTATCCTGAAGTGGCAGGTTTTCCCAAAGCAGTGTACATTGTATGTGGCGTGCTGGTGATGCTCTTATTAGTAGCTGTGCTGGTTATTGTCTATTGTGTCAAGAAGAATCCTCAGTGCCGCCACTGTGCTCAGAGGTCATCCCAAGGTGAGAGACTCTTATAAGACATTCTCAAGGAGCAAGTAAGAACTGAACCTTGAGCTTAAAGAAAAGAACATATGCAAAATGTTCTACTGAATAATATTACATGTTTGAATGGCTGTCTAGATATGGCGAGTGAAAATCAACCGGAGAACGTTCCTCTGAGTGAAGGAGTGAATCCCAATCTGGAAGAATCAACCAACGGGGGATGACCCAGCTTAATGAAAAGAACACGATGTTTTCCTGAATATTTCATGTATGAATGGCTTTCTAGGGGGGGCGAATGAAATACTGGAGAACTTTTCTCTGAGTGAAGGAGTGAATCCTACTCTGGCCAACAAACATGAAGAACACAACAACGGGTGATGACCCAGACTGGTAGCAACTAGGGCACAGAAACAAACAATGGACCTTGCATTCGATCCTGCTGAGTCTTTTATTAAATATCTAATCTATTTGACATAATTTTGCCCACATTTTAAAAAAATAATAAGAACATGTTTTTTGCTCTAAAGTGTTGTGCACTTTCAAAGAGAAGGCGAAAGCTCACCTTTGTAAATGGTGTGAGCAGGCAACCAAGTAAAACTATTTCATTCAAGTTGTCTTTTATGCGCTTCATATGTGACACACTTCAAGGTAATACCCAGAGGTGTTATGTCCAGATATCTATAGACCCTACTCACATGATGTCACAACCACGCCTCCGCGCCATATTGTCCGTCTACTCGTCGTGTTGACGCATTACCGCTATACGTAAATTCCTCCTATTATGGCGTGTTTTTCTGCTCGTTAACATTAATAATCAAAATGGTGAAGGCGTGTGTGGCGGTTGGTTGCAATAACAGAGAAGATAGACGGAGAGACTTGAAGTTCTACCGTATTCCGAGAGACCCGGAGAGGAGAGCGAGATGGACTGCTGCAATTCGACGAAAAAACTGGGCTCCATACAATTACCACGGATTATGTAGTAGTCATTTTATATCTGGTAAGATGCATTTAATATATTTTTAGAGGGTTTTGGGCTGACAATCACAATTAAGATCATTGCGAGGCTAATCACCGACAACATACAGTTTCAAATTCAAGATGCTTATTTCTTCCACCATCATTACATTTTGAATAATATTTAGCTGGTACCAAGTGAAAGAAGCTTGCCTCGTCTACGGATCATCAGTTAAACAGGTGTGTTCAAACCTTTTGCAAAGGGGGCCATATTTGGTGTGGTACAAATGTGGGGGCTTACCTTGGCTGATTTACGTAGAACAATATATTTAAACAAAGCAAGCCCTTCTGTGTGTCACATTTGGTTTATTATTTTTTTTTTAAATTCATAATTTCAACAATCTCGCCTTTGTGGCGTTCTCTTTCGACACTCGGACTCTTGCGAAATCCTGCTGCTGTGAAATTAAACTAGCTTCAAGTTGCTATAATTTCTCGCTGCGTATCTTCCCTGTAATGTCGTACATGTCAGCGTGTCTTGTTCGGTAATATCATTATCGCGTCACATCGAACTCTTTGAAAACAGTGACTGTCTCTTTGCAAATGAGGCAGACACAGTTGTTGCGTGTTTTATTGAAGAAATAGTCTAATATCCACCTATCCTTGAAGCGTCTGCCATCGCAGTCAACTTTTTAAAAAAAAATTTTTTTATTGTCGCCATTTTAGAAATCACACGGGGTAATGATGCTTAGAGTGCTGCTCTTAATGTTTTTTAAAATTTCGTGAGAATAGGCTGAGTTTCTGTGGAAAAGATAGTTGTAGATATCAGGGCAGCAGATGTCAGGCAGAGACGGCGAAGACAGAGGGTCGAAAAATATCGATTTAGGCATCAAATATGGATCTGGCGAATGGATAGACTGAAGCTTTTCCACATAACGCCTTTTATGCAACGCATCCAATGAGTTTACAGCGTCTGAAAGCACCGGGGCTTCCATGAATTGCACTATAAATTGCACGACAAATTGAAACCATTGAGAATACGGATAAACAAAGACAGACAATATGGCGGCCGGATACAGTGACACATCATTCTGTGACGTTGGTGAGTAGGGTCTATAGGACCTGTGCCCCAAACTTCCCCAGTTCCATTGACACTTACGGAGGGTGATGCCATTGACGTACATGCAGGGGTGAAAGTGGCTAGAATTTCTTGCCAGAACTCCCCAACGTAAAGGTCGCCACTGAGCAAGAAATGTTATTTATTTTTTTATTTATCTATTTATTTATTTATTTTCCTTTTTTGGGGGGGGGGGGGGGGGGGGGTCAAACCTCCTAAAACTACTGACATGAAAAGAAAACTGTTTTGGCACAGTTATTTCTATAACACATACAAAAATGGATTTTCATTCAAAATTGTATTTTTTCAATGATTTGCAAAATAAAAGTTAACAAAAACAGCAATAACTCCGACCTACATCTCCTAATTTTTATTTTCCCTCATTTCCTCACATACTAAATGCCAAATCTCAATTTTAACAACTCAAGAACATAGGATTATATTAAAATTGAAGTTAATGTAAAGATTTACTTTTGCTTTCTTTCTTTTTTCTTTTTTTAAAATAATAATAAAGAGATAGGTAACATAACTTCTGAAAAATAAGTACACATGACTTATATTATGCAGAGTGAAATGGAATATATTTCAAAGATTGCCCAAACATTTACCTTTTTAAATCATAAGGAAATGAATAAGTAGCCTAACATAAATCAACAAATACTAGTATAAGTCCAAAGTGCACGTTAGGCGTTTTGCTTTGCTGCGTGCATTTGCATATTGACGTGAATCATCATTGTCAGACTCTGATAACTGCAGCAGCTGGGGAAACCTCCATGCCGTACGTGGAATAAAATAAACAATAAATATCGTTGGAAACGGATTACGCTACACAAGCACTTTATTATGCTTGTTGTTAACACTTTTGTATGTAAATCTGACGTTGGTAGATTGTTATCTTCTTGGAGATTGAATGCATGTGTGGCAGCCTAGCATTTTTTTTTTACATAGTGTTTTGACAGTTGCCGTCATATTTTTGGAATCAAAGCACCTTGTACCGTAACAGCCTTCAGGCCCTGAGTCTTATACCGGAACTGCGTTCCTGCCCAGAATCTTATACCGGAACTGCGTTCCTGACCGTTCTGGCCCACTTTCACCCCTGCATACATGGACGTCCAAACTTCCCATTCATTTCCAATGGCATTTAATCATCTTTTGTCATTCTATTGATGCCAGTGTACTTGGATTCCATTGATGCCTATGTAAGTTGATACCATTGACGTCCATGGACGTCCAAATTTTTTCCCATTCTTTTTCAATGGCAAAAAAACCAATGTCCCCAAATCAACAGGAAATGCTCACATATCTATAGAACCTGTCCCCCAAATGTCCCCGATTCTATTGACACTTACGGAGGGTGCTGCCATTGATGTACATGGAGGTCCAAACTTCCCATTAATTTCCAATGGCATTTAATCATGTTTTTTCATTCTATTGATGCCAATGTACTTGGATTCCATTGACGCCTATGTAAGTCGATACCACTGACATCCACGGACGTCTTTTTTACCATTCATTTTCAATGGCAACAAAAAAACCTATTGTAACATTATTGTAACAATAATATTGTAACATAACTATTGTAACCTATTGCGGTTCCTCGGTTTTATTATTATTATTATTATAGTTATTCTTTGTTCCGCAGCCCCTTGGAGCTCAATTTGACCCTCTTAGAATGCTTCAAAATGCACCAAAATCGGCAGGCAGGTCAAGACAGGTGCAATCTTTGATACCGTGTAAAGACAAATTCCAAATACACTATGTTGCGACCCCTAGCAATCATTCTTTGTCCCGCCGATGCTTTGAGCCCTACTTTGACCCCCTCAGACTGCTTCAAAACTCACCAAACTCAACAGCCACGTGAACACTGGTAAAACTTTGATAAAATGTAAAAAAAAAAAATAATAAATAAATAAATTTAATCAAAATATGCGTAAATGTGTGTAGCGCCCCCTAGGAACAAGACCAACATTTCATTTCATTTTTTTTTTTTTTTTCTGTGACGGAGGAGGTAACAACGCAAAGGTTAAAACTTAGAAATAAAGATGTCCCGATCGATCGGGATGCCGATCGATCGGGTCCGATCACGTCATTTTCAAAGTATCGGAATCGGCAAAAGATATCGGACATGCCTTTTTTAAATATTTTGACAGTTCTTAATTAAATCGTTTTCTGAGTCTTTAGTTTTGGCTTAAAGTAGGCCAATCAAATTAATTAATAGAGTAGATTAGAGTGAATTTAGGCAGTCTTTGGAGTCTATTTATAATTGGCTAAAGCCTTAAAATCCCTATCTCCACAATTAGAAATATCGTGGGAAGCAATGTGGGGAAGAAAGGTAGTAGTTGATCTTTTTCTTAACACTCTATGTTATTTCCCAACGCAGAGAAGATATATCATTGGTGCCACTACGCACAGTCATGGTTGGACTTCCCATCATGCATTTGGGCAGAAAAGTTAAATGGCTACAGTATCATTTACTGAAAGCTCAACAAATACACTAGATGGCAATATTTAGTCACAATATACAAAGTCACATTTATCCTTTAAGAATTACAAGTCTTTCTATCCGTGGATCCCTCTCACAGAAAGAATGTTAATAATGTAAATGCCATCTTGAGGATTTATTGTCATAATAAACAAATACAGTACTTATGTACTGTATGTTGAATGTACTGTATATATACGTCCGAGTTTTATTCATTTTTTTCTTAATGCGTTGCCAAAATGTATATGATCGGGAAAAATTATCGGGAATGATTGGAATTGAATCGGGAGCAAAAAAAAAAAAAAAAGCAATCGGATCGGAAAATATCGGGATCGGCATATACTCAAACTAAAACAATCGGGATCGGACCGGGAGCAAAAAAACATGATCGGAACAACCCTAATTTAGGATATAGGATATAAATTTAATATTTGGATTAAATATTTAGTTCTGGATTTAAACAATCAGGTCGAAAACTTATTTAAAAATAAATATTAAAGTTGCTAAATAATGTTGTAAATGCGCAAAAAAAAAGTGACTAAAAATTTCACAACATTTTAAACACTGTGTGGCACTAAATGTGAGAAAATGTTGTTGTAATTTTGAGCATGTGCTGCTTTCCAAACGACGCCCCATAATGCTGCCTTCAAATACAAGAGGGAAATGTGTATATTACATTCTGCTAACTCTTTTACTTAATTCATTTTATATACTGTATTGTACAGGCAAGAAGTCAAAAAGGGTGACCAAGTGAATTGTGTAGATCCAAGGAGAAAATTTCCACGCTCGGGAGATTTTTTTTTAGTTATTATTAACTTTAGTAAGGGAGTGCCAAAAATTATTACCAGACTCTTCTTCTTCTGCGCTCAAGTTATTATTTGGAGCGCGAGTGGAAGAGAGATTGCTTCGATCGTTACTTCTTGCCTTTCAGTTGTCCAGCAATAGGTTCAAGTCGTGTTAATTGTGTGTTGCTAAGTCCCGTGTGCGTCTACAAAAAGTAAGTACAAGAACCATCTTATACTGTTTAGCCTTTATCATAGACTTCATAATGCTTGACAGGACCCGGGAAACTGGGCCGATCAGTAGGGGGCCTATTTTGAATAACTTCAAATATTTTCAAAACCAACGCTGCGACCGACCTAAAACCGAAACAGGCACCTACCATAGCCTTATAGTCTCCATGAGCAGCGGCATCAAAAAATTCTAAGTCGTTCCCTTATAAAATCCTGATAAACTTTTTTTTTTTTTTTTACATACAGTGCCCTCCATAATTATTGGCACCCCTGAAAAAGATGTGTTTTTTAGGTACTAATGTATATTTTTTTATTCAAATAATATGGGACGTTAATGGAAAAAAAGAGAAAAATCCAACCTTCAATACAAGTGCATTCATTCAGTGGGGAAAAAAATCCCACATAAAGAAAAAATTATTTGACATCAAATAATGTGTGTCACAATTATTAGCAGCCCTGGTGTTAATACTTTGTACAACCCCCTTTTGCCAACAAAACAAGGTCTGGGGACTGAGATGGCCATGGGAGGAGCTTGATTTTGTGTCTGGTGAACCATTTCTGTGTAGATTTGGCCATATGTTTATTGCCTGGTTCTGCCAGACTATTCTCCCTGTATTTTTCAAACACTGAGAGAAATAGTCTGGGAACCATCCCATTAATGGCCTTTCGAGCAGGTACAAAATCAATCGACAAATCAGATTAGTTTATTTGTGTGACGTGTTCTTAACGAGCAACGTCACTCTTGCGCGTCGAAAGTCGTCTCCAACACAGATGGTGAACGGGAGAGCCGAGAATATGCTCCAATCCATGGTAAAATCCGTTTTAAATGACCAAACACACATCGACACGAGTCATTGACAACAGTCTGTCTCGCGCTAGCCATGTTGAATAAACTCCGCTCTCTTCGTATGTTTACTTCCGCGCGCAAGTCCCTCGTCCTTCCCTCGTCATTGAAAGATGTCGTCATTTTACTAACGTCACGTCTGCCCGTCGCTGATTGGTCCACTCCGCTGTCTGTTTGCTGTGGCTTGCTCCGCCCTGGAAATTGTATCCGCTGGAATGGTGGCCAGACTCAATAGCTGGAACAGCGGTGAGTCTGGTGTACCAGGCAAATATGTTTAGGGCCATTGTCTTGCTGAAAGACCCAGTGACGACCCATCTTCAGCTTTTGGGCAGAGGGCAACAGATTTTGATTCAAAATGTCCTGGTGTTTCAAAGCATTCATGATACCATGCACCCTATAAAGGTTCACAGGGCGTTTGGAAGCGAAACAGCCCCACAGCATCACTGACCCACCCCCATACTTCACAGTGGGTATGAGGTGCTTTTCAGCATGCGTATCTTTCGTGGCACGCCAGATCCACTTAGAGTGTTTGTTGCCAAAAAGTTCAATCTTGGTCTCACGCAAAGATACACACGGTCCCAAGCTTCAACTGGGACCGTGCCTGTGCCGTCCTCCTCGTCACGCACCAGACTGGCCCCATTCAGACTGGCCCCACCCTTTGGTGATGGCGGACTTCGTTCACACCGCTTCACGCTGCCAGGCTCCATTGGCATACCTGTGCAAAACCTGCTCTTCGCATGCAGCGAGTCTCAGCAAACGATCTCTTGCCACTAGTCATCCAAGCTTCCCATACTACTTGGATGGCCAATTTAATTTCTTCCAGCATTTTCCATGATGCGGGTCTGCCAATTCTACTCATGCACAACGCACAAAGTTAAGGTGCCTGTGACACGAAAAAGCATGTTTATTTCATAATACACGCGGTATTTTATGCTCCTGAATGAAATGGACCTCTTGGATGTGTGTGGAAGCGATCGCTATATTTATTTAGTTTTTTTAATCCTGCGCCATGAAAATGAGTGACTTCCGGCAACAGTCTCGAGTTGAGAAAGAGGGCGCTGTGACGTGTACGGAGGAAGGAGTCCTCTTCACTGTACAGCAGTACTGTTGTATTAGAAGGACTGATTCAGCTGATTTTGGGGATTAATACGTTTATTTTTCGCATCACGCCAGGCAAATGGCTGCAGAAAAATCTTGCTCTACGAGGAAGAGGAGTGTGCGCATTTTTGGGGTTTCAAAAGGTTCCCATTCACCAGGGGATATTGGCCAAAACAAGCCCTACTACTGTGGGACCATGGGACGAGGAAGTGCGTAAACATCGTGTTTTGTATTATGTCAAATACTGGGATCATTTTAATATGGAAGTGGCTTGCATTTTGTGGCTGACATGCATGCAGGGCGGCTATTTATCGGCACATCCCCCCACCGGGAGAGCACTATATTCGGCTTATTGTGCTCATGTGCCCAATGTTCTGTCAAATTTTCCAACCGATCAGAAATTGCAACTTTAGGACTACTTACGTTTGATCATGATTGGGCATGTAAAAAGCTCTCCTCATAAACATTAGCAACATTGTCCAGCTGCTTCCCTGGCCAGCTCTCCTGTCCGTAGTAGGGGAACGAGCCGTAAATTGCTCTCCGCCGGGCGGTTTGCCGATCGGCGAAGACAATCGACAACCCAGTCGTCATGTGAAATGATACGGGGTAGTTATGTGTGATTTTCCGCTTCGAAGACTTTGAAACATCACTCGGTTCGGGTTAGCATGTCGGCTAGCTGCCACGCCTCTTGGTTTGTTTACATTCTCCGAAGTCGGGGAAGGGAAATGACATAAGTCCGATTTAGGTGGCAGAAAATATTGTTCGGGAGGTGCGACAGTAAAGGTGAAGTTGACAGTATTGACCATTATGGAGTAATTTTGCCATGTCGTCTTGAATAAATGCATTTTTATTATTTCGTATTCCATTTAGCACAATGTTATTTGTCATGAAAAATACTTGGATAAAAAGAATATCCTGTAAAAATATTGGATTAGATAGACTGAAACAATGACATTTTGCAGCTCTCTTCGTCGTGTTTTCCTCTTTGTGAATAATTCCCCCTCAATAGGCTGCATACTAAATCAGATGAAATTGTGATTCCGCTGACGTCATCCACCTGTTGGGGACACTAGAGCCCTATAATGGTAGACGTGGATAACCAGCAGATTAAAACATAATCCATAATAATCCTATTTAAGACTTCTCTTCTCCTGTCGTACGCACTTTAAACCACCGGTAATAGTGCAAACTAGTGTCTTCCTCGACACATATGTTCCACGTGACTCACTCCCACATTCCATGCTCGAGCGCCCCTGGCGGCCGTCAGAAAAATGCACAAATTGGCCACATCATTGCACACGCCGCAGGACCCAAAATTAAGGGAAAAATTAGAGGCTTGTAGTCCGGAAATTACGGTAGATGTCATTCTATCTGAGGTACCGTTTAAGGTGCCTTCCAACCTAAAGTGGTAAATCGGTACTGTATGCTTCACCCTAACTCTGTTGTCTATTTGGTTGTTTTATTGTATTTACTGGCCAAATAAACTGGCCATTTGTAAATAGGTATCATTTATGTTCATGCAACTTCTTCTGTTGTATGTCATTCTGTGTTTACATGTGTTGACCAGTTGGAAAATCACTCACCCGAGAACAAAATTTCCTACTGAATGTTAAAAATGAATTCAGTTTCATTGTCAATTTCTATGGTCCTAGATCAGTGGTGTCCAAACTATTCCACATTGGGCCGCAGTGGGTGCTGGATTTCTCTCCAACAAGACAAGATGACACCTTTTCACCAATCTGGTGTCTTACAACTTAGCGTAATCAGTTGATTGCAGTCAGGTGCTGCTTGCTTTAGCAGAAACTTTATTGGCTAAACTGTCTGTGCTCAATTGGTAGGAACAAATCCAGGACCCACAGTGGCCCTTAAGGACCGGTTTGGACACCCGTGTCCTAGATCATTCTGCTGTCATAAAGCAATGTGACGCAACAGGTAACAAGTATGTGACCGTGATAAAGGAGTGTTTGGGTGTGTTCTGAGAAGCAATTCAAGGCCTCACTGAATCAGCTGTTGGTCAGAACAAGAGTGGAAATGTAGGCAGAAGTCAGATTTTAAAAGATCAAACGTTTATTGGCACTTCTTTCGGACTTGGCAGAATGTTGGTTGATCTGTTTGTGGAGTTTTGGACTTTTGATAGAAGATGTTAATGAAGACATATGCGGCGGGCTTCCTGATCGCGACGTTGTATTGGCAAAGTATCATTGGAGGTAAGAAGGAACTCGACAATTTTTTATTTTTTTAGGCTCAGTACAAATTCTTTGTTGTTGTACTCATATTTCCAAGTGAAGCATTTCTTTTTTGACAACTTTACTCCTTACATTTACAAACTGAAAATGGACTTGTGACTTTCAACCTCAGCTGACAACAGATAACAATGGAAATCACTGTCATGACTGACTGAGAAAGGCGAACAAACAGACAGCTAAATCTAATCTTGTAAAACACACAAGAAGCATTTTTTTCGGTTTGTATGATCACATTTCATGTCAAGTAAAATTTACAGTTGTTATATTGAAATACAAACAGCAGTACAAGTAATTCACAAGTTGATAGTGTAGCTTTCTTTAGAATCAATGCTGGAATTGTTCGACTCTTGCAAGAAAATTCCCAAGTTTATATTTCATTTTTAATTGCTTGTTTTATTGTGTGTATTCTGTAAACCTTTTTTTCCTGTCATGACTGAACTATGATCTCAATCAAGTAGTATATGAATCACATCAGGGTGTGATTTCAACAGCAAAAAGGAAGCAATACAATCTATTTGACTTCTTATTTATGGCACTTTTTAAAAATGTTCTTATGTTAATCCACAGTTTAAATACTCAAAATTTTACTATGAATCTCAATAGTATTAAAATTACTTTGAAAGTACCGATATTGATAGCTGGCTGTTTGGTATCGGCCAATACTGTACCAATACCTCGTTTTCTTAATACAAAATACAGTGGTACCTGTACATACCAAGTTAGTTCCAGGACCTTGTTTGTAAGTCGTAATGGTCGTATATCGAGCAGGATTTTCCCATAAGAATACATTATAATTCCATTAATTCACAACCCGAAAACCTTCACTAAATCCTTAATAAATACTATTACAAATGGCAATTACACAGAGCAAAACAAATAAATTATAAATAAAAATCGGAATATTAAGATAATAATAATTCCTGTAATAATGTAACTAATCGTGTTCTAAAGTGGTGGGTGTGTTTAGCGTGCTGACATGACAGACAGAGAGAGAGAGAGAGAGAGGTGCGGTAGGGATTTTACTTTCTTTTAATGTTTTGTTGTCGCCGTCAGATGCAGCAGTTGTTGACAATAGGTGTGTTGTGTGCAACAAGTTCTGAAATAAATTATTGAAAACCTAATGAAGCTGGGGATTTTAACAACAACTTCATCGACCAGTGTTGGGCACGTTACTTTAAAAAAAAAGTAATTAGTTCTAGTTACTCACTACTTCTTCCAAAAAGTAACTGAGATAGTAACTGAATTACTCTAGGGAAAGCAATTATTTCCGTTGCTTTAAAAATAAGTTGTTGTATGTCGAAGAATTTGAAATTTTCTGAGCAGTATTCGAGTCAGTTGAATAGAGAAGAACAGACAGGTAGTTGTGTTATAGAACCTTGTAATATTTATTGCTCCTCACCAGCAACAGATTTATCCTACACTTGAAGTGCAACAAAAATAAACAGTAAACAATATAATAAAATCCACCTTGTAAAGGACAAATTTTCCTCTGAATGCTCAGCCATCATATCCCTCTGCATCTGTTTTGCGTGTGTGTGTTTGCTGTCCCGGTTTGTGTGTAAAAACACCGGCTCTGATTGGCTTACCATGACACATGATTCTAACCCTCAGCCAATCACAATCACTTCCATCGCATCTATCCAGGTGGTGCATTCAGGTAGCCTCGTCCCCCTACTCCTCACGTCACCCTCAAAGCGTCTCCCGTCCTCAAGATGGAAGCAGCATTCTTGCTGGCTGACAATGGGGGATGGGAA
The DNA here is from genome assembly GCF_030265065.1 of Corythoichthys intestinalis. Classification (NCBI taxonomy): domain Eukaryota; kingdom Metazoa; phylum Chordata; class Actinopteri; order Syngnathiformes; family Syngnathidae; genus Corythoichthys; species Corythoichthys intestinalis. The sequence goes on from NC_080414.1 coordinate 13,178,879, forward strand.
CAAGGCTGGCATTCAGGTGTAGCAAAAACAGAAACGTTAGCAAGCTTTGGAAAGCATTGTCTAATTGAATGAGCAGGGACAAACAGCCTGGAGTCATAAGAAGTACGTGCTGTAATATTCTGATACAGAATTATCCGAGGCACCCTCAAGTGCACACGGCACCAATATTGTTTTGCTCACTCGATGCGGGAGTGAGTTAGAGACACGGCCTGCCGAGAGCCATACGTTTGTGTTAATGTTGAAGTTATATGTGCTATTAAAGAAACAGTGCCAGCATGTCCTGGTATATTTTTGCTAAGAAAAAGCACAAAACAAAACACGTACGCTATTCTCGAACCTGAACGCACCCCAAGTCTTGGATGACAAATAAACAGAGCAGAATAGACCCGCTACGGCTGGTAGTTTCTTCAATTTATTCAAAATAAGTAACGCACCGCTTTTGACCGTCAGTAACGGTAACGGCGTTGTAATGGCGGAAAAAATAATTAGTTAGATTACCCCGTTACTGAAAAAATAACGCCGTTATGTAACAGCGTTATTTATAACGGCGTTATTCCCAACACTGTTCATCACAAACCTAAAGTGGAAAGCAAAAGGCGATTCAATCAAATGTGCGTTTGAAGGGGCCCGGGGAATGGACCTGCACATTCAGTAAGTGAAAAGGGATAAATGTAAGTCTGAACATAATGAAAATAATTAACGTAGTAATGGTAGGGTCAATTCTATCCTTACAACATATGGGAAGACAATCTAAACTACCGATATAACTGAACACTTTCTATAATACAAATAAGGTTGCTTAGTAGCTGTTAGGGACAATTTGAGCATCCTGAAAAGTTGGTAGTGTTACAGTATGTCACTATCGTCCCTATGCAAAACCTACACCCTTGCAATTACTGTAGAGATCAACCAACCCTTTAGATTAATTAGCCTGAAGGAGATAGTACCTTTTTCTCCGAGGCACCGTCTAACCTTTTGCATTACTCTAATACACCCTATATAAAATAAATAGCACTTATACCATAGTTTAGGGAAAACAAGCAGAAAATCGGGCATAAGAGATAAACAACACCTTCTTATGATGGAGGCCCAGCGGGTGCGTCATAAAACTGAGCAAGATGGACACTGACAAGCTCACGTCTACATCACCAAGTCTTGCAATCAGTTTTCCCAGACAGTCCACAACAAAGGGCAGGACAGTCTGTCGTAACACAAGGAACACAGGAGAACGCCCAATATCCAACTGACAAACGACTGAAAAGACTCCAAGACCCCCGTTGACGCTGAGGTGGCAAAATCCACATCCTCGTTGCCCGGACAACAGTAACTCCCGAATCCGCCTGTCCAATCTACAAACAAACAATAATCCCAAACACATTCTTCTTCCTGGCCACGGCGTGCGAGAGCCTTCAAAAGACTGAATGTTTAACTAAGCGTTGTCATTTTTCTTGGAAACCTTATGATAGGGTGACCTTGCCTCCCCACCTGAGTGTTTCTGTTCCACCTTGCCATGTTTTGATCTCTGTCGAACCGAATAAATTGTCAACTTGTTTTCACCGAGCCTTCTTTAAACCTTTCAAAATAGAGTCAGTACAAGGGGCTAAGACTAACCTGAACGCGCAAAGTTTGCTCTTCTGGCCGGATTGCCGGGGTCCCCCCAGCCCGGACCGTTGGATCTGCGCCAGTGCGGATCCGGCGGTTCGGCTGGCTTGATTCCGGCGATCTGGCTAGAAGGTCAGAATCCTTTAAGACCTAATAAATAACTAAAGTAAATGACAAATAAATCCTGTACTTATCATCAATGATAAGAGGTGGCGGACGAGACACTGCTACGTGACTTAAAAAGCAAACAAACATTGGAGAAAAAACAGGGAACGAGACACGCGTTGTGAAAGGAAATCAAGGGTGTATCTTGCTCATTGACTGAAAACAGCCACGATTGGACGATTTTGTTTTGGGGTGGGGTGTTGATCCCATGGACAATGTCAAAAAATTCTACCAAGTCGCTTTATCATGCCGTAGTCATTTTCAGAAGGAATTCTTTCGGTATGAGAGTTTAAATTTTCCATGTTTTCATGCTTGTTGATGTTTTGCAGATGGCGACGTTTGGTGTCGTTGGAATACGAGCTGCATTTTAGAGGCCGAATTTCCATTCGGAGATGACGTGGTTATCCACTGGCGATATGTGTCAGTGAAGGAAGTCTACGTTCACTCATTCTGGCGTGAGACCGACCAGCTGGACAATCAGAACGAACGCTACAAGGGCAGAACCTCACTGTTCAAGGAGAAGATCAAAGAGGGGAACGCATCTCTGATGTTGAAGAATGTTGTTTTTGAAGACGAAGGGAGGTACGAGTACGACGTAGAAACAGTAACGCGCAAAACAAAGTCTTTCCTCCAACTCCATGTTGAAGGTAAGCCTATCTAATCCGTCCGGTGATTGGTTGCCTCCCTTTTCAGAATTTAGACATTGTTCTCTCCGTATGTTTGTTACTCAGCTCCGGGCACAACAGTCCAGATTAAAAATATTGGCAAGCAACTGATCTGTAGTTCAAAAGAAATCTTCCCTGTACCCCAACTCCATTGGTCCACCGAGCCTACGCGGGAACATGCACTGAGAAACACCAGCAGCATCCACCCGGAGCCGCGGACAAAACTTTACAGCATCAACGGCTCTCTCGACCTCATGGATAACTTGGATGACATGGAATACATCTGCGACATCAGTGGCTTGAACAACAGCAGGAGAGCCACGTGGAAGAAGACAAGTGAGGCGTTCATCTGGTTGCTTTGTAGAGCTTGACCATTTATGTCCTGAATCCAAGACAAAAAATTGATTCACATCAGAAACAGATTCCGTCTCCTTCCAGGTCTGAACATGTCCCACTCAGAAAGCATCAAGTGTTCACCCGTGACTGACGAAAGCAGCCTCGTGTGGACCTTCAACGATAGCGATGTCATCGCTAGCAGGCACGCTGGCCAAAAACACACCGTCACAAACACCTGGACGAAGTACGTGAAGGACGTATTGGAGGACGGAAGCCTCCAACTGCAGGATCTGACACCCGACGAAAGCGGAACGTACACGTGCACTCTGAGTAACGCCACGCAAACGCGCGTTAACGTCGTTTTCTTAAGGGTGACGGAGCACGGTGAGATATAATGTCACAAAAAACGTCTGTCAAAACTCGCCAACTCATGATTATTCAGTGTCACAAAAGTGCTTATTCAGCACAACTGTTTCTATCTTCATTTGCAGGTTATCCCAAAGTCATGTACATTGTATTGGGCGTGCTGGGAACGCTCGTATTAGGAGCTGTGCTGGTTATTATTGTCTGTTGTGTCAAGAAGAAGCCTCAGTGCCGCCACTGTGCTCAGAGGTCATCTGAAGGTGAGAGACTCTTACAAGACATTCTCAAGGAGCAAGTAAGGACTGAACCTTGAGCTCAATGAAAAAAACATTCAAAATATTCAACTACAAAAATATTTTTTGAACGGCTGTCTAGAGAGGGCGAGTGAAATTCAACCGGAGAACTTTCCTCTGCGTGAAGGAGTGAATCCTACTCTGGAAGATTTGGCCAACAAACATGAAGAACACAACAACAGGAGATGACCCAGATGGTAGAAACTAAGGCACATGAAGACAATCGACAGACGAGTTGCCAGTCAGTCACCGGGCACACAGACAAACAAGCACTAACACTGTTACCAATTCACAGTCTAACCATGACACCAACGTATATCGTACTTTTCGGACTATAAGTCGCAGTGTTTTTCATAGTTTGGCTGGGGGTGCGATTTATGCTCTGGAGCGACTTATGTGTGAAATTATTAACACATTATTATATCATTTTACATGTTATTTGAGTGTTTTGGAGTGATACCATAGGCAGAGTTTGACTTTTGGGCCGGGGGGGCACAACATGTTGATGACCCCAAAACGTAGTGTCAGCAATAAAATTAACTTACAAGAATATTTGTAATAATAAGTTGAAAATCATTTTTGAGGGGAATTCTAAATCAGGCTGCTTAGGACAGATATACTTTTCGCCAAGATCGTCATCCATTGAATAAGGTACGCCCACTGGTGTCGTGCCAATGTAGTTACCCCAGTCAAAAATTGTATCACCTGGGCGCAGCCATACGGAGGTAGATTTGTGTCTTCATTAGTTGATTAAAAAAGTGTTTGAATGCAAAAACTGACACTCAAAAAATAGCATTTGAAAGCTATTTTTCTTTTCTTTTTTTTGATTGAAGTCAATTTTTTGTTGTTGTTGTTTTTTGTTTATTTTTGATAAAAGCAACTTTTTTGATTGAAGTAATGTTGTTTAGCGTTTGGGCCACATTTTGGCCTGGACATTTGTGTCTTTATAATTCAATCAAAAAATAAGTTGTCTCAATCCAAAAAAAAAAGAAACATTTCAATTATAGAAAAAACATTTTGGAATGCGAACAAATATTTGAGACTCAAATATTTGCATTTGAACACTCAATTTTTAATTTAAAAAGTTTTTTTGATTTTAGCAATCCATTTTGTGGCCGGGTTCATATTATGGGTAGGACATTTGTATCTAAATCATTCAATGCCCGAAAAAGTTGCTTCAGTCAAAAAAAATATTTTCAAACAAAGAAAAAAGACATTTGAAAAATAAAATTGCCCTCCCTTAATTTATTAAAAAAAAATATATATATTTACAACAAATGACCGTCTAAGGTGCTAGTCACATGATTTGTTCCAAAAATAATTTTGACCCATTATAAAAAAATATTTTTTTGTTCATTTCATTCATGTTTGTTGTTTGCTTTATTGCTGTACAACTTATACATATATATATATATATACAGTTTAGGAAAGTCAATTACATGCAATGACACTTTTCGACCACCAGGAGGGACCTGCCCCCCCCTTAAACTCTGCTTATGAGTGACACGGATGGTTTGGTAAACTTGTTAGCATGTTCTTTATGCTATAGTTATCTGAATAACTCTTAATAGCTATGTTATATTAACATACCGGCCACGTTCGCATTTCGTTGTTCGTGCATCATGTAATATTAGCATACTGTTCACTTATTCAGCATTTTGTTCTGTATTGTATTTTTATTTTAAATTGCCTTTCAAGATGCCATATCTGTTCTATGTATTGGATTTTATCAAGTGAATTTCCCCCAAAAACATACTCCGGTGCGACTTATATGTTTTTTTCCCCTCTTCATTGCTCATTTTCGGGCTGGTGCGACTTATACTCTGTAGGGATGTGCTATCTTAGGCACCCCACGATTTGATTCGATTACGATTCAGAGTGCTACGATTCGATTACTGAATGATGGCCACGTTATTGACGATGATCGCGATTATCACGATTATCGCGATTATCGACGCACCGTACATTACTAATTAATACAGTAGCCAAACAAATTTATGTCCATTATTTATTTAAAATATCCTAATGATTCAACAGGAACGATGGAAACATGCCCATACAACAAAAAGTTGCCCTTCAGCTGCTTTTTTATTTATTTTTTTACAAGAAAGTGCAAAAACATTACCCATTTTAAAGGGAGTACTTATTTCTCTCAAAAATATAGTAAAATTTACACATGTGGAATGAATCCCACATTTTCTGGAAACAAAGTGTCTTACAAAATAAGACTTCTTTTAACCAATATACTTTGTTTTCACAGATTTCTGTACTATTTCACATGTTTGTAGTGTTTTAGTGTGTTTACCGCTGTACTTAATCATGGTTTACACGTTAAATACACGTTAGCGAATTAGCTAATTAGCTTAGCGCTCGGCACTAACTATTAACATCTCAAAAACAACAACAATAAAGGCTAAACAGTAAAGGAGGGTTCGTGTACTCACCTCCTATAGATGCACATGGGTCTTAGCAACATACTCAGGACATTTTTTAATTGAAATGCCTTAAAACTACTGCTGCGCTGCACACCTGAAAGACAAGGCGCAACGAACTAGCTCTCTTCCCCTCTTGCTCTAAATAATAACTTGTGCAGGGACGCGCTTCTGTCCTGCCTATCTCATACACAAATTTATTTTGCAGTCTTTTAAAAAGGAGTAAATCTCTCTCAGTAACCAGCAGCATCCATCATAACGTTAACGGTGCCCGGGCGGCAGACGTGTCTTGAATTTCGGTCTGCTACGAGCGGCTGCCATAAAGTTATGAGGGTAAAATAATCGTTTTTGAACCTTTATGAATCGTAATCGAATCGTCACGTGTCGAATCGCGATGCATGTAATAATCGATTTTTGGGAACTCCTCCAATACTCAGGTGCGACTTATAGTCTGAAAAATACGGTACTTGTACGTAGGATGAATTGAAATTTTAACTACTAGTGCCACTAGAAATTGGACAAAGATGGAGACATTGAAACAACCTCATGCTGCCTTTTAAACACAAGTGGGAAATGGGTGCATTAGATTTTGCTGACTCTTTAATTTAATGAATTGTACATACTGTATTGTAAAATAATAAAAGTGTTTTTCTTAAACATGTCCTGTACATTCATACAACTTGTTCTCTACTTCAAGGATAATCACTGTGTTTTCTTTTACCTGGTACTTGCCCGAGGACAAAACTTCCCGAATTTTACCAATTAATGGACTATTGTATTTATTTCTAGTTCAAAAACGATAAATGCCTAATGTACTGTAATTTAATGATATTTCACAAAGGTCAACAGGCTGCCAACGAGGATCTCTGCTCTATTGTCCTAAATCAAAGTTTAATCAATCGAATACATTTTTTAAAAGAGAAGACGAAAGCTGGCTATTGTAAATAGTGTGAGCAGTCAAACAAGTAAAACTGGTCTATTTCATTCAAGATGTCTTTTACGTGCTTCAGATGTGACACTACAAGGAAAAACCAAAGTGAAACAACTTTATCACAGACCAAAAGTCACCTTTTATTATAGAGTATGTGGGTGGAGTAAAGCCAAAGGCGCGAAAACCAAATTAAGTATACCAGGCTAATGCCTCATTGTTCATTGAGTACAATGAAGACCTCAGAAAGACTTGAGATTTTCGGTGGGGATTGAGAAGTTTCAGGCGCACGTGTTCATACTAGTTTGTGGGCTTTTTGCTAATGGTTTGATTGACCACATGTTGAGAATGACGAGGACATCTGCTGTCGGCTTGGTGGTCGCCATGTGCATGTGGGCAATGGTCATTGGAGGTAAGAAGGAACTCGACAATTCTTGGTTTGCACTTCAGTGGCATAAAGTAGCAAAGTTCAAATTCTTTATTGCTTGACTAAAATTGATTTTGCAGGTGTATGTACCTTTCTCAATATTTTTTTTCTGGATACTTTTTCCTCTTTACATTTAAAAACTAATTTCTACAATTGCATTTGTCAAAATGTGCTTGTTATTTTGGAGCCTGCATGTTTCTCATCTTCTTGTAAAGGACTCAAACTACTGCAGATTCATGAAGTGACTGCAGATAACCACAAGATGACAGCAATGCATCCCATCTTGCTTCCAGTACTTTTACAATCAAATAGCGTTCCTCTCATCAAATGCCAACTCATTAAATTGCGCACTTGTGGATGTGAAATTAGTGTCGTCAATGTAGTGCGAATTCTTATTTTAAAATTGGGGAAACGATTGAACAATGTCTCTGCAGCCAATAAATATAACTGTTGAGATCTTACAAATTTCAGAGTTTGCATTTATGATTGCTGATGTTGTCACTTGTGGCCTGTTCAGTAAAGCTGTGGGGTAAACTAGACAATGCAATTAATCAGAAGTAAGTAACTCCATAAAGTCCTTTCTACACTAGCATCAGCTCAGAGTGAAGAGCGGCAAGCGCAAAACGGGAGAAGCCACATAGCCAGACGTAGACGCTGTCAGGAAGTGAAATGCGGCAAGCATATTTGCTACCATCCCAAGCACCAATGTGTTTATTTTTCTATTTCAAGGAATAGGGGGCATTATAATCGGGTGACCAAACGCCCTCTTTTGCCCGGACAAGTCCTACTTTCACGTAGTATCCTCGTCGTCTGGGCGGGTTTTATAATTTCATAAAAATGTTCGGTTTTTATGATTTTTCACGGGACCAATTTGAAGAGAATCCCTCCGGCCGCTGGGTGGCAGCAGTTGACATGGGTCCTACTAGAAGGGAGGGAAGGAGTAGTTCTTCTTGTTTTTGTTGGCAGTTTACCCCTATCATGAGGCATTACCGCCATCTATTGGGTTGACGTTTTGGCCACAACGCCTGCCCAGTTGTTAAGTTTTTTATGATAAATACGTATATAATGGCAACTGTAAACTTCTGTCGGAGCTTTGACTGTAAAATCCCGTTTGGTGTCGCATTGTTACGCTGCCGTGATTGTAAACTTTTATAGCAAAGTTTGATTTTTGCCTCAGCTAACTATCAGTAAGCTAAACCACGCTAGGCATTATGGAAAACGTAGTTTTGAACTGCAACGTTTGGCAACATGCTGGTAGAATAGTTTGTCAGTTTTTTTCGGTTATTGTTTGTGTGCAATCTAGAACATTAAATGAGAATATCAATTGAATGGGAATAAAAATTTGTCAAGGACAATTGTCGCTATAGTAATTTATAAAAATGTTTAGTTGACACATAGCCTACATTGTGTATGTGTATTGACTGCATTTTATATATATATTTTTTTTCCAAAATGCATTTTTCCATCCAGAGTGAGGGGGCACACTTTAAATATATTAAAGTGATATAGGCATCTTGAGTGAACTTCGAGTAAAGTTCAAGTATCTTAAGGCCGGGCTGAGTGTCCTCTTTTTGGAAATCAAAATATGGTCACCCTACATTATAATGGCAGCGTAAAGAGTTTTACTTGTTTCTGTGAGAAGGTGGAGAGTTTTTTTGTTGTTGTTCTTGAACTACGTTTCCATACAAACTCACATCGGGGTACCATTTAGCTTAGCAAGCACGGGAATGAGAGTCATTTTTCCCAGAGCTCGCGAAACTTTAAAATAAGTGCATTTATCAAGGTTTCACTAATTGTGCAAGTTCTCCCACTTGAAAATATTAGAGGCCTGTATTTGTCAACGTGGGTAAACCTCAACCATTAGAGACAGAATGATGAAAAAAACCCAGAAAATCACATTGTTTGATTTTTAAAGAATGTATTTGCAAATCATGGTGGAAAATAAGTCTTTGGTCAATACCAAAAGTTCATCTCAATACTTTGTTATGTACCCTTTGTTGGCAATAACAGGCCAAACGTTTTCTGTAACTCTTCACAAGCTTTTCACAAACTGTTGCTGGTATTTTGGCCCATTCCTCCATGCAGATCTCCTCTAGGACAGTCATGTTTTGGGGCTGTCGTTGGGCCTCCACAGATTTTCTATGGGGTTGAGATCTGGAGACTGGCTAGGCCACTCCAGGACCTTGAAATGCTTCTTACGAAGCCACTCCTTTGTTGCCCTGGCTGTGTATTTGGGATCATTGTCATGCTGAAAGACCCAGCCACGTCTCATCTTCAATGCCCTTGCTGATGGAAGGAGAATTTCACTCAAAATCTCTCGGTACATGGCCCCATTCATTCTTTCCTTTACACAGATCAGTCATCCTGATCCCTTTGCAGAAAAACAGCCCCAAAGCATGGTGTTTCCACCCCCATGCTTCACAGTGGGTATGGTGTTCTTCGGATGCAATTCAGTATTCTTTCTCCTCCAAATACGAGAACCTGTGTTTCTACCAAAAAGTTCTCTTTTGGTTTCATCTGACCATAACACATTCTCCCAGTCCTCTTCTGGGTCATCCAAATGCTCTCTAGCGAACTGCAGATGGGCCTGGACGTGTACTTTCTTCAGCAGGGGACACGTCTGGCAGTGCAGGATTTGAGTCCCTTGCGGCGCATTGTGTTACTGATAGTAGCCTTTGTTACTGTGGTCCCAGTTTTTTGTAGGTCATTCACTAGGTCCCCGCGTGTGGTTCTGGGATTTTTGCTCACCGTTCTTGTTATTATTTTGATGCCACAGGGTGAGATCTTGCATGGAGCCCCAGATCGAGGGAGATTATCAGTGGTCTTGTATGTCTTCCATTTTCTAATAATTGCTCCCACAGTTGCTTTCTTTACACCAAGCGTTTTACCTATTGCAGATTCAGTCTTCCCAGCCTGGTGCAGGTCTATAATTTTTTTTTGTGTGTGTGTCCTTCGATAGCTCTTTGGTCTCTTTGGCCATAGTGGAGTTTTGAGTGTGACTGACTGAGGTTGTGGACAGGTGTCTTTTGTACCGATAATGAGTTAAAACAGGTGCCATTAATACAGGTAACAAGTGGAGCCTCGTTAGACCTCGTTAGAAGAAGTTAGACCTCTTTGACAGCTAGAAATCTTGCTTGTTTGTAGGTGACCAAATACTTATTTTCCACTCTAATTTGGAAATAAATTCATTAAAAATCAAACAATGTGATTTTCTGTTTTTTTTTCCACATTCTGTCTCTCATGGTTGAGGTTTACCCATGTTGACAATTACAGGCCTCTCTAATCTTTTCAAGTAGGAGAATTTGCACAATTGGTGGTTGACTAAATACTTATTTGCCCCACTGTAAGTATGGCTGACCCTCTGCTTTTAGATACATTGTTGACGTCAGCGCGGCGGCGCTCTCTGCAAATAGAGCAAGGCTGAGTATTGAGTCCCGCTTCTTGCCGCAATTTTATTCAAACTTGCTGTTCTGCCATAAACGGCTGCCCATCGCTAACTTTTGCAGAGAAGTCCCCTCCCACATACACAATCAACGCTGAACGCTTACCCCCTTCACACTAGGCTGCTGCTATTTTGAAACGGCCAAAAGTGGCGCAATTTTCAAGGAAGTCAGACTTTTGACCTTTTGCGCCGTTAAAAGACTATGGTCCTTTTGAAATATAACTGCCCCAATAAACTCTACACAATGAAACAATTCAATCTAAAGACACTGCAGTAGCAATAAGGAAGCATTACATTTTAAAGACACTTTCTTCTTTTCACCTCACTGCCTGCTATTGACTTGGATAGACTGTTAATTAGAAATCTAGATTCAGATTCAGAATATTTATTATCATTGTTACAAAAAGCACAACAAAACTTTGTTTGGAGCATCCATACAGCTCATTCAGCTAAGTTGGTAAAGTGCAAAACCCATAAAATAAATACCCATCAGTACCAAGTGTAAACACTTGCCACGTTTACATGGAGCCAAATATTCCAATTTCAATCGGAATATTTGTTCAAACTGAATAAATGTGTTCCATATAAACACCTCATTCGGAATGAACAGGCCCAAACTGAATGGAATTTCATTCCGATTCACAGGGGTGGAATATTCCTTTTCCCAAACCGATTAGTAAAATTATATCATGTAAACAGGGAAGCGGAATGGTGTCTGGCTGCGTTCTTTCTGCAAATGCTCCGTACTGACGTGGTGACGTCACTTGGTGACGTAAGTAACCAAGCACACGCACAGCGCACCCACACAACTTTTTAAATGAACGGCGTGTCATTCTGAAGTTTTGTTTCCACTCGAAAAGTTAGAACAGCAGCTGATCTGACGATCGATCTCCATGTTTTGCAACGTGACGCTTTGTTTTGATTAATCTGCGCATCTCAGACGGCAGTTGTCAAACGTCCTTTCGGAATAAAGGCAGACACATGTAAACGCTGGATCGGAATAGATGAAGTGACATGTAAACAGCTGATGTGAAATTTCCATTCGGAATGATTTGAATCGGTATGAAAAAAAGTCAGCATGTAAACGTGGCTACTGACACAGTTTATGTACACCAATGGATTATGGTCTGTATATACTAACACGGGTGCAACACTGGAGCCGACATATACATAAAAAAATTGCAGGGCCAGAAGAAGAGCCAGGGTCTCCTGTTCGATCTACAACTGATAAACTCGTTTAAGGTCACAACAAAAGAATGAAAACAGCCACTATTGAACATCTATCATTGTCAATGGCACTGAAATGGCACTTTTTCACAGATCGTGACGTTTGGTGTCGTTGGAATGCGAGCTGCATAGAGGTCCAATTTCCCATCGGAGATGACGTGGTTGTTCACTGGATCCAGCAGTCAGTGGAGGAAATATACATTCATTCATTCTACTATAAGGCTGACCAGCTGGCCCTCCAGAATGAGCGCTTCAGGAGCAGAACCTCGTTCCTCAAGGAAAAGATCAAAGAGGGGATCGCATCCCTGCTGTTGAAGAATGTTGTCGTTGGTGATGAAGGCATGTACAAGTGCTACATACGAACCAACGTGACTACTACAGAGTCCTTCATCCGACTCCATGTTGAAGGTAGGCCTAAAGATCCATCTGGGTTGATTGGTCGTCTCCCTGTCCAGAACTCTGACTTTGATTTTTCCGTATGTTTGTTACTTAGCTCCAGTCACTACAATTCAGATTCAAAAAATTGGCAAGCAACTGATCTGCAGCTCAGAGGGAATCTTCCGTCAACCTGAACTCAGCTGGTCCACTGACCCCGTGATGGCGCAGGCACTGAGCAACAACAGCAACATCCAACAAGACACGCGGACAAAACTTTACAGCATCAACAGCTCTTTAGACCTTATAGATGATATGGAATACATCTGCGACATCAGCTGCTTGAACACCAGCAGGAGAGCCACGTGGAGGAAGACAAGTGAGACGTTCACTTGCTTGCACCTTAGAGCTTGACCATTTATGCAGGGGTGAAAGTGGCTAGAATTTCTTGCCGGAACTCCCTGACGTGAAGGTCGCCAGGGAGCCAGAAATTTCTATTCATTTTTTTTCCTTTCTATTTTTTTTTTGTTTTTTTTGGGGGGGGGGCTTATCCTTTTAAACTACTGAAATGCAAAGAAAACCATTTTAGCACTATTATTTATATAGCACATACAAAAACTGATTTTCATTCAAAATCGTATTTTTTCAATGATTTGCAAAATAAAAGTTAACAAAAACAGTAATAACCCAAACCTCCATCTCTTAATTTTTATTTTCCCTCATTTCGTCACATACTCACTGCAAAATCTCAATTTTAACTGCTTAAGAACATAGAATGTATAATAAAATTGAAGTTCATGTAAACATTTACTTTTTTTTTTTTTTTTTAAATAATAAAGATATAAGTAACATACATTCAGAAAAATACGTACAAATGACTTACCGGTATAGTATGCAGAGTGAAATGGAATATATTTTGAAGATCCCGCAAACATTGACTTTTTTTAAATCATAAGGAAATGAATAAGTAGCCTAACATAAATGAACAAATATAAGTCCAAAGTGCACGTTGACAGCTAATTTGTTTTCAACCTCCCGATCAGAGTAAATAAAACTACCGTATTTTTCGGACTATAAGTCGCACCAGCCATAAAATGCCCAACGAAGAGGAAAAAAAACGTATGTAAGTCGCACCGGAGTATAAGTCGCATTTTGGGGGAAATTTACTTGATACAATCCAACACATAGAACAGATATGTCATCTTGAAAGGCAATTCAAAATAAAAATACTATAAAATAATAATAAAAATATATACCAGAGAACACCATGCTGAATAAGTGTACAGTATGATAATAAGGCATGAAAATGGGTCAGGGGTTAAAAAGGTGAGAAAGGTGTGGAGGAAATATGTTCCGGCGTTCTGCCAAAATGTCCGCCGTCGGCAAAACGTCCTACATGTGGCGAATTTGACCATTTTAATTTTTCACATAAGGCTTAATATTCAAGTTAACGGGGGTTTAATTAGTTGAAGGAGTTGATTTCAACCACCATTGACTCGCGCTAGCTTAGCCACTCCGGAGCCCTGAAACTAACAAATAACTGTCAAACTGCACAGAATTTGTTCAAATCATTTCCAACGACTAATTAAACCCCGGCTAACTCAAAGATTAAGCCTAATGTAAAAAATTCTGAACTTCCCCTTTAAAATAAAGACCATTGAATATGGCCCTTAAAATTTTGTCTATAAAAGTTTTAGAGCAATAAAACAAACAACACAAATGAATAAAATGAACAGGAATCCTTCAAAGTATTTCATAATGGGTCCAAATTATTTTTCGAACAGATCATGTGACTATAGAACCTTAGAGACAGCCGTTTGCATTGCTTAGCCAAAACTACAGCTGAGGAGGCAAGATGGATATTTAGAATTTCTTTAAACCTAATCTTTCAAAACCCTCAACAACAACTGAGCTTGAACCGAGGATTGAGCACGAGCAGTATCAAAAAGTCCTGGCTGTCGTGTTACCTGTTGTGCTGTAATTCCAAGTGGTGCTTGAATTGGATGCTTATAGCGGTGGACAGTCTTTTTGAGCCAGCGCAAAGTTTGCAGCGCACGGGGATATTTTTGTTATCTTTACTGGACAAAAATGTGAAGTAATGGCTGTGTTTCCAGTGTGCAAATGCAGCCGTTTGTAGTATATCTCCTGCCTACTGATTTAGAAAAATGAACGCGTTAGATTGTTCTTTACTGAAAGAAAGTAATCAGATTAGTTACGCATTACGATACCGCGTTATTGACAACACTGCTTTTATATTACCGTTAAATACACAAGCTTGACGCTACCTTAACGGGAGCTATTTTTTCACCGGACGCTCCGGCAGTGTTCAACGCAAGCTGCAACGAACGGCAGTAACTTTGTCATACCACAAAATATGAAAACGAAAACCATTACTCACTAAATTCAATATGCTGGCAAATGCATTCATCTAAAAACAATTGGGAGTGATACTTTACCTCCTCCAGCGAATGTGAATTTGTGCTTAGTACAAGATCATCTGTCGCAATTAGCGATCTTTGACGCTCTTTATCTTTTTTTCTCCCTCCCCGCATACAAACTTGTTTCTCTCTCAGCGGCTGTGATTAACCTCAATGAAGTTGCTGTCCTAGCTAAGCCTTGCCTATCATTCGTCTTTGTAAGTTTTTAGTAACTTTGTGTATTGAATTTGAAAGGAAAATGTGTGTTTTGTTTTTGACGAACTTTTTCATGAAGCTAAACTGTTGAAGCTACTCACATGTGGAAAAATACGAGTGTACAACGTTTTAAATGTATTCATTTGGTATATTTCAGTTACCACGATTTGAGAGATCATTAAATTGAAGAATTTACGCCTTGCGTTTGGAGTGCTTGTTTTTGGGTTTGCTGGAATAGCGTCACTGACACACGCAGCATCAAACAGGGGAAGGGGTAAGCGCTGCCGCGCCAAGCTAATTCTGGCTGCATTTTCGACACATGAAAAATAACGAATACGTACTACTGTATGACGGAAAATTTTAGTGGTTTTGTAACCGCGACGTTTTCATAGCATGGTAATCCGTGAAGGTAACTGGCACATGCCTACAAACGACCCCCCCCCCCTTAAATTTTTTTCTCCTCGGATCTACACGATTCACGTAGGTCATCCTTTTTGACTTCAAAACGGCGAATTTCGCCGAAAGGTGAGAGATTTTCATGCCTGGATAATGTAACATGATGCATGAACAACAAAATGCGAACATGGCCGGTATGTTAACGTAACATAGCTGTTAACAGTATGTAACAAGTTTACCAAACCACCAGTGTCACTCCAAAACACCAAAATAACACGTGAAATGATATAATGTGTTAATTATTTCACACATAAGTCGCTCCAGAGTAAAACTATGAAAAAAAACTGCAACTTATAGTCCGAAAAATACGGTAAATATGATAAATAGGCCTCCTGAACTCTTTTGTTGCTCTGAAAGATTTGATGTATTTTATGTTGCATTGCCCTTTTTTTGTCGCATCAATTCAACAACCTTTCTTTTTTTTTGCTGTTTCAGAAAACATGCACATTTGAGCCAATCAGAGCTAACTATCTCTGGTGATCACATGTCAGTATGTCAGCCAATTGAACAGATAATTGAGTCCAGGCGTTTTGCTTTGCTGCGTGCATTCGCATATTGAAGTGACTCATCATCGTCAGACTCGGATAACTGCAGCAGCTGGGGAAACCTCCATGCCGTCCGTGGAATCAAATAAATAATAAATATTGGTGGAAACGGATGACGCTACACAAGCACTTTATTATGCTTGTTGTTAACACTTATGTAAATCTGATGGATTGTTTGGATAGACTGTTTTTTTCTTGGAGATGAAATGCATACGTGGCAGCTTAGCATTTTTAAAATTTTTTATACACAGCGTTTTGACAGTTGCCGTCATATTTTCGGAAACAAAGCACCGTGTACCGGAACTGCGTTCCGGTCCTGAATCTTATACCGGAACTGCGTTCCTGACCGTTCTGGCCCACTTTCACTCCTGCATTTATGTCAATCTTTTCTTGAATCAAATCGGAAACTTATTTCTGTCTCCTTCCAGCTCTGAACATCTCCCACTCAGAAAAGAGCATCGAGTGTGCACCCGTGACTAACGAAAGCAGCCTCGTGTGGACCTTCAACTATAGCGACATCATCGCTAGCAGGCACGCCGGCCAGAAACACACTGTCCCAGACAACTGGACGAAGTACGTGAAGGATGTGTCGGACGACGGAAGCCTCCAACTGCGAGAACTGACACCCGACCAAAGCGGGACGTACACGTGCACTCTGAGTAACGCCACGCAAACGCGCATACACGTCATTTTCGTAAGAGTGACGGAGCATGGTGAGATGTAATGTCACAAAAGATTAAAAGATACTTCTGTTAAAACTCGCCTATTACGTGAACATTCAAAAGTGGTTGTTCAGCACAAATGTTTTTATCTTCATTTTCAGGTTATCTCGAAAAGGTGTTCATTGGATTGGGCGTGCCTGTGATGCTTTTATTAGTAGCTGTGCCAATTATTGTCTATTGTGTCAAGAAGAAGAGTCAGGGCTTCCATTGGGCTCAGAGGTCATCCCAAGGTGAGGGAATCTTATAAGACATTCTCGAGGAGCAAGTAAAAACTGAACCTTGAGCCATAGACTTCATAATGTATTGACATGACACGTTCCCCATTCACTGCGTCATGCCTTCCCGACGACGGCCGTCTCAAACTCCGATTCATTTATTAGCAGTCGGTCACATGCAGCTATCTAACGCTGGATTTAGGTTGAAAAAGTACAAAAGCTGTACTGCATACAAATAGGAAGGACTGTCTCAGGAGTGATTTGTTCGAGGATTCAAGGTAATTATTTTATTTTTCGTACCATGCTTGAATTTTGAAATTCGCCGCTACAGCATTAGCATTATACTTTATAATATATACGTAAAAAATCTGCTAACTGCACGTTTTTTTTCTTTTAACCAAGAATCGAGACTGTTATACGTCCATATCTATAAAGAATTCAGGGATATAAGCATTTATTCACAATAATTTAACAGAAAAAGCTCTTTCTTTACATAAGGCGGCTGCTAATTTGCTTACCAACTAGCATCATAGTTTGCAATATTTACGTAATATAAATGCTAACTGCACGGTTTTTTACTTCTAACCAAGAATTGAGACTGTTTTACGTCCATATCTATAAAGAATTCAGGGATTTAAGCATTTATTCACAAGAATTTTCAAAGCAAAAAGCTCTTTGTCGTACTAAGAGGGCCGCCAAAGTGACTTAAAGGCTAGCAGGACATTCGACATATTTACGTAAAATAAATGCTAACTTCCTGTTTTTTTGTGTGTTTTTTTTTTTTTGCTTTCAACCAAGAATCAAGACTGTTTTACGTCCATATCTATAAAGAATTCAGGGATTTACGCATTTATTCACAATAATTTAAAGGAAAAAGCTCTTTGTTAACATTGGGCGGACGCTAATTTGCTTACTGACTAGCATCATAGTTCGCAATATTTATGTAATATAAATGCTAACTGCACGGAGTTTTGCTTCTAACCAAGAATCGAGACTGTTTTACGTCCATATCTATAAAGAATTCAGGGATTTAAGCATTATTGCACAAGAATTTTCAACGCAAAATCTCTTTGTTGTACTAAGCGGGCCGCCACAGTGACTTAAATACTAGTCGGTCATCCGACACATTTATGCAAAATAAATACTAACTTGCCTTTTTTTTTACTTTTAACCAAGAATCGAGACTGTTTTACATCCATATCTATAAAGAATACAGGGATTTAAGCATTTATTCACAAGAATTTTCAACGGGAAAAGCTCTTTGTTTACATATGGCGGCCCCTAATTTGCTTACTGACTAGCATCATAGTTTGCAATATTTACGTAGAATAAATACTAACTGAACTTTTTTTTTTTTTGCTTTTAACCAAGAATAGAGCCTGTTTTACCTCAACATCTATAAAAAATTCAGAGATTTAAGCATTTATTCACAAGAATTTTCAACAGACAAAGCTCTTTGTGTTTCCACTCAGTCAGCTTTGACATAGATAGGCCCGCTATGAATAGGCTCCGCGCCCCGTCAATACATTATGAAGTCTATGCTTGGGCTTCAAGAAAAGGACAAATAAAAAAAGTTCTTCTGAATAATATTTCATGTTTGAATGGCTGTCCAGAGACTGCGAGTGAAAATCAACCAGAAAACGTTCCTCTGAGTGAAGAAGTGAATTCTAATCTGGGAGAATCGACCGACTCGAGATGGCCTAGATTGGTTGCCACCAGGGCACCCATTGGAATACAATAGACCATTTGCTCATCTCTCACTGGTTACACAGACAAACAAGAATGAACTCTGTTCCCATTTCGGAGACTCCCATGACTCTAACGTGCACTTGTCTGTGGGATCAACTCAAATGTCCACTTTGCCACTTGGAGTTGAACAAAGAGGTTGAAGCAACCTCATACTGCCTTCCAACCACAAGTTGGAAATGGATCCTGTTGACTCTTTTATTTAACTAACTTTACCTATTGTATAAAAATAAAAACATTTTTTTACTGATATGCGTCCTGCACATTCATACTAGAGCTGAAGCGATTACTCGAATAATTAGTAACTCAAATTTAAAAATTGATCGAGGAATTTTATTTGGCTGCAGGAATCGTTTAATTTTACCAGCTCGAAGCATGTCGTTTTGCCCACACTATTTTTTTTTTTAAAAATTTCAGTGAAAGCAGTGAATTTGTTGTTGTTGTTTTTTCTAGTCACATCTGAGATGCACTTGTTGGCTGTTTTCAACAATGTGCAACTAAAATAAAGACATCGATTGTCTAAAAATGGTTCAATATTCAGTGAAATGCCTTGTTTTCTCATGTATATTTACAATTGCTCTTTACCTAAAAAAATGTATAATCGGAATTTTCAGAATACTCGATTACTAAAATAAGTTCATACAACTTGTCCTTTACTTCAAGGAAAATCACTGTATTTTTACTTTTTGTACTTGCCCATGGACAAAACTTGGTGAATTTTACAGCTAAATCATCTTTTGTAATCATTTCATGTTCAAGTACGATAAAAACCTCATATAATGTAATTTAACTCTAACACACGTAATATAATTAATCAGGACATAGTATCATTTTTATATCTACGCTAGGACTGCACTACTAATATATAATAAATAACACACCATAGTTTGATGAGAAGAAATAGAAGAGATACACAATGCCGTCTTATCACAGACGCCCAACGCGTGCGTCACGAACAAGATTGACGCACCAACTCTTGCAATCAGCTCTCCCAGCAAACTCCAAAGAAAAAAGCGCTTTGTCCTAAAACAAATATAGACAGCCCGGACAACAAAGTTGATAGCAGGCGTCCCATCCGCGCACGAACCTAAGCCGCCCAAAACCGGCCACAGAGGGGAAGACCCAAAAGCAACGCCCAGACACACCTTCGGACACACCTTCGACACGGCCCGCTTCACCAAGGACTTTAAAAAGACGGGACACTGAGATAACACAGATTTTGCTGCTCGGAAACATGTAGCCTTGTTTTGGATCCAGAATTGTCCCTTCATTGTCTGTTTTTGCCTTGTTTTTGACCATTGTCGACGAATAAATTTTCAACCTGCTTTCGGCGAGTCTTTTTCAAACTTTTGGAACATGGAGTCAGTACAAAGGGTTAATATCAGAGGTGGACGCGCGAAGTTCAGCCTTCCCGGTCGGCGCGCACGGGGGCAGCATCGGTAGAGCGGCACTTTGTTCAGCTGTCGCTGTTTTCCGTGCGCCTTGGCCGGGGGGGCAAATTTCAACAGTCCAGAACAAATGGTGGGACGTCCTGTACTACCACAACACCCGATAACAAAAACAACTCTAAGTTTGATAGCTCGGCGCCTCTCAGACGGTGAGGCGCGCCGAACCTTCGACCTCAGTATAATGACCCAGCAACAAATGGTGACGTACGAATTTGCCCGCCCAAATCTGCAACAGAAGAATTATCCTAAACAACACCCAGACACACCCTTCGTCCAGTCCCATCATACCGCAGACTTCAAAAAGACTGAACGTTTAGCTAACAGCTGTTGCTTCTCGGGGACGTTCCGATGTGCTCGTTGTTTTGCTGACCCTGGATCCAAATTTGCCTCTCTGTTGGGGATCTATTTGCTTTTTGCCTTGCTGTTTTATTGTGTCGACCTGAATAAATTGTTGACTTTTGAAGCCTTCTTCCAGCTTTCAAAAATGAGTCAGTACAAGGGGTTAAGACAAAGGAGAACGCGCGGAGTTTAGCCTTTTGGCTGGGTTAACGGGGTTTTGCCGGCCTGGGTCATTGGAGCTGCGCCAGCGCGGGTCCGGCGGTTCGGATGGTGTGATTCCAGCAATCTGGCTAAGAGGTCAGATTCCTTCACTTTTCTCTATTGTCCAAAATCACAGTTAAATCAATTTAATACAGTTTTAAAAAAGAAAGCAAAAGCTCACTAAATGTAAATAGCGTGAGCATTCAAACAAGTAAAACTGGTCTGTTTTTCAATCAAGGCGTCTTTTAAATACTTCAAATTTTTACACGACAAGGAAACACCCAAGTGAAACAACCTAATCACAGGATTAATCACCTGCCTGAGAACAAAACTTTGAGACTGAATGTGAAAAACAATTAGTTTTGAAAGAGTTTTACCGTGATTTCTCGAGGATTCTTGGTCAGGGGTCTCCGTGCTTAGTATGTGGAATAGATGGACGTTTACTCTGTGGTTGCTGGCCGCGATGCTCTGTTATCACGTTATCACTGAAGGTAAGAATGAACTCGGGATTTTTATTTTTTTTTTAATTTTCTTATCTCTTCAGTGGTGGAAAGTGACAAAATTGAAATTCTTTGTTGGTGTACTCATTTCTTCAGGTGTAGCATTTATCTTTCTGACAGCTTTACACCTCACATTTAAAAACTGATTCTTATTTCGAACTTCATTCAAATGGATTTGGGGCTTTCAACGCCAGCTGCCAACATAATAAAAAAAGGAATTCAAACATTTTTTCATTTCAATTAAAAAAAAAAAAAAAAATCAAACCAAAATATATATTTTTTCAATTAAAAAAAAAATCAAATTTTGTTATTTTTGGTAGAGTGGCAATTTTATCTTTTATCTTTCTTTTCTTTTTTTCTTTTTTTCTTTAATAGAACATTTTTTTTCAGCAATCTGTTTTTTTTTATTGAATTATGAAGACACAAATTCAACAACATTCTACTAAGAGAGCTATTCAAGTCAAGTGGTGAAAATTCTCCTTGTTTTAATATCGCAATTTTTTCACAAACCCCCCCCAAAAATCGCAAAGTCAGTTTTTTTTCTAATATCGTTCAGCCCTTATAAGCAGTCTTTTATATTCAGTTGGATTCTCAATATTATCCAGAGGTGCTAAATAATCAACTTACATCATAAAAGTAGATGTACAACATCAATACGACGTAAATAAATGGTCAATTTTGAGAGAACGGTGTGCATTCGAGTTGACCGCAGCCACGTGCTAGGTGAGTGCGTGAGGAGAACTTTCATTCGTGTGCGTCCATGACCGTATGGAGGACCAGGAGTGCAAAAATTCTATAAATAAATACACAATTAAATAAATAATTAAAAGTGTCAATAAAATGCTTTTATTTCAATATTTCTTTATTTATTTCAATATTTATTTCAAGTTTGATTTATTTCAATTTATATTTATTTCAATTTTTATATATTTATTTCAATTTATATGTATTTATTTTGATTCATATTTATTTATTTCAATTTATATTTATTTCAGCATTTATTTCAATTTTTATTTCTTTCTTTCAATTTTTATTTATTTATTTCAACTTTTATTTATTTATTTCAATTTTTATTTATTTATTTAATCATTTATTTATTTATTTCAACTTTTATTTATTTCACTTTTTATTTATTTCATTCTTGCACTCTTGTTCCTCCGGAGGTGCAACCATAAAATAATTTTATCTGTCATGTTTGCTCGTCAAAGTTTCTAACGTCTGATTGGTTGCTCAGCAAAGCAAGTCTTAACTAGTCAATCTCAGATAATAGATTGACGCCTGAGCCATTGGCTAATTTTTATGTACACCCGATACATAAAGTGGCAGTGTAGATCTGTGTAATCTGAAAAAGAATTGCTCCCTCAAAATCACAAAGACGACGAAGATTAGTAGCGTGGTCAGTGTAGCGGTAGTAGGCCTCGACGCATTTCGCATGTTTTCCAAGCAAAACATACATATGTCCAAAACGTGCCCAGAGCTGCTCAGAGAAACAGCAAATTTAATCGAGGAAACTCTGAGGAGAACTCCACCAGCAGCCCATGGTGGAGTCCAGTCTGTGGCTTCTACATCGCTCGGGCCAGCGCCTTTAAGCGGGCTGATGTCTGCTTACGGGAAACACTAGTATACCTCAGAAGTGGAACGGTCCTTGGATACCTCCCAGATTTTTTTTTTTTTATCAAGTTTTGAAATAAGGCTAAATGACAGAAATAACTAGCAGTTTTCTAAATAGTTTTACTCTGAACTCCGACATCATTTTTACATCATAATGATTTAGTTTGGATCTAGGGGTGCTCCAGTGTCTCTCTAAAGTGGACCCATTGTCAAATAGGTCACCGTTTTTTTTTTCATATATTTAATAAAGGGACTTGTGCTCTGAAGCCACCTCATTGCATTACCGTAATGCACATAATGCAAACAATAATCCAAATGAGGGGCAGCTGGTTTGACTTCGTTTTTACGAGTGGAGGCTGGCTTGCTCTGTTTTGTAGGACACGTACGCAGGGTCCAAATGTCCTGCTTCAACTTGTTCTGAGAAATCTAACATGTCCTGAGAAAGCTCATGCAAAATCTCAGATAACGCCGCCATGTTGGGAAGAAATAGGACGAAGCAATCGCTTATTACTCGATCAACTCAAACCCCGCCTAGTTCACGCCCGCCCACCGATTTTGATGAGCCAATGACAGATAAAATTATTTCATGCGGCCACACGGGGAACAAGAGTGCAAGAATGAAATAAATAAAAAGTGAAATAAATAAATGTTTAAATAAATAAATAAATGATGAAATAAATGAATAAAAAGTGAAATAAATAAATAAAAATTGAAATAAATAAATAAAAGTTGAAATAAATAAATTCAAATCGAAATACATTTTGAAATAAATATAAATTGAAATAAATAAATAAGTAAAAATTGATATAAATAAATAAAAGTTGAAATAAATGAATAAAAATTGAAATAAATAAATAAAAATTGAAATAAATTTTGAAATAAATATAAATTAAAATAAATAAAAATTGAAATAAAAAAATATGAATCGAAATAAATATAAATTGAAATAAATACAAATTGAAATAAATATAAACCGAAATAAATAAATAAAAATTGAAATAAATTTAAATTGAAATAAATACAAATTTAAATACATTTTGAAATAAATAAATAAAAATTGAAAGAAATAAATATTAATCCAAATAAATATAACTTGAAATAAATAAATAAAAATTGCTAATAGTGAACTATGCTCCGTTTGAAAGATGATTGAACCAGTAAAATCAATTTGAACAGCTCGCAGCAGCGTGTGTTTTTGGTGGAAATGAATAATTCAGTGGCTACATTTCTACTCCCATCCAGTAGTTGGCAGCGTACAGCAGCGTTGCCTTGCAGTCTGCTGAAGTGACAACAACATTAGACCAATCTGAGTAAAGATTCGTGTACGTTGCTCTCTAGTGGTTGCTCGAAATTTGTCCTTTTTTAAGTCTGAAATTCGGGCCCATTTTGGCTTTGACTACAAAAACGGAGGGATGGAGAATTTAGAATCCTGCATTTAAGCCGGTTTGTACGGTGGCCGAGACGTGTCAGGCGAAATGCAAAGTCCAAACGCTTTGCAAATAGAAAAAGCACGAGCCCCAATTGCAAACGCTTTGCAAAAGATAAAAAGCACAAATGTAAACTGACACAACACGATCCTCAATTCCTAAAGCGCAATCGCAAATTGGCAAAAGCACGAACCCCAATTGCCACCACACGGCAGCAAATGGCTCGCAGCACGAATGCAAATTGCTACAACACAATCCCCAATTCCTAAAGCGCGATTGCAAATTGGCAAAAGCACGAACGCCAATTGCCAGAACACGACAGCAAATGGTTCGCTGCACGACCGCAAAAGGCTCGCAAGACAATTGCAAAGACAATGACCCAGAAGTTAAAATAAATCAATAAATAATAAAAAAGACGACAGTTTGTTTATTTCTATATGTGCTTTGTGACCATCTCTACGGGCCTCCGTAAAGTTGCCCCCCCCCCCATCAGACGCAAATTTATAGAAAAATGATGTTAATGGTTTGTGCTGCAACTGTTTTGTAGATACAGTATTATGCTTTTATTGAAATATTAATTACAAGTGGGGAAGTCACTCGTAGCTTTTTCTTAGCTTAGCTCCCGCAACTAACTACCAACTCTCTGAATAACAGAGGGGTGTCCCAACAAGGCTAGCACAAACGGTCCATTTTGCAGTAAATTAGGGGGCTTGAGATATTAATTTAAAGTGATGACATCCTTCTAAGCCCCTAATTTACTGCAAAATCGACCCGAATTTGTTTGCACTACGTTCGTGCTGGCCTTGTTAGGACACCCCTCTGTTATTGAGAGAGTTGGTGCGCTCCATTAGCTGCGGGAGCTAAGCTAAGAAAAAGCTACGGGGGACGTCCCCACTCGTAATAAATATCTCAATAAAAGCATAATACTGTATCTACAAAACCGTTGCAGCACAAACGATTAACATCATTTTTGTATAAATTATGTGTCTGGTGGGGGGGCAACTTTACGGAGGCCCGTCGAGATGGTCACAAAGCACATATAGCAATATACAAACTGTCGTCTTTTTTTAAAATTTATTTAACTTCTGGGTCATCGTCTTTGCAATTGTCTTGCGAGCCTTTTGCGGTCGTGCTGCGAGCCATTTGCGGTCGTGTTGTGGCAATTGGCGTTCGTGCTTTTGCCAATTTGCAATCGCGCTTTAGGAATTGGGGATTGTGTTGTGGCAATTTGCATTCGTGCTGCGAGCCATTTGCTGCCCTGTTGTGGCAATTGGGGCTCGTGCTTTTGCCAATTCGCGATCGCGTTTTAGGAATTGGGGATCATGTTGTGGCAGTTTGCATTCGTGCTTTTTATCTTTTGCAAAGTGTTTGTAATTGGCGTTCGTGCTTTTACTGTTTGCAAAGTGTTTGGACTTTGCATTTCGTCTGACACCTCTCGGCCACTGTAGGTTTGTACTAAAAAAGAGAAAGTGTAATGAAAGCCATATTTTGCTCAAACATAGAACAAAAACATTTTTATGCTGGATGAGGTTTCAAGAATATATTGATATCAATATTAGGGCTGTCAAACGATTAAAATTTTCAATCAAGTTAATCACAGCTTAAAAATTAATCGTAACTCAAACCATCTCTATAATATGCCATATTTTTTGTAAATTATTGTTGGAATGGTAACAAGACGGACATATGCATTCAACATACTGTACATAAGTACTGTACTTGTTTATCATAACAATACATCCACAAGATGGCATTAACATTATTAACATTCTGTTAAAGCGATCCATGGATAGAAAGACTTGTAGTTCTTAAAAGATAAATGTGAGTACAAGTTATAGTAATTTTATATTAAAAACCCTCTTAATTTTTTCATTTTAATAAAATTTGTAAAATTTTCAATCAAAAAAATAAACTAATAGCTCTCCATTGTTGACGTCGCCGAGCGGGACGTCACATGGGCTCCCTGCTGTTCTTTCACAGTGTCGTGATTGAAATACACTACAAGGTGTCAATGGCGATCTAGCCAAAGCAAAGTCTGAGTAAGTTTTACGTGTATTTTGCAGAGCTATTTTGATTGGGAATGCCAGTTCTCTTTGCATTGAGCGCTTTTCTTTTTGTTAACATTTTTTTTGAGAAATAAGAATATTATTTTTGTTGTGCTTTCACTAAATGATGCTGTAGCAACTTAACTGTTCCGCCCAAATGCATGTTGGGAAGTTGGGAAACCATGACTGTCAGTGGTGGCTGCACATGGTATATGTTCTGCATTGTGTTCAATAAAGCGTGATAAGTAAATGATCATCTCCTGTCAATCTTGCCCACGTTGCTCGCCACAATAATTATGTATGTTGTGAAAAAGTTGCCTAAGTTTATGCCAATAAAAGGCGCGGTCCACTGAACGCCGATGTCCACTCGCATTTCACTGTCTTTTTGCTCTCAATGTGCAAAAACGGCGTCATTGTAATCTGTTTGAGGCAATGCATGAGAGGGTCATTCCATGCATGCGTTAAATGTGTCAAATATATTAACGTGATTAATTTTAAAAATTATCGCCCGTTAACGCGATAAATTTGACAGCACTAATCAATATGCTAATGTCCATTTTGATTTGTTTTTTTTCTAAAGTGATAAGCAAATATCGCAATAATCATTTTCAAGGGTTGTATCGGGATTAATCGGGATCGAATCGAATCCTGACCTGTGAATCGTGATACGAATCGTATCGCCGGATATGAGGCAATACATACCCTTAGTGCTCTGTACTATGAAATCACTCAACTATGTCGTTTTTTTTGGAGATCGTGAGGTTTGGTGTCATTTGAATTCAAACTGCATTTTGAAGGCTAACTTCCCCATCGGCGATGGTGCACAAATACTCTGGTGTCAGTATTCACTAATGGAAGGCATGGTTCATTCATTCTACAATGAGGCCGACCAGCCGGCCAACCAGAACAAGAACTTTCGGGACAGAACGCCTCTGTTCAAGGAGAACATGAACAAGAGGAACGCATCACTGCTGTTAAAGAATGTTGCCGTCAGAGATGAGGGAGTGTACAGCTGTTTAGTAGTAATTAGGGCTGTCAAACGATTGAAATTTTTAATGGAGTTAATCACAGCTTAAAAATTAATTAATCGTAATTAATCGCAATTCAAACCATCTCTAAAAAAATGCCATATTTTTCTGTAAATTATTGTTGGAATGGAAAGATTACACAAAAGACGGATATATACATACAACATACTGTACATAAGTACTGTATTTGTTTATTATAACAATAAATCCACAAATGGCATTGTAAACATTCTTTCTGTTCAAGGGATCCACGGATAGAAAGACTTGTAGTTCTTAAAAGATAAATGTTATAGTTACAAGTTATAGTAATTTTATATTAAAACCCCTCTTCATGTTTTTGGTTTATTAAAATTTGTAAAATTTTCAATCAATAGTAGAGTTAATATAATAATAATAAGAATGAAAATAACAATAATAAGGAGAGATGACCCAATCGATTGGCATCCCGATCGATCGGGTCCGATCACGTCATTTTCAAAGTATCGGAATCGGCAAAAAAAATATCTGCCATGCCTTTTTTTAATATATATATATATTTTTTTTTATTAAATCGTTTTCTAGTTGTATTTAACGTTACAGAAATAATATGTTAACACTCATCCAGAGTCTTTACTTTAGGCTTAAAGTGCATGTGACACGAAAAAGCATGTTTATTTCATAATACACGCGGTATTTTATGCCCCTGAATGATATGGACCGCTTGGATGTGTGTGGAAGCGATCGCTATCTTTATTTAGTTTTTGAATCCCGCGCCATGAAAATGAGTGACTTCCAGCTTCGGTCTTGCATTGAGGAGGATGGCGCTGTGACGTGTACGGTAGAAGACGTCCTCTTCACGCTACAGTGTACTGTTGTGTATGAGGACGAAGGATTCAGCTGATTTTGTGGATTAATACGTTTATTTTTCTCATCACGCCAGCCAAACGGCTGCAGAAAAATCCTTCTGTATGAGGGAGAGGCGTATGCGCCTTTTTTGGAGTTTCAAAAGGTTCCCATTCACCGTGGATATTTACTGTGGGACCATTGGACCTACGAGGAAGTGAGTAAACATCTTGTTTTGTATAATGTCAAATACGACTACAGTGATTACAAAGTAAACACTACAAACTTCCTTTAAATAAAGGACTACTTACGTTTGATCATTGATAGGCATGTAAAAAGCTCTCCTCATGCTCATTAGCAGCACGTTAGCTGCACAACAACTCCAGCCACCCTCCTCCGGCGAACGAACTGTAAATTGCTCTCCGCCGGGCGGTTTGCCAATCCGCGAAGACAATCGACAACCGGGTCGTCATGTCAAATAATCCAGGCTAGTTATGTGTGATTTTCCACTTCGAAGACTTTGAAACATCACTCGGTTCGGGTTAGCATGTCGGCTAGCTGTCACGCCTTCTGGTTTGTTTACATTCTCCGAAGCCGGGGAAGGGAAATGACATATGTCCATTTTAGGTGTCATAAAATATCGATTGGGAGGTGCGACAGTAAAGGTGAAGTCGACAGTTTTGACCATTATGGAGTAATTTTACCATGTCGTCCTGAATAAATGCATTTTTATTATTTCATATATCATTCAGCACAAGACTGTTATTTGTCATGACCATGCCATTTATTTAGCTATTGGGGAAATACTTGGATAAAAAGAATATCCTGTAAAAATATTGAAGTAAAGAGACAGAAACAATGACATTTTGCTGCTCTCTTTGTCGCGTTTTCCTCGTTGTGAATGGTTCCCCCTCGACGAGCAGACTGGTTCTTCTCAAGCCATTTATATAGCTATTGGGGAAAAATATTTGGATAAAAAGAATATCGTGTAAAAATGTTGGAGTAGAAAGACTGAAACAATGACATTTTGCGGCTCTCTTCGTCGCGTTTTCCTCGTTCTGAAGCATTCCCCCTCAATGGGCTGAATAGTAAAACCGATGAGCCCAGTCTACCGCTGATGTCATCCACCTGTTTGGGACGCTAAAGCCCTATAATGGTAGGCGTGGCTAACCGGCAGATTAAAAGACTAATTTCTCGTCATCTGCGTTTTGCTAAATTGTTTTATATAGTCGAATCGTCTCAAAATCTGATTCTAATTCACATAATAATGCCATTCAAGACTTTTTTTCTCGTGTCGTATGCTCTTTAAGGTAGGGTTATTAAAAATATCCCGGTAGCAGCGGCAATTAATTTGTTAATTAATGTGTCATGTTAAAATATTTAACGCAATTAATGTATGCGCTGCACGACCCTCTTTCTCATTGTCCCGCTCAATCTGTAATGACTCCGTTTTACCCATATAGAGAGATAAAAGGCAGCACAAAATGAGTAGAGTGAAATCTGGCAGCCTTAGGAGACTTCTTTTCATTGGCTAAAGCCTTGCAATCCCTCTCCCTATGATTAGTAAAACATGGGAAGCAATGGGGGGAAGCAAAGTGGCAATTTATCTTTGTCTTATCACCTTAAGGTATTTCCGAACGCAGAGAAGATATATCAATTGCTAGCACGACGCACAGTCATGGTTCCATTTCTCATCATGCATTTGGGATGGCCACAGTATCATTTACTGAAAGCTCAACAAATACACTAGATGGCAATATTTAGTCACAATATACAGTCACAAGTCTTTCTATCCGTGGATCCCTTTCACAGAAAGAATGTTAATAATGTAAATGCCATCTTGAGGATTTATTGTCATAATAAACAAATACAGTACTTATGTATTGTATGTTGAATGTATATAGTCGTCCTAGTTTTAGTCATTTTTTTCTTAATGCATTGCCAAAATGTATATGATCGGGAAAAATTATCAGGAATGATTGGAATTGAATCGGGAGAAAAAAAAACAATCGGATCGGGAGATATCGGGATCGGCAGATACTCAAACTAAAACGATCTGGATCGGATCGGGAGCAAAAAAACATGATCGGAGCAACCCTAATTAAAACCCCTCTTCATGTTTTTGGTTTATTAAAATTTGTAAAATTTTCAATCAAAAGTAGAGTTAATATAATAATAATAAAAATAACAATAATAAGAATAGAGTGACCAAAGTCTGAGTAAGTTTTATATTTTGCATAGCTATTTTGATTGGGAATGCCAGTTCACTTTGCATTGTTGTTTAACTGTGTGAGAATAAGGCCTCATTACTACAGACTGAAGTGCTTTTCTTTTTGTCAACTTTTTTTTTTTTGAGAGATAGGAATATTATTTTTGTTGTGCGTTCACTAAATGATACTTATGTTTGTTGTGAAGGAGTTGCCGAAGCCTTTGCCAATAAACGGCGCGGTTCAATGAACGCCTGTGTCCACTTGCCTTTATAAGATAAAAATCTCTGTACAGATCTTACCCAAAATACAACAAGAGACACATAATTGCCACTAAAACAAAGAAAATTTACAGAAATATGTGTGGAGCACAAATAGTACAATGCAACAGCATAAACGTCTCACAACTACTAATTCTACCCACTAATAGAAGGAATAACATTAGTATGAAACGGTGCTGCCCCCAAGCGGTTGGTGGCATTACCTTCACTCTTAATGTGCATAAAGGGCGTCATTGTAATCTGTTTGAGGCAAAGCGTGAGCGGGTCACTCTGTGCATGCGTTCATTGCGTCAAATATTCTAACGTGATTAATAAAAAAAAGTAATTAACGCCCGTTAATGCGATAAAATGGCAGCCCTAGTAGTAATATGACAAGGAAAGAACTGAGTTGATCTTCACACTCCATGTAGAAGGTGAACCTAAGAATTCTTCGCAGTGTATCCCTCTGCAGAATTGAGACTTTCCATGTTTTTGTTACTCAACTCCAGCCACGACAATCCAGATCCAAAAAGTTGGGAGGCAACTGGTCTGCAGCTCAGAGGGAATCATCCCTGAACCCCAAATCCGCTGGTCCACCAAGCCTGTGCTGGCGCAGGCACTGAGAAACACCAGCAGCATCGACCTGGACCCGCGGACAAAACTTTACAGCATCAACAGCACACTTAACCTCCCGGGTAACATTGATGACACAGAATACATCTGCGACATCAGCGGCTTGAACATCAGAAGGAGAGCCACGTGGAGGAAGATAAGTGAGATGTTTACCTGGTTGCTTCTTAAGGCTGATTTATGCTTCTGCGTAGCGGTGACGGCGGACCTATGCTTTTAACACAGACCCTACGCCGTAGCCTGACGTGCACCTCCAAAAAATCTTGACTTCGCGTCCACGCCACGAGCGTCACATAAACGTTGAAGGACTGTAACTGGTCCACTCAGAGCCTTGTTTCCGGAATTCGACACCAGTTCTCTCAAACCGTTAAAAGAAAAAGCCACACCCCTCTTGTGTTATGCCGGTGAATTACAGAGCAACGCGTTCCCTTGACCCAGAACTTCAAATGCGCAATGACTGCATAAGGGTCCACGCTGTCGCTCCACCGTCACCGGGACGCAGAAGTGTAAATCAGCCTTTAGAGCGCGACCATTTATGTCAATCTTTTCTCTAATCCAATTACAAAACAATTCAAGATCTGAAATGAATTCCATCTCCTTTCAGATTTGAACATCTCCATCCCAGAAACAACCCTCGAGTGTGCACCCATGACTAACGAAAGCAGCCTTGAGTGGACCTTCAACGATAGCGAAACCATCGCTAGAAGGCACGCCAGTCAGAAACACTCTGTCCCAAACAACTGGAAGACGTACGTGAAGAATGTGTCAGACAACGGAAGCCTCCAAC
Organism: Corythoichthys intestinalis; assembly: GCF_030265065.1. Classification (NCBI taxonomy): domain Eukaryota; kingdom Metazoa; phylum Chordata; class Actinopteri; order Syngnathiformes; family Syngnathidae; genus Corythoichthys; species Corythoichthys intestinalis. Next base: position 13,210,756 of record NC_080414.1, read on the forward strand.
TGGAACGAATGGAAGCCAAACAAAGCGGAACGTACACGTGCAGTCGGAGTAACGCCACGCAAATGCGCGTTAACGTCATTTTCTTAAGAGGGACGTGGCACGGTGAGATATGGCACAAAAAATTACCCCAAAAAAATAATACAACTTGTTCTCTACTTCAGGTATAATCACTGCATTTTCTTTTACCTGGTACTTGCCTGAGAACAAAACTTGAATGAATCCACTTTTGTGTCCCATTTCTACTGTCATTTAATGATAGTTGACAAAGGTTGACAGGCTGCCAAAAAGTATCTCTTTTCTATTGTCCTAAATCAAAGTTTAATCAATCGAATACATTTCTTAAAAGAGAAGACGAACGCTCCCTTATGTAGTGTTAGCAGTCAAACAAGAAAAACTGGTCTGTCTTTTTCATTCAAAATATCTTTTTCGTGCTTCATATGTGACACAACAAAGAAACACCAAAAGTGAAAAAACTTCATCACAGGCCAAAAGTAACTTTTTACTATGGAGTATTTGGGTAGAGTCAAGCAAAAAGCACGAAATCCTAAAAAATTAAGAATACCAATATAAAGCCTCATTGTTCATGGAGAACAATGTGAAGACTTCAGAAGTTTCTTGGTGGGGATTGAGAAGCTTCAAGTGCACACGTTTCTACCAGTTTGTGGGCTTTTGCTTACGGTTTGAATTGACCAAAAGTTGGGGATGACGAGGACATCGGGCTTGGTGGTCGACGCGTTCATGTGGGCAATGGTAATTGGGGGTAACAAGGAACTTGACAATTCTCTACTTGGTTTGCTCTTCATTGGCAGAAAGCAGCAAAGTTCAAGTTCTTTCTTCACGAAGGGCGGGTCACCCCTCTCGAGCTCCACGGCAATCTCCATGTTCCCCTGTTGGGCATGCTGCTGCCTGGCCTGGACCAGAGGTGCCCAAGTCCGGTCCTCGATAGCCCCATATCCAGCTTGTTTTCCATGTCTCCCTCCTTTAACACACCTGAATTAAATTATCAGCTGATCAGCAATCCTGATTACTTGATTCAGGTGTGTTGGAGGAGGGAGACATGGAAAACAAGCTGGATAGGGGCTCTCGAGGACCGGACTTGGGCACCCCTGGCCTGGACTATCCTGGCCAAGTAGCAGTCGTTCGTCCGCGGGTACGGTTGATCGTGGGCCAGCTCCCTGGCAAGCTCGGCCAAGATCTCCTCATCCTTTTTCTCCTCTAACCTGGCGCGGTCCAAGTGCAAGTAGCAAGTGCAGGCGCTGCGCAAAAAAAAGCAAAATAAAAACGGGTAGTTATAATTCGTTTTACGTAAATATTTCGAAGTATAACGCTAGTGAGAAATTCAACATGGCGGCCGAAGCAACTAATTTTTCCCAATGTATTCATGTTTCAGAATGCATTCATGGTGCGGAAAATATAATAATTACCTCAAATCCTCCACCAAATAACTCTTGAGACACTCGTGCCTGCTTGTAGGCTTATGTTTCGTCCTGTGTCAACCTAAATCCGGCGTTAGAACTCAGAGTATGTTTGAGAATTGCTCTCCCTGCCAGGGGCACAGGCTGGTGTAGGGTTGGTCGGCCCCCTACCCGAAGGCGTGGCGCAGGGTCTGCTGGAAGTGTCATGTCAATATATTATGAAGTCTATGAATCGGCATGTTCTTCTTTGAAATATTTCCGGCACAAAACAAGCAGTAATAGCATTGGTTGTATGTGAGCCCGCTTATTTGTGTACCCCCTTCCGGTTTACGACGGTGACGTCGCCTTGCGGTCTAAAAATAGCATTCGTGCAGTACGCTATTCATCTACCATTGAGATTTTACACATTTCAGAGTTTGCATTTATGTTAGCTGTGAGAAAAGCAGAAAATACAGTTACAGATAGTCTCCGGGTTACGTCGTACACAAATTTTTGACTTTACGATGCCGGAGTCTCGCCCACCACTTTGTCACCACACTTTTTTTTGTTTTTGTTTTTCTTTAGGTGCATAAACAGTACCTTATTGTACCTAACAGTACCTTATTTTTTACTGTACTTTATTAATATGACGTGTTCTGTCCTCACTAAACGTTGCTTTTTGAAGCTTTTTACTTCCTTCAATTTTGACAATATGAAAAACAATAGATTTTGTTCAAAACATTATTTGAAAGCACATTTTTTATTCAGGTGAAAAATTACCAACTTTTAGATGTAAGGGAACAAGATAGTAGAAGCAGAGTAACAAATAGTAATAGTGATCGCTCATTTTGCACGGTTTATGGGGACCACACAAACGCACATCGAAGTACCATTTACAGTGAGGCAAATAAGTCTTTAGTCAACCAGCAATTGTGCAAGTTCTCCTACTTGAAAAGATTAGAGAGGCCTGTAATTGTCAACATGGGTAAACCTCAACCATGAGAGACAGAATGTGGGAAAAAAAATGAAAATCACATTGTTTGATTTTTAAAGAATTTATTTCCAAATTAGAGTGGAAAATAAGTATTTGGTCACGTACAAACAAGCAAGATTTCTGGCTGTCAAAGAGGTCTAACTTCTTCTAACGAGGCCTAACAAGGCTCCACTCGTTACCTTTATTAATGGCACCTGTTTTTAAACTCATTATCGGTATAAAAGACACCTGTCCACAATCTCAGTCAGTCGCACACCAAACTCCACTATGGCCAAGACCAAAAAGCTGTCGAAAGACAACAGAGACAAAATAGTAGACCTGCACCAGGCTGGGAAGACTGAATCTGCAATAGGTAAAATGCTTGGTGTAAAGAAATCAACTGTGGGAACAATTATTAGAAAATGGAAGACATACAAGACCACTGATAATGTCCCTCGATCTGGGGCTCCAAGATCTCACCCCGTGGCGTCAAAATGATAACGGGAACGGTGAGCAAAAATCCTAGAACCACACGGGGGGACATAGTGAATGACCTACAGAGAGCTGGGACCACAGTAACAAAGACTACTATCAGTAACACAATGCGCTGCCAGGGAGTCAAACCCTGCACTGCAAGACTTGTCCCCCTGCTGAAGAAAGTACACGTCCAGGCACGTCTGCGGTTCACTCGAGAACATTTGGATGATCCAGAAGAGGACTAGGAGCATGTGTTATGGTCAGATTAAACCAAAATACAACTTTTTGGTAGTAACACAGGTTCTCGTGTTTGGAGAAGAAGGAATACTGAATTGCATCCGAAGAACACCATACCCACTGTGAAGCATGGGGGTGGAAACACCATGCGTTGAGGCTGATTTTCTGCAAAGGGACCAGGAGGACTCACCTGTGTAAAGGAAAGAATGAATGGGGCCATGTATCGAGAGATTTTGAGTGAAAATCTCCTTCCATCAGCAAAGGCATTGAAGATGAGACGTGGCTGGGTCTTTCAGCATGACAATGATCCCAAACACACAGCAAGGGCAACAAAGGAGTGGCTTCGTAAGAAGCATTTCAAGGTCCTGGAGTGGCCTAGCCAGTCTCCAGATCTCAACCCCATAGAAAATCTGTGGAGGGAGTTGAAAGTCCGTGTTGCCCAACGACAGCCCCAAAACATCACTGCTTTAGAGGAGATCTGCATGGAGGAATGGGCCAAAATACCAGCAACAGTGTGTGAAAAGCTTGTGAAGAGTTACAGAAAACGTTTGGCCTCCATTATTGCCAACAAAGGGTACATACATAACAATGTATTGAGATGAACTTTTGGTATTGACCAAATACTTATTTTCCACTCTAATTTGGAAATAAATTCTTTAAAAAGCAAACAATGTGATTTTCAGGTTTTTTTTCCCACATTCTGTCTCTCATGGTTGAGGTTTACCCATGTTGACAATTACAGGCCTCTCTCATATTTTCAAGTGGGAGAACTTGCAAAAGTAGTGGTTGACTAAATACTTATTTGCCCGACTGTAGCTTAGAAAGCAGACGAATGAGAGTCATTTATCCACAGCTCGCAAAACTTTTAAAAAAGCGCATGTATCAACGTTTCGTCGGTTGTGGTTTGCGTGTATTCGTCCGCCGAAACAGGCTGATAGCAGAGAAATACATACCTGTCAACCCGAGGCCATTGGCAATCTTACAAATAGTTCCATATGCCCTCACAAATTGGTGACTAATCTTACAACGTTGCATATAGCGTGCAATATGAAACAAAAATAAAACTCAATTTTTAAAATAAGATGAATTTATTGGTAATATTGTCATATATAACCTGGTGCAATCAAAGAACAATCTCTTCAGTAGGGGTGCAACGGTTCAGTTAGCCCACGGTTCGGTTTGAACCTCGGTTTTGGGATCACGGTTTCGGTTCGGTTTGCGTTTTTTTTTTTTTTTAAAGTGCTTTATTTTGCTTAAAAAATGAAAGAAACACTTAAAATGTAAACATTTTCGATTGTTAAAATGCCTTTCAGCTCTTTGGCTAGTGTAGTGACTGACTACTGAAATATACACCTAGTAGTAAAAAAGTTAGTTGGCAAAGTAACTGGTGATACCTTTCATGTTTTTTTTTTCATAAAAAAAAACAAAGTAACCATTGCTATGTTTGGAAGTCATTTGATGTTGTGAATCAACCGTTAAAGTTGATAAAATTGCTCCCGTTTTTGCATTAGTTCCCTTCTGTCTACTTTCGACATGTGAAAATTTTAAAACTGTTTCATCCTTTAAAGATCGACTCAAGTCAAGATTTTGCCGATTTAGGAGTATTTTAGATAAAAAATTGCTTAGGTTCGCTCGGAAGCTTTACTACAACAGAGCCTTTCTGAGAAGTTTACTGCTCTAAAATGGCGGCTGTTTACTAACGCTACCGAGTCTGTCATTTCGCATGTAGTTCTATATGCATGATATATCTCGGCGTAGATTGTATGTTGTCGGCTAAGTCAGGTAATATCGGAGCCACCTAGGCTAGAATCGCGTTTGCTACAGCGTCTCAACAAACACTCTTCCCTCTCAGAGTCTCTGACTTTTCTCGCGTCATTCAACCGACACATTGTCTCGTTGCAGAAACGGTGACCAAATCCGAACGGATGAAAAAAAAAACGTAATGTACGAAAAACGTGCAGATTTTAAACGTAATGTACGGCGTACACATTTAAAAATGAGTGCTCACTTGTACAAGTTACAACGAGACCGTACAATTTGACAGGTATGAATTATAGTGGACCGTCACAGTTAGGTAGTAGCACTCTAGTGACGGGATCTGTCGCTCACTTGAGTAAACCAATCCATTCCGGTTCGTTCAGTAAAAAGATTAGTTCAAACAAATCGTTCAACGAATCGTTCGCCCCCCTCACCTCCCTCCCCGCCCAAATGAATCGTTCGGTTAGTGAACGGGAAGTGACGTTGCCGAACGAATCACCAAAGACTGCTTCGCAGTATAACTGAACGGGAAGTGACATTGCTTGGTCCCTCCCTCTCTTGCACACAGGCTCCTCATTGACCACTCGTCGTAGTTTCAGAAATGAGTGACAGGCGATATCATTCTGCTTTCACAGACAGCCTTGTCTCCCTCCCGCTGCTGCAAAAGCGAGGGAGAACTTCCGCGTCGTCTGTCCTAGTTCAATGGGATCAAAGTCATGGCTCCTGCTTGCATTTCGATTTAGGACACGGTTAAACATTTTCCTTTTGTGGGGGGAGTGGGGGTTTGGGGTCGGGGGCACACAGACTTTTTTTAGCATGATCTTGATCACATATACAATGCTGCTGCTACCAGCCAACGCGGCATGCTTGCTGTCACGAAAATAAAAATAAATCGAAAGTTTAATTTCTAAATATGGAACGACCAATACATCATATTTACCTCTCGCTCTGTTGTATTTTAGTTTTTATGCTCATCACTATTATTTTAGGTCACTATTGTTAAAACGAAAGTGTAAATAGCTAGTTGTCAAATGTGCTGCTCTGAAATAAAAACAATACTACATTTTGATATTTGACAGTTTAATTGCAAATCAGTATTAAGATGATCGTATTGAATTTATGCACTGGTATTAACAAATAAAATAATCCGGTCAGCTCCCCTGTCGTCCCCTCATCGTCAAATGTTGACGTGCAATAATTGTTTGCTCTTTACGATGTTGCCTTTCTACTCTCATTAGTCTGTTAAGAAAAATGTAGACATATTGCGACATCTCCCATGTCCGCGCGTGTTGTTTTTAGGCGTTTGAGTAGCACATGATTGACGGATGGACATAATTTGTCAAACCAACCAACACCCGACACGCTCTGACACGAAAAAAAATAAAACAGTCGGAAAAAATTGACATGTATATACAGTTTCATTGCAAATCAGTATTATGGTGATCATACTAAATATTCTTTCTTTTCTGTGCACATATGAGGTAAATATCGCTGCCATGAAGCCTCCATATAGTGACAGTTCTCTGCCCCCTTCACTGCCGTCACGCGACTGCAGCTCACTTTTGCTTGCCTCGTAGCTACCCGTGGTTTTTTTTTTTTTTTTTAGCTACCCGTGTTTTAAACTACTGTAAATTTGATAGTATGTCGTCAGTCATAGGTAGTCCCGAGTCTTTTGAGAAAAGTAGTACACTAAACCATGCTCGCTAGATCTGTGTGGTGTTTTGTCTGTTTGAGCAGTATTTGATAGGTTCCACATTAACAAATATGTGACAAAGTCATTTCCTTCCATTTTTTGACTCGTTCACCGCATTACTGGAAAGTCAAGTTAGCAGCAAGCTAGGTCAGGAACCGGAGGACCGAGTCACTGAACGGGAAGTGACATAACTCAGTCTTTCCCCCTTGCATGCACGCTGGCTGCTTATTGGCCACACGTGGAAGTGAGTGACAGACGCCTTGATTCTGTTTCTGCTTCGATGGCTTTGCGTGCCATTTCATAAATGTCGGGGGATTACGTCGTTGGAGAAATATGTCCGCGAGGGAACAATGTAACATGGGTCAAGCGTTGCAAATAAATTAACGAAGCCCGACGTGTGTTTTCACTGGTTTCATCTTCGGGGTTGTCCTACCCTGAGAAAGTGATATGTGTGGGTGATGCTGGCTGTGGTGCCGGAGTCATGTTATAAAAGTGTTGCCATTAGCATGGGGAACAAGCGCTGGGCAAAGCTTGCAATTTTTTTTCTTCTTCAATATTTTCTCTCCCTCCGCATTGTAATCCACGGGGAAACCAAAATGTTGCTTCCTCAAAATTCAGTCTCTCCACTCGCCATAGCCAGGGGCGGACTGGTAATCTGTGGGTTCTGGAGGATCACAGAACGGCCGGTGCCCTGGACGGCCAGCGGCTGCCATTCATTATACATCACTGTTTTTATCCCCCCTAGCCTCTGATTATCTACAGTTCGTATCCAATCTGACAGGTGGCAGCAATGCGCCTTGCTGTTCATCGCCGGTCCGAACGAAGAAAGCACAAAGTAGCCTTCATTGGTTCTTTGTGGAAGCAAACTAGCGACGAGCGTCAATGCGCAATATGGATGGTGGTGGCAAAAAAAGAAAAGAGAAGGGTGGCGCGGAGAAGGTTAGGGAGAAAAAAAATAAAGAAACTGGAGAGCAAAGCATTAAAATGTCATATGTTGACAAATATTTTCGCAAGCAGTAGTCTGGCTGCAACGGCCGCGTCGGGTAACAAGTCAACAGCCCAGCCCCGGCGATGGTGAGAGGGGGAGCCGCTCTGACGTGCAGCCGCCGCCGGCGCAGGGAGAGAGAAAAGAAGAGGGAGGGTGTAACGATTAGCTGGAGGAAGTTCCCCAGACAAGCGCAGGGCAAGTAAAAAGGGACGAAGAGGGTCACTTACTCGGTATACTTGCAATTGTTATCCACCAGGTAGGTACATTTTAAATGAAATAAATGACAATTAAAGGGTTAGTGCCAGCTAGTCCGTTTGCAATCGTGTCAAGTTACAGTATGCTAGTCCTACTATCACTCTCCTAAGGAAAAATATTTTAGCTGTAAACCAACATATGCACACGCAGCAGCAATATTAATTCAGAAGAAATATAACAAATATTAATAAAATGAATGGTTTTACTTTAAAGATTAGTTCGTTAAATTGATATGATATATATTTTTAATCATGTATATATCGTTTTGTTTTCTGGTTAATACTTTCCAATGAAGGTTATGTATCGAGGATTTGTCTTGAAAATTTTATTGTATTTTCATTGAAATTTATTATTTGTATGGCAAGATTAATTATGGCAGGGGTCTCCAAACCGGTCCTCAAGGGCCGCTGTGGGGCCTGGTTTTTGTTTCAACCGATCGAGTACCGACAGTTTAACTAATGAAGTTTCCGCTAAAACAAGCAGCACCTGACTGCAATCAACTGATTACACTTGTAAGAGTCCAGATTGGTGCATAGGTGTTGTCTTGTTTTGTTGGAATGAAATCCTGCGCCCGCTGCGGCCCTATGTGGAATAGTTTGGAGACCACTGAATTATGGCATAAACAATGAAATGAAATCATTTTATAGACAGAGATATATAGAGATATATTGTAATCGATTGGTTACATAAAATTTGCTTTGAAAAATACATTCTTTCATTTGTTTTTTCAGGTTGATCATAGAGCTAGTACAGAAAATGAACCCAACTCCAGTTCAGCCTTGCAATACTTTGAGCGCCCCAAGTCAGACAGTCACAGTCTAGACACATTTTCTTCATTTTCTCTCAAAGTGAACGAAATTGCCGCATTTTACAATGAAATGTAAAAAAAAAAAATAAATAAAAAGTCTCCCCGGGGGGGGCATGCCCCCGGACCCCCTGGGGGTCTGTGTTTCCCTTCGTATAGCGATTCTTGTGGGCTGGGCTGAGTCAAAGTCCAGGGCTGCTTTTTAGTCCCAGTCCGCCCCTGGCCATAGCTATTTGTTTTCTTTCTTGTTTCACTTTCACTTCGCTCGTAAGCGAGAGATGGCGTTACTCGGCTTCTATTACACAGGTGCTTGGCAGCGATCCGACATTTACTTGCGGGGCGGGAATTTCTCCACAGCGGTGCTTCACGTCACACACAGGCACACAGAGCTCGATCAATTCATTCCACAAGCGTTCGGAATACATTAATTGCAAAACCGAAAAGGCGCGGTTCATAAAGGTGTACTGAACCATACAGGGCGAACCGAACGGTTCGGCTTTGAACCGCAAACCGTTGCACCGCTAATCTTCAGCTACATCATGATCAATAAAATTTAACCGTGAGTGTTGTTACAACTGTATGTAGCACTTTTGGCAATTTCTATCATGTCTTGATGGTTGCACTTCATGGCAGTTCAGCTCACAATTCAGTTTGACTTGACGGTAGTTCGTTAGTGAGTCCAATTATAAATTTTTAAAAACTCCGCTTTCGTCACTTTTCATTCTGCAGACTTTATCATTATGACCAGTGTTGTTAATCTTACTTTCAAAAAGTAATTATTTACAGTTACAAGTTACTTCTCCCAAAAAGTAATTGAGTTAGTAACTCGGTTACCTGAATGTAAGAGTAATTAGTTACTTTCCAAAGTAACTGATGTTACCTTTCATGTTTTTTTTGTTGTTGTTTTTTTTTCAAAAAAAAAAAAAAAACAAACACAAACAAACAAAAAAACATAGTAATCCTTTGCTATGTTTGGAAGTCATTTAATGTTGTGAATCAAATGTTAAAGTTGTTAAAATTGCTCCCGTTTTTGCATTAGTTCCCTTCCGTCTACTTTCGACGTGTTAAAGTTTTAAAACCGTTTCATCATTTAAAGATAGATTCAAGTCAAGATTTTGCCCATTTAGGAGTATTTTAGATAAAAAGTTACTTAGGTTCGCTAGGAAGGTTCACTACAACAGAGCCTTTCTGAGAAGTCTACTGTTTTAAGTTGGCGGCTGTTTACTAACGCCGCCGAGTCGGTCATTTCGCATGTAGTTCTATATGCTTTTGATATCTAGGTGTAGAATGTAGGCTGTCGGCTACAGTCAGAAAATATTGAAGCCATCTGGCCTAGCATCGCGTTTGCTAAAGCGTCACAACAAACACTCTTGTGTCTCGGTGTCTCTGATTTTTCTCGCGTCATTCAACCAACGTAGTAACGCATAATAACGCACATTGTCTCGTTGCCAAAACGATGACGAAATCCGAACGAAGAAAAAAAAACGTAAGGCACGAAAAACGTACAGATTTTGAACGTATGGCGTACACATTTAAAAATCAGTGCTCACTTGTACAAATTAAGCCGAAACGGTACAACTTCACTAGGGCTGCAGCTATCGATTATTTTAGTAGTCGATTAATCGATGAACTAGTTAGTTCGAATAATCGAGTAATCGGAAAAGGAAAAGGAAAAATTTAAATACCTGAGCTGAGCTTCAAAGGTATTAAAAATAAATAAATAAGGATCTATGTACAACAAAAGAACAATTGGTTAACTTACATGGCAAAAGCCCGCTAGCTTAAATGCTATAAAATGCTCACGTTTTTTTTTCCAATGCTCTTAACAAATGGTTCAGACTCATATTCCCACAAAATACGGCTAAATAAACATATAAGCTAAATTACGAATTAAAAATTATTAGCCCAAAGAAAAACTCAGCTTACGTTGGTTTTAACAGGGAGCAGTTGGATTCAGCCATGTGAAATGAGGCAGACCATAGGGCAATGTATCCACTCTAATCAATAAACTAAATGTAAACACTTTCAAAATAGAACATTACAACGCCACTTTAATTAAACGAATACTCGAGGCAACAAAATTTAATTCGAATATTTTTTTCTAATCGAATACTCGAGTAAATCGATTAATTGTTGCAGCACTAAACTTGACAGATATGGACATAGTACACCTGCCCACCTGGTTTTAGATGCATTATTGATGTCAGCAGAGCGCAAATTCACTCAAAATTGCCGTTCTGCCCAAAACCCCTGCAGTCCCCTCCCACATACACAATGAATGAGTTTGTTGAACACTTCAATCTAGGCTGCTGCAAGTTTGAACGGCCTTAAATTGCGCAATTTTCAAGGAAGTCAGACTTTTGACCTATTGCACCGTTAACGGGCTATGGTCCTTTAGAAATATAACTGCCCTAATAAACTCTACACAATGAAACATTTCAATCCAAAGACACGGCAATGGCAATAAGTAAGCATTAGATTCTAATGACACTTTCTTCTTTATACCTCACTGCCTGCCATGGACTTGGATCGACGTCCAATCCATTTGAGGTGTGTCCAGTTCAAATGGATTAGACGTCTACGACTGATAAACTCATTTAGGTTTTTACAACAAAAGAATGAAAACAGCCACAATTTGATGTCTATCATTGTCAATAGCACTGAAAGAGCTGTTTCACAAATCGTGACGTTTGGTGTCGTTGGAATACGAGCTGCATTTTAGAGGGCGAATTTCCCATTGGCGATGACGTGGTTGTCTACTGGCTCCAGCAGTCATTCACTTTCACATTCATTTATTCTACTATGAGGCCAACCAGCTGGCCGGCCAGAACATGCGCTTTAGGTTCTGAACCTCACTGTTCGATGAAAAGCTCAAAGAGGCGATCGTATCTCTGCTGTTAAAGAATGTTGTTATTGGTGATGAAAATGAAATGTCACAATAATCTCCACACAAAACATCTTATAGAAAGCATTAAATCTTTCTCAACTCTGCCTGTAATCTGAATTGCTTGTGTTGATGTTTCGCAGATGTTTGGTGTCGTTGGAATACGAGCTGTCTTTTGAATGCAAGCTTTCGTGGTGGTGATGATGTAACTATCCACTGGATCCGTCAGTCAGAGGGGGAAGCTGCCGTTCATTCATTTTTCAAAAACAAGGACCAGCTCACCGACCAGGATGAGCGCTTCCAAAACAGAACCTCGCTGTTCAAGGAGAAGATCAAAGAGGGGAACGCATCTCTACTGTTGAAGAATATTGTTGTTGAAGATGAAGGACAGTACCGTTGCCAAGCAAACGACATAGACATCTTCATCCAACTTCATGTTGAAGGTAGGCCTAAAGATCCATCTTAACAATACCAATACCAATAACAATAACCAATAACATAACCACATTAAGTCAAAGAAATACAAAAAAAAATTCATTGAATTCAAATGAGACACAAAAAAAACCCATTATGAGGCATTATTCGTCCAAAGAGCATTGACGCCCTCTAGTGGAGAAAATAATTTTTAGTTTGAATAGTGAAGATTCCCTTCATAATAACTATTTAGAAATTAAAATGAGCATATATCCGGTTTTCCTTGGTCAATCAGTGCCAAATAAAAACTGGGATAGAGGTTGAAATGCGCACTTTCGAGTCATGTTGAGAGCAGCGCTCAATATCAAATACTTCATTTTTTACGGTGCTAAAGACACCACATGATTCAGCAAATTGGCATGAAGCTATAACGGCAAGCTTCCGTCTGATTGGTATAATGAGTCATGTGACTGTTTTTGCGACGTCTCATTGGTGAAATCGGTAGAGCGACTTGCTTGCAAAAAAAAAATAATCTCATAATCTCTTGTTTGTTTAGCATCTGGATAACTTTGAGAGTCAAAATGAATGTAAAAGAGTTTTTATTCACCACCACAGAAGCTTCGGGAGCAAAATAGTATCAGGGTGAAAAATTTGACAGAACACCGACTGTGAACACGTGTGTGAATGTGGGGGGGGGGACATGAAAATTGGTGGGGACAATTTAAGCATCCTGAAAAGTTGTTACTTATATGTCCCTACCGCCCCTATGCAAACCTACGCCCTTGGTTCAAATGGATTAGACATCTACGACTGATACACTCATTTAAATTCACAACAAAAGAATAAAAACAGCCACGATTGGATGACTATCATCATCAATGGCACTGAAAGAGCTGTTTCACAGATCCTGACGTTTGGTGTCGTTGGAATACGAGCTGCATTTTAGAGGTCGAATTTCCCATCGCATTGGGCGTGGTTGTCCACTGGCTCCAGCAGTCCGTGGAGGAAATCCACGTTCATTCATTCTACCATAATGCTGACCAGCTGGAGGGCCAGGACGAGCGCTTCAGGGGAAGAACCTCACTCTTCATGGAAAAGATCAAAGAGGGGAACGCTTCACTGCTGTTGAAGAATGTTGTCGTTGGAGATGAAGGCAGGTACAGGTGCTCGGTAGGAACCCGCTCAAACCATAGAGACTTCTTCATCCAACTTCATGTTGAAGGTAGGCCTAAAGATCCATCTTGGTTGATTGGTCGTCTCCCTGTCCAGAACTCTGACTTTGTTCTTTGTTACTCAGCTCCAGTCACTAAAGTCCATATTCAAAAAATTGACAAGCAACTGATCTGCAGCTCAGAGGGAATCTACCCTGAACCCAAACTCCGCTGGTTCACTGAGCCTGCGCTGGAGCAGGCACTGAGCAACGTCAAGAGCATCCACCAGCAGACGCAGACGAAACTTTACAGCATCAATAGCTCTATCGACATCATGGGTGACGTGGAATACATCTGTGACATCAGTAGCCTGAACACCAGCAGGAGAGCCACGTGGAGGAAGACAAGTGAGACGCACAACTCGCAACACCTTAGCTGTACATATTATGTCATTATTAATGTCAATCAGATTTGCATTGTCTATAATCAACTGTGGGAGCTTACCGCTTGCCTCGACAGAACCAGACCAAAGCCTTTTAGTTTAAGCTAGCTCTGCTCATCAATGTTCCCACTAAACTGCGCACGTGCGCAATCGTGCACTGCTTGAACATACTGTGCGCACAAGAAAATCTATGCAGCGCACAAAAAAAATTCAACATAAACATATTGTAGCGTCACTACTACTGTCAAAACCGCAGTAGTTTGTCAGCAGGACACTCCTACTGGGGTGTTCGATACAGGTATGCTACTTTTTTTTTTTAAGCGCACAAAATAAAATTCAACATAAACGTATTGTAGCAACAAAACTGCTGTAAACGCCGCAGTAGTGTGTCAGCAGGACGCTCCTATTGGTGCATTCGATAGGGCAACGCGACGCTACCATTGGTGGTGAAAAGAGCTAGACTTCTGTGCTAATTTACTGAAGCAACATTTCGCTGCCAATCTTTGCAAGCGCTACAGTATTAATTAATATCTGATTTTAGAACTGATATACTCTAGTTAATTAGACCAACAAAATTGTTTTCTTAGCCATTTTGCAACGTAACTCAATGAGCAACAGGTGTCTAGCCCATCCCTGTCAACTCCCAGCCACTGGCAATTTTACAAATAGTAACGTATGCCCTTACAAACTGGTGACTAATCTTACAACGTTGTATAATGCGTGCAATATGAAACAATAAAACTCAATTTTTAAAATATGAATTCATTGGTAATTTTGTAACATACAGTATACAGTGGGGCAAATAAGTATTAAGTCAAACACTAATTGTGCAAATTCTCCTACTTGAAAATATTAGAGGCCTGTAATTGTCAACATGGGTAAACCCCAACCATGAGAGACAGAATGTGGAAAAAAACCAGAAAATCACATTGTTTGATTTTTAAAGAATTTATATGCAAATCATGGTGGAAAATAAATATTTGGTCAATACCAAAAGTTCATCTGAATACTTTGTTATGTACCTTTTGTTGACAATAACTGAGCCAACAAACTGTCTCTCATGGTTGAGGTTTACCCATGTTGACGAGTAAAGGCCTCTCTAATATTTTCAAGTCGGAGAAGTTGCACAATTAGTGGTTGACTAAATACTTATTTGCCCCACTAACCTGGTGCAATCAAAGAGCAATCAATATCAGGGTACATCATGATTACTCAAATTTAACAGTGACTTTTGTTATATTGTATATAGCACTTTTGGCAATTTCTATCATGTCTTTTGATAGCTGCACTTCAGCTCGCAATTCAAGTTGACTTGAAGGTAGTTCGTTAGTGTGTCCAATTATAATTTAAAAAGGTGAATTGATAAAATTAACTTAGCGATGCAATGAGTCAGGGAACATTTCTTTGGCTAATTCTGAGAAGTGATCAGCAATAGTTCCCATAGCAAAAATTTGCTACTCATCTGTTGGTTAATCTCGTCTCGCGAGACGAATTTGATCATCTCAAATTCATCTCATTCTCTGCTAATATGTTTCTGAGTTTGTGCTCCTAAGGGTACCCTTAGGGCAGACATGTCCAAAGTCCGGCCCGGGGGCCAAATGCGGCCCGTGGTCAAATTTCATCCGGCCCCCAGCCTCTGTCATAAAATCAATAACGTCTGGCCCGCACACAGACTTAATAAATTGGTCAGCAGTACTGCAACCAGCATATGAAGTAGCTTACACAAGAAATGCTGCTCCTCATTTACCCACTAAAAGGCAGCAGCACTTTAACCCTTTTTTGCCAAATGTATCACATTTGATACACCTAAAATTTCATGATTTTGAGACTAATTTAGAATTTTGACATTTCTTTTTGGGAAAAAAAAACAAAAAACGATGGATGCAAGTCAACACATGCATTTGCAGGTTCTATGAGGAAAAAAACATGATTTAGCATAAGTTAAAGATATTACAGCGCTTATTACACATATTCATTTTGACATTTCTTTTTACAAATTTGAAAAAATGGTTTCATTAGGACCTTATTTTTCAAATTTTGGGATACTTCGATAATTGCTTCATGTTGCAGGTATCGAAGGGCTAAGCAACATTACCCCGTGTGACCTATTACTTCCATTTTCTAAAACGGCGACAATCAACAAAAAAAAAAGAAAGTTGGCTGTAACGACCGACGCTTTAAGGATAGGTGGAAATTGGACTATTTATACACTAAAATATGCAACAACTGTGTCTGCCTCATTTGCAAAGAGACAGTCGCTGTTTTTAAAGATTTCAATGTGAGCCGATATTACCAAACAAGACACGCTGACATGTACGGCAAGATTACAGGGAAGATTCGCAGCAAGAAATTGAACCAACTTAGAGCTAGTTTAATTTCACAGCAGCAGTATTTCGCAAGAGCCTGAGAGTCGAAAGAGAACGCCACAAAGGCTAGATATAAGATTGTTGAAATGATTCAATTTTATAAAAATAATAAAGCAAATGTGACACACTGAATGGCTGGCTAAAATTTGCTTAAATATATTGTTCTACGTAAAGAACGTCAGCCAAGGTCGGCCCCCCACATTTTTACCGCACCAAATCTGGCCCCTTTTGCAAAAAGTTTGGACACCCCTGCATTAGGGGCAAGTGATGAGTCAAAATGAGCAAAGACCTCATTGAGACAAAGGAGATTGAGTTGAGAAAACCAGATTTGAGCAATAATTGAGAAAATAAATGTTCTTATTTTTAAATGGAGTTATTCTTGTATAGCACCTTTCAGGCACTTTAAAAGCGTTTTAACACTATATCCTCATCTACCTGCTGGTGGCACAGCAACATGGGGTTCAGTGTCTTGCTCAAGGATACTCAGATGAATTCATCTGAAGGGAGAATTGAACTCACAACTTCTGGGTTTGGGAACGACTTCTCTACCACTGAACTACGCATGGGCTCAGATGCGCTGTCCTCGATGTGTCGTGCCACATCATTGGAAAGCAACTTCAGAAAGCGCGTGTAGCAGCGAGGAAGGAAATTTATTTTATTTTGCTTAGTTTAATCATTTATGTTTTTCTTTGATACTTAAGGGGAAAAAAAACCTTCTAAATCGCAGACATGTTGCCTGTGAGCCAGTGGTTTTAGCGAGACATCATCAGCCAGCGTGTTGCCCTGTTTTGATTACGTCATCAAACAAGAGGACTAATGTTCTTCATACTATTTTGTAATAAACTTTCGGTCTTCGAAACCAAACCGCAAACCGATAATGCATTTGTAGCGGCCGATAGTTTTCGGCGCCGAATTTTCGGTCACATCTCTAATTTTTACATTGAACAAGATGAACCAAATGAACCGGATGTTATTTAATTATTTGACCAATTCTAATATTTTCTCTGATTTTAAGCATGAGATGAATTAAAATGTCAGAGCAGAAACTACTCTTTCTTACAATGAAAGAATGTTGAAAACCCAAAATGAGTAATTGCAGACTGGAGGGAGATCAAACTGAGAATTATTCGTGACTGGCACATTATGGGTGGCGTGGCGAGATAAGTAAAAGGGCAGCTTTGAGGCAAGTTTAAGAAATAAAATACTTTGCTCATCCATATCTTTCACTGAGGCATTACTGAGATCATGACTCCAAGTAGGGAGATCAAATTTAGACGCATCTGAGATCAACACAATATCTCATAGTTGTCTCTTGGTGAGATCTTGAAAGGAGACAGCTGTTAGACTTTATTGACAAATCCTGCCAGTAGAACTATTCTCAAGACCTTCTCATGCAACGCTCACTGTGAGACTTACTTCTAACGAGACAAATTTGAGAAAACTGGTTTGGTCTCGATTATTGCTGATTCACCTCTCAGAGATGTAAATGAGACATGAAGAAGATCTCATCTTCATTTTTGCTTTGCTATGGGTTGCAGGCAAATTGTGTGCGGCAACAAATTGGCAGAATAAAATCTCCACTTTCGTCACTTTTCATTCTGCAGACTTCATCTTTATGACCAGTGTTGTTAATCTTACTTTTGAAAAGTAATTAATTAGTTACAAATTACTTCTCACAAAAAGTTATTGAGTAAGTAACTCAGTTACCTGAATTTAAGAGTAATTAGTTACTTGGCAAAGTCACTGGTGTTGCCTTTCACCTTTTTTTTTTCGTTTAAAAAACAAAACAAAACAAAAAAACATAGTAACCTTCGCTATGCTTGGAAATCGTTTAATGTTGTGAATCAACTGTTAAAGTTGTCAAAATTGCTACCGTTTTTGCATTTGTTCCCTTCTGTCTACTTTCGACATGTTAAAGTTTTAAAACTGTTTCATCATTTAAAGACAGATTCAAGTCAAGATTTTTTCCGACTTAGGAGTATTTTAAATAAAAAGTTACTTAGGTTCGCTAGGAAGGTTCACTACAACAGAGCCTTTCTGAGCAGTCTACTGCTTCAAAATGGCGGCTGTTTATTAACGCCGCCGTCTGTCATTTTGCATGTAGTTCTATAAGCAAGTGATATCTAGGCGTAGATTGTAGGCTATCGGATACAGTCTGGAAATATTGGAGCCGCCTAGCATCGCGTTTGCTACATCGTCACAACCAGTGTTGTTAACAACGGCATTAGAATATAACGGCGTTACCAATTGCGTTATTTTTTTCAGTAGTAAGTAATCTAATTAATTGCTTTCCTCATCTTGGCAACGCCGTTACCGTTACTGAGGCGGGAAAGGCGTGCGTTACTATGCGTTACTATTTTGGTTGACACAAGAAAAGTCTGAGAGAGACGGACTCACGGAGACGAGAGAGCAGAGCAGGAGTGTGGACGCCATTGCAAACACGATGCTAGGTGGCTCCAATAATACCTGACTGTAGCCGATAGCCTACAAACTATGCCCGCATAATGCTTCGGTAGAAATCATATATTATAGACAGGGGTGCACATAAGTGGTCCGCATGCGTACTGGACGTAGACAAACGCGCTGGCCCTCAACGGCTTCCATACGCGTTTGCGTACCGATGGCTGACCACTGTATTTGCGGCGGACACGAGAAAATAACTTCTCAAAATGTCGAAGAGGCAGGCCACACTGAGTAATTACTTTCGTGTTCCCCCACCCCCGTCAAAAGACAGACAGACGACAGGGACGTCACCGGAGCTACCAAAAAAAAGGACTTTTGCTGAAAAGCGGCTACAGGAGGTAACATGGCTAGAAGCAAATGATGCTCGCACGGAAATGCGGTACAAAATGTGCCGTGACAATCCCAATGTCGCCGATAAGAGCAGCGCATTTTATGTAGGGTCAAAGAATTTCAGCCATCCAAACTTTGAAAAGCACCAAAAAACAGAGAGCATGTGGCAATTAAGCAAACTATCGATGTCAAACAGGACCCCACCCGCCCTATGGACAAGTGGCGGAATAGGGCGGAATAAAGGTAATGAACAGCGACATGCACTGACAAACGTGTTTTTGCTCGCATTTTACAAAGCTAAACCTGCACGTTCAATGAGTTCTTATGAGGCGGACATCCCACTTTTAAAAAGGCTTGGAGTTAATGTGGGAGCCGCATAATGCCCTTTATTTTGAATTGGTGCTTTTTATTTCTTTACATTTCACTTCAAAGTTATGGCAATTTTGTTGTGCCAGTTGATGTTAATCAAGCATTAATTGTTAATATAATTAATTAAAGCTAATTGGCTCTAGGTAAAGCTTGTCATAAATTTATCGCATCAGGCGGGTCGGCTCTCAAGCTCAATGAGGACCAAGTCACATCTCCAGGTCCTCCTCTGAGAACCTGGGCAAAAAAATTATGTGCACCCCTGATTATAGAACTAGATGCAAATGAGAGACACGGTGGCTTTAGCAACATATCTAAATAACTAGATGCGTTAGTAAACAGCCGCCATCTTAAAGCAGTAGACCTCTTAGGAAAGCTCGGCTGTAGAGAACCTTCCTAGCGAACCTAAGTGAGTTTTTATCTAAAATGCTTCTAAATCGCCAAAATCTTGACTTAAATCTATCTTTAAATGATGAAACAGTTTTAAAACTTACAAATGTCGAAAGTTATACTAATGCAATAACGGGAGCAATTTTAATAACTTTAACGTTTGATTCAGAACATTAAATGACTTCCACACATAGCAAAGGTTACTTTCTAGTTATCGCAATACCTCAATGTCTAGTTAAGTTTATGGTAAAGAATTGAGCTAGGGCTAATAGTCCCAAAAACCCTTTAAACTTCGCATTGTGTGACCTGTTTTTTTTTTGGGAAGAAAAAAACAAAAAAAAAGAAAATTAGCACCAGTTGCTTTGCCAAGTAACTAATTCCTTTTACATTCAGGTAACTGAGTTACTTACGCAATTACTTTTTGGGAGAAGTAATTTGTTATTGTAATTAATTACTTTTTAAAAGTAAGATTAACAACACTGGTCACAACTCTCAGTGACTTTTCTCGCGTCAGTCGACCAACGTAGTAATGCATCGTAACGCACATTGTCTCGTTGCCGAAACGGTGACAAAATCCGAACGGAGGGAAAAAAAAAACGTAATGTACGAAAAACGTACAGATTTTGAACGTAGGCGTACACATTTAAAAATCAGTGCTCACTTGTGCAAATTATGGCGAATGCTAGCTAATAATAAGATACAGTTCACTTCACTTACACTACGCAGCCAATCATAGCATTGACAGTGTTGTGCAAATGTGCCCTGTGCATACGCACCGTGCAGGTTAGCTAGCTAACAACGGTGCAGCTAAGATGCAAATGCATACCCTTTATCATGGCGAAAGGAACGGGGAGCGATACTACACTAATCAAGCCAATGTAAAAAAGAAATGCGGTTCTTATGAGATGAAATGGCTGGCTGAGTTTGTGGCAATCAGAAGAACAAGCGGTGACACTGAGATTTTTTTTGGTGTTGTATTTTTTTTTTATAATTTGTTTTTTCAAACCTGTTCTGTATTCCACTTACTTGAAGTAAATATTACTATTTGTACATCTAAATGTTAGTAATTGTTCACATAAATCAGTAGAATTTCCATTCAAATAATGTTTTGAACAATATCTATTCTTGAATTTCTGACAAACAAGCTTTTTTTAAGATTATATACACTAACTTTTTGCTCAAAATAAGTCTGTTAGGAAAAATAGCTAGGTAAAATAAGCTTATTTCAGGATATTTAAGTGAGTAAAATTTGGCTGATAATGTTACGTATTTCTAGTAGATTTACACCGAACACAAGGGAATTTAACTAGTTTTAAGGAGGTGTTTTTGCAGTGTAGCTGCTCAATCACAGAGAAAAGGAATTTTGATTGTCCTTAAATGTCTGAAAAGTTTTAATGCTGCTCATCATAGTTTAGAAAGCCCAGTGATGGCCTATTGGGAAATATACCTCATAAATGTATGTTTTCATTTTCAGGTTATTGTCCAGTGGTGATCATTTTTTCGAGCGTGCTGGGAACCGTCTTATTATTAGCTTTGCAGTGTATTTTCAGTTATTTTTTTTAAGAATCTTCCGTGCTGCCATCCTGCTCAGAAGTCATCCAAAGCTGAGGAAGCCTTATAAGGAGCAAGTAAGAACTGAACCTTGAGCTTAATGAAAAGAACATCTTCAAATTATTCTACGAAAAAACAATTTTTGGAATGGCTGTCTAGAGGGGTCGAGTGAAATACAACCGGAGAACTTTCCTCTGCGTGAAGGAGTGAATCCTACTCTGGAAGAATTGGCCAACGAACATGACAACGCAAAAATGGGAGATGACTCAGACTGCTGGCACACAGACACACAGACGAAAAAAATGGACCATTTGCCAGTCACCTTGCACACAGACAAACAAGCACTAACAATGTTGCCAATTTGAAGTCTATCATGACCCCAAAGTGCACTTGTATGTTGAATGAACTGAAATTTTAACCACTAGTGCCACTTGGATTTGTACAAAGATAATGACATTGAAACGACCTCATGCTGCCTTCCAAACACAACTGGCCACTTACGTCCATCACTCAAAAGATAGGTGTTCTGTCCTACTTTTCTCATTACGGTCAACGGTTCTGTGAACTTTGAAGATCCTTTGGATACATGTTCTGGTCTGCGGACACGAACAGTATCACTCACTTTAAATGAAGGTTGTTTTGCACTGATTCTTTTGTCAGTATTCTTCCATTTTGTTTTGTTTTCTTTTCACCATTTCTTTCACCTTTCAATTTGGGCCTTTTTAAATCTCGTTTAAAGACACACCTTTTTAGACTCGCCTTTCCCCAAGATTAGTTTAGCCTGGTTTTATTTCTTTAGGGTTTTTAATGTTTTCGGATTTTATCTGTTTTATTGTTTTGTTTGGTGTCTGACTAATCGTGAGGCGATGGTTCGGTTTTTTTTTTTTTCTTTTCTTTTCTTCCTAATGTCATTTTATAACACTTTCCTGCCTTTTATTTACTATGTGCCATGTTTGTCTTTGTTGTAAAGCACTTTGGGGACCTTTCGGGTTTTGTAAAGGGCTATAGAAATAAATTTGATTGATTTTTGACCTGTTCATGGATTCTGTTTTTGTTAACAGTTGGAAGAATGTTTAGTTTGGTGCGCATTTTTCTCAAATGGAGTAGCACCAGTAGTCGCATGAGGGTCGTATGGGGGACGGGAAACTGATAAGCATATGCTTTATCCCGTCCGCCTTTGTCCTCTTCTTCGGTTACTTCGGGCAAATCATATCACATTTTGTAATTGTCAATGATTGTCAATGATACAGATGATGATGACAATAAAATTCCATTCCAAATTCCATTCCAAAAAATTCCATTCCATTCCATGAGGAGTATCTCTATAATTGTGTAAGAACTCTGTAACAGCTTCTTTCCATGGTCTACGGGTTCTTTCAGTTGTCTGTATGCACTCCTTTAGCACTCTGTTAAATCTTTCAACAGCGCCATTTGCTTTAGGATAGTACACACTAGATCTTAGGTGTTTTATCTCTCTCTCTTTAAGAAAATTTGCAAATGCATGGGATGTGAACTGAGCACAATTATCAGAGACAAGGAAATTCAGATTTCCTTCCCTACTGAACACAGTGGCTAAAAAGCGAATCACAACTTCTGTAGTAACAGTAGAGGAGAATGCAACCTCAGGCCATTTACTGTTATAATCTGTAAATACAATGGCATAACGACAATCCCAATTAGTATTCTCTTTTTTTTTTTTTTTTTTTAAACCTGTCCAGTTCAGCTGTTTGACACAGAGAATGGAAGTCTAAGTGCCTGGATAGTCTGAACAGTTTTAATGTTTCACATTGAGAGTCTGACATACTCCCATTGTGATCATTCAAAATACCTTTTTATTATGACAAAGCAGCGAACAGGAAGGGATTATGGGGGGACAGAAGAAATACATACACAAACAAAAACAAGAAATACATTGAACAACTAAACTAGTTACTATTATGCTGGTGCTATCGTCAGCGAGATGTATTTCCGGTTTACACCATGTGGGGGCCTATTGGCCAGTGAAAGAGGGGGATGGGGGTGGGGGTGTCTATAAGCCTACAAGCCAAGTGATTGAAAAGGGTAGAGTGTACACAAATCAGTTCTGTGATCTAGAACCCAGTAATCGTGTGAATCTCTTATGAGTGTAAGCCCGTTGGCGATCAATCCTACGCCGCCGCATCGCCAATCCCGGCACCAGGACCCCCAACCCAAGCATGCCCTACCACATCCAGCAGCACGCAAGCCCCACCGGGCGCGCGACAGTCACGCAGACGGGCGGAGAAGCCGCGCGGGCGCCAAACAAGGGCCACGGCCCCCACCCAGCCAGCCCGGGAAGGGAGGGCGGGCGGGGGGGCGGGGGGCCAAGCGCAGCCCATTCCTCCTCCCGCAGCCCAGCAAAGGAGCCGTCGTCCCCCCCCCCCCCCCCCCCAGGACCCAGGGTGGTCCCCCGGGCCACCCGCGCACCGCCTGAGGGGACGCACCACCAACCCCACGCCTACAACCCGGGCCACGAGCCACAGCCGCAGCCCCCCAACCGGCACGGCACGCCACGGGACCCCCAGCGGCCCACCAAGCCCCAGGCAAGGCAGGACCCCCCCACCGGTGCAGGCGACACCCTGATGATACACCGGCGCCCAGCCAGCCACCCACGATGGAGCGCAGGGCGGATTCCCAGCCAGAGAAGAGAGGGGAAGGCGGAGGCAGGAGAATGCCCAGGAACTGCCACAGGGCGATGCAAGATCGGAGCCCCGACTCCCCCCGCGGCCGGCAGCCCAGGCAGAGGGGAGGCCACACCCCAGGAGCCATGCCATATGGAAAGTGTGTGGGACCCACCTACCACCCTATTACTGTGTCGCTGCCAGGTTCCCGACTGGCAGCCATCCCCAATTAGCATTCTCAAATGGGCCAGTAATGTCAACACCTACTTTTTCCCATGGTTTACTTGGAAGTTCAACAGGTGTAAGTGGTGCATGAGCAGTAATAGCAACTTTATCACTGAATTGACAGTTAACCCAAGATGAAATGACAGAATGAACTAGGTCGTCTAGCTGTGGCTACCAGTAAAGCTGACTTAGCCTCTGTTTAGTACAGACAATGCCTTGATGTCCCTCATGTGCTAAATCAACTACTCTAGCCCTGAGCGAAATTGGAACAATTAGGCGGTCAGTGCCTCTCAAGACAAGTGCATCGTGCACCGATAGTTCATCCGTAACTGAAAATAAGGCGCAACATACTGTGGCAGGTCTTTTTTTGTTTTAAGCCAACCTTCTTGAATCTGCCGCCATAATATCAATTCAGGACAATTTTCAGATGCAGCAGTGAATTCTGTAAGGGAAATAGCACACAGTGATTTTCTGAATATATCAGCAATCATGTCTGGTTCATCAGTGTCCTCATTTGTATCAGCCAGTGGCAACCAAGAAAGGCAATCTGCAGTCACATTCAAATAGCCTGGGCGATATGTAACATCATAAGTGAAGCAGAGCAGGCGTGCTGACCACCTAGCGATTCTCAGTCCAGCACGGCTAGAACCTTTGGAGGTGAGTAGTGTCGTAAGCGCCTGATGATCCGTGCGCAACACAACACGATGTCCCCAGAGGTAAGTTCTCCATTTTTCCACAGCCCACACACAGGCAAGAGCTTCACGTTCCACAGTAGAGTATTTTCGTTCAGCCGGGGAGAGTCCTGGAGGCAAAAGCTACAACTCTCTCCGTCTGATCAACGTGCAGGTTTTTGCACTTCCAATCCGATACCGATACTGGCTGATACCGACCTATCTGAGCATGTATTAAAGTTATTTAGCCTTCTTACTTAGTTGTCAGACTCATGTTGAAAAGAGTTTTAGTACTCTTGATAACAACTTGCCAGCTGAATTAGGTGAGTTTGAATAACACACAACTGTTGGTAACAAGAAACTGACCTGTTTATTCAGTGACAAACACAAAACATTATAAATAACAAACAGAAATGGCATAGTCAGTCAGTAAAACGTGCAAATAATATTGTAAACTGTCTTAAAAAAGCAAAACACACAAACAACCTCAGTGGAAAATCTCACATATCCCCCAAGCTATTAGATGCTTTTAATGTTTCGTGCATTAGCTACAAAAATTGTATAAAAAGCCTCTCAGGTTTAAATAAATGACTATTTCAGTATCAAGTTAACATTTTAAAACAGTAAATAAAATACTGCAGCTTTAAACTATATTCAATTCATTTAATTTTGCGAATCAACTGGTAAAGTTGTTAAAATTGCTCCCGTTATTCCATAATTTCCCTTCTGTCTACTTTCGACATGTGAGTTTTAAAGCTGTTTTGAAGATAGATTCAAGTCATGATTTTGCCGATTTAGGAGTATTTTAGATAAAAAGAATTAGGTTTGCTTGGAAGGTTCACTACAGCCTACTAGGGAAGTCTTCTGCTTTAAGATGGCGGCTGTTTACTAACGCAACTAGTTTTCAATACTTCAATGTTGCTACTGCGATCGAGTGTCATTTTGCATCTAGTTCTATATTCATATATCTATTATCTACAGTAAAACGATGTTGACGTAGTTTGTAGTGGCTGTCAGCAGCAGTCAGGTATTCTTGTGTGTTCTTGTGTTTTTTATCCAGCGGCATGAGTTGAGCTACAGCCGTGTGTCAAGCATTGGCATTACCTGGGTCTATGACAAACATGAAGTTTACTCTCGGGACGCAATGCGGTCCGTTTCTCATTGCGTTCCGAAGACGGCGCTGTGTATTAGTTCCGCTTTACTTGACAAATTTCAATAATCGGAATTTGGATGTTTGTGAATCGTTCTCGAATCTTCCATGGCCAAATCGCTCAAGGATGTAATGACGGCTGGGAATGTTGTACCGTGGTTCTAAGTGTTGGATGGTGCGTCTTTACTCACGAGAGATAATGGCTCGTCATCCAGAATGAATTCTTCGGCAATGACTCTTGTTATTCCCAGGGCTTTGGGACTGTCGAGTGCCAGTTTGTCACGCACAACAAAAGTTTCTGCCAGTGTTAGTTGCGTAGGACCTTTCTTTTTGTCTTCGGTTTTCTTAACATACTCCTTTGTAGTGGTATTTTGCTAAATGCCTGATTAGGCTGGTTGTATTAAAACTTCTTACAGCTTTACCACCACGCTTGACTTTATTGTGGCATATGTTGCACTCTGCCTCTTCGTCTTTGTCGTCCTTTAAGGTGAAATGATCCCACACAGCTGACATTTTAACCGATAAAGTCTTGCAGTAAATTGTGAGACGGTAATGTAAATATAGAGTGTTGAAGGTGTGCCGTAAAATGCGGACCAAATTTTAGGGAAACCGAAGCAAAAACTGGAATGGATTATGTAAATCGGTGCGCTGGAAAACCCGGACCGGACTTAAAAAACTGGATCGGAAGTCTGGATCGGAATTTTTCCGTGTTGGCCGATCCGATACGCATTTTTTTGCCCATATCGGCGTCCGATCCAAATATCGGATCGGGACATCTCTAGTCAGTACTGCTCCCAGTCCGTAATCAGAAGTATCAGTAGTGACATAAGTAGGCAACTCAGGGTCATAAAGAGCGAAAGCAGGGCTATTCACGATCAGGCTTTTAAGTGCAGCGAAACTAGTGTCTGCTTGACTTGACCATCTGAAGTTTACATCACTAGAGTCTCTGAGCACTGCACGTAGTGGTTCAGCAACCGTAGCAAAATCCGGAATGAACTTGCTATACCAAGATGCAAGACCCAAGAAAGATCTCAGCGAAGATGTATCACATGGGGCTGTAGCATTCATGACAGCTGTAATTCTGTCCTGGTCCGGGTGAAGTCCATCTTTGGAAATGGTGTGTCCCAAGTAGTTCAGAGATTGTTGGTTGAACTTACATTTCTGCATGTTCAGTTTGAGGCCGGCATTGGTCAATGTGTGTAGCACTCGGCGTAAGTTATCATTATGTTCCTTTGGTGTTTTCCCATAGCAGATGATGTCATCAAGGTACGCCTGTACACCAGGCAAACCCGAAAGCAGGATTGACATCATTTTCTGAAACGCTGATGGAGCAAAAACGGAACAGTCCATCATGTGTGATAAATGCAGTAATATCACGACTTTCAGGATGTAGTGGCATTTGGTAGTAGGCAGAAGCCAGGTCAATTGTGGAGAAAACAGTTCACCCTCTGAGATTTGAGAATAGTTCATCCATATGAGGTAAGGGATGACAATCCGCAACAATTGCTTTATTTGGTTCTCTCAAATCCAGACACGTGTGGGGCTTGCCACCATCTCTCCTCTGTGTCACAACTATGGTAGAGACCCAAGGGGAAGCGTCAACGCGTTCTATGATCCCCTTCTGTTGAAGATCATTTAGCTCCTCTGTAACTGCCTGTCTCACTGACAGTGGGAGTCTTCTGAGTTTTTGTTGGATTGGAACAGCATTGGGTAGTATTTGCACTTTATGAACAAAATTCTTAGCACATCCAATTTCCTGCACTAGAACCTCTGTAGCATTATTCGGTTCAGCATTTACCATAGTAGGCTCACATCGCATACACTGTAAATGCAAAAATTGTCCTGACTCAAGAATAAATAGTTCATATCACTTAATTAATACTAGTTTTTAAAGTTTACTTTCCTGCACTTTTTACCTGCTTACTTGTTTTATTAAGTTGTATGAACTTGAATCTACTAAGTGAGTAGCATGGTTTGTGGTATGAGAGCTGCACACCTGTAGTGCGCATGTCCATTTCCGGGTGGCGCGAATCTACCACTGGAGGAAAATTCAAGAAAGCGGTCACAACAGAAATATTGCGCCAACTGAATGTTGCCCTGACTTGGTTTCGGTAAGTAAAGCTTTTGTTTTTAACCTTGTCAATATCATTTAATGTTTAAAATGAGAATTGTTGGAAGGAAGTCCACTCTTAGACTTCGTGTTGGCATTTTCACCTGTGTGTGTCTGCCTGCGGGCTCATAGACCAGTCGGTGTAGCCGTGAGCTACGTGTTGTGCTAACATGTCTCCGCCGGCCGGTCTTGTCTGTTTGCGTGATGCTTCTGAGTTAACTAGTTAGCTCAGTGTAACAAGCTGTAATGTCGGGTGAGAAGTGTGTGTGGACGCGGGGGTGTGGGGATGTGTGCGCGCGTGCGTGTTTGGGGGGGGGGCTCCGTGAAGTCATGCTAGTGCTGGGATGTAAACGTGTGTAACGTCAGTTATGTCAGTACACGTCCGAAAAGTTGTTTAAGTTAAAATTGGGATATCGTCTGACACAATATTTTGAGAAGTGCACCAAATGCGAAAAAAGTTTTATGGGTGAGTAAAATGATGTTTTACTTAAAAAATAAGGTGTCAAATGATTAAAAAAAAAAAAAAAGTGATACGAGTGAGTTAAATGTTGTTTTACTTCAAAAATAAGGTGCCAAATACAAAGGAAAAAAATACTTTTTCCAATTTAAGTGGGGATGTCACAAAAAGTGACGTATTCTGAATCAGTTGGGAGTTACAAATTTGATGTCCCACATGGGATTTTTTAAAACCTTTTTGTGCAGGTTTAGTGATGAAATGCAGCCATTTCCACCTGCTCGTAATCTAAAGAGCTCTCAAAGACAGTATTACAGAGTTTTGGTTTGTTCTCTGTGATTTTGTGCAGGCACTTCAATCATCAAAGTGAACACACTATAATGTGTGTGATCTCTTACCATCTTAATTGAATTTATTTGTGTTTTTATTTTAAATGCAGGATTCAGACTCTTCCGATGACTTTGTCCAAGTTCCTGTTGGGGTTCTGCAAGTCATACCGGAGGACATGCCTCTAACGCCATGCAGCATTGCGATCATCCTTGAAGGGAAGCTTGTTATGGATGAGGTTCCCACAATGTCGCAAGCAATTTGTCTTGTTTTTGCTTTAATTTTTGCACTGCATCTTGAATACCCCAAAACTATGAAAAACATTTTTGAGTTCTTTCAGAAGGTTTTGTTGAACCTGGGACATCAAAAGCTAAGCCCAAAACTGCAAACATTAAAGAATGCACTTTTGGCCTAGGCCTACTGTTTGCAGCTTGCAGCTCTAGGCTGTAGATGTTGTGGCAAGGAATATGTGTAATGGGAAATGATGTGTTCTGAATGTTAGTTTTTATTTATCAGTTTGTATTTTTATTTTTACAGACTAAATGTTGCCAAGCGTTTTTGTTGCGAAGTCTGTTTGTTGCTGTGTTGTCATATTGTTTGGAAATACTGAAGTATAAAAAAACATGTTCATAATGGCATTTTGTGAATTCTTATTTTAAAGTTGGTGAAACTAGATATGTTATAGAAACTGCAATTTCTGGAGAAATTACTCTGGACTTTGCTGTGTGAAGATGAAGATCTTAACCCCGCCCGCGTTGGTTTATGGACATTTCAGAGACTGTATCTGGCCAGTTCCTGCTGATTTGGGGTAATTTCTGGGACATGTCATGGTCATATTAGGTCACTTCCTGTTAAGTTGGGGACATTTGGGGGACATGTCCTGGTTCTATCAGGTCACTTCCTGTTGATTGGGGGGACATGTCCCGGTAATATCAGGTCATGTGGGGACATTTGGGTGGCGTGTCCTGGTCATTTTGGGACATTTAAGGGGCGTGTCCTGGACATATCAGGTCATTTGGGGGACATGTCCTATTGATATTTGGTAATTTCCTGTTGATTTGGGGACATTTGTTTTTTTGCCATTGAAAATGAATGGGCTTTGCCAGACAATTTAAGCACTGCCCACTTACTTCGGCATAGTACATTAAGCTATTGTTACTTATCTTTATTGAGTTCATGTCAACTTTATTGAAGTGGATTACACTAAGATACCTCAAGTAAAGAAATACAAATTTCAAGTAAAGCCCACTTGTTTTGGCACAATATATTAAAGTTCATTCGACTCAAAGTAATTGAGTTGTAACAACTTGATTTGAATTTAACTTTACTAAGATACATTAAGTTCTCACAACTTAAAAAAAAAGTACCACTCACCTACATTTGATAATTCCACACCACTTAACACAATAAGTGTGTTTACTTACTTTTCCCAAGGTAATCGGTTTCCTCAGTTGATTTTGTTACTTGTTAGAATTTACAGTGTAGTAACAGTGGCAGGAGTAGGCACTTGAACTTGAGAAGGACCTGTTGTCAAAATTTTCCTCCCTTCAAGTTTCATTTGTAAAGCTTCAAATAAGTCCAAGCCAAGGAGAGCAGCTCCTGACTCAACTACAACTACTGTGCCAACAGTAGAGTGACCATCATGTGTAACAGTCGCTTTCAAGCAGCCTTTTACAGCAATTTTCTCTTTCGCATATGTTACAAGAGCAAATGTAGGTTGAGTTAAGACACATTTTGGAAAAAAGAGTGTGGCAAATACTCTCGGGAACAATAAAAACAGAAGATCCTGTGTCCACAATCAGTTCAACGTCCTTACATTGTCCATCAACAGCTACTTATATTGTGCATAGGATCTTATCCTGTGCAGCATTGTTCATGTAAAGAACTGTGGGCTCATTGGTCACAACTTCACGTACCTCTTTTTGACTTGAACGACACACACCAGAAAAATGTCCCACTTTTTGACACTTGTTGCGGGTAGCTTTTACAGCTGGACAAGCAGGGTTATTAGCCAGGTTAGCAGTAGAGCCACAACGATAACAAGAGCGGTTGTTACCAGCAGGTTGAATCTTGGCAGGACCAGAAGTCGTTGGTTTCTTTTTATCCCAGCGACGACTTGACTTGGGCTGTTTTTGAAAAGCTTTCACCGGAGCAGCAACAGCAGCCGCCATAGCATTAGCATCCGAAAGGACGTTAGCATCTCTCAATCCACTCTCAATCTGCAGCGCTAATGTAGTAGCCTTGTCCATTGTTAAATCCGCCTCGAGTAAGAGTCTGTCTCTTATGCGTGTATTAGCAACACGTTCGATTAGCTGATCACGAAGCATTTGGTCTTCCATGTTACCAAAATCACATGCTGCAGCTAGCTCACGTAGCGAAGCTAGGAATTTTCTTTCTATTCCTCTTGTGCTTATCTCCATTGCTGATTTCAATTATTATTAGTAGTAGTAGTTTTTGTTTTATTTTTATTTATTTTTATTCTATTTGTGATTAAATGCGATTTTTATGTATAATTTTATTTCCGATTTTGATTGTCTTGGTTTTTACGTCGTATCGATTTAAATGTGATTTTTATGATCTTCATGTGATGTAAAGCACTTTAAATTGCCTTGTGTTGAATTGTGCTATATAAATAACTTTGCCTTGCCTTGCCTAGGAATTGTTTTACCGTCTCATCTGGTCACTGGCCTCTTTGACGAAAATTGTGCCGCTCAGCAATGACGTTCACTTTGGGCACGAAATGGTTGCTCAGCGCCGTAATAGCAGAAGCATATGTAGTCCCAGTTTCAGGCAGGGTGTAGAAAACTCTTTGGCCCTCCGTTCCCAAAGCATGAAGGAGTACCGCGCGCTTTCTCTCATCAGGCCAGGCATCTCCCGTAGCTCCTATAGACCCTACTCACCAACGTCACAGAATGACGTGTTGCTGTATCCGGCCGCCATATTGTCCGTCATTGTTTATCCGTATTCTCAATGGTTTCAATTTGTCGTGCAATTTATAGTGCAATTCATGGAAGCCCCAGTGCTTTCAGACGCTGTAAACTCATTGGATGCGTTGCATAAAAGGCGTTATGTGGAAAAGCTTCAGTCTATCCATTCGCCAGATCCATATTTGATGCCTAAATCGATATTTTTCGACCCGCTGTCTTCGCCCTCTCTGCCTGACATCTGCTACCCTGATATCTACAACTATCTTGTCCACACAAAATCAGCCTATTCTCACGAAAGTTTGAAAAACTTTAAGAGCAGCACTCTAAGCAACATTACCTCGTGTGACCCTTCCAATTTTCTAAAATGGCGACAATCAATAAAAAAAGAAGTTGACTGCGATGGCCGACACTTTAAGGATAGGTAGATGTTGGACTATTTCTTCAATAAAACACGCAACAACTGTTTCTGCCTCATTTGCAAAGAGACAGTCGCTGTTTTCGACAACATTACAGGGAAGATACGCAGCGAGAAATTATAGCAACTTGAAGCTAGTTTAATTTCACAGCAGCAGTATTTCGCAAGAGCCCGAGTGTCGAAAGAGAACGCCACAAAGACGAGACTGTTGAAATTATGAATTAAAAATAATAATAAAGCAAACGTGACACACAGAAGGTGTTGAGTATTCGTACTGTATATGACTGTTTGAAACTGTACCGCTTTGTTTCGCCAGAGGGTGTGCTGTCGTACATTTTTCATGTCTTATGGAGAGCACGTTCGCCATTGTGTTCAAATAAACAACGCCGGTCTTGGCTAAAACGAGAAAAGTTGTCTACCATGTTGGATCAACCTTCTGCTGCAACCAGACAAAAGGAAGCCAGGTGACTCTGATTTTAACAGGTTATGGGCCCAGGTCACAAGGATTAGATTCCAAACGATAGTCGACGGGCAAAGAAGCAAGTCAGCTGTGAAAGTTTGGCGCGTTTAGTGGCGTGAAAAACGCGGGAAATGCTAAGGGGAGCTAACAAATGCTAAGCGGAGCTAGCTAATGTTAAGCGGAGCTTACCAGTGCTAAGCGGAGCTACACGAAGCTGGAACCGGAACCTTGACAGATCTGACATGTTGGCGGTGAAGGGAAAAAGGCCACCGAAAGGATGACTGCACAAAGTCAGTCTGGTGCAGTTCCTGCAAAAACACAGGGCACGCCGAAAAAGCATGCCGGAAGAAGCGTGGACAGAGCGCACGATATGCCCACATCGAAGATGGCGGCAACGTCATTGGCGGCGGAAACGGACAGCAGACGCAACAGGATGACGCTCGGAAGGCAACGGGAGGAGACTTCTCCTTCAGGGCATTGCCAGAAGATGCCAGCCAGTCAGCACAACCAATTCCAGAGGACGGGACTGATTGTGGACACAGGTGCGTCGTTACGCATTATGAACAGCAGGAGTCGATTCAAGAACTTTGACAGCAACTTCAAGCCGAAGAGACACGGCATGGAGTTAGCGGATGGGAAACGTACTTTCGGACTGGCTCAAGGAAGAGGAGATGCTCAGGTATGTCTAAATGACAGCAGAGGGCGCAGATGTACACTGACTCTGAAGAACGCCCTCTACATTCCTTCCTTTCCACAAGAACTGTTCTCCGTGAAGTCAGCTACCACAAATGGAGCTAAGGTATTTTTCGAGGAAGGCAAAGATATGCTTGTAACACCTGATGGTACAAAATTTAACATTCACGTGCATAACAGAATGTATTATTTGCAAAATGAATGTGATGAAGATGATGTATGCAGTGTCAGCCATGACATTCAAACATGGCATGAGGTAATGGGTCATTGCAATTTTGAGGATTTACTAAAATTGCAGGATGTAACTGTTGACATGCATATCAAAGGGGCAAAATGTAGACCCGATAGAGATTGCAATGTATGCATTCAGGGGAAGTTCACTCAGATGAGGAACCGAAATCCAACCGAAAAAGTAGATACACCACTTGAGCTAGTGTACACCGATTTGGCTGGTCCAGTAAGTAACAAATCCATAGATGACGTTAAGTATATGCAATCTTTTACAGATGAGTATACGGGAGCGGTATTTGTTTACTTTCTCAAGGCAAAAAGTGATGCACTTCAGGCTACGGAGAAGTTCCTAGCTGATGTAGCGCCTTATGGCATAGTAAAATGCATAAGGTCTGACAACGGAACTGAATTCACGAACAAAGAATTCAAAGCACGACTGAGGAATAACAGAATCAAACACGAGACGTCCTGCCCTTACTCTCCTCATCAAAATTGAGTTGCGGAGAGAGAATGGCGGACTCTTTTTGAGATGGCCAGGTGTAAATTGATCGACAGTAATATGCCTAAGAGCCTGTGGAACTATGCTGTTCAAGAGGCAGCGTACACAAGAAATCGATGTTTCAACAAACACATTGGTACAACACCATTCACAGCACTGACAGGGAAAAAGTGTAGCTTCGCCAAGATGCACAAATTTGGGTCAGAATGCTATGCTTACCAACAAGACAGAGGGAAACTAGATTCGAGGTGCGAAAAAGGTCACAAAAAGGTAGTCCAGCTTTTCTTGTCTATTATCCCAGTAAAGAAAAAATGATGAAACACAGGTTGATTAAAAGTTTGTCAATAAGACAACATGCGAAAATGAGACACAAACTCAAGAGCTGAGACTGAATCCAAAAACAGGTTTTGATGACAGTGACATTTCACACCCTCATGTAAGCACAGACATACGGAATGATGGTCCACAGTCTGCAGAAGATGATGGCGAAAAGCACTCCACAGTGATGCCAAATTACCCAAGCAGTGGGAGATATCCTACCCGGGAGCGCAAACCGCCGGGGTATCTGAAGGATTATGTTCAGGGTGATAGTGGTGAAGATGACAGTACACTTGCGACCATAGACTATTGCTATCGAGCAGTGTGCGGTATACCCCAGAACTTCACAGAAGCTATGTCTTCTACAGAATCACAAAAGTGTAAAAGAGCTATGGATGAAGAAGTTAAATCTTTGGAGGAAAACCTAACTTTTACTTTGACAAAATTGCCAGAGGGCAGACAAACAGTGGGAGGAAAGTGGGTATACTCTATTAAAGAGGGTAGTGATGGACATAATCTATACAAAGCGAGATTTGTAGCAAAAGGGTACAACCAGAAAGCAGGAATAGATTATGGTGAAACATTCTCCCCCACTGCTAATCTGACCAGTATACGGGTGATAATGCAGAAGGCACCTCAAGATAACTTGGTCCTACACCAAATGGACGTGAAAACGGCTTACCTACACGCGCCGATTGACAGGGAAATCTATATAGATATACCTGAGGGCTATGAAAAAGAGAAAGGAAAAATGGTATACAAACTGGAGAAGTCTATTTACGGTCTGAAACAATCTGGGCGCAACTGGTACGAAATGCTTCACACATGCCTAGCGGAAAGCGAATTTAATAAAAAAAAAAAACGCAGACCACTGTGTCTACACTAAAGATAGTAAAGAGACGGGGAAAATAGTCATTGTGTTCTGGGTGGATGATCTTATCATCACTGCTAGCAACACAGGCATCCTGGTTCAAGTGAAAGACATGCTTTCATACCGGTTCAAAATGAAGGATCTCGGTGCGTTAAAACACTTCCTAGGCATGGATTTCAGCCTATCAGAAGGTTGCGTAAAAGTGTCACAAAAGAAATACGTGGAGAAAATTCTGAATCGTTTTGACATGCAAGATTGTAGAACTAGGGAATCACCATGTGAGCAGAGATTAGATTACAATGAAGATGCGCCTAAGATGGAAAATGTGAAAATGTACAGAGAGGCGGTAGGAAGTCTTATTTACTTGGTCACATGTACACGGCCTGACCTATGTTTTGTCGTAAGCAAATTGTCACAGAATTTTGCTGTGCCCACCGATGAGCACTAGGTAACTGTAAAACACGTTTTACGTTATCTAAAAGGTACAAGCGAGAAAGAACTATGTTTCAAAAGGTGCAACGAAGGTCTAGGTCTAAAAGCCTGTAGCGACGCAGATTGGGCAGGAGATACCACCGACAGACGTAGTACAGCAGGTTATTGTGTGAGTATGGGAAAAGACAGCTCACTAGTTTCATGGAAGACCAAGAAACAACAAACCGTAGCATTATCTAGGTGCGAGGCGTAATACATGGCACTTGCCCTAACAATACAGGAATGTATTTATTGAGAACAACTTCTGAAGGGTATTGATGACTATGTATATACGAAAACTGTGATTTATGAGGACAATCAAGGGACAATTGCACTTGTGAGA
This sequence comes from Corythoichthys intestinalis, assembly GCF_030265065.1. Lineage (NCBI taxonomy): Eukaryota > Metazoa > Chordata > Actinopteri > Syngnathiformes > Syngnathidae > Corythoichthys > Corythoichthys intestinalis. The sequence continues at coordinate 13,246,497 of NC_080414.1, forward strand.
AACCCAGTGAGAAGACAGAGGAGCAAACATGTGGACATCAAATATCATTTCATCAGGTCCATTATAAAAGATGACAGGATGTCACTTGTTTACTGTCCCACAAATGACATGGTTGCAGATGTTATGACCAAACCAGTTTCCAAACTCAAGTTGCAAAAATTTTCAGGAGTCATGTTTGGTGTGTAAATATGGACAAATTGCCATGTTATTGATGTTTATTGAAGTTTGTAAAAGTGCTGTAGAGGTTACAAAGCATTCATAAGTGGGAGTGTTGAGTATTAATACTGTATATGACTGTTTGAAACTGTACCACTTTGTTTCGCCAGAGGGTGTGCTGTCGTACATTTTTCATGTCTTATGTGAAGAAGACAGTTAAGAGAGGCAATAGCAGCCTGTACTCTTTCTCTTTGCACTTGAGCTCTAATGGAGAGCATGTTCGCCATTGTGTTCAAATAAACAACGCCGGTCTTGGCTAAAAGGAGAAAAGTTGTCTATCGTGTTGGATCAACCTTCTGCTTCAACCAGACAAAAGGCATAAGTCTGGGAAGCCAGGTGACTCTGATTTTAACAGAAGGGCTTGCTAAAATTTGTTTAAATGTATTGTTGTATGTAAATCAGCCAAGGTAGCCCCCCGCATTTTTACCACACCAAATCTGGACCCCTTTGCAAAAGGTTTGGAGACACCTGTAACTGATGATCCGTAACGAGGCCAGCTTCTTTCACTTGGTACCAGCTAAATATTATTCAAAATGTAATGATGGTGGAAGAAATAAGCATCTTGAATTTGAAACTATGTTGTCGGCGATTAGCCTCGCAATGATCTTAATTGTGGTTGTCAGCCCAAAACCCTCTGAATATATATTAAATGCATCTTACCAGATATAAAATGACTACTACATAATCTGTGGTAATCGTTTGGAGCCCAGTTTTCTCGTCGAATTGCAGCAGTCCATCTCGCTCTCCTCTCCGGGTCTCTCGGTATACGGTAGAACTTCAAGTCTCTCCGTCTATCTTCTCTGTTACTGCAACCAACCGCCACACACGCCTTCACCATTTTGATTATTAATGTTAACGAGCAGAAAAACACGCCATAATAGGAGGAATTTAATAATGCGTCAACACAACGAGTTGACGGACAATATGGCGCAGAGGCGTGGTTGTGACGTCATGTGAGTAGGGTCTATTGGCTTCAATTCCTCTTCACTCTTCTTTCTTTTTTTTCACACAGCATTTTAAGATGCCCTTCATTATCCTATCCAAGTTCACCCCCTAGCGTTCACTTAATTTCTAGGGCTGTCAAACGATTAAAATTTTTAATCGAGTTAATTACAGCTTAAAAATTAATTAATCGTAATTAATCGCAATTAATCGCAATTCAAACCATCTCTAAAATATGCCATATTTTTCTATAAATTATTGTTGGAATGGAAAGATAAGACGACGGATATATACATTCAACGTACTGTACATAAGTACTGTATTTGTTTATTGTAACAATAAATCCACAAATGGCATTAACATTCTTTCTGTTAAAGTGATCCAAGGATAGAAAGACTTGTAGTTCTTAAACGATAAATGTTATAGTTACAAGTTATAGTAATTTTATATTAAAACCCCTCTTCATGTTTTCGTTTTAATAAAATTTGTAAAATTTTCAATCAAAAGTAGAGTTAATATAATAATAAGAGGAATAAAAATAACAATAATAAAAATAGAGTGACCAAAGTCTTAAGTTTTACGTGTATTTTGCACATATGGAATGCCAGTTCATTTTTCATTGTTGTTTAACTGTGTGTCAGAATAGGGCCTCATTACTATAGACTGAAGTGCTTTTCTTTTTGTGAACATTATTTTTTTGGGGAGAGATGGGAATATTATTTTTGTTGTGCTTTCACTAAACGGTGGGTTTAGTGGGTTTTCCCATTGGCAGTGTATCAAATACTTGTTCTCCCCACTGTATGTTTGTTGTGAAGGAGTTGCCAATAAACGGTGCGGTCCAAAGAATGCCTGTGTCCACTCGCCTCTACTGTATAACATATATTTGTACATATCTTACCCAAAATACAACAAGAGACACATAATTGCCACTAAAAGAAAGAAAACTTACCGAAATATGTGTGGAGTACAAATAGCAATTTGCATTGCATTGTGAATACAGCATAAACGTCTCTCAACTACTAATTCTCCCACGTTTGGAAGAAATAACATGAGTATGGAACGGCGCTGCCCCCAAGCGGCCGGTGGCATTCTCTTCACTCTTAATGTCCATAAACGGCCTCATATGATGTAATTGTTTGAGGCAATATGCGAGATGGTCATTCACCCAAGCGCCAGCAGAGGGCGGCAAAACTCCATAACAACAAGTGAGCGTTTCAGAGTACTGTAATTTAAATCTGTCTGAGCGGGACATGTGCGTTAATTGCGTCAAATATTTTAACGTGATTAATTTAAAAAATAATTAACGCCCGTTAACGCGATAATTTTGACAGCCCTAGTCCTAATGAAACCTTTTTTTTTAATTTGTGAAAAGAAAAGTCAAAATGAATATGTGTAATAAGCGCTCAGATATCTATAACCCTTGCTAAATCCTGTTTGTTATTTTCACGGAACCTGCAGATGCATGTGTTGACTTGCATCCATCATTTTTTTTTTCAAAAAGAAATGTCAAAATTCTGAATTAGTCCAAAATCATGAAATTTTAGGTGTATCAATGTGATACGTTTGGCAATATAGGGTTAAAAAAATAGCATTTATATCATAGTTTAATGAAAACAATTAGAATATATATTTGACATAGGGCATAAGAGATACATGACGCCTTCTGATCACGGAAGCCTAATGCGTGCGTCATGCAGCTGACTGAGCAAGATTAACGCTGACTATCAGGTGATAGGCAAGACATCTACAAGCCCACGTTTGCAACACCAAATCCAGCAATCAGCTCTTCAGGACAGTCCAGAACAAATGGTGGGACGTCTTGTACTACCACAACACCCGATAACAAAAACAACTCTAAGTTTGATAGCTCGGCGCCTCTCAGACGATGAGGCGCGCCGACCTCCCACCTCAGTAACCATGACCCAGCAACGAACGGTGACGCACGAACTTGACCGCCCAAATCTGCAACAGAAGAATTATCCTAAACAACACCCAGGCACACCCTTCATCCGGCCCACCGTACTGCAGACTTTAAAAAGACTGAACGTTTAGCTAACAACTGTCGCTTCTCGGGGACATTCCGATGTGCTCATTGTTTTGCTGACCCTGGATCCAGAATTGCCTCTCTGTTGGGGATCTATTTGCTTTTTGCCTTGCTGTTTGATTGCTGTCGACCTGAATAAATTGTTGACTTGTGTTTTGAAGCCTTCTTCCAGCTTTCAAAATGGAGTCAGTACAAGGGGTTAAGACTAAGGTGAAAGCGCAGTTTGGCCTTTTGGCTGGGTTATCGGGGTTTTGCCGCACCAGCGCGGGTCCGGTGGTTCGGCTGGTGTGATTCCAGCAATCTGGCTAAAAGGTCAGATTCCTTCACTTTTCTTTATTGTCCTAAATCAAAGTTAAATCAATTTAATACAGTTTTAAAAGGGAAAGAAAATCCTCATCAAATGTAAATAGTATGAGCATTCAAACAAGTAAAACTGGTCTGTTTTTCAATCAAGTCGTCTTTTAAATACTTCAAATTTTTACACAACAAGGAAACACCCGAGTGAAACAACTTAAACACAGGATTAATCACCTGCCTGAGAACAAAACTTTGAGACTGAATGTAAAAAATAATTAGTTTTTAAAGAGTTTTACCGTGATTTCTCGAGGATTCTTGGTCAGGGGTCTCCGTGCTTGGTATGTGGAAAAGATGGACGTTTACTCTGTGGTTACTGGTCGCGATGTTCTGTTATCACATTATCATTGGAGGTAAGAATGAACTCGGGATTTTCTTTCTTTTCTTATCTCTTCGGTGGTGGAAACTTAAGTGACAAAATTGAAATTCTTTGTTGGTGTACTCATTTCTTCAGGTGTAGCATTTATCTTTCTGACAGCTTTACGCCTTACATTTAAAAACTGATTCTTATTTCAAACTTCCTTCAAATGGATTTTAAAAAAAAAGTTCACTTCAATTAAAAAAAAATTCAAACTAAAAAAAATTTTTTTTTCAATTTAAAACAAAAAAAAAATCAAATTTAGTTATTTTTGGTAGGGTGGCAATTTTATCTTTGTATGAGTTTTTTTCTTTAATAGAATATTTTTTGTTAAGCAATTTATTTTTTTGATTGAATTATGAAGACACAAATTCAACAACATTCTACAAACAGAGCTGTTCAAGTCACCTGGTGAAAATTCTCCTAGTTTTAATATCGCAATATGCAGTATATCGCAAACCCCCAAAAAGTCGCAATGTCAGTTTTTTTTCTAATATCGTTCAGCTCTAATAAGCAGTCTTTTATATTCAGTTGGATTCTCAATATTATCCAGAGGTACTAAATAATCAACTTACATCATAAAAGTACACGTACAACATCAGTACGACGTAAATAAATGGACAACTTTGAGAGAGCGACGTGCATTCGAGTTGACCGCAGCCACATGATAGGCGAGTGCGTGGGGAGAACTTTCCTTCGTGTGCGTCCGTGACCAAACGTAAGTACATCTTTGTATTTTTTACAGAAAGTTTGTGGTGTTTACTTTTGACTGAAATCTGGGGTCTTGACAGCTTACATTAGTTATATTTTATTATGTTTGTGAAGTGACAGGCTAGTAAACAAGTATGCAGTCAAATGTTGGCAAACTAACGTTAATAACTATGCTTTTACGACATGCTATCAATTTTTTATTTTCTTAATAAATCGATTATTAACTTACTTTTAAAAAAGCATAAGTGTCCTTGGGTGACAGTCTTGACATTCAGTTGTTTATGTGATCGACGACAGTCTTATCCATAGCGCCAAGTGGAGCAAATAAGTATTTGGTCAACAACTAATTGAGCAAGTTCTCCCACTTGAAAATATTAAAGAGGCCTGTATTTGTCAACATGTGTAAACCTCAACCATGAGAGACAGAATGTGGGGGAAAAAACAGAAAATCCCATTGTTTGATTTTTTTAAAGAATTTATTTGCAAATCATGGTGGAAAATAAGTATTTGGTCAATACCAAAAGTTCATCTCAATACTTTGTGATGTACCCTTTGTTGGCAATAACGGAGGCCAAACGTTTTCTGTAACTCTTAACAAGCTTTTCACACACTGTTGCTGGTATTTGGCCCATTCCTCCATGCAGTTCTCCTCTAAAGCAATGATGTTTTGGGGCTATCGTTGGGCAACACGGACTTTCAACTCCCTCCTCATCCCGTGGCGTCAAAATGATAACTAGAACGGTGAGCAAAAATCCCAGAACCACACAGGGGGACCTATTGAATGACCTACAGAGAGCTGGGACCACAGTAACAAAGGCTACTATCAGTAACACAATGCGCCGCCAGGGACTCAAATCCTGCAATGCCAGACGTGTCCACCTGCTGAATAAAGTACACGTCCAGGTCCATCTGCGGTTCGCTAGAGAGCGTTTGGATGATCCAGAAGAGCACTGGGAGAATGTGTTATGGTCAGATGAAACCAAAATGCAACTTTTTGGTAGAAACACAGGTTCTCCTGTTTGGAGGAGAAAGAATACTGAATTGCACCCTACTCACTGTGAAGCATGGGGGTGGAAACATCATGCTTTGGGGCTGTTTTTCTGCAAAGGGACCCGAACGACTGATCTGTGTAAAGGAAAGAATGAATGGGGCCGTATATCGAGAGATTCTGAGTGAAAATCTCCTTTCGTTAGCAAAGACATTAAAGTTGAGACGTGGCTGGGTCTTTCAGCATGACAATGATCCCAAACACACAGCCAGGGCAACAAAGGAGTGGCTTCGTAAGAAGCATTTCAAGGTCCTGGAGTGGCCTAGTCAGTGTCCAGATCTCAACCCCATAGAAAATCTGTGGAGGGAATTGAAAGTCCGTGTTGCCCAACGACAGCCCCAAAACATCACTGCTCTAGAGGAGATCTGCATGGAGGAATGGGCCACAATACCAGCAACAGTGTGTGAAAAGCTTGTGAAGAGTTACAGAAAACATTTGGCCTCCGTTATTGCCAACAAAGGGTACATAACAAAGTATTGAGATTAACTCTTGGTATTGACCAAATATTTATTTTCCACCATGATTTGCAAATAAATTCTTTAAAAATTAAACAATGTTATTTTCTGGGTTTTTTTTCCACATTCCGTCTCTCATGGTTGAGGTTTATACCCATGTTGACAATTACAGGGCTCCTTAATATTTTCAAGTGGGAGAACTTGCACAATTAGTGGTTGACTAAATACTTATTTGCCCCACTGTATGTCCACAACTCCTTTGGTAGACCACTCTCAATTAACATGCATCTTGACATTTCAAGCATAGTTCTCCAACTCCTCTCAGCGGTCCAATTCTGATGGGGCGAATAAGGAGCTGAGGTATCATGTCTAATGGCATTTTTACTTAGAAGTGACCGGAATTCCTTGGATGTAAATTCTTTACCATTATCTGACCGAATGCATTTAGGTTTACCATATGGGGCAACATCTGCTATAAACTTTTCTGTCGCTTCAACTGTATCACTTTTAGCTTTTAAGAAATACGTAAATATTGCTCCCAAGTTGTCATCTGTAAATACTAAATTTTTCCTAAAACCATCTTTTGCTTCAGGCTCTATAGGCCCCGATAAATCTGTGTGTACAAGGTCAAGTGGTTAGGGTTAGGGTTAGCTTTTGGGTCTGCCTCCCTATTCCTGCTTTGAGCAAATTTACCTTGTGTACACACTTCACATTGCAGAATGTACTTATCACTTTTGTCTTTAATTTTCATGCCATCGGCAACACCCTCTAACTTTAAAACATCATAATTACAGTCACCTGGAACTTCATGCCAGGTTTGAATAAGTAACACCCATGATACCAATCAACATCATCTGTAACAGTGGCTAAGTAGATCACGTACCTGAATAATAAATGTCACGCCATTCTTGTGAACAAGTCTGTTCCGACCCTCGTTTAAGATGACTGTTGCCCTCTGGGTGGTCGCCGCTCTCACCGAGGAGATGTCTTGTGGAAAAGATGGAACGTAAAGCGCCCCAATCAGCGCAGTGTTCCTTACTCGACCTCCATTGTCCCTCAGGCGAACGGTGGCAGTCCCTTTCTTGAGCGCGACGCCACTGGTCCTCTCTCTGTCAACCAGCTCCAACACATGCTTGTGTGGCTCAAAATTTTCGTCAAAGTCCTTGAATTGGGCGATGTTGCGGATAATGTGCGACGTAGCGCCGGGGTCGACCATGAGGCCTTTCGCCTTCATTCCATCGACCATTGCTCCATCCACCTGACTGACTTTGAAGGCAAACGCGTGGTCCTCTTTATCCACCGCCTGCTTCACCTTGTCGTGTCTTCTTTGCCTGCAGTTTGCATTCTTGTGCGTGGAACTCTTGCAGAAGCTGCACCACTGTCTCTTGTCTCCGCTCCCAGCGGCAGCAACGGCGGCGGCAGCAGTGCACTCCACAGCTTTATGGCTTACCTGGCCTCAGTTGTAACAGGTCAGTTTTGTGCTGCACTTGTCCCTTCCTCGCACTTTCATTCCCCTGTTGTCATCTGAGCCAGCAGCACTAAATTTTTCATTTCTTTTCAGAAATGAAAAATCTCTGTGCCCTCTAAAATGAAATGACTCAACTGTGTTTGTAAGCAGGAGAATCACGTGGCGAGAGATAAGTAAGAATTGCACCTGGACACAACTTAGAGATGCCAGTTGATATCATTATTCATGAAGCATCACACAAATGTCTGTAGTTGCTCTTTTGTTATGAGTATTGAACCACAGTCAAATGAAAACCAACTACACTGTATAACTATTTCAATTCATTACCATTTGAAAACTCCCCTTCTTTCGCCAACACAATGGTGAGCTTTTGACTTACTATTACTAGAACCACACAGTTTGTAAATGTATATTTTTATCTTCATTTTTGGTTACACCAATGCTGTGATCATCGTATCGGGTATGACGGTAATACTGGTATTAATAGCTAGTGTGGCCGTTGTGTCTGGAAAAAGAAAGGGCAGTTCTGCCAAGGCGATATGGAGTCAGGCCAAGGCAAGAGAATCATATCAGCCTTTCTCAAGGTATGAAGAGTAAACTTTGAGCTTGATGCTAAGAACACATATCAAATGGCGCAATATGATTGAATGTTGTCATCAGGAAGTAAAAGGAAAGTAATAATGCATGACAGAGAGCTTGCCAGTGACGAATGAGACAAGGTCATTCCTCTGAGGGAAGGAGGGCAGCCCTTCTTGAAAAAACATTCCAAAGAACAGGAAAAACAGAAGAACAGAAGGTGACTTTGGGCCAAAGACTGGACTGGTCGCCAATCAGTCACTGGATACAGACATCTAAGCACTTAAAATGTGACCAATTTAGAGTTTTCCATGACAGAAGCATAAAGGTTTTGAATTTTGGGACTGAATGTCCACTCAAGCGCTGGGATGAAAATAGTATATTTTCTTGATTTATTAAATTACCAAATTTACTGACATGGTCAAAATTACGTCAGTCATCGTGAAGAATTTCAATAACAGTAAATTTGGTATACCCAGGGGTGAAAGTGGGCCAGAACGGTCAGGAACGCAGTTCTGGTATAAGATTCAGGGCCAGAACGCAGTTTACATACACAAGTGTTAACAACAAGCATAATAAAGTGCTTGTGTAGCGTAATCCGTTTCCACCGATATTTATGATTTATTTTATTCCACGGATGGCATGGAGGTTTACCCATTTACTGCAGTTATCTGAGTCTGATGATGATGAGATCATGTCAATCTGCGAATGCAAAGCAAAATGCCTGGACTCATTTATCCGTTCAACTGGCTGACATACTGACATGTGATCACCAGACATAGTTAGCTCTGATTGGTTCAAATGTGCATGTTTTCTGAAACAGCAAAAAAAAAAAATTTAAAAAAATTTAAATAAAAAAGGGCAATGGCAACAGAAAATGGATCAAATCTTCAAGAGCAAGGAAAGAGTTGAGGAGGCTTATTTATCATATTTAGTTTTATTTGCTCTGATGGGAAGGTTCAAAACATCTTGGCTGTCAATGTGCACTTTGGTCTTATATTTGTTCATTTATGTTAGGCTAGTTATTACTTTCCTTATGATTTAAAAAGTCAACGTTTGCACGATCTTCAAAATATATTCCATTTCACTCTGCATAATAATAGTCATTTGTAATTATTTTTCTTAATGTAGGTTACTTATATCCTTATTGTTAAAAAACACAACAAAAAGTAAATGTTTACATTATCTTCAATTTTAATATACATCCTATGTTGTTAAGTAGTTAAAATTGAGATTTGGCATTTAGTGTGTCAGTAAATGAGGGGAAATAAAATTAGCAGATGGAGGTTGGGATTATAGCTGTTTTTGCTAACTTTTATTTTGCAAATCATTGAAAAAATACAATTTTGAATGAAAATCAGTTTTTGTATGTGTTATAGAAATAACTGACCAAAACAGTTGCATTTGAGTGGTTTTGACCCCCCCCCCCCCCCCCCTCCAAAATAAAAAAAATTTAAAAAATGAATAAATAAATAAACTTTCTTGCTCCGTGGCAGCCTTCACGTCGGGGAGTTCCGGCAAGAAATTCTAACAACTTTCACCCCTGGCTATACCGCCCAGCTCTTGACAACTCTTCACTTTCTTTTCTCTTCCATGGCGGGAATTAAAGTTCAAATGACTTGTTCTGAAGCTGTCTAATTGAGAGAATTAAAGAATTTGCAAGTAGAGGATGCCGGCCCGGCTGTTTATTGCAGCACACCAAAAATAGCTTCTTCTACAATAGCATGTGGCAAATGCTATGCTATAAAAAAAATTGCACTTTTTAGACAGTCTTGCCAATCGCGATTTAAGGGTAATAGAATGTTATACTGTAGACAACTCATCATTGTTTATAATTTGTGTAAATGTCCCCGATTGCATTGACGCTTATGGAGGGTGATGCCATTGGCGTCCATGGACGTCCAAAATTCCCATTCATTTCTAATGGCATTTAATTATGTTTTTTCATTCTATTGATGCCATTGTACTTGGATTCCATTGACGCCTATGTAAGTTGATACCATTGACGTCCATGGACGTCCAAATTTTTTCCCATTCATTTTCAATGGGAATCCCCCCCACAAATCAACAGAAAATGATTTAGAGATCAATAGGATGTGTCCCCCAAACTTCCCCAATTCCATTGACGCTTATGAAGGGTGCCGCCATTGACGGCCATGGACGTCCAAATTTCCCATTCATTTCTAATGACATTTAATCATGTTTTTTCATTCTATTGATGCCAATGTACAGTACTTGGATTCCATTGACGCCTATGTAAGTTGATACCATTGACGTCCATGAACGTCCAGTTTTTTCCCCATTCATTTTCAATGGCAAAAAAAAACAATATCCCCAAATCAACAGGAAATGACCAGATATCAATAGGACGGGTACCCCAAATGTCCCCGATTGCATTGACGCTTATGGAGGGTGCTGCCATTGACGGACATGGACGTCCAATTCTCCCAATCATTTCTAATGCATTTACTTTGTTTAATGCCATTGACTGGCATTATTGTCCAATCTATTGATAGACCTGAGTGGGGCTAAGATCTGTATCTCCACAGAGGAAAGATCCAGGTGTAATTTCTCCTGAAATTGCAGTTTCTAGTTAGAAGAATAATATTCAAGTATACCGTATGCTATGCAAGCCACAGTATATGATCATCTGCAATAATTATCTGGGTCTTGGAAAAAGACCCAGATAGTGTTATTCTGTTTTTTTTTTTTTGAATGGGATTCCTTCGGTTCACCTCGCAGCCCGAACCGCTTGACTGATCGGCACTGTTCAAGTATTGACATGTCTGGAATTTTTGCGCGACGCAGGGAATTTTTCAGACGGCTCCGAAAAATTTTCCGTTGCGCCGCAAACGGAAATTTTCCGATAAAAAAAGCAATTTTCAAAATGTATCTAGTACTACCATTTTTGACCAAATTACATAATTTAGGTATCAAAAATTCCAGGACAAAAACTTGCCCATTCATTTTTAATGAGAAAAAATAAATTCAAGACGTATCTAGTCCTACAATTTTTGACCAAATCACACAATTTGGGCATCAAAAATTCCAGGACGGTGAGGGGCATAAAAGTTATGCACAGAATTTGGAAAACATTTACGGTTCCCTGGAAATTTGCCAAAAACTTGCCCATTCATTTTGAATGGGGAAAAAAAGAGACGTTTCAAAGTGTATCCACTCCTTCAATTTTTGACCAAATCACACAATTTGGGCATGAAAAATTCCGGGAGGGCGAGCGGAATAAAAGTGACAGAGAAAGATTTTTTTTTTAAATGTACGGTTTCGCGGATATTTGACAAAAAGTAGCCCATTCATTTTTAATGGGGAAAAAAAGCAATTTTCAAAAGGTATCTAGTTACATTTCTTCTTCATATTGTGACACCAAACTGCACCCAGTCAATTTTTCTATGCAGGTTATCAGTGAAACATCTTTGAGAACGTTTCCTGATCATTTCAGGAATTGTTTTTATTCTTGTAACTAAGCACATTTCAGAGTTTTTATTTTGTCTGCTATTGTTGTGTTGGACTTGCTTGTGTTGATGTTTTGTAGATTGCGACGTTTGGTGTCGTTGGAACACAAGTTGTGTTTTAGAGGCAAACTTTCCAATTGGAGATGATGCGTTTATCCACTGGATGTATCAATCAAAGGGTGGAATCGCCGTTCATTCATTCTATGATAAGGACGACCAGCTGGCCGAACAGAACGAGCGCTTCAGGGGCAGAACCTCGCTCTTCAAGCAGAAAATCAAAGAGGGGAACACATCTCTGTTGTTGAAGAATGTTGCCGTTGGAGATGAAGGAGAGTACTGGTGCACCGTAGCAAACCGCCAGGGCCTCAAAGAGTCCTTCATCCAACTCCATGTTGAAAGTGAGCCCTATGATCTTTCTTATTTAATGCAGGATTTACACACTGTTCTCTCCTTTTGTTTGTTATCCAGCTCCAGTCAGGACAATCCAGATCCAAAAAGTTGACAATCAACTTATCTGCAGCTCAGAAGGAATCTATCCTGAACCTGAACTCCACTGGTCCACCGAGCCTACGCTACCCCATGCCCTTAGCACCAAAGTCTACATCCACCAGGAGTGGCAGACACAGCTGTACGGCATAAAAGGCTCACTCGAAATCCCGGGTGACAGCGAGGCTGATGTGAAATACATCTGCGACATCCGCAGCTCCAGAAGCAGCAAGAGAGCCACGTGGAGGAAATCATGTGAGATTGAAATTGCGACCATTTGTAAACACACGCGCATAAGTTAACAAACAGAAATGCAGCGTTATTTTAGTTGCGTCTTTTGTTCTCAATACTATGGGTGTGACAATTAGAGATGGGAATCTTTGGGCACCTAACGATTCGATTACGATTCAGAGGCTACGATTCGATTATACATCGATTATTGATGACACCCCCCCACCCCCCCCCCCCGCTATTAGCTGCTTTTAATGTTTTGTACATTTGTTACAAAAACTGTAGAAAAAAAAAAGAAAAAAAAAAGCCTCGCAGGCTTAAATAAACAACTATTTCAGTATCAACAGTTAAAAACTAGTGCTGTCAAACGATTAAAAAAATTAATCTAGTTAATCATATGTCAACTGAGTGATTAATCATGATTAATCACATTTCCCTCGGGATGAATAAAGCTGCTCTTCAGGAAAAAAAAATTAGGAAAATACTATAATTGACTTAAAATTTGTTTTAAGTAGGGCTGTCAAAATTAGCGCGTTAACGCGCGGTAATTAATTTTTTTAATTAATCACGTTAAAATATTTGACGCAATTAATGCACATGTCCCGCACTGTCCCATGTCAGACAGTATTCTGCCTTTTGGTAAGTTTTACAGCAAGGTTGTTTGTGCTGTCTAACAGCGAACTCTTGCGGTCGCTTTGCGACATGGTTTTTTGCTTTCTTGCCAGTTCAATATGGCTGCATGACGTCTCGGGCTGACGCCTACGTTGTAATCTTGTGCTTATATGATCCTTGGACAAGATTTGTCCGTAAGTATGGTTGTTGTAAAGAATGTACATATTATTTTAGTAAGCGAAATGTTATATTTTTTGTATGAGACGCTTTTTGTTTATGTTTAGTGAACCTGTATAGCGTGCTAAGCTAACGTTGTTGCTAATGCAATGCTTGTGTACTTTTTTTTTTGTAGTTTCACTACGGTCTAAAGAGAACAATGGTTTGAGGCCATTTTATTAATAAATCAGATGAAAAAGGAAGAAGTCTGATTATTAAGGCGTCGTTCACTAGCTGTCTAGCTTTGGAAAAAGTAGACGCTTCGGAGTGAGGATAGCATAGACAGATTTAAAGGACAGTAGAGTGAAATGCCCACTACAGTCCTTATATACCGTATGTTGAATGTATATATCCATCTTGTGTCTTATCTTTCCATTTCAACAATTTATTTTACAGAATATATATATAATTTACAGAAAAAAATATGGCATATTTTATAGATGGTTTGAATTGCGATTAATTGCGATTAATTACGATTAATTAATTTTTAAGCTGTAATTAACTCGATTAAAAATGTTAATCGTTTGACAGCCCTAGTTTTAAGATGAAATGTATGATGTGTGAATGAATTAATACTTGACCAAATAGAGTTTTAAAATTTTATTTAACAACTCAGCTTGTATAAAATAAAAAATAAAATAAATTGTCTGTATTATACAGCAAAGAGCTTTAACAGATTAAAGTGCCTCAGACTAACAATGTAGCTCAAGTACCGTTTGGCATATTACCCAAAATTAACTAACAATTTAAAGAGCAGACAAGCACAATACAGTAACAATAGCTAGTGTTTCAAAACATGTGTAAACAACTTGTCTGTTAAATTGAACATTTCACAGAAATAAATGCAGCATTTGCATTTTTACACTAAATGGCCTGAAAGCTGTGTGAGGTGTGAGATATAAAAAAATAAACTATATTTTCACACACTTAACTGAAAAACATTACACTAAACTGTGTGTCAAGGTGTTTAGAAACACTGCTTAAGTTACCCAGTCATACTCTATATTTTTTTAACCAACTGCTCAGGCAAACTAGCTTGTTGACATTTTCAGATAACAGAGCAAACCTTTTCTTTTGAACAATGAGCCCTGTCAAAGAAAACAGTCTCTCGCAAGGAACGGTTTTGGCAGGTGTGACCAGATACTTTTTTTCAGGGTCCCCCGCAGCAATTAACATCAGCAAAGAGCGAGAGAGACCGGTTGCTACGGTAGCAGTGCAGCTGTGCATTAGCGTTAGCGCCTAGCTTGAAGGCAGCTTTTGAGGAAGGAGCTGGCTTGACAACAGTCATAAAAAAATAAAATGGGTTGAGGATAAGCCTGACAATGCTCGGTTTTCTCTCTGCTCCAATGCTCCTGCGCATGCGGGCCAGTTTGTTCAGCGCATCTCGGACTGCGAATTAGAGCACATGTGTGATACTTGAACAGGCTCAATGGACAAAGGCAGTCTGAACGGGTACGCCAAAAAAACAGATATGAAAAAAAATCTGAATTGTGCATTAGGACCTGCGGTATGAACCTAGCCTTAGTTAGCTAGATAGTTATGAAGTAGATTAATTTGTTGATAAATAATAATATAAAGAGTCATGAAAGACACACACACAAAATACTATATTGACATAATACTTACAGTACACGTATCAGCGCTTTTTACATACCTAGTCTGTGTGGTCCACGGTAAATTTATTGCTGACAGCCAAAGTTGATAAGAACGAAAGATTCCCATTGGATGCCATAGAAAATGCATGTGGGTAATTTTTGACCCACTTGTGGAAGCTTTGGGTAGTAATAAAAAAATGACAATTTCTTCAAATGTATAAAAGTAGAGATGTCCCGATTGATTGGCATCCCGATCTATCGGGTCCAATGATGTAATTTTCAAAGTATCGGAATCGGCAAAAAATATCGGACGTGCCTTTTTTTGTTATAAATTTTTTTTTCTATTAAATCGTTTCCTAATTGTATTTAACATTACAGACATAATATGTTACACTCATCCAGAGTCTTTAGTTCAGGCTTAAGGTAGGGTTATCAAATTTATCGCGTTAACGGCGGTAATTAATTTTTAAAAAATTTATAACGTTAAAATATTTAACGCAATTAACGCATGCGCTGCACGACCCACTCACGCATTGTCCCGTTCAATCTATAATGGCGCCATTTTACCTATATATACAGCTAAAAGACAGCGTTAAATGAGTAAAGTGAATTTTGGCAGCCTTTGGAGCCTTTTTTTAATTGGCTAAAGCCTAACAAGCCCTCTCCCACTGATTAGAAATATCGTGGGACGCAATGTGGGGAAGAAAGGTAGTAGTTGACCCTGTTATTTCCCAACGCAGAGAAGATATATCAATTGGTACCGCTACGCACAGTCATGGTTGCACTTCCCATCATGCATTTGGGGAGAACAGTTAAATGGCTACAGTATCATTTACTGAAAGCTCAACAAATACACTAGATGGCAATATTTAGTCACAATATACAAAGTCACATTTATCCTTTAAGAATTACAAGTCTTTCTATCGTGGATCCCTCTCACAGAAAGAATGTTAATAATGTAAATGCCATCTTGAGGATTTATTGTCATGATAAACAAATACAGTACTTATGTACTGTATGTTGAATGTATATATTCGTCCGAGTTTTATTCATTTTTTTCTTAATGCATTGCCAAAATGTATATGATCGAGAAAAATTATCGGGAATGATTGGAATTGAATCGGGAGCAAAAAAAAAAAGCAATCGGATCGGGAAATATCGGGATCGGCAGATACTCAAATTAAAACGATCGGGGGCAAAAAAACATAATCGGAACAACCCT